>NC_140931.1:95826640-96549140 GCF_014529385.1 Adiantum capillus-veneris | reverse complement strand
CTGTGAGCTTACATTACTGTCTCTAGTACATGACAGCAAGGGCTTAACAGAATCTTCCACAAACACTACATCCCGAGAAACCAGAATACGTTTTGTTTTTTGCTAGCTTCGGATCTCGTATTCCTTGGGGTTTAGATAAAAACCTCCATGCCTTCACCCCACTGATGGATGGTTTGCATGGGACATCCTTCTCAGTAGTTGATCTCTTTTCATCTCGCTGGATTTTCACATTGCCACCATGAAGCCCCATATCCAACAGTACCAATTCTAAGCACTGCAGGGCCACTTGTCGCTCTACTGAGCTCTTGATTTTCCAAGCAAACCCGATATATAAGTAGACTAATTTCTCCACAATTCTACAAAGGGCATGCATTGTACAGATGTGGACATTCACAAGTGGTATTTTCAAAACCGGTCGAAAAGCAAGGTCCTCAATGTGACGTGTTGGAGCTTTTCTCCACCACTTTGGATCCATGACCTTTGCAGGCTCCATGCAGAACAAACACGGCGACTTTGCCATTGCACCCATTCCACAATTATACATGCACTTTAATGTTTTGAGGTCACCAGCAAAATGCTACTGAACTTGAAAGTCTCCCCTTCCATCTACACGTAGTACCTCTCCCTGGTTAGTCTGTCGATCAATCACCTCCTGAACATTAGTTTGATGGAACACCCAATATAGAATCTCATGATCTTCTTTCTTTACCTGTAACACAAAATAAATGAGACTTAAGTATATGTGAACATTTGAGCTTAGCTGAGAATCTCACTTACCTCAAAAGCACCAAGCCACCATATGTTAGATTCTGATTGAACACTAAAATACAAAGGATCATCATTGGGACACTTTGAGAGGGCTCTATTCATTAAAGTAATAGTAACACGCTCTAGCTTCTTCTCTTTAACAAGCTCACACTCATCCAATTTCAACACAAAATGTAATACCCCTCGTGACTCTTCAAATGTGATGTTGTAAAACTCCACCATTCTCTTCTGCAACATCTGCAGGTCCATAAAAATATTATTGAACTCATCATATGCCATGTTTTCTCCATGGCCACTGTAAGTTGCTTTAATATGAAAGGGCTGTCCAAGATATTCTCCCTGTGCGTCGTTAAGCTGAAGCCTCTCTTTCCAAACACTTGAGGCTGATGGTAAAAGTTTGGATTTTATTCCCTTCTTAACAAAGATGGATGAGACAAATTTTTGTATAGCCGAATATCCTCTTTTGCTTACACCAAGTGAATCAAGTGTGCCTTGTATCTCTTTTGCAGGCACTGAGTTCTCTGAAATAAAGCGGTCTACTACATTTCGCTGTAGGACCTTAAACTTCTTGTCATGTACTATATCTGCTGCAAGGCTTCTACTTATAAGTGACTTCAATCTCTTTCCTAGATTGGCTTTGGGGTCAATGTTTTCCTTGTCAGGATAGATTGAATCTCTACATGAAGACAATGCATAAGTAAATAACAGAAAATTTACTTCACTAACACTATATACGCACATGAAAACAATGCATAACAAGAAAGAACAAAAAAATTAATTAACTAAGACAATTTAGTCAACCAAGAAGCATCACCTTAATGCTCAGATTCTTTTCTTGAGACCTCCGGATGCAACCTGCAATGTTTCAAGATTGCGCAATTTCTTCTTTCGGATACGACCACCCAAGATGGTGTCCTTCATTTGACAACTTCGTACCTTTCCTTTTAGTTCCTGTACCTCTGCTTTGTGTTGCAAAATGGTAAACTGATCTGTAGAATTTAAATGTGAAAGACGAACAATCTCACATTGTTGAGCTTGGAGAATGCCCTTATAAGTTTCAGCTTCCCTTGTAAGAGATTTACAATAACCGAGAAGGCCCTTTTCTCCATCACCAGCAAAGGTCAATAAGCTTATAAGATTGACAAATGGTGGAGACACATTAATCATTGGATTCTTATGATAGAGAGAGCCTCTCGTCCAGATATCTATGTGTTTAGCTCCCTGAGCTCTGAGTGTGTCTATGGATGCGGGAGGTATATGTGTGTTTGCTTTACTACGCTCAATCAATGGTTGATACTCATTGTCCAAATCAATGTGAAGGTGATATTTGGCTTGTTTCTACGTAACATTTGTGCCATTTGAGGAGTGCGCCATTAGCCAAATATACAGGTTTAATGAAAAGTGAATAGGCGGCTGCGCCTTCGTCCCTCCATGTTAGCCTCATTCCCTCCATGTTGACGAGGTTCATTCAATGCAACTTCTACCCTAGCCCCTTTGCCTTCTGTCATTGCCCAGACCATTGGCCACTCCTACAACCCCCATATGTGCCCTTGTTCACACACGCACCTCAGCAGGGGAGCTGCAATCCAAGCTCTTGCAATGCAAACGACCCTTGTTCACGCACGTATCTCAATGCGGAGCTGCAATCCAAGATCTCGTGCTGGAAACAACCCTCTCTCTATCCGTTTTGCATCTCTCTCTCCTCCCTTCAACACACGTCGCTGGAGAGGGGGAATGGGGGAACACGCCCGGCACAAACACAAGGGCCTCGCTATAGCTCAGGGTATCCACAACACCCCTATCCTCTCAGAAAACACCTACGAAACACTTTACACTAGTAGACCACCACCTGCCCAATTTTCACTGCTCACACACTCCGCAAATCCTCTACACAATGCACACCTACTACCCCGACATGTTTCAACCCTTACACACACACACAGCCTCTCAATCTCACTCTCTCACACAAAACACCGACGATCCGAGGCGGCACACACATCCACACAGCCGGCACCGAGGGGAAACATGAAAGGAGGAGAAAGAGAAGGGGGGAAGGGGAAACAACACCAAGAGGGGGCAATGGTGGCTTGATTGCACTTCAAAAAGCATGTACATTGCCTTGCACTTCCATCACCATGGTCATTTTCAAGAAAAAGTTACAAAGGGGCTAGCTTGCTAGAGAACTCCACTTTGCAGGCTTCAAACGACATCAAAAGCCAGGAAAAAAAGTCCCCAATTTGATTCAATTTTGACTTTTATGTGGGGGGGCCTTAATTTTGGAAAATTGCCCTCTTATTGGTCCATCTAGTGCCCCTAATTTGGCATTTTTTGGGAAGGGGGCACCGCCTTGCTCTATCTCCTCTATTCTTCTCTCTTTTGCTCTTGGGGGGGGGGGGGGGGGGGGGGCATTAGCGATGTTGCTATTGCCCCCTCGGCATTTTTTATTTTTTATCTTTACCTTCATACTTTTTACCCCTTCTAGGGAGCTTGGCTCACACTGCCTTTTTGGCTTTGCTTTGACTCTTTCCGTCTCTCTATCTGCTTCTTCTTTGGTCCGGCTTTCATTTCGTCTGGCCTTGCCTTGAAATGGGCTCACCTTATACCCTTGACCTCCCTCTTGGTCACTTTGCATTTAGCTCTTCTAACTGTTCTCGAGCTCTTTCTCTCTCTTTATATGCTCATCACCTTGCTGTCTCATGTCGCTGTGGGAGTCCGCCCCTAGACTCGCAATAGCCAGGTGGCTACTGGTGGTTTTGGGAGGGGTGGGGGGGGGGGGGGGGGTGGGGGGGGGGGAAGACCCCTCCTTTTAAAAACTTGGGCTCCAAGGGCCGTGTGAACGACTTCCACAATGGGGCCTGCCACATCAGTAGCCAACCTCACGGGCGCCGACCCTCCTCACTGCCACGCGGGCACACCTGCACCGCCTCATGCGGGCCAAAATGCCCTCCATCTACGCCCTGCATCGTCGCATGATGCCTGCCAAAGTGCCCACCGGGTAGCAGCCATCGCCAAGCTCAAGGGAGCTTCTCGCCACGTCTCACATGCCCAATGGGAGGACTCGCCTTGGGTCAATATCCCACGCCTCCGGCATGCAACTCCCCATGCGGGAATTCTTCCCTGCCACGTGGCAGCCTCTCGTTCCACTGCACCACATGAGTCCTCACTTTAGCCCAAAAACCCATTTGACACCATTTCCTTCCCTACCCTTTGAGTGCATGCTCTATCCTGCTTAGTAGCCTAGTGATCGGAGTAGAAGTTTCATCTGACAGTCTCGGTCTTCAACCTTAATCTCCCCTCATGCTCGTCGAACTTCGACTATCCCGGGTCCGCGATTCAAGGCGACCAAAAGTTCGAAAAATCATCAGCAAACACTTTATCTTCAACAACCCTAGGCTTCCCCAACTTGATCCTGCTCAAGTGTCCGATTGACGCACCGTCGATTCGTGTTGACTCCACATGATGCACACTATCACCGAGAACTTTTGCGAGGCCCAAAAGATGCCAGATGGCACATCCTCCAATGTGGGCAAGTGGACTCAGACCTGACCCCGAAAAATCTTCTGATGGCCATAACTTGCTATCTAGAGCCCCGATTCGTGATACAGAAGCCACTTGTCCCCAGGTGCCCTTTCCGTCGGGGATCTGCTACACACTCCAGCTTTAAACTTCAGTATCTTGCTCACCAGAGCTCCGTTTGACGAGCCGTCTGGACCAGCTTCTAGAGCACACTGAACACTACATTTTAGGACATTGATAGAGCACTTTGGACACCTTCATTTGCCATATTATCTGGACCGTCTCGTAGCGCTCTTGCCCTAAAAATCCGCTTTAGACATACTTTTTCGCTACCCTTTGGCTACCCAGGTCCTTGGCACCTACCCTAGCCTTCTTCACTGCACTTGCCCGCCACCTTTGACTGGCATAGACGATTTCCTAGCTTAGAACGACTTTGGCTGCACCATCATTGCCCAACCCCCTCGTCGAACATTTATGTTCGACCAAAATCATATGTACAGAACTTTAAAACTCGCACAACAAATTGACGATTTAAAGCACTTGCAAAACCATAATTGTATGTACATGCTATGTACAAAAGCTTCATCCCTTTTCTCTCGGACACCGCATGCTATAGGTGGGTTGCCCACCCCCCTTGACTACAATTTGCTGCACTTTAGGCAGTAAATCCCTCTCGAAATACAGTTTGAGACGCACACCATTCACCATGTTTCTAAGAAGCTTGCCATTTGCTCTTACCAGCTGATAGGTCCCATTCGAAAAGGCCTTTTTCACTTTATACGGAACTGTCCACTTCTTCTTGAACTTCTTCTGGAAGGTGAAATCTAGGTAGATTTCGTACTTCATGACCAGGTCTCCTTCCTCTATCTTCTTGTCTGGCAAGTTCTGATTGAACTTGGCAACCCGCTTCTCTCTCTGCTTCACATAGTAGACTGCCAATGCCTCTCTGTCCATCTGCAAAGCCTCTAAACTGGCTATCCGATCCTTTATAACTGCTTGTTGGGTGGCATTGACACGCCACATACCCTTCAAAGAACCTAACTATGCATGTACTGGCAACACAACCTCCTTACCATAGACTAGCTCGAATGGAGTGAAGTTTGTAGCCACGTTATAGGACGTTCTATACACCCAGAGACACTTCTCTAGATTTGTCTTCCACTCAGCTTCCTGTATGTAAACGTACTTCGTTAACATCTTGACGATTTGCCCATTAGCACTCTCGACTAGACCATTGCATTTGGGGTGATAGTGCGAGGAAAACCGATGCTGAATCTTTAACTTTCCCACTAATGCACTCATGAGCTTGCTTCTAAACCCCTGACCCCTATCAGAAACTAACACCCATGGAACACCAAAACGGCAACAGATGTTATCAAACACAAACTGAGCCACCACATTAGCATTTACTTCCTTCACTGCTTTGGCCTTGACCCACATGGTAAGGTAGTCAATTGCTACCACCACATACTTCTTACCGCTTGTAGACTTTGTAAGAGGGCCTATCGCATCCAGATCCCACTTTTCAAAAGCACTTTGTGCGATAGTGGCACCCTGTGACTCCGCTACCAGTCGTCTTTCACCTATAGTTTGACACTCATGGCACGTCTTGCACCAGTAATGCACATCCTTCACAATGGAAGGCCACCAAAAGCGTGCTCTAAGCACTCGAAACAGAACCTGATCTTTGCCCTGATGTCCACTCTCTTCGTGGCATTGCTCCAGCGCCATTCCTATCTCTTCTTTGTACAGCACCCTTTAAAGCACTCCGTCGTGCCCATAGTTCATGAGGTCCTCACCTACCAGTGTGAAATTGCAAGCCTTTTGCACCACTCTTCTTAGACAAACCCTCTGAACATTTCCCTGTACCCAAAAAACCTTCAATCTCCTTAAGAGTCTCCCTACCTGCATAAGTGACAGGGGCCACGTATAAACTTGCAACATGCACCTATACTTTGCTGCTAGCTAACTGATCCGCCTCTTGGTTCTGTTCTCTTCTCACATGCTTGAATTGGACTTCTTCAAAAGACTTCAGCATCTTCTTGATGGAAAAGAACCAATGCTTCAAAGAATCGTGCTTTTCCTACCATTGGCCTAACAGTTGCTTGATGACTAGCAACGCATCTCCCTTCACCACCAACCTTGAAATGCCGAACTCTATGCACTGCTTTAAACCCAAATGCAGAGTGAGATACTCCGCCTCATTATTGGTGTGGACATCCTCCAGATCATACGCCTTCAAGAATATAGCTTTTCCATGTGGATCGTGTATCACCACACCTTCTCCTGCCTTTTGCACTACCCTTCGATATGCTCCGTTGAACCACATTGTAAAAGCATCCTCCAAGTTGGGTTCTTCCTTAGCTTCATCTCGCACCACCCTTGGATAGGCCGGCAAATCAATGGCCTTGCCTACAAGAATGTCTGCCAGGTGAGACCGACTCGTGTGATCTACCTTGAACTCGAACTTGAACTCTTGCAGGTCCAACACCCACTTCATAATCCTCCTTCCTGGCTTCAAATGTAGCACTACCTCCGGCAATAGATTATTAGCTGTCAACACAAAAAACTTGCACACAATCAAATGGACCCTTGAACTTCTTGCAAGTGAAAACTGGAGCCATCACCCATTGCTCTGCCTCGCTGTAGGTAGCCTCCCCTGGGCTAATCACCCTGCTCTCAAAGTATATCAGCTTGTAGCACCTCCCTACCTTTTGCAGTAGAACCGCTCCAATAGCAACTGTGCCCAGTGTCATAGACACATAGAATTCATCCTCTCGATTGGGAGGACACACCGTTGGCAAATGACATAAGATCTCCTTGACCCTATCAAAAGCCTCTTGAGCTTCTCCATCCCACTCATAACCATGCACCTGTTGAGCCCTCTTTTGAAGAGGATGCACATATTGCGACAACATCCAAAAGAAACGTGATAGATACTTCAGTTTATGAACAAACGAAGCCAAACCTTGAGCATCTGATGGCGGCTCCATTAACACCAATGCCTTCACCTTTTCGGGATCAGCCTCTATATCGTTTTGTGACACCACATGACGTAACAGTTGCACTCGAGGCTGTGCTAGTTTGCACTTCTTGGGGTTTAACTGACCTCCTTCTTCATCAAGACTTTGAAATCATAACTAGAGCTTCGATAGGTGCTCCAATCTTGAACTGTAGCAGCCAATATCATCCATGAAGACCCTAATAAAACGGCCCACGTATGGACCAAATACCCTACTCATCCAATCTTGGAAGGTGACATAGGCATTCACCAATCCAAACGGCATCCTGCGGTAAGCGAAACAACCCCATGGAGATATGAATGTGGTCTTCAACTGGTCTTCAAGTGCAATCCCTATTTGAAAATACCTCGAAAAGCCATCCATAATCGAGTATCTTTCATGCCCAGCCGCCTGGTTTAGGATTTCGTCTTGAAATGGCAAGGGATAGTGATTCCTCTTGGTCACGGCATTCAGTGGATTGTAGTCGACACACACTCTCCATTTCCCATTCTTCTTAGGAGTTAAGACCACTGGTGAGACCCACTCTGATTCTTTCACAGGGAATATGATGCCAACATCCAATAGCTTATTGATCTCTTGCCACAGGGCCTCCTTTTGGATTTCTCCTAGTCTCCTCAGCTTCTGTGCTTTAGGCTTATGCCCCTCCTCAAGAAAAATCTTGTTTGCACCTCGCAAATGCTTGTACTCCGTCGCAAATAGGTTTGGATAGGACTCACACAGTTGAACATAGCCTTCCTTTTCACCCTTGGTTAAATCTTCACTCAACATGCTCGAAACCTCCTCTATGCTTAAACCATGAGCTTGATGGTGCATACCTTCTTCTTTAGGTGGGGAGTCATCTATGGTGACTCCAAATAAGTCTGCATCTATCTTCAGCATGTCATCCTCGCTCTCCTCTTCCTCTATGCTAGTATAGTCTTCATCATAACCCATCTTTGTCTCGTATTTGTAGCTCGTCGTGTCACCCTCATCTTTAACTGCCATAGGACGAGAACTGCTCTCCTTGGTCTTCAAATCAAGCACAATTTGTCTGCCTTTCTCTTTGTGAGGAAAAGTGAACACTTTGCTCTCCCAGTCCTGCTTTGCTCCTATCGCCAAAAGCCATGGCCTACCCAAGATTATCGGATAAGCATTATCTCCTGCCTTCATCACAAAGAAGTCTATCAGACACTCTACGCCCATCACCTTGACCTTCACATCCTGAGCCACACCTAGACATCTGGCCTTAGTATGGTTAGCCATCCTCATGTGTACATTTGACTTGACTACTGCCTCTTTCATGGCTGCTTCCATCACGACACAAACCTGCGCTCCATCATCTATGTAGGCTTGTACCTGCATCCTCTTCTCTATAATCGCATCCACAAGCGGAAGAATGTCAATGTGGCTACCTACCCTCAAAGCCATGTTTTGCACCACTTGCACATTCCCCTTAGCTCTTGGCAGCCTGGTGCTAACACTTGTGGACCACTGTCTTCTTCACTTTGGATTTAAAGCTAACAGTTGACCAAAAGTAATATTTGCCTTTTGATTTTGAACATCACTTACTAGATTGTACTCGGGATAGCCACACCCTAGCTGGAAATCTGCTTGTTTGATTTTGCGACACCTCCTTCTCTTGCTAGGCTCAGGCTGCTCTCAGTCTCCATGTCCCGCTCAGCTCTTGCTCTCTTATTGGCCAAAACTTTGACATCCTGCTTATCCACCCCGATAATATTCACCCTTTGGACCTCACCTACGTTTGGCGGAGCTGGCTGCACAGGATTCTCTACCGCTTGCTCTCTTGGACCATTGAATTGCCCTTGCCCTCAACCTCTACCAAACAGTGGGTAGATACCTCCTCTTTCTCTCTGTGGTTGAGGATAATCAGGTGCATAGTGTCCTTCTTCTCCGCAATTATAACATCTACCTGGCAGCGGCCTTGCCCTGCCCCTTGCTCCTCTTGGCCGTCCTCTATCCATGACACTGAGCCGCAACTCTTGCATTTGCTCGGACAAATCTTGCACCGTGCGTAATCAATTTTGCGGCACAACAGCTACACCTTGGTTTCCATGATTTTCCTCGTGTATAGACTCCCTCGGACTCTGCGGTTGAACATGGGCCATGGTTCATAGCCTGATATGCCTTGCTCTATCTTCTTCTTTATCTTTCTGCTCTTCGATCGTGCAATGGCTACCGCACCATTGTAATTCTCTGGACTCTCAAAATCGACTTTCTCTCCACCTTGGGATGCAGACACGCCATGAACTTGTCTAGCTTGAAATAATCTCCATTAGCCAACTGCATGGTTGTCGCTAGCTCTGCCTAACACTCTTCAAAATGACCCAAAAACAGATTGAACTCTTCACTTACATCTTGCTTAAGCGCCCTCAACTTCGCATCCATCTCAACCGGTGACGCCTCTTTGCGAAAGTCGTTAAGAAACCTCGCCCGTAGAGCCGGCCATGCTTGCTTCGCCTCACCTTCTAACGCTTCGTACCATGCTTTAGCTCTACCACGCATCACCAAAGGAAAAGTCTGCATTTTTCTATTCTCATTCGGTAGATGCAACAATAGCATATACAACTCAAAATTCGACATCCACTTGTTAGGGCTCTCTTCGCCTGTGAAAATCGGTCCATAACTTCTAGCTGCCATGACTTCCAACGCAAAAAACTACTTCTTTTCGTTCAACTGGGAGCAATCAGCATGCTCCTCAGTGGGGGCACTAGAAGATGAAGAGGGGGAATGAGGGAACACACCCGGCACAAACACAAGGGCCTCTCTATAGCTCAGGGTATCCATAGCACCCCTATCCTCTCAGAAAACACCTTCAACGAAACACTTTACACTAGTAGACCACCGCCTGCACAATTTTCACTGCTCACACAATCCACAAATCCTCTACACAATGCACACCTACTACCCCGACCTGTTTCAACCCTTACACACACACACAGCCTCTCAATCTCACTCTCTCACACAAGACACCGACGATCCGAGGCGGCACACACATCCACACAGCCGGCACCGAGGGGAAACATGAAAGGAGGAGAAAGAGAAGGGGGGAAGGGGAAACAACACCAAGAGGGGGCAATGGTGGCTTGATTGCACTTCAAAAAGCATGTACATTGCCTTGCACTTCCATCACCATGGTCATTTTCAAGAAAAAGTTACAAAGGGGCTAGCTTGCTAGAGAACTCCACTTTGCAGGCTTCAAACGACATCAAAAGCCAGAAAAAAAAGTCCCCAATTTGATTCAATTTTGACTTTTATGTGGGGGGGCCTTAATTTTGGAAAATTGCCCTCTTATTGGTCCATCTAGTGCCCCTAATTTGGCATTTTTTGGGAAGGGGGCACCGCCTTGCTCTATCTCCTCTATTCTTCTCTCTTTTGCTCTTGGGGGGGGGGGGGGGGGGGGGGGCATTAGCGATGTTGCTATTGCCCCCTCGGCATTTTTTATTTTTTATCTTTACCTTCATACTTTTTACCCCTTCTAGGGAGCTTGGCTCACACTGCCTTTTTGGCTTTGCTTTGACTCTTTCCCTCTCTCTATCTGCTTCTTCTTTGGTCTGGCTTTCATTTTGTCTGGCCTTGCCTTGAAATGGGCTCACCTTATACCCTTGACCTCCCTCTTGGTCACTTTGCATTTAGCTCTTCTGACTGTTCTCGAGCTCTTTCTCTCTCTTTATATGCTCATCACCTTTCTGTCTCATGTCGCTGTGGGACTCCGCCCCTAGACTCACAATAGCGAGGTTGCTATTGGGGGGGGGGGGGGGGGGGGAGACCCCTCCTTTTAAAAACTTGGGCTCCAAGGGCCATGTGAACGGCTTCCACAATGGGGCCTGCCACATCAGTAGCCAACCTCACGGGCGCCGACCCTCCTCACTGCCACGCGGGCACGCTTGCGCCGCCTCATGCAGGCCAAAATGCCCTCCATCTACGCCCTGCATCGTCGCACGATGCCTGCTAAAGTGCCCACCGGGCAGCAGCCATTGCCAAGCTCAAGGGAGCTTCTCTCCACGGCTCACATGCCCAATGGGAGGACTCGCCTTGGGTCAAATACCACTCGCCTCCGGCATGCAACTCCCCATGCGGGATTTTTTCCCTGCGACGTGGCAGCCTCTCGTTCCACTGCACCCCATGAGTCCCCACTTTAGCCCAAAAACCCATTTGACACCATTTCCTTCCCTACCCTTTGAGTGCATGCTCTATCCTGCTTAGTAGCCCAGTGATCGGAGTAGAAGTTCCATCCAACAATCTCAGTCTTCAACCTTAATCTCCCCTCATGCTCGTCGAACTTCGACTATCCCGGGTCCTCGATTCAAGGCGACCAAAAGTTTGAAAAATCATCTGCAAACACTTTATCTTCAACAGCCCTAGGGTCCCCAACTTGATCCTGCCGTATCTTGTTGACCAAGTGTCCGATTGACGCACCGTTGATTCGTGCTGACTCCACATGATGCACACTAACTTTGGCGAGGCCCAAAAGATGCCAGATGGCACATCCTCCAATGCGGGCAAGTGGGCTCAGACCCGGCCCCCGGAAAATCTTCTGACAGAGCCCCGGTTCACGATTTGAGAAGATCGGCATGCTCCACAACTCGAGCTCTACACATGTATATACTGACATCAGCCCGGGCCACCTGTCCCTAGCTGCCCTGTCCGTCGGGACCTGCTACACACTCTAGCTTTAAACTTCAGTATCTGGCTCACCAGGGCTCCGTTTGACGAGCCGTCTAGACCGGCTTCTAGAGCACACTAAACACTACATTTTAGGAAACTGATACAGCACTTTGGACACCTTTATCTGCCATCTTATCTGGACCGTCTCGTAGCACTTTTGGCC
This sequence comes from Adiantum capillus-veneris, assembly GCF_014529385.1. Lineage (NCBI taxonomy): Eukaryota > Viridiplantae > Streptophyta > Polypodiopsida > Polypodiales > Pteridaceae > Adiantum > Adiantum capillus-veneris. The sequence goes on along the minus strand of NC_140931.1, from coordinate 96,537,005 downwards.
TAAAAAGCCGCTTTAGACATACTTTTCCGTTACCCTTTGGCTGCCGAGGTCCTTGGCACTTGCCCTAGCCTTTTACACTACACTTTCCTACCACCTTTGCCTGGCATAGACCATTTCCTAGCTTAGACCGACTTTGGTTGCACCATTGCTTCCTTGTACCCTCATCGCCTCCTTGCTCCATCAACACCTGCCATCCGCATGAGCACTGTGACCAGCATCAAGCCATGCAAGTGCCCATAGATGCAAGCAAAGGTGTCGTCATGGTCTTCTCTGCACCCCCTTGCAACCCCGCTGCTCTGCCTCGCTCTGCAGCATTTACATCCAGCATTGCCATCTTCAGTAGAGAGAGCGCATTCGCTTGCAGCAAGCCATATAGCATTGCGAGGCAAAAAAAATGAAAAATGGGCCTAGTTCCCGCAAATCGCGCTCCGTCAGGGTCTGTCATCCGTAGAAACGAGAGAGAGAGAGAGAGAGAGAGAGAGAGAGAGAGAGAGAGAGAGAGAGAGAGAGAGAGAGAGAGAGAGAGAGAGAGAGAGAGAGAGAGAGAGAGAGAGAGAGAGAGAGAGAGAGAGAGATATGTCAAGCTGGCTGATATCCCCAGGGACGTCTGCATCTAGATGATTGCGATGCCAAAAAAAATATCTCTTTATCCTTTTGGCTTTGACTCGGCATCGAGATGATCGCCATTGTAAAATAATCATCTTCGTCTCTATCAGGACACTGGGCATTTCTCTCTCTCTCTCATGCACGTGCTATTTTCTCTCATTTTCTCCTCAAAGCCCTCAAGGCATCTTTGTAGATTCCTAGTAATAAACCCCCAAGCAAAATTGGCACGGCCTACTCATCCAAAAGAAACTTTTGAAGCGCATAGCTACATGGCGTAGCTTGGAGGACTCTATGAAGCCCTCGTCCTCTCCAAAGGCTGCATCAAATTGTTGGATGAAGGCCAATACTTTGTCGGTGGCACCAAAGGTGCCATCATAGGTAAGAAAAGAGATACTCTTTGCTCCCTCTTTGAATTTCTTGAGCTTTTGAGACCTTCGCCATGCAAGGTAGGATTTGTAATGTCCTCTCCTTTGGTATTCTCTAGGAGAATAGATGTTGCTTTTGTCGAAATAGGAGGAAGGTGAAGAAGAAGGAGGAGAGGGTGACCTCTTTCTTGCCTTTTTCTTCCTTTGTTTCCTCTCTTCCCTTTCGGAGTGATGAGGAGAAGTACTATGGGTTGATCATTTCCTCTTGGGAGGAGTTGGCGACCGTCTAGACCGCCGTCTTCATGGAGCCACATCTTCAGAGGAGCTTAGCGATTCACTTCTTTCTCATTCTTTGGATTCCTCCTCTCTTATGAGAGAGAGTCTTCTTATGGGAGTCACACCAAGAGGCCTCATAAGCTCTCTCTCCTCCTGGAGAGGAAGGGAAATCCCATAAGCACGAAGTTGTTGAGTAACTTTGGCTTGCAAAGCAGGGTTGCCCATAGCTTGTTGAAACCTAGTAGCAAGATAATTAGCAAACATGGGGGCATCATCATTAGCACCTTCATGTGCAAAATCAAAGCTGTAAATATTTATTCTACTCTCTTGGTTAATGTTAGCCATGCTAATTAAACTTATGTATAAATTACTTCGTGCTTTGGTACCTCAAAAACCTTAGTCGCTACTCTTCTTTACCTTTGAAAATTAGTCCTCAAGCAACCACACATGTGGTTTAGACACTTGATTAAGACTAGTGGAGAGGGTCTAACATTGCTCGGTTGAATATGGTTCCTGTTGAGCTTGCTAGTAGCTCAATAATGGTTAATCCAAAGGCAAGCCTCGAGAGACTCCATTATTAAGACTATAGTTCCCAACGGTGTACCTCGAACTAAGTCCTTTTCAACCAAGATAATAGATCCATGTTCCACTTACCCTATTGCAATGAGAAGGTCCAACCTTTTATGGACAACTTAAGGACCTCTCTTTTTAAGTAATAAAAGAGAAACCAATAGCTATGATACCAATGTAATGGAAATGGCCTATGAACTTTGAGAATAGCGAAACTAAGAGAATTAGAGTGAGCATTTTCATTTGAATACTTTGAGAACATAGAGGGTGAACTTAATTAATGGTAGCAACATAACCATTATAATTAATTAACTTGGCATGAACAATACTTTTGCAAGAGAGAGAGTTAAAGAACTTGACAACAGTTGAGGACCGAATTTATGTGGATCCGGTCCCCCCTCCAATAGGATTTTGTATTATAGATTCTCCCATCAAGAGAGACTTGGTACAATACAATATCTGTGTTCCTTGTGACCTAGGTGATGCAATGAAGATGGAAATATTCATGCATCATGATCATAACATAAACTTTGTAAAAGCATCAGCCATCCTTGGCCTCAATCCCAAGGCCTCAAACACCTTTGAAGGTGGAGAGAGCTAGCAGGGAATGAGGGTAGGGAAGAGGAAGAAGAAACATTCATATGAGAAAGAAATAGTTCCTCACTTATCATCACTCTTCTTCCTTAGCATAGCATAATAGCATAGTAATGAAGATGGAAAGCTTAATCATTGAAGCATGGCTCTTGGTTGGATCTTCATTCCATAGCCAAGAGTGTTGATGTAGGCTCTCAACTTCTCAACAAGCTTGGAAAAGGAGATAAAGCTCTTGCACTTTGCACTTCACACAATGAGTGTGTGTGTGTGTGTGTGTGTGTGTGTGTGTGTGTGTGAGAGAGAGAGAGAGAGAGAGAGAGAGAGAGAGAGAGAGAGAGAGTATACCCTATAAGCAATCCCCTAGCTTATTTGGTCAACTCATCCAAGATTGGAGAAACAAATAAAAAAGACACTCCTATTTGGATGTGTGGAGCCTCAAAAAACGGGAGCTTAAAACGAAAAGAATGTATCTTAGAAAGGGATTGCACAGACGAAGCCGATGTACTTGAACCCTTCCTAGAGCATTTGTTTGAGCCATTCAAGTGGACTCAAATCTTAGCAACAATGGATATATGTGTAAATACGTCTATGCCTACTCAATTTTGCAATGAGGACGGCTATGACATAATTCCCATACAGATGATCTCAACCCTTCACATTGAAGATGAAATTCACCAATCCAACGACTTGATGAAAGCTCAAAAAGTCTTTTCAGACCTCTACTATGATACAACAGATGAGTTAGAAGAACATTCAACTACCTCAGATGATTCGGGGTCGGAAAAAGAACACGTGAGAGCTAAGCTACCCATGAAATGAGGGGAGGAAAAGTTTTTTGACTTTCCAAACCAGAAACCAAGAAGACAGAAATAGCATAGACAAAAAAGAGACACCAGGAACGTGAAATCTAGACCTATGCCATCAGTCTCCAGTAGAACACAGTTCCTGATGCAAATAGATACACATGATTGTGTCAAGGACAAAATTACTGGTAGATATCCTTTAAACGAAAAACAAGGAATGTGGAAAACATTGAGAAAAACAACAAAGGAAACTCAAGTAAAACTGAAACACAAGGACAAGAACTCGACCATGACACGAGTTGAATGGAAAAAGAAATATCAAGAGTCACAAAAAGCTCTAAAGGAGATATATACAACTGAAATGGAAACCATTGAGGAAGATATAATGAGTATTCCATCCCATTACAAGAAATATACTCTCCAAGACCAAAAAATCATAGTCAAACAACCTACCAGGGAACTACGAAAACAGGGCGAGTCCTATGAAGGACCTGAAAACGCAAAAAAGATAGATTTGGCCGAACCAAGAGAAGATCCTAGACCTTCCTACATTACAAATGACCTGACAGAAGAAGAAGAAGAGATTTTGTTAAGCTTACTGAAAGAATACCGAGATATCTTTGTTTGGTCTTATAAGGATCTCAAGGGTGTTGATCCAAAAATCTGTCAACATACCATACCCATGAGAGATGATGCGAAACCAAGTAGACAAAGGCCATACACATATAATGAAACATTTGTTAGAAAGATCAAAGAAGAGATTGAAAATCTAAAGGAAGCCAAATTCATTTATGAAATTTAACACATAGATTGGTGTTTCCAATTATGGTAGTGCCCAAGAAAAATGAAAAATCATGAGTGTGTGTCAATCTCAAAAAAGTGAATGCAGCTACCATTAGAGACAACTTTCCTCTTCCAATCACTAAGCATGTTTTAGAACGAGTTGCAAGAAAATAAGATTACAGCTTTTAGATGGCTTTTCGGGATACAATCAACTTTTGGTTGACCCCAAAGATCATCATAAAACTGCCTTTGCAACTGAATGGGGTATTTTTGCCTATTGGGTTATGCCTTTTGGGTTAACTAATGCTCCTGCCACCTTCCAAAGATTGATGAGCCATGCGTTTAAAGAATATCTTCGGAATTTCTTGGAAGTATATATGGATGATCTATGTGTACACTCATCAATCCGGGCCAATCATTTTGAACACCTCAAAAAGGTAATTGAAAAATTTAGACTTTATAGGATTTGCTTAAATCCTGAAAAGTGCACATTTATGGGTAGACAAGGAAATAGTTTTGGACATATAGTGTATAAAATGGCATAGCTACTGATATGGATAAAATTCATGTTATTGCTGATTTGCTTAGGCTGACAATAGTCAAGGGGGTTCAATCCTTCATGGGACATTGTGGATATTACATAAGGTTCATTTACATGTACGCTATAATTGCAAAACCCATGTACAGTTTGATCACACACTTTGAATGGACTGCTGAGTGTGAAGAATCCTTCATGAAGCTTAAGCAAGCTCTCACTTCAGCTCCAATATTGAAAGCACCAGATTGGAATAAGATATTCCACATACATGTAGATGCTTCAAATTTTGCCATTGGATGTATATTATCTCAACCAGGAGATGGAAAAATTGATTTTCCTATTGTTATGGGAGCCGACAGTTAAACATGGCAAAAAATAATTATACCACCTTTGAAAGGGAAGGAATACGAATGATCTATGTCATAAAAAAGTATAGATATTATGTATTAGCAAACAAATTTGTGTTCTTTGTGGACCACCAAGCCTTATTGTACTTGGTCAACAAGCCATCCAACATAGGAAGAATAGTGAGATGGTTCATCATTCTTCTGGAATTTGATTTCATTGTAGTTGTGAAAAAAGGCACCACTTATCAAGACTAGATCATCTGTCAAGGACTATTTCTAGAGAACCACCTAAGGGTGTAGACGATGATCTACTGTTTGGCGGACGAAGCAATGGTCTCCAGAGAAAGAGTCACATTTTTTAGGGAATCTACATTTTTGCGGAAATCTCATCCTTTTGTAAAAGAGCTTCTCTAAGCCAAGAACTTGTAAATAAATTTTTGATTATTTTTTCGAGAGCATTTGCATAGTGGAGATCCAGTTAGAAGTTTAGGGCTTTTTGGTTGGACAAGCCATTTGTAAAGACCTAAACTATAAAGGTCAGTTTTGTAAGCTTGAACGTAATCCTCTTTTATCACAAGTTTTGAAGAAGACAACGTACGTTTGAGAGCTCCCTCTTGCTCCAACTTGTAATCTTCGCTACTGTGGCTACGATAATCCGAATTCAGATTCGTTTATTGCATCGTGTTCCTCTTACTTTGCTCTTCCATTCAAGTGTAAGCATTCAAGATTCGGTGTAGGTGTTCAACTACGCGTTTGAGACCTTAAATCACTGTTTTGAGTGTTTAAATACGTATTTAATGTTGTTTTGACCCTAGGAGAGGCTTCAAGGACCCTAAAACGACCCTTTGGGATCATCTGTTCATTGTTTTTGCTGACTTTGGGATGAACGATCGCGATCTACGTACCTCTCCAGAATGCTGTGACAGTGATAGGATAGATTCTAAATAGTCCCCTGTAGCTCCCCTTTAAGTTTTGTGCGAATCCGATATGATTTGCATGGTAAACGGGCGTGATGACTGTAGAGTTGTGTAGAAGGACATAGGCAGATTACTTGGCTTTAGTGCGTATGATTTGCTGGCAGAGTTAGTAGTTGCATCTCATCGAGTTCACTTCATTAGGAATGACACCCTAGTGAGTTTCCCCGAGGGGTTCACTATATTAAGACCACTATATCACGTGCATTCGGGCTCTTTTTCTAAAATCCGTATTCTGTGAATTTTCTAGGAAATATAATGAACCCTTTTCGTTTAAATTCTATAAATTTTTTTAAGATTTGTGAAAAACATATCCTTATGTAAATTTATTACTATAAGTTTTAAGGATTTAAATACCCTTCTGTTGAACTCACATGATAGGTCACATACTATGTACGGTGAACCCCCCGGGATGAGTTTCCATGCCTCATCCTGGTCGCTTCCCTTGTATTGATATTTTATGTTGATGCGTGAGAGCTATGCTATGGACGTCCGTCGCGGCGACCCGCAAACATTGGCGCCGTTGTCGGGGAATGCACCTTAGGTGAGGAGTGACCGAGTGCGCAGTTAGCTTCCTTAAAAGAAGATCAATCCACAAATCCATTTTACACCTCAGTTAGGCTGCTAGACAGGGGTTTAGATCTTAGTGGAGTCTAGAGTCAGTGGACCGGCTAGATCCTCTCTTAGGAGATTTAGGGAGCTGTGAGTGAGAGTGTTCAAAGCATTTTTTCTCTTCAATTTCTCTAATTCGATTGAGTACTGAAATCTCACCCGAAATCCGTCTTGTTTGTTTTGTTTGATTCATTTCTTTATGTTCTTTCATTTCTGTACTTAGGAGTAGGATAAGTAATTCACATTCTAGTCAAATTTGGGGCAAAAGTTAGAGTCGAGAAACCAGGAAACCATAACTTTGGAAAAAAGGCCATAAGACTCTGAAATTTAGAAAACCTGACCAAACAGGGTTGATATTGATTCAAATCACCAAGTGGTAGCACAAAACACTATAAAACACTTGTTAGAGGGAGGAGACTAAATTTCATCAGATTTGGCTCATGTACTACGATCGCGATCGGTGTACCTCTTGGTCAGAATTGGACTAGAATTGTTGTGTGCCTTCCTGAAAGATTCTAAACAAGTTTGTCTAAAGCAACCACACCCAGAAACATCAAAAATCAAGAAAATCAGGCTACTTGGGCCAAACTAGCCTAACAAACCCAAAAAGTGCAAAATCTTGGCTTTTAGTGATCCAAATGCTAAGTGAATGGGGAAATAGCCTCAGAACACCTTTGCCAACAAGCACACCAAAATTGGTCTGATTTGGCCTTTGTACTACAATCGCGATCGGTGTACCTAAGTGCCAGATTTTGACCAGATTTCCTCTATGGGATCCTCAGGTGTATATAAACATAAAAGTATACAGGAGCAAGTGCCAGAAACCTCAAAATACCTGTCAAACCATCTGAGTATTGATCCAAATCGGAAATTGATATACTGACATAGAAATTGACTTTCATCAGGATCATATACATCAAATTGGGTATAGACTATATAGAGGGAGAGCCTATACACAGGACAACCCCACATAGCTTTCATATCCCCAAAACAAACACCAAAATCAAGTCAAACTGGCAGATTCGGGAAAACAGACACTTCCAACCAAGAACTGGTAAAAGCTTGACTTTTTGGGGTTTGAATACAAAAGTATTTGGTGGGTAGCCTTAAAATAGCATAGTGAACAAGCTAGTGAAGTTTCATCAAATTTGGGCACTGTACTACGATCGCGATCGGTGTACCTCTGTGCCAGAATTGACTCATTTTTGACCTGTTCATAAGCCTAGACTATTTAAGATATCAGGAGTTGTCAAAACCCAAATTGGACATACTGTCAATAATCTACAAGCAAAATTGTGTTGAAGTCATTGTGAAGTTGTTGAATCTGCTGACAGTTGGAATGATACAGTAATCTCATAGCCATCAAGTGTATTCATTTGCAGAGACCTATCAAGTAACAATCCATGCAGTCATGAGAGTTGGAAGATCACTCCATCTCCAGGTAAGAGGTTTGGATTCAATCGGTAAATTCCACTTTCTTCATGTTTTTGAGATCGGGAAAAAAAATCAACAACCAACACCGAAATTTAGCGGATCAAGCAAGTTTTTTGTCAACGGAGGAGAGTGTAAACCAAGGTGTAGTACGACCGTTAGAGCCGATCCTTGAAGTATGTATTTCCGATACTTCTTCAGAGAGATCTTACGAGTATTTTACAGAACACTTGGGACATTTAAACCTAATGAAAGAGAAAACATGGCAGCAGTACCATCAAACCCTACGGACACAATGAAGCTATTGTTCATCAAGTATCAGTATGACAACAAGCAAGGTGCCAAGATCTACAAAGATGGTATGGACCGCTACTGTGTGAAAATAGAAGATAGACCAAGTGAGTTCAAGGACTTAGTGCATGTGAGCTTTAGCGGAGATAGGTACCTAGATGACGAAGGTAGCATGTACTTGGTAGTCCTGAATCCTAACATTGTGGACAAGTGGGGATTGATGGGCACGAAAGCCAAAGTAGATGAGGAACCTAAGGAGAAAGCACCAACAATGAGCTTCCCCGATGCGAGGTTAAGGCGATAAAATGAAACTTTGAGAGTCAACACAGACAACGTCTACTTGGGGTTATACAAGTATAATAATGGAGAGCAAGATATCCATTATAGATGCGAGGAATCCTACGTCAGAGAGTTGACAGAGCGGAAAAGACTTTATGTCTTCACCTACAAAGAGGGATCAGAAACAAAAATCGGCGCATACGACAAATATGGAATATGATACACAACAATCAATAAAAAGGAGTTGGAAGGATATACGTACTTTGGGGGACCACTCCACTAGTATTATGTCACTCCAAGCCCACAGAGACCAACACCTACAAATGTCATGCCAGACCCGATGGCAACAGGTGGAGAGAGGACTCATGTAGCTGATTCTTTCAGTCAACCTCAGTATTCTATGCCAAACCCCATGGGAACATTACATCCCAGAGAGTCAATGACTACGAATCGATGTAGTGTTGTTCCTATCTCTACACATACCGCAGTAGGTCCGACATTTGCATCCACACCATCACATTTGCCTCCTAGTAGTAGATTCGTGGCAAGGGAGCCAACGAGAGCAACCCACGACATCCATGATGTACGAGAACGATTAAGTCAAGACACGGGAGCATTGAGATTGGTCGCAGACCATAGACGGATGAGGCCATCCCAGGTAGCAAAGTGCATGCCAAAGAAGTATAGCGGATCAGGGGATCCATATGCCCATGTGTCGCTCTTCAAGCAAGTCTTAAGAGCAGAGCAGATCACTGATTTCCATACTCAATATGAGGGATTCGGGATGACCTTGGAAGGGACGGCCTTGACATGGTTTCAACCTTTGAACCCTGAAACTTGCCCGAATATTGAACATGTATTGCGGGAGTTCGCGGAAGAATTCTCAAAACGGGGTATAAAGCATAATACTGTATCACAGATATATGCTTTTAAACAAAAGGAGAACGAAAAATTGAAGGAAGCATCCTTGATATTCAAGCAATACATTGAGAGGTGCCCAAGAAGAGAATTACCGCAAGACGAGAGATTGTTTGTGCTCTTCATTGAAGGACTTAGAAACGAAACCTTGAAAAAGGACCTTCACTTGAAAGCCTGTAGCACATTTGAAGAGGTTACAAGGGAAGCGTTATATCTTGTTGATAACTGCAAAGCATATGGGGAAGTGTCAGAGGATACTGATTCAGTAACCAATGGCTCTTCATCTATTAAGAGTGAACCCTCTACCAAGAAAGATGCTCAGGCTTCTTTGATGCCGACAGCTGACCAAATGATAGAGGAAGTAACGAAGAGAATGCAGCAACATATGAGATCAAATCCGATGATGAGACAGTCTCAGACGAGGAAATGTGACATATGTGGGGGGGATCACCCGACACCATGGTGCACACAACAGCCAAAAGCACTAGTTGCGAATGGACGAGTACTGAAATGGTGCGCCATAGAGCAAAAATGGACAAACCATGGCACGGATGAGTGTTTTTACAACAAAAACTATGTAAGGGAAAGGCTGTATGGACCTCCAGCAGGACCACCCCAGCCACATCCTCCAAGATATCAAGTTGGGCCAAATGTGAATATGGTAGCAGGAGTAGACAGACCTCAACCTGTGTTGGGTCAACAACCTCCTTTACCACAGGAAAATAGGGCCATGATTAGCTATGCTCAACCTTACGAAGCATCACTAGGAACAAATAATATACCTCAAATTTCTTATTATGAGGAACCGAATGAGCCTTACGTAACTGAACGTGAACCATAGATGTACACAGACGAAGCCTATCAACTGTGGGGAAATAATGAGGGTATGGCACCACCAACGTATGTAGCACAACCTTTGAGGGATCAATATTTGGTGGACGAAAGAATGCTAATGTTCATTGCGAACCAAAACTACAAACCAAGAAGATATCCTAATAGGGAGGGACAACCTATGGGACCACCTCCTCAAAATCAACCACCAATTGGACCGTGCTATAACTGTGGAAGTACAGATCATTGGGAGCGTAGTTGTCCTTTCAAAGATGAAAGAGTGAAAATTTTTGGGTTTTGTGACGGGTGTGGTGTGAATCACATACTGCCAGATTGCCCAAGGAATCCGGACAACAAGGAAAAAGCAACTATGAATATTGTGGGGGTGTTACCAAGTGCAAGCAGTGGATCAGAATCCGAACCCATGATCCAAATCAATGCCGTAACCAGAGCCCAAGCCAAGGACTTAGATAAATACAAGCCATTGGAAGAAAAGGTCGAGTTGCCAATACCCACAGAAAACGAGAGTTTATCTGTGAGAACACAGCGAAAATCCTGGAAGGCGAAACGAGACAAAATGAAAGCAAGAAGGATAAAAACCCAAATTGCCATGCAAAATGAATTACATGAAACGAAAGAGAAACTGAAACAAGAGAGAGATAGTAAAACGGCTGAGGACAACAACAAGCCGAGGAAAGCATCCTCAGGGGGATCAGTCTTGGTTGAGAAAGTGCTAGAGCCTTTAGATGCTCTATTACAAGCGTATGAAGCAAGGCTAAAAACAAACCAAACCTTAGAGCAAAGATGGTTGACTTATCCTCAACCAGAAGTGGAAACAAAGTGTTTGGAAATGTGTAAACACCTTATTGAAACGGCCCAGGCATTGATGGAACCTAATGCGATTAGAACCCCAGAACAAGAAGTGCTGATTCACAAAGAGCGAGAAAAACTAAAGATCGATGAATCAGAACAAATAAACGGACCCAGGCCTGAAACTATATTGTCATTAAATCGCCGAGTGGTACCGAACACCACTGATTATGCTAAGTCAATGACTATAATTCCAATTCTAGAAGTGGAAGAACCGTGGCCACAACACTTATGGGAATGAATTTTATCCAGGAGATATACAATCGATGTATGAAGATGCAGGAACGGAAGTTTTGATGGAAAGCAAAGCACAATCCCTGAAAACCCTGCCTTCATGTATAGGTGAACATGAGGCACAATCGAAGATAAGTGTTGAGCCGGCAGAGGATCACACCCACATTTTTGCTCACACTCATCATTTTGTAACCATTGATTGTAATAAATGTCTTTCTGACATTAATTTTGATTTGAGCCATTCATTAAGTAACGGGACTCAATTGAGTTTCCAGCTTGTAATCCCGAAGTAATTTCACTTGCTGATGTAATTAGTTAGAGATGTTCTCACCTCCAAGGTTGAGGTATACAAGCCAAATTTTTTGTAACCTAAGGAGGCAGATTATTAATCAAAGTGAGTTTTTGAGCGCCGTGACTGTGTCTGAGAGAGAGAGAGAGAGAGAGAGAGAGAGAGAGAGAGAGAGAGAGAGAGAGAGAGAGAGAGAGAGAGAGAGAGAGAGAGAGAGAGAGAGAGTCTTATCTACTTGCTACGCGAGCTATGGAGCCGCCATTGGAGAAGCGACACCACCATTGTGTTAGCAACGGCGAGAGCTACGCACAGATACCAAGAGTGCGCGCTATCGGCTTCTATGTGTGGTAAGTTCCTACGAGCTTCAGTGTGAGTTTTCTTCCAACTCGTGTGTCGGAATTGAGCGTGCAGCATATCTATAGAACCACAACGAGTAGAGCTACACATTAGTACCATCGGGGTCAAGTTCGGTCACCTGTATATTTCGGCCTGTCTTCATACGCGTTTACTGCACGGAGTGGTTATAGGTTGAGTTTGCAGTTCAAGTCTTTAGGGTGTTTTTCTTACCTAGTGTATAGACTTCCCCTTGAGTTTGAGATCGATTCAATGATTCTAGATCATGTTTCGTATAGCATTCGTTCGTAGTACGGATTTCAGTCACTTGCGTATTTTAGAACTTAGATTTGATTTCCTTAGTAGTGATTGTCATTAGAAGGTCGAGTAAGTGATTTGACACCCACCTAGTTGTTTCCATGCGCCTGCGGGTCAAGCTCCGTCCTCGTCTGACGAATTCTGTTGTTGGTTGAGTCCTCGCTATTTAGCTTGTGCTAGCGGCGTAACCGCCTTAACATTTGGCGCCGTTGCCGGGGACGAGAGCCCTAAGTAGGTGACCTTAGACTAATCCTACGAGGTGAGTCGTATAAACTACTTTGTATACTTTAGTTAGAAAAGATCTAGGAGTGGTGGACTCCGAAGATCTCGAGAGATACTAGGAAGTGGGGTATTCCTGGGTCTTCCGTGTTGACAGTATTTTTCGTTTAGCTTAGATTTGTTTGTTGTTTTGTTGGTGTTGAGTAGTTGTTGATAAAAGAAGAATTTGCTAGTCCGTGAGTGGCAGTGGATCTCTTTAAAATCACAATTACCAAACCCATTTTATGATTAGGAATAGCTTAGGTAGGACTTCATTTGATCCTGATCTAGAGCTAGTAATCATTGGAGTATTTGCTTGATATGGTTGATTGCATGTTAGATCACTAAACCGTCGAGTTAGTAGTGAAACTTGCAATAAACAAAAGTCAGAGACATTTTTTGTGTATCTGGGAGTTGTTGAGCACTTGAGAAAGCTTTAGGAAGGATTCTGTGCCAAAAAACTGGAAATCTGCAACTTTAGACATCATACGCGTATGATGTCTAAATGACCAAACAGAGACCAAAACAGAAATTTTGACTTTACCAGAGTGTCCAAAAGGGGGGTTATACCCTAATTTCAACTTAAAACAAGAGCATTAACACTCAAAGAAACCCAAAAAGACAAGTCGGAGTCCAAGAAACGCAAAGAATAGGAAATTTTGGATTCAGATCTTGTTTTTACATTCAAACCTGACAAAAACACTTGAAACTCAATTATAAACATTGGAGAAGGCTTAAAACCAAGAATAGTCAAAATCTGGGACAAAAGACATCATATGCGTATAATGTCTTTTAGCACATCCACTACTTATTTTTTATATCTGACCTGACAAGATTGTTGCAAACACTGTAGAAAGCATAAATATCAAGTCTTGACCCAAATTGATGAAAAAGACATCATACGCGTATGATGTCTTTTACCTAATTTTGGACATATTTTGATACTTTGCCAACACAGATCCATTGTAATAGTTGTCTAGAGGTTATATTTCAAGTTTCATCCCAATTGGATCACAATTGACCCAAAACAAGTCAAAAGCGAAAAATTGCCAAGAAAAGCCTAAATTAGCCATAACTTGCTCAAACAGAGTTCAAACTGAATTTTGTGAGTGGACAGAGCATAAGGGGGCTACTGAGAGTGAGCATAACCAAAATAGTCCAAATCTGTGAAAAAAGACATCATACGCGTATAATGTCTTTTTCAGCATAACTGCAACAAAATTCTCACTTGATGAAACAGAAGTTGCCCAACTGACAAGATTAAACAATTGACCAAGTATCAATCAGTTTGGATCAATTCTGACCACAAAAACTTGGGAAAACAAATTGCCGAGACGGAAAAGTTAAAGTCCTTTAGGGGAATTGATGAATTTGAGATCGGGCAGGAATCTCCAGAATAACCAACCAAAACAAGGGGAACAAGCAAGTGTCATATCAACCGAGGGAAGTGTAAACCAAAGTTGGGTGCAACCATTAGAGCCGATCTTTGAAGGAAGTGTTTCTGATACTTCTTCGGAGAGATCTTACGAGATTTTCACCGAACACTTGGAACACTTGAACCTGAACAACAGAGAAAATATGGCAGCAGGACCATCAAACCCTTCCGCCACAATGAAGCTATTGTTCATAAAATACCAGTACGACAATGAGCAAGGTGCCAAGATCTACAAAGATGGAATGGACCGCTATTGTGTAAAGATAGAAGATAGACCTAGTCAGTTCAAGGACTTAGTGCCTGTGAGCTATAGCGGAGATAGATATCTAGATGACGAGGGTACCATGTATTTGGTAGTCCTAAACCCTAACATTGTGGACAAGTGGGGATTGATGGGCACCAAAGCCAAAGTAGATGAAGAACTTGAGGAGAAAGCACCAATAATGAACTTCCCTCATGCGAGGTTAAGAAGAGAGAATGAAACTACAAGGATCAACACTGATAACTTCTATGTGGGGCTATACAAATATAATAATGGGGAGCAAGATCTCTATTATAGATGTGAAGAACCCTACATTGGAGAGTTGACAGACCAAAAAAGACTTTATGTCTTTACCTACACAGAGGGATCGGAAGTGAAAATTTCCGCATACGACAAGTATGGGAGACAATACTCAACAATGGGCAAGAAAGAATTAGAAGGATATACATACTTTGGGGGACCACTACATCAGTATTATGTTACTTCTAGCTCACAAAGACCAGCACCAACAAATGGAGTGCAAAACCCAATGACAACAGGAGGACAAAGAATTCAGGCTACTGACTCTTTCAGTCAACCTCAGTACTCGAAGCCCGGACCAATGGGATCATTACATTCCAGAGAGTCAATGGATACGAATCGAGGTAGTCCAGTTCCAATCCCCACATATACCACTCCAGGTCCAAGGTTCAAAGCGGAACCATCACATTTACCTCCTAGTAGTAGACTCAGGGCAGGGGAACCGACAAGGGTAACCCATGAAGTCCATGATGCTAGAGAAAGCTTTATCCGGGACACAGGAGCAATGAGATTGGTAGCAGACCATAGACGTATGAGACCATCTCAAGTAGCCAAGTGTATGCCAAAGAAGTATGGTGGTTCAAGAGATCCGTATGCACATGTGTCACTCTTTAAGCAAGTCTTAAGAGCTGAGCAGATAACAGATTTCCATACACAATACGAGGGATTTGGTCTTACTCTAGAAGGTACGGCATTGACATGGTTTCAACCACTGAACAGAGGGGGATTCCATGGCATTGACCATTTGCTAAGAGAGTTTGCTGAGGAATTCTCAAAATGAGGGATTAAGCACAATACGGTCTCACAAATATATGCTTTTAAACAGAGAGAACACGAAAAAGTGAAGGAAGCTTCACTTCGCTTCAAACAATACATTGAGAGATGTCCAGTACGTGAACGACCACAAGATGACAGACTATCTGTTCTCTTTATTGAAGGATTGAGAAACGACACTCTCAAGAAGGACTTGCACTTGAAAGCTTGTACAAGTTTCAAGCAAGTAACGAGAGAAGCATTGTACTTAGTGGATAATTGTATGGTTTATGGAGAGGTGTCAGCGGATACAGATTTTGCATCCAGTAGCTCTTTCTCCGTAGCGAGCGAGACTACCACTAAAAAGAATGTTCAAACAACAACCATGCCAAATGTAGAGCAAATGATAGAAGATGCTCTAAAAAGGATGGCACCATACCAAAAATCATTGCCAAAACCACTGAAATGGTGTGCTATTGAACAAAAATGGACAAACCATCCAACAGAGGAGTGCTATTACAACAAAGGGTATGTAAGGGAGCGTCAGTATGCATCTCCTGCTCAATTAGCACCACCTCAGGTACATCCAGTATCTCGATACCCAACGGGAAATGTACCAGGACCTATGGGGATAGAAAGACCGCAACCGGTATTGGGACAACAACCACCTTTACCAGGAGCAAGACCAGTGGGCATTAGATATGCACCAACCTTAGAGAATCAGGAAGAACAAGCCTTAGTGCCTGTTCAAGCCTATTATGAAGAATCTGGTGCACGCATGTCTCCAACTGTGTATTACCCACCAGAAGAACCCAAACAACCAGAACCATGGGGCATGATTGGGAATGTTGGAACACCAACAGTTACAAGTGCTTCTGATGAAGAGAGATACAATTTGGACGCAAGAACATTGATGTTCATAGCTCATGGAGGGTTAACACGACAAAGACCATCCTATCCACAAAGGACGAATCAAGTGGGACCAAGACCAGCATTAGGACCCTGTTACAAGTGTGGAGGTGACCATCTAATGAATGTTTGTCCACATACGGAAATCATTAGAATTAACGCTTATTGCACTGAGTGTGGGGTTACTCACTTCATTGAGGATTGTTCAAGGAATCCAAACAAAGTGCAAAAGACGACATTGAATATGCTAGAAACTATTCCTACCAGTCGTGGGTCCGAAAATGAAACTCTGATACCAACGCAAGTTGTTACTAGAGCTCAAGCTAAGAAAACCACTAGAGAACCTGAGAATGGAAAGTTAGCGACTGAAGTGGTTAGTCAAGGACCGCGGAGTCAGAGAAACACATGGAAAGCTAGAAAAGCATGCATGAAGTTGAGAAAAGAACGTGAAGACGCTATTCTAGATGAGGAACTAAAGCGAACTAAAGATAGATTAGAAAAACTTGAGAGTCAAAACGGGAAACGAGAGATGAGCCCGGAAAGAACGAAACAAAAGAGTATCAAAGAAACAACGAGCTTAAGCTCAGGGGGATCAGTGCTAGTCGAAAAAGTACACGAACCATTGGACGCACTGATGAGAGCTTACGAAGCTAGGTTAAAGAACAACCAAACACAAGAACAGAGGTGGATGACATACCCAAACGCGGAATTGGAAAAGCAGAGACTTGAAATGTGCCAGAGAATGATCGAGACTACACAAGCCTTATTAGAACCACCAAGAGAAACAATGAATTGTGGAACGAAAAACCCAATTCAGTAAGAGACTATCATTTCACGGGTAGCTGAAAAGACTCCTAGTGCACAAAAGCCTGAAAATACACACAAGGATGACCGCATAGTATTGAACACAACCGATCAGGAGATAGAGAGTTTTCATCCAGTCATACAGAGGATTTACGGAAGAGATGAGGATTACAATGAATTTTGGAAACAAGTGAGAGAGGCAAACTTTGCAAACGAGCTAAGTTGCCAAGCTAATCAGACAAATTGGGAAAAGGACATCAGGAATCCTCCCATAGTGGAATTTGAGGCAGGATCTCAAGTGGACTTGGATCTGCAATCTTACTGGGGAGATGGGGTCTCTGTTAGAACAATGGAGAGCAAACCTCATTCACTGAATACCTTACCTTCATACTTAGGAGAGTATGAAGCAAAATCTGAGTTCAGAGCACTTCCCTAACGAAGAATCTCATCAGAAAAAGTCATGGACTCGCAAGGATTGATAGAGATCTTGTCAACACCAGTGACATGCACTATCACTCTAGCTGAGCTTTTGAGGCTAAGACCACATATGTGGACCACTGTAGGAAAATGCTTGGAGAAATTTGGGATAAAAGACCCAACATCGAGACTGCAAGAGGGTATACAAGAGCTGAGCAAACCACAAAAGAACGCTAAGCCTGTACCCTTAAACAAGGTCGGAGAGTATTGCGAAGGTGAAGAGGGGAATACAACCTTACCAATTGAATTCCAAGGAGTGAACACGATGGCAATACTAGACAGTAGAGTTGGGGTAGCCATTGCTACAAAAGAAATCTGGAAAAAATGGGGGAAACTAGCAATAAGGAAGACTAGGTTGAAACTCCAATTACCAGATGGACACATGGAGAAACCTATGGGGTTATTAGAGAAAGTCGTAGTAACTTCTTGCGGCATTGAATACGAACATACTTTTGCTATTGTCGATTTTGGCAAGGAGAATAACTATGATATCATACTGGGAAGACCATTCATGAGACAGTTGAAAATGGTCCAGGATTGGGGCTACGATCACATATACTTGAGAAATACGGAAACCACTACACGTGTGAACCTGAGAGACCATAGCTACAAAGATGTGAACCGAACACCGGTAGAGGAGTTTGATTCAGCTACTTTGGCGAGATCCGAATTTCCAGCTTGGTTAGGTAAGCCCAAGGAGTTATGGATGTGTGGAGCCTCGAAATGTGGAGGTATGAGGCAAAAAGAATATGTTTTAGAAAGGGCTATCGAAGACGAAACTTATATAGGAGAACCCTTTCCAGAGGACACGCTTGAACCATTAGAATGGACACACATTCTAGCAACCCTAGATGTTTGTGCAATTCCGGATGGTCCCACAACAAAATTTTGCGACAAGGACGGGTACGACGTGGTTCCGTACTTCATGCTAAGAACTACACTCAAAAAAGAAACTGAAAAGAACGATACACTGGAAAAGGAAGATGAAGAAGAGGTGTTTCACGACATTCCCGATCATCTAGAGTGGGCAAATGAAGCAGACAATGAGTCAACGGACAATTCAAGCGAAAACGAAGAAACTATAATGGATGTCCGATTTTATGATTTTCCGAACCAAACTAAACAACGCCAGAAACGCTATAGAGCAAAGAGAAAAACAAAGGGGGTTAGAACCAATCCGATGCCTAGAATAAGAGGAAAAAATCAATTCCTAATGCTAGTAAAGGCGGAAGATTGTGTTAAGGACAAGATTTCTGGAAGAATGAGAGGCACACGAAAAGACAAAAGAAGCTCAAGAAATCAAGTTCAAAGGAATGAAACGAAAACTTAAACATAAAAATCAGAAAAGAACAAGCGCAATAGAGAACACACGGAGTCCAAGTTAGAACGTAGAAACAAGTACAGAGAGCTCAAGAAAACTCTGAAAGAAGTTTGGACGATAGAAATTGAGAGTGGAGAGGACGAAAACGCCAAAATCAAGGAAAACATGGATATTCCCTCTCACTACAGGAAATTCACAATAGAGGATAGGAAGGTGGTATTAACCCAACCTATTCGAGAGAGAGGGGAGAACGAATCTTATGATGGACCGGAGGATGCAAAAAAAGTTGATTTAGCAGCTCCAGGTGAGACACCTAGACCGGTGTACATAGCCACAGATTTGTCTCCAGGCGAGGAAGAGAGACTTTTGAGTCTTCTCAGAGAGTACAGGGATGTGTTTGCATGGTCTTATAAGGACTTAAAGGGAGTTGACCCATCAATATGCCAACACACAATCCCACTAAAACAAGACGCAAAGCCTAGCAGACAGAGACCATACACATATAATGATACGTTTGCTAAGCGAATCAAAGAAGAGATGGATAAGCTAATGGAAGCTGAATTCATATACGAGATTGAACACACCGATTGGGTATCTCCGATTGTGGTGGTACCCAAGAAGAACGGAAAACTCCGAGTGTGTGTCAACTTAAAGAAAGTGAATGCTGCAACAATCAGGGACAATTATCCCCTGCCGATAACTGATCATGTTCTAGAGCGTGTATCAGGGAAAACAGCATACTCCTTTCTTGATGGTTTTTCACGATATAACCAGCTAGCCATAGCACCGGAAGATCAACATAAAACAACTTTTGCAACGGAGTGGGGAATTTATGCTTATCGGGTTATGCCTTTTGGTCTAACCAATGCTCCCGCAACCTTCCAGAGGCTGATGACGCATGCTTTCAAAGAATACTTAAGGTTGTTTCTAGAAATATACATGGATGACTTATGTGTACATACTCTTCTAAGAGACGAGCATCTAGAACACCTAAGAAAAGTATTTGAGAAATGTAGGACATATCGCATTTGTCTCAATCCTGAGAAATGTGTGTTTATGGTCCGACAGGGCAGAATTTTGGGACATTGTCTCACAAAACGGAATATCCACGGATTTAGAGAAGATAAAAGTTATAGTGGATATGCCTAGACCAACCAATGCGAAACAAGTAGAGAGCTTTATGGAACATTGCGGATATTATAGACGATTCATTTACATGTACGCTATAATAGACCAACCACTTTACAGGTTAATAGTGAACTTTGAATGGACAGAGGAGTGTGAGGAATCATTCAAGAAATTGAAAGAGGCACTCATTACTGCTCCAGTCTTGAAATCACCAGATTGGGAGAAGATATTCCATGTGCATATAGATGCTTCGGCATATGCAATAGGATACATTCTGGCTCAGCCAGAAGAAGGAAACATGGATTTTCCTATCTGTTACGCCAGTAGACAGCTCAACAATGCAGAGAAGAATTACACCACAACAGAGCGAGAGGGATTAGGAATGATATATACTGTGAAGAAATTTCGGCATTATCTTCTAGCCAACAAGTTTGTGTTTTTTACGGATCACCAAGCCTTGCTCTACCTAGTGAATAAACCATGCAATACCGGGAGAATAGTGAGATGGTTCATTATCTTACTGGAATTCGACTTCACGGTAGTAGTAAAGAAAGGAAAAACACATCTTAGAGCTGATCATCTTTCGCGATTGATGAATGGAGAAGACCCTATAGGAGTAGATGACGACATGCCAGACGCGTACTTGTTCAACATAGAAATGATACCGAAGTGGTCTCAAAATGTCGTTAGCCTATTAATCTATGGAGGAGAGTTTGATAGAAGAGAATACAACTAGAAACATATTGCTATTCAGCAATCCAAGAATCTTCAATTGGTTGCAGGAAGGTTGTATCAATTGGGAAATGATCATGTTTTACGACTATGCATCAATCCTGAGGAATATAATATATATCTGCACGAAGCACATGTTCAGGAATCTGCATTTCATTGTTCAAGAAGGAACACATATAGGAATTTGTTACAATTGGGAGTCTATTGGCCATGAATGAAAGAAAGCGTACATGAATATGTCACTGTATGTATTGTATGTTCATCAAAACCGCCAGCAAAGTATTCAACATTATATCAGATAATGATCGCTCCAGAATGGAGTCAGTATATTGTTGAATATCTCACAAATAGAACTTTCCCAGAAGGAACGTCAAAAGCTCGTCAGAAATCTATAGAGACAGAA
The DNA here is from genome assembly GCF_014529385.1 of Adiantum capillus-veneris. Classification (NCBI taxonomy): domain Eukaryota; kingdom Viridiplantae; phylum Streptophyta; class Polypodiopsida; order Polypodiales; family Pteridaceae; genus Adiantum; species Adiantum capillus-veneris. Next base: position 96,515,961 of record NC_140931.1, on the reverse strand, counting down.
GCTAGAGATTACGCTTTAATAGGAGATCAACTCTATAAGAGAGGTAAAGACAACCAGCTTAGGATTTGCGCATCAGAGTCTGAGTATGTGATAATCCTGGAGCAAGCTCATGGAGGAGTAGGTGGAGGCCATTTCTCAGGTGATAAGACAGCAAAACTTGTCTTAGCCGCAAGAATATGGTGGCCAACATTACATATGGACGCTGAGGAATACGTTAAATGGTGTGATGACTGTCAGCGGACCAAAGTACCACTTAAAAGAGATGATATGCCGCTTAGACCAATGATGGGGGCAAGAGATTTTGCAAAATGGGGGATTGATTATGTCGGACCCATTTCACCTCCTGCATATAAGACTCATGCACAATACATCGTTGTGGCTACAGACTATCTAACAAAGTGGGTCGAAGCAAAGGCAACTCAAAAAGAAGATGCCAGGACCACGGCACAATTTCTATATGAATACGTCTTTGTACGATATGGATTGCCAATAGAAATTGTGAGTGATCGAGGCACACATTTTATAAATGAAGTGATAGAGATCCTTCTAGATGAATTCATGGTAATCCATAGGAAATCAGCCCCGTATCATCCACAAGCAAACGGACAAGCTGAAGCAACAAACAAAACCATATGCACGGTCCTTACGAAGATTGTATCTGAGTCGAGAACTGACTGGGACCAGAAGTTGCATTCAACATTATGGGCATATAGGGTAGCATATAAAACATCAATAGGAACAACCCCATATAACATGGTTTTTGGGATAAATGCTATCTTACCAATAGAATTCTTGATTTCAACCTTAAGGGTGGCTAAAGATCTAGAGTGGACAGGGCACGAGCTTTCTGATAGAATAGATGACCTCGAAAAGCTAGACGAGCTTCGCCTAAAAGCAGTAGCTTCTATCTACGCTCAAAAAAGGCGACAAAAGGAATTTTTTGATAAGCATGTGCGGACTAAAGAGTTTAAGGTTGGGGACTATGTCCTAGTTTACACTCTGAAACAGCATGCTAAGAAGCTTAAAAAGCGAGGGATGGGACCTCTGGTGATTAAAGATCTATCACTAAGTGGAGCCGTCAAGCTTGCTACATTAGACGGAGAAGAAATGCCCAATTGGATTAGTGGATGCAGAGTGAAAAAGTATCTTTTGCCGCTAACCCAAGACATGCTTCTCAAAATACATCAAGAAAAGCTGCGTGTCCAGAAAAAGAAAAAGATTGTGGAGGAAGTGTAAGCCGAGGCGAAGGAAAGAATGGAGAAAAGAAGACTACTGCGTCAGAAACAACGCAATGAAGGAGCAATACGAATAAACACAGTCAGTATAACAGAAATGGATAATGACAAAGAAGAACCCATCATTGAATGCAAAGTAGGAACCAACCAAATCAAAGCCAGAGCACTATTGGATTCAGGAGCTCAAACTAACCTACTTTCACTCAGTTTGTATAGACAATTGACAAATGACACTAAATTACAAACTACCAAGCAAGTGTTAAAGAGTTACTCTGAGAATTCAATCAAAACTGTCGGATGCACAGTTAAAGAGTTACTCTGAGAATTAACCAGTATGTGTATCCTCATATGTTTTACGTGGTTGAAGACCAAGCTACACAACATCCATTATTGCTAGGACAACCATGGCAGAAGCAATACAATGCAATGATTGACTGGAGTTCTAAATCAGTGCTTATCAAATACGAAGGTGAAAGTCAATCAGTTAAGTTCACCAAAGGAACAGAGCCAACTCCAAAGGAAGAATCCAAGAACAAAGGTAAACAACAACCAGAGAAAAAGAAGAAGCAATGGCAACCAAAAGTTTCTATACAATCGGATTACTCTTCGATGAGGAATTCTCAACATTGGATAAGGAAGACAAGCAATAATATAACAGCTCAACCTCGGGAAAAAACGGAGTCAAAGTTGGTATGGAGACCAAAAAAGGTTGTGCCAGAGAACACAAAGGTGGAAAACAAAGTCTTCAATACCAGACAACAGAGTGATTCCAGAAAATCAAAGACAGTGAAACAGATCTGGATTCCAAAGAAGTTCATGACGGCACAAAGCTATAGCAAGCAAATTTGGATCCCAAGGATTTGTAAACAGGAACTCCCTTCAGTACAATCCACTGAAACTCCTAGGTATTTCAAGGCGAGGAAATCAACACAAAGAACAAAGCAGGTTTGGGTCGCAAAGAGTTTGTGGCAAGCACAAGCGAAGCGGAAGCAGATTTGGATTGTGAAAAAGAACAACAAGGTAAAGAAGAATCCATCTACTGATTCTACTACCGAAGTGCCAAAACCAACCCAAAGCCCGACCACCAATCCTTCAATCAAACAAAGAGCAGCTTTATTGGAAAGACTGTTGTATCATCGCTCTACAATTGCATTGGGAACTTATGACCCAAACAACTACAATGCTTCGCCCACAGACACTTCATAGTCGTCCGGGAGGACTCAGACTAGGAGGGGGGGAGGTATACAGGTATACAGGAGCTACAAAGCAGCTACAAGCGACAAAAAACAAAAATTATATTACAAGGGCAGTGTCTTACATGATTTTGCAATTTTTATGTTTGATTGATGATATTGATAATATTTATGCCCTTATATACCTTGTTTTGCAACAAGAAGAGATCAAATGATGAATTTGGGTCTCTAGACGTGTAAATATCACTAAATAAGAGTGTTTTTGGAGCTAAAAAGTGGAAAAAAGTGGTAATCCAAGTCCAGAAATCACAAATAAGTGTATATTCATATACACAGGGTTACCAACTATTTATTGTGTATGTTTGGAATTTTTTGGCTTCAATTTGCTATTTTTCTTTATTTTTTATGATTTTCTTAATAAAAGTAAAATAAAAATAAAAAAAGCAGGTGAAATGAGATCGGAAAAAATAAAAGAATAGACGGTGATGGTCCTAATGACAAGGGCAACCCATGGTAAAAATTGGGTACAATTATGAAAAAGTTGCGGAAAGTCTGAAACGGCAGAATTTTGGCAAGTGGACGGAATTCTAAGAAAACAGGTCAAACGGAGTCCGATTTGGGAAATTTCAGATCCTAAAGCGCATCTCACAACGAGATAGGAGCACATGACAAATTTGGTGGCAAGTGAACTGGGAAGTCCGAAGTTAAGTATTTTTCACATCACTTTCAAGCTCATTTACACTATTACCTTCTTGGAGAAGAGCAGAGAGCCACAGGAGCACAGATCTTCTACGACCTTCTACGACTTCCACGAGAGCTCAGAGGACACCAGACATGAGAGGTAGACTCGTTTCCATAAGCTTTTGATGCTTATCATTAAATTTTGTCACGAAAACTGACCAAAACCAAGAAACAAGAGCAGACGGGGAATGGGGTAGAATGCTAGGTAGTGGCACAACCGCCTAACCAAACCTTGCAAGAACTTATAGGTGGGTTACCCTAGTATAGAAGATGGGTTTCTAACACTCAAAGCTGGAGAAAGAACGACTGAAAAAACCCTAGGTCAACAGAGCCTGCAAGAGGCAAATAGGAAAAAGTTGTCGAAACAACACGAAACTTCACAGGAAGTTCAACCACATCAAGGACAATGCAACCATAGAATATCTCCAAGTTTGAATCACAAAAAGTAGGTCGGAACAACCGATTTGGCTGCGGACACACAAAGCGTCATTTTGGCATAATGACTGAAATTGATGACCGAATGAAATGAAACTTCACAAGCAGCTTCAAGTAATTATCGATGACTTATGTTTGCAAGCAAAACCCAAAAGAAAGTTGATTCACTTACCGATGGTGAAAAAGACGCTTTCGGGGAACCAAAGGGAGAAAGATGGAGAACGGGGAGCCAAAGTCAAGTTCAACCAAATAGATGGCTTCACAACATATCCAATGAGCTGGAAATGCAACTCTCGAGAAGAAAAGTTGAAGAAATTCAACTCCAAGGCAAAAAGACGACTTTGGAGACTGAAATGCTTATAAGGGGGCTTTTTAGCTAAACTGATGACTTTTTAAGTTGAAAACTAGTTAGCAGGGCTTAGGGCACCAGCACAAAGCATTCTTTGCACAAAAAGACCAACATTTCAAGAAAAGACATCATACACGTATGATGTCTCACAGCATGAATTTCACATCCATTTCAACATTTGAGTGCATAGCCTCATTCCACACGTTAATCACGTCATATGAACCAAGTATCATGAGAATTGGAGTTAGAAGACCCAAGAAAAACCAAAAAGACGCAAAGTAGACCATAAAATTGATTTTTGGTCCTAATTTTGTCAAAATAACTCCAAACTCATTGAAACTTTGTAGGATTGTTGTTAAACACATCTACAAGCTATCTGGAACCAAAAAGCACCATTTTGACACAAAAGACATCATACGCGTATGATGTCTATTTGCATTTACAGAGCCAAAACTGCTCATTTGTCATCATACATCCATTGTATATATCTAATACATGCTACATATGAAATTTGGAACCATTCGGTCAAGAGGATCACCCCATTAGCCCAATTGAGGGAAAATCCTTCACCTAAAGCCTATTTTTGGCCCAAATCCAACATACTCAAGTCCAAACCAAGATTTGAGTAGGAACAGTCCTTCACTAGTACATGGGGAGTCCACAGAACCAATCCCATGCAAAATTGATGAAAAAGACATCATACGCGTATGATGTCTCCAGAGCCATTTTTAGCCCAAAATCTATCCAAACTTCATAAATCCACTGAATAAGCCTATCTAAAGCCAAATCCAAGCTTATAGAGAAATTTGGTCCAAAAATACACTAAAAGACATCATACGTGTATGACGTCTCACTATGTGATTTTGGCACCTCAGGGCTTCAACCACCAAACAGAAGTGATCTACATGCCATTTGAAAGTGAACCACCAAGTTTTATCCAATTTGGATCATAAAATCCAATTCCCTTTCAAAATTTTGCCAAGAGTCGGAACTGGACTAAATTGGCCAAAACTTGACCAAATGGGATCCAAACTCAAATCCAAGCATATGATAATCATGTATACACTATCAGCTACAAGCACAACCAATATGAAGTCACAAAAGATATCATACGCGTATGATGTCTCCAGCATGATTTTGAGCCCATTTCGCATATTTTTTCACCTACCTTGCATCCTTAGGCCCTGAATAGCTCATGTTTCAATTTTCAAGTCATTTGGATAGTTAAAAGCTTCATTTCGGCTTTCAATACTAAAAAGACGCTAACTTCTGAAATTGGAGTTACAGGATCCATGGATTCCACCAAGTCATCGGCAACGAAGAGAAAAAGACCGACAATCAAAGATGCTATTGCAAAAGCGGAACCATTTGACATTCCAGCAGAAACCCTCAAGCCAACCAAAACTTGGGTGGAGGAAGCAGTATTGGAGAAAGAGGGAATAAAGATCTACCAGGCGACTTTCAGAGATCCTCAAGGGCAAGCGGTGGATGTACTGATGATCCCACAGGAATTGGTAGATTATAGCAGGTCAGAAGACATCAGCAGGTACCTGGAAAGGGCAGACTTGCACAGTTTCTTCACCTCGAGACCATCAGGTGTGGATACAAGAAGAGTGTACAAGTTGGCAACATCCATTCAGAAGGATGGAAAAGCCACATTGACAGCCATGGATGGAGAGAAGGTAGAAGTACAGATCACTCCACAGCTAATTGCAGACGCATTGAAGCTGCACAACAAAGGGAGCTCGGTCAGGGAAAGAAGGGAGGCCATAGAGGTCTATGGGCCCAAGAAACAGAATGCGACCTATGGAGATATGAAGGACCCAAGAGCGGCAACCCTTTGCCGACTGTACAACCAATTTCTTCATGTTTGCAGTAAAAGACCGCAAAAGTATACGACACCACCCCATGCCATTGCGACCACCATCACATGGGCATTAAAGAGCAATATGCCAAAAGAGGTGAATTACGCTCAACACATCCACGAGCAAGTAATTGCCATGCACAACGAGAAGCCAAAATACATAGGAGGAGCGGAAATTCTGACAAGAATAGCTTATGAAGCTATTGGAGCTAGAGATCAGTGGCCAAAGGCTCCCTCCCAGAATGAGTGGCTTAGAGAAGCCGACGAGGAGGAAGAACAGCTCGAAGTATCCAAGAGGGCATCCACAAGAGCACGCCGGAAACTAGAAGTAGTTTCAGAACCTGAAGAGGATGTGGACGAGCCACTTAAGAAGAAAGTAAAGAAGAAGGTTGCTCCCAAGCAAACCAAAAGTCAGAAAGCGGCAAGAATGAAAAGATTAGTGGAGCAGTTTAGAGCGGAAAGAGCTCTAAAGGGTGACTTTGAAGAAAAGTGGGTGCCAGACCCCACTAAAGTCGGAAATAGCTCGGCCAGGCCACACATTGATCAATACGATCAATATATTAAAGCTTATGAGGAGTCAGAGGCTATTTTGGAGCAGCAACTTGTTGAGCCATACATTGAAGAGGAGGTACAACAATTAAAAGCTGAGCTGAAAAAGGACGACAAGGGGAAAAGGAAAGTAGATGGGTCTACTAAGCCTCAAGAGAAAGATGGGCAAGCCAACAAAGGGAAAGCCAAGGAAGCTGAGGACAAACATCCCTCTATGACTGATGTACCAAGCTCGAAGAAGACGGAAAAAATTGTGGAAGAGACCACAGTAGAGGTGGACACAGATATTTTGGAAAAGCCAGAAGCCGAGACCAAAGAAAATAAGATAAATCCAGTTCAGCAAAAGAGAAATGATTATGAGGATCTGGTAGAGATAGGATACACCGAAGAAGAGGCCCTTGAGGCAGTTTATGGGATCACCCTACAAAAACAAGATGAACGGAGAGGGACGGAGAAAAAGACAAAGAGTAAAAAAGAAAGTGAAGAGAAACTGGACGAACCGAAAATACTAGAAGAGCCAAAGCCAGTGGAGGTGGTGGCGGAAAGAGCTTTAGAGTTGACAGATGATGATGAAAAAGACATGCACATGGTGCATGAACTGCTCAGCAAGATAAAAGAAAGGTCCAAGGCAAAGGAAGTAGAGATTGAGACAGCCAAACAAAGGAAAGCGGAGTTGCAGAGAAATTTAGAGAATGCTATGACTGAATCTGAAAGTCATAAAGCATCACTCTATGACGCGGAAAACGAGAGAGACGGCTTGATACTCCAACTAGCTGAGGCTTCAAGAGAAGTAACAAGTGCACAGGAAGCAAGGGAGCGGATAGAGGATGAGTTAAAGGCGGCTAAGGATGAGCTCATTGAGCTAAGGGAAAGAGTCGAGCTCCAAGAAAGAACAATCACTAGACTCAGGTCTACCCCTAGAGCTAGCAGAGCAGGAACCGAACAAGAGGGAGCTAGCGTACCAGTTTTGGAAGTCCAGGTCCGAAGCTTACAAAGAGAGCTAAGATTAGAGCAAGTGCAAAGGTTGCACATTGCAGAGGGATCATTGGCCGCAGAGGAGAGGCTCACATTAGAAAATCAAACACTACGGATAGAGAATGAGGCCCTCCACAAACAGCTCCAAGATCTACAAGAGCAACAAAGAAGAGAGACAGAGACACCACACGAAGAATCAGGTGGAGCAGCCATAGAGCTACCAGAAACTGGAGAGGCAACCACAATTGAAGATCCAGCTCTAGCTCAAGAGGTGGCCTCGACTTCAAGAATCTCTGAAGAAGAAGAACAAAGGCTCCATGACCAAATAGAAAAGTCAGCAGAGGAGAGTGCCAAGGCGGAAATGGAATGGGAGAGGAGACTCCTAATCTCCATTAGACTTCAAGCACTAGACACAAAAGTGCTCCATGAACAGTGGATGCAACCTAGCCTGCCTTTCCCTTTGATGAAATTTGAAGTGCTAAAGACGAAAAAGAGACTAGAAGGGGAGCAGTATGTCGCTCTTTACGAAGGCGACATCACAAAGGAGGAACAATCAAAGAAGATAGTAGATTCACAACCTAGATGGAGGAAAGGTTGGCTGAACAAATACCCAGCCTACCTCATCTACTTGGTGGAGGCACCAAAGGAGATCCGGGAGGATGCAACCTTCTGCCCGGTGCCAAGAGTCAGAAACTGGAAAGAGAATGGCAGGATTGCAAAAAAGAAGCCAAATTGGCTTAATTATCCCAGGATGCCAGGACCAAAGGTAGGAGAGAGAATAGGTAAGCCTACATGGTGAAAACCCTAACGGACACCATCAAGCTCTTTACTGGCTCTCCTGACCTTTCATGTTAGATGCTCAAGAAAATCTGCAGGACTCTCTTAGCTTGCATTGAAGTGTTCGCGCCAGATAAAGCCACGACCTCGAGTCTACTATCGACGGCCGACACGGTGTCTGATATGATGTACGATCTTTCATTGCAGCCTTCTCCAAAAGTGTTACACCTCCTATACCAAAGGATTATGTTTTTGCCTAGCTTCCACATGCAAACATTCGAAGAAGCTTTCTACACCGGCTTTTTCACCCACGAAAGCAAAATATTCGGCCTAACCTTGACCATCGGCAACCTACGATACGAATCACATTTGCAGATGCTCAAGACGACAGGACTTTATTGACCAAGCATAAAAGTCATGTCAGGGACGACATGAACACGGGGGGGGGGGGGAGTGTTGAGCCAGCAGAGAATCACACCCACATTTTTTCTCACACTCATCATTTTGTAACCATTGATTGTAATAAATGTCTTTCCGACATTAATTTTGATTTGAGCCATTCATTAAGTAACGGGACTCAATTGAGTTTCCAGCTTGTAATCCCGAAGTAATTTCACTTGCTGATGTAATTAGTTAGAGATGTTCTCACCTCCAAGGCTGAGGTATATAAGCCAAAGTTTTTGTAACCTAAGGAGGCAGATTATTAATCAAAGTGAGTTTTTGAGCGCCGTGACTGTGTCAGAGAGAGAGAGAGAGAGAGAGAGAGAGAGAGAGAGAGAGAGAGAGAGAGAGAGAGTCTTATCTACTTGCTACGCGAGCTACGGAGCCGCCATTGGAGAAGCGACACCGCCATTGTGTTAGCAACGGCGAGAGCTACGCATAGATACCAAGAGTGCGCGTTATCGGCTTCTATGTGTGGTAAGTTCCTACGAGCTTCGGTGTGAGTTTTCTTCCAGCTCGTGTGTCGGAATTGAGCGTGCAGCATATCTATAGAACCACAATGAGTAGAGCTACACATTAGTACCATCGGGGTCAAGTTTCGGTCACATGTATATTTCGGCCTGTCTTCATACGCGTTTACCGCACGGAGTGGTTATAGGTTGAGTTTGCAGTTCAAGTCTTTAGGGTGTTGTTCTTACCTAGTGTATAGACTTCCCCTTGAGTTTGAGATTGATTCAATGATTCTAGATCCTGTTTCGTATAGCATTCGTTCGTAGTACGGATTTCAGTCACTTGCGTATTTTAGAACTTAGATTTGATTTCCTTAGTAGTGATTGTCATTAGAAGGTCGAGTAGGTGATTTGACACCCACCTAGTTGTTTCCATGCGCCTGCGGGTCAAGCTCCGTCCTCGTCTGACAAATTCTGTTGTTGGTTGAGTTCTCACTATTTAGCTTCCGCTAGCGGCGTAACCGCCTTAACAATAAGATTAGTTCCATCCCAGATGAGAGCTATTCCACAAATGATTGACTCAAAAAGTCTTCAAGAGATGCTGTCGACACTTGTAACTTGCACAATCACACTGTCAGAACTCTTGAGAGTCAGACCACACTTATGGGAAGACATGGGGAAACATTTGGAGAACAAAGGAATAAAGATTCCTCTTCAGACAAACCCTACGATAGAAGGAAACAAATGGGAGGTCAACCCAAAGCCCAACCTGTGCCCATAAACAAGGTCGAAGATTACTGTGAAGGTGAGGAAGGTAATACAACCTTACCTGTTGAATATCAGGATATAAAGACTATAGCTTTCCTAGACACTGAAGCGGGAGTTGAGATTGCTACAAAGAAAATATGGGAGAAATGGGGCCGTCCAGCTCTCAGAAAGACGAGAATGAAACTGCAACTCGCAGATGGGTATGTAGAGAGACCATTGGGAGTCCTGGACCAAATAGTTGTAACTTCGTGTGGAATTAACTATGAGCACACCTTTGCCGTGGTAAATTTCAAAAAAACGAACAACTTTGACATTATTTTGGGGCGACCTTTTATGCGTCAACTCAAAATGATACAAGATTGGGGGTACGACCAAATTTACCTAAGGCATGAGGAGCTAATAACGAAAATCAACATGAAGGATCACAGCTATAGAGACATTGCAAAAACACCAATGCAAGAATTTGATTCAACCACACTGAATGGAAAAGAAATACCTGCGTGGTTACAAACGAAAGCACATGTCTGGATGTGTGGAGCATCTGATTGTGGAGACTTAATCAAAGAGGAATGTGTGTTGGAAAGGTCAGTAGAAGACGAGGCTTATCTCCCAGAACCTTTCCCTGAACATTTATTTGAGCCATTTGAGTGGACTCAAATATTGTCAACCTTGGATGTATGTGTTAACGAATGCACGCTTACAAAATTTTGTGACGATGAAGGATACGACCTAGTAATGTTGCAAATGGCTAGCGTCATCCTTGAGTTAGGATCAGATAGCGAGGAACAAGAAGAACCACTACGTGAGACTGAGTGTAAAAGAATAGTTGATGAGATTTTTGTATTGGACGATAGGAATCAAACAGAGGAGGAATTCACAGACTCACTAAGCGATGACCTTCCATCACTGGCTGATGAAATCCAAATGATAGATGCTGATGACAAAAGATCAAGTGGATCAGAGACAAATAGGAAGTATATGTCGAGACTGGACAGATTTAACGAGTTTCTTAACCAAAAACCTAGTCGACAAGAGCGGTATAGATCAAAGAGAACAAGGAAATGAAGAGCAAATAAGCAATCCATGCCTCTTGTCAATGACAAAACGGGATATCTAAGGATTGTAAAAGCTGACGATTGTGTCAAAGACAAGGTCACTGGCCGGTTTATCAAAACGAAACCATGGAAAAACAACAAGAAGAACAAGCGCGAAAAGCAAACAACTGAGACACATAAGGAGGGGGAAACAGGGTCTAGAATGACCAAAACAGAGAGGAAAACAGAGTACAATACGCTTAAACAGACCCTCAAAGACATATGGACAACTGAAATGGAAACAAATGAGGACACGAATTCTGACAAGTTGGATGTGCCATCCCATTATAAGAAGTATACCATACAAGATAGAAAAATCATAGTGCAACAACCAATGAGAGAATTGAGGGAACCTGGTACATCATACGACGGTCCTTAAAAAACCAAACGAATAGATCTAGCGGAGCCAGGAGAAGATCCAAAACCTGCATATATTGCCATGGATCTTGCTGAAGAAGAGGAAAAGCATTTGATAACTACTCTAAAACAGTATAGAGATGTTTTTGCATGGTCATACAAAGATCTTAAGGGGGTGGATCCAAGTATGTGTCAACACACAATACCCCTTAAGAATGACGCCAAACCAAGTAGACAACGTCCTTATACTTACAAGGATACATTTGTAAAGAAGATCAAGGAGGAGATAGATAAGCTGAAAGAGACAGAGTTTATTTACAAAATTGAGCACACTGACTGGGTTTCACCGATTGTGGTGGTCCCAAAGAAAAATGGAAAGTTGAGAGTATGCGTCAATCTCAAGAAAGTAAACGCTGCTACAATTCGGGACAACTATCCCCTACCCATTACTGATTATGTAATAGAAAGAGTGGTAGAAAAAGAAGCTTATAGTTTCTTAGATGGCTTTTTAGGCTACAACCAACTCACAATAAAGCCAGAGGATCAGCACAAGATGGCTTTTGCAACTGAATGGGGCATTTTTGCATTCAAGGTAATGGCTTTTGCCTTAACGAATGCACCAGCCACATTTCACAGGCTGATGAGTCATGCTTTTAAAGAATATCTAAGACAGTTCTTAGAAATTTACATGGATGACTTGTGCATTCACTCTCTTGTAAGATTGCAGCACATAGAGCACTTGACCAAAGTTTTCAAACAATGCAAACTGTATCGGATTTGCCTGAATCCGGAGAAATGTGTCTTCATGGTAAGACAAGGCAAAATATTGGGACATATAGTGTCCAAAAATGGTATTTCAACAGACATGGAGAAGATCAGCTTAATTGTTGATCTACCACGACCAGTAAAGGTAAAGTAGGTATAGGCATTTATGGGTCATTGTGGATATTATCGCAGATTTATCTACTCATACGCTATAATTGCAAAACCACTTTACGCGTTGATAACTAAATTTGAGTGGACAGATGACTGCGAGAAAGCTTTTCAAACTTTGAAGCAAAGATTGATATCCGCTCCAATTTTGAAGGCTCCGGATTGGGAAAAGATATTCCACATCCACGTAGATGCATCAACATATGCTATAGGGTGCATACTTGCACAACCTGGAGAAAAAAACATCGATTGTCCAATCAGTTACTCCTCCAGTAGACAACTAAGTGCAGAGAAGAATTACACAACAACTGAAAGGGAGGGTTTGGGTATGATCTATGTTGTGATAAAGTTCAGACATTACCTACTTTCCAATAAATTTGTATTCTTTGTTGATCACCAAGCACTGCTATACTTGGTAAGCAAACCTTGCAGTACGGGGTAGATTGTACGATGGTTCATCATACTGCTTGAGTTTGACTTCACGGTTGTAGTAAAAAAAGGAACTACACACCAAAGAGTAGATCATTTATCTAGAATGGTGCATGGAGAAAACCCTGTAGGAGTTGATGATGATTTGCTAGATGCATATCTCTTCAACATAAAAATGGTTCCAAGATGGTGCGAGGATGTAATTCCTTTGTTGACTATTGGGTCATTGAATTTGACAAGACAACCATCTACCATTGCAGCATCTAGATCATTGGTAATGCTGGCTGGAAGGCTATACAAACAGGGATCGGATCAAATCCTTAGGCTTTGTGTTGAATCAAGTGAACAGAACTTGTATCTAAACCAGTCTCATGTACAAACAACGGGGATTCACAATGGGCATGCACAGACGTATCAAAGATTGATGAGAATGGGTGTATATTGGCCGAAAATGCAACAAAGTGTTCATAAGCATATCAAATCATGTATTATCTGCACTTTTCAAAAGCCGATAGAACACGCGACTCTATTCAAATTATATATAGCACCCAGATAGAGTAACTACATTGTAGAATACCTCACCACCGGAATACTGCCTGAAGGGATGAGTAGATCACATATCAAAACGATCACGAAAGAGGCAGAAAACTATGTATTGATTGAGGACAATATTTACAAGAGGGGAAAAGACAATCAATTGAGAATGTGTGCGACGGAAGAGGAATATGTTCCTATCTTAGAGCAAGCACATGGCGGACAAGCTGAGGACATTTCTCAGCTGACAAAACGGCCAAAGCAATTCTTATTGCTAGCATATGGTGGCCTACACTATTCATGGATGCCGAAGAGTTTGTGATACGATGTGATGATTGCCAGAGGACAAAGATTCCTAGAGCACGAGATGACATGCCCTTGAGACCAATGATGGGGGCAAGAGCGTTTGCAAAATGGGAAATAGATTTTGTAGGACCAATTGCGTCTCCTTGATAAAAGAGGCACGTTCAATACATTATTGTGGCAACAGATTATCTAACAAAGTGGGTTGAAGCGAAAGCAACAACCAAAAATGATGCAAAAATGACAGCACAGTTTTTGTATGAGAACATTTTCACCAGGTATGGCTTACCAATAGAGATAGTGAGCGATAGAGGGACTCACTTTGTCAATGAAGTGATTGAATTCCTATTGGATGAATTCATGGTAATTCACAAGAAGTCAGCTCCCTATCATCCACAAGCTAACGGTCAAGCAGAAAGTATGAACAAGATTTTGGTGACAATTCTCACAAAAATTGTTAGTGAGACTGGGATCAGAAGCTGCATTCAGCTTTATGGGCATATAGAGTAGCGTACAAAACCTCAATCGGAACGACTCCGTTCAACATGGTTTATGGAATTCAAGCGATTTTGCCACTTGAATTTCTTATCCCCACACTTCGAAGAGCTAAAGAATTAGAATGGACGGGCCATGAATTATCCAATCAAATAGATATCCTGGAAAAACTGGATAAAACTAGATTGAGAGCAGTTGCATCAATCTACGTGCAAAAATGAAACATGAAATCATTCTTTGATCAACATGTTATCAGCAAGGAATTTGCTATGGGGGATTACGTCTTAATGTATACCCTGAAACAACTTTCCCGGAAACTCAAAAAGCGAGGCAATGGACCCTATGTGATTCATGACATATCATCTAGCGGTGCCATTAAGCTTGCGACATTAGAGGGAGAGGAGATGGCTAATTGGATTAGTGGCTGTAGATTAAAGAAGTACAACCTACTACTAACCTCAGAGATGCTTACCAAAATCCACGCTGCGAAGGAGCGCAAGTACAAAGCAAATGAGACGAAGGCTCAAGCACAGGAGGAGGCCAGAATCAGGATTTTAAAGCGAAAATAGAAATTACAACAACAAAGACTTCCTCAACCAGCAGATACAGCTCAAATTTCTCTTTCTATAATTCACACTAACGAGCAATGGGAAATACGAATCGATGTTCGCATCAATGTCAGACTTCCAAATGGCAGATATCAATGAGCATTGATTGACACAGGGGCAAGAGTCAATGCAGTCAACTTCTCCACTTACAAGATGCTTACCAATGAACCCTTAGTGCAATCCACACGAGATTTACAAGCCGCAAACGGGGAAAACATGCCAACATTGGGAATAGTAAACTTACCAATCAATATTGATGGAAATAGAAAGACGAAGGATTCAGGGAATCACTATGTTTGGGAGTTCCATGGATGAGAACGTACAATGCAGTTATCGAATGGTCAGAACATGCACTGATTTACACGCACAACTCTAGCACGTACATGACTCCATTCGCCAAAACAGATCAGTCTTGGCCGATTATCCCCATCGACAAAAAACAATCAGCTCATCAGACAAAAACATCGAAAACGGCTATTCGGAAAGTATGGATAAAGAAAACAGTCGTGAAAAAAACACAGAGACAGATATGGCTGCCCAAGTCACAACTCGCGATGAGAGCAACACCATATCAAAGACCTTCAAGAGCTAATCCAGAGTGGAAATGGCAACCAAAGTTGGAGACAACCAAAAATTCAGCGACAAAGATCGAATGGAGACCAAAAAGTCAACCCAAGAAGCCTAAACTAACAAAATGGCGATGGAAACCTAAGAAAATTCAAGAACCTACATTAAAATCTGCAAATATGAAAAAATCTGAATACAAATGGGTTCCAAAAATAGTTGCCATCAACAAACCAACAATCAAGGAGAGAGCAATTCAATTGCAAGCTCTTTCGTTCCATAAACAGCTAGCCTCGCCATCCAAAGCCACTGAAAATTACATTCAGTCCCCGCATCTTGCACAGCACTTTGTTTCTCAATGCATTGTCTCAAACATGAGGATAGGGCCACATTACACGGCCGTGCATAGACAAAGATTTCAAAACCCATGCACACGCACACAACCTTCGTCCGAGACGACTCAGTTTAGGAAGGGGGGAGTAACTGCTGAATCTAGCAGCAGTCAGGACTAGTAAGGGGTCCAACATGTATATATGTACATAATGCGTGTGTTGTTTTTTTTCATTTTTTAGAGTTCAATTTCGAACAAATTTGATCAAAATCTGGCATTTACTAGCGTTTTTATCATCCAACCAGCATAATAATGAGCTGTAATGACAAAATCTGGAGCATTGGGATGCTTCTAGTAAAAATATATGCTTAGGGGTGAGTATAATAATTTTTGGCTAATTTTTGCCAATTAATAAATATTTTCAATTTATTTCGCTTAATTTTTGTTAATAAAACTTCAAAAATTAAAAATATATCATCCACAGTGTCGAAATCAAGTTCTGGAAGCAAACATCGAAGTATCATGATAGGGTTATCAAGCATGGAAGATATGAAGCTAATCTGAAGACGTCAAAGTTCAGCCTTAATGATCATGACCACGTTTCCCCATAATCGCATCAAACGGTGATACGATGCCAGAATGATGAACAGTTCGATCCACAGGTGGTATACAAATTATCTCACGATCAAAGGTAAGGAAAATCAGTCCTATGTCACAAAAACCTCGGGAAGATACGGGTCAGGTAGGCCAAAATCTAGCTCATTCTTCAATTTCCATTCAGAGAGAGAAGAGGAGAGCTTCTTGACCAAGAGCGAGCTGCCATATTTCTACTCCGTACAGACGATCGAAGTCGGCATTTCACACCAGATTTCACAGGTATGTTCCTTATCAAGTAAAGATCAAGTGTATTACACATGCAAGCGCGAAACATCGCACAAACGGGCGCATTGACCAAATCAAAGTCGGATTGAGTCGAATAGGTCAAGGGCCCTTAGAGGCATCGTGACAAAACTTTTTCAAGGACAGAACACATCAATGTGCTCCCCACAATGTCAGGACTAAATCCATGTGATCTGATGTCAGTTTGGTGGTGGTACTACAATCGCGATCGGTGTACCCCACAAACCAAACTTGACACAGAAATTGCAAAAAGCCTTCTCTCAACTTCGCCAACAACTTGTAGGTGTCAAAAATCATTTTGGGATCTATGGTACGATCGCGATCGGTGCCCCCAGTTTCACATTTTAGAAATTTTGACATGGCCCAGGGTTAGAACTCATGGAGGAGTACACTCTCTTGAAGTTTCATAAGAAATGCACAAAGTTTGCTCATAGAATGGGCCAAAATTGTCAAACACACCCGAATCGGGAAATTTGACCTACAACTACCAAAATTCGACTGAAAATTATGACGAATGGGTTGAAAGGCATACCCGCCTGACTAGGAGTCTGCACGATAGTAGAAAACCCTGAATGGAGCTCAGAATCTCCTATAAGGATGGAGATGACCATTTCAGTCTCGAGTTATCACACAAGGGAAGAATTTGGCCGAACTAAGGTCAAAGACTAAAAGGCGACTTAGAGATGCCCAAATATCCCATTGGTATCCAAAGAATGCCTGAAAAATGCACAAGTCTGGAAAATCTCCAAAGACGGGGTAAAAAGTGCCTGATCAAGTCAGAATCAGACAGCCAAGTAGGCTAATGATAGCAACATATCATGGAAGCTGTAAAAGCTCAAAAACTAACATCAAATAACTCCAGGCTCCAACCGGAATTCTGTTGAAGATGATGAAACAGGAAACAAAAGGAAGACAACAACTCAGAGTAGGAAGAAGATGGAGAAGGAGAAGACACAGAGCTTGCGTACGAGATCTCTGTAGTCTCTCTCTCTATATTAGAATAATAGTGTATACAAACTCAGAGCTACAAAGCTTATATGAAACCCTAAGAGATAAGGTGTCCTTTCACACCGGATGTCCAGGGGGAAAAACCCAGTGGGAGAAAAGTGCCCCTGGTGAAGCGCGTATACACACTAACACTACTACATGTCTACAAATCCCCCCTGTAGTGATAGTGTGAATCCGTACAAGGTAGCAAATCATCATGTGTATGAGAGTAAGCCCAAAGCTTTTCGGAAAGCTTCAAACTTTTCTCGTGATAACGCCTTCGTAAATAGATCTGCAATGTTATCTTGTGTAGGACAGTAAGTTAGTGTGATCTCCCCTGCATGTAGCCTTTCCCTGACATAGTGGTAGTGAACCTCTATGTGCTTTGTTCTTGCATGAAATACTGGATTCCTTGCAACTGCCATAGCACTCTGACTGTCAGTGAAAATGGTAGTGGGTGCCTGTTGACACTCACAAAGATCTACCAATAACCTGCGTATCCATACACAATCAACTGTTGGCATGAAAGCTACCGTGTACTCAGCTTCACAAGTTGATGTAGCCACTGTGGGTTGCTTCTTGCTTAGCCAAGATATACATGCATTTCCCAAGAAAAAACAATTTCCACTTGTGGAATGTCGTGTGTCAAAATCACCAGCCCAATTTGAATCGCTGTAACCAAGAAGTTGCATAGAACTGTGCTTTCCATACATATCCCCCCTTGGATAGAACATGGCAAGATTAGGGATACCTGAAAGGTAACGAAGTATGTGCTTCACAGCCTGCCAATGATGCATACCTGGGCTGTGCATAAATCTGCTTGCTTGTGAAACCCCAAATTGAATGTCTGGACGAGTGTTGCCTGCCAAATATATCAAGCAACCAACGGCTGCTGCATAAGTATGTACATCAAAAGGTTCTCCAGCATCGTGCATGCTCAACTTTGATCTAGTTTCTACAGGTGTAGAGATTGGTTTACAATTTTGCATACCAAACTTGTCCAAAATTTTATGCAAATATTTTGCGTGCAACATGTATATGCCATCCTCTGATTGCACAAGCTGAATACCCAAGTAATAATGTAGCAAACCAAGATCAGACATCTCAAAGGTTTTTCTCAAAGCATCTTTAAACACTTCAATTTCATCTGCAGTATTGCCTGTAAGAAGCATATCATCCACATAAAGTGTTAGCATAATGAGAACTCCATCTCTCTTTTTGACATACAAAGTACTTTCTGTTGGACTATTCTGAAATCCATGGCCAATCAAATAAGTATGTATCTTCTCATACCATGCTCTTGGAGCCTGTTTGAGACCATACAAAGCTTTATGCAATCTACATACGTTTTGCTCTTGACCTTTTACAATAAAACCACTTGGTTGACTTACATAAACTTCTTCCTGCAAATCACCATTCAAAAAAGCAGTTTTGATATCCAACTGATGCACTTTCCAACCATGATGAGCAGCAATTGCAACTACTGATCTAACTGTGGACGCACGAGAAGTAGGAGCAAAGGTTTCATCATAATCTATGCCTTTCTGTTGCGCATAGCCTTTTGCTACAAGCCTTGCTTTGTAACTGTCAACAGTACCATCTTGTTTCCTTTTTACCTTAAAAACCCACTTTGTACCAATAGACTTTTTACCTGTAGGCAAGTCCACTAGATCCCATGTATGATTCTTATGAATAGAATCAATTTCTTGCTGCATAGCATCTTTCCACTGAACACACTCTAAAGCTTGTTCAAATGAATCAGGCTCATTTGCATCACAAAGAGTGCTAAAGCAAGCCAAATCTACTTGCTCTCTGCCAAAAGTAGTACCAACACGTGTTTTTCGTGGCAACGGTGCATCCAACTTGCGATCCTGCAAAGTTTTCTGAACCCATTTAGGCAAGGTTCTTTCTTCCCTGAGAACTTCTTGCTCTTCACGCACAATTTCCTCTACATCATGAGGTGTCACATGTTGATCAAAAGATTGATCAAGATTATCAACCTGTTGTGATTCTTGATTCTCCACAAAAGAAGGAAGCAAACCTTCAAATACATCATGTGTCTGCATATGCGGTACATCAAAAGCAACCATAGGTTGAGCAGTAGTTTCTGCAAAAATTACATCACAACTTTCAAAAATCTTGTTTGTAGCAGGATTGTAAAGTCTATAACCTTTACTTCCACTACTGTACCCCACAAATATACATTTGATTGCCTTATCATCAAGCTTCCCACGTAACTGCTGAGGGATGTGAGCATAAGCAAGACAACCAAAAACAAGAAGATAACTGACTGAAGGTTTTCTGTCATACCAAGCTTCAAAAGGAGTAATGGTCTTCAAGGCACGAGTAGGACACCTGTTCAAAACATGTGCTGGACAAGCAACTGCCTCCATCCATAGCTTATGAGACAAACTCTTAGCCTTGAGCATACATCTAGCCGTCTCCATTAAAGACCTGTTCTTCCTTTCTGCAACACCATTCTGTTGTGGTGTGTATGGCATAGTGCATTGGTGTTCAATGCCTTTCTTTCCCAAAAAATCCTTAAATGCACCTGACATGTATTCACCTCCTCGATCGGTACGAAGAGTCTGTACTTTGCAACCTGTTTCATTTTCAACCATGGCGACATAATGTTGAAAAACTGCAAACACATTTGACTTTGCTTTGAGTGGATACACCCAACAAAACTTGGAAAATTCATCAATGAAGGTCACAAAATAAAGGTTGTTTCCTATAGATGGCGTCCTCATAGGACCACATACATCACTGTGTACAAGCTGCAACTTTCGTGTCGCTCTAACTGAACCATCCTGCGAAAATGCAAATCTGTGCATCTTTCCAAGAACGCAACCTTCACATACATGTCTTGGTGGCATCTCCAATAAAGACAAATCATGCACCATATTATGACGTTGTAAAGTCATCAAACTGCCATAACTAACATGCCCAAATCTAGCATGCCACAACTCAGCATCCTGCATGGCCTGAGTCTTTGTTTCTGCAATACATACCTGAATCTGCTTTTCATAACGATCTAGCACAAATAGTCCATTTTCCAGCGTACCTGTAGTGATAAGAGAATAACCATTCTCTCGATCTCGTACAACACATCTGTCATCCTCAAAAATGACCCGAAGACCATTTTTTGCAAGAGAGGATACAGACAAAAAATTATTCTTGATCCCTGGAACATATAAGACATCTGGCAAGCATAAAGTTGAACCATCTGAAATGGTAATCAAAATCTTACCAACGCCTTTGATTGGATAAGAAGCATTATTTGCACATGTCACCTTCTTTCCTGCTGGAGCTGCATCCAATGAACAAAACAAATCCTTCCATGAAGTAATATGCCTGGATGCACCACTATCAAAGTACCAAGTCATTTGTGTCTTGTCAACACTGTAAGCAAAAAAATCTGAACATACTACGAAAGCATAAGAATCCTGCAAAAAGTTTGTAGACTCTTCTTTAGCTGTAGAAGAATCACCAGAAGCTGAAACAACCAAACTTGACTCTTTCTTCTTTTCTTTAGCAATTCGCTTTTTACACTCACTAATGTAGTGACCAGGTTTCTTGCAGTAGTGACATTTACCTTTCTTCTTGGACTTGTCGGAATCACCTTTAGACTTCTCTGAAGACTGTCCTGCACCAGACTTGGAGTAATGAGCACTCTCTTTACCCTTGTTTTTGTTCTGTACAACAAGAGCATGATCCATACCATCCACCTGTAAAGACTTGTTCTTACGTGATTGATCCTCCTGCAATAGCAAAGCCACTAACTCTTCAAAATGAAGAGGCTCAGGATTAGCTCGCAAATACAGAGTCAAAGAAGTATGAAAAGTCAAATAAGATGGTGGTAGTGAATTGAGTGTTTTGGAAACCAAGTCCTTCTCTGGAATCACTTCATCAATGCTAAGCAATTGCTCTTTAAGATCCACATTACACGGCCGTGCATAAACACAGATTTCAAAACCCATGCACATGCACACAACCTTCGTCCGAGACAACTCAGTTTAGGAAGGGGGGAGTAACTGCTGAATCTAGCAGCAGTCAGGACTAGTAAGGGGTCCAACGTGTATATATGTACATAATGCATGTGTTGTTTTCTTTCATTTTTTAGAGTTCAATTTCGAACAAATTTGATCAAAATCTGGCATTTATTAGCGTTTTTATCATCCAACTAGCATAATAATGAGCTGTAATGACAAAATCTGGAGCATTGGGATGCTTCTAGTAAAAATATATGCTTAGGGGTGAGTATAATAATTTTTGGCTAATTTTTGCCAATTAATAAATATTTTCAATTTATTTCGCTTAATTTTTGTTAATAAAACTTCAAAAATTAAAAATATATCATCCACAGTGTCGAAATCAAGTTCTGGAAGCAAACATCGAAGTATCATGATAGGGTTATCAAGCATGGAAGATATGAAGCTAATCTGAAGACGTCAAAGTTCAGCCTTAATGATCATGACCACGTTTCCCCATAATCGCATCAAACGGTGATACGATGCCAGAATGATGAACAGTTCGATCCACAGGTGGTATACAAATTATCTCACGATCAAAGGTAAGGAAAATCAGTCCTATGTCACAAAAACCTCGGGAAGATACGGGTCAGGTAGGCCAAAATCTAGCTCATTCTTCAATTTCCATTCAGAGAGAGAAGAGGAGAGCTTCTTGACCAAGAGCGAGCTGCCATATTTCTACTCCGTACAGACGATCGAAGTCGGCATTTCACACCAGATTTCACAGGTATGTTCCTTATCAAGTAAAGATCAAGTGTATTACACATGCAAGCGCGAAACATCGCACAAACGGGCGCATTGACCAAATCAAAGTCGGATTGAGTCGAATAGGTCAAGGGCCCTTAGAGGCATCGTGACAAAACTTTTTCAAGGACAGAACACATCAATGTGCTCCCCACAATGTCAGGACTAAATCCATGTGATCTGATGTCAGTTTGGTGGTGGTACTACGATCGCGATCGGTGTACCCCACAAACCAAACTTGACACAGAAATTGCAAAAAGCCTTCTCTCAACTTCGCCAACAACCTGTAGGTGTCAAAAATCATTTTGGGATCTATGGTACGATCGCGATCGGTGCCCCGAGTTTCACATTTTAGAAATTTTGACATGGCCCAGGGTTAGAACTCATGGAGGAGTACACTCTCTTGAAGTTTCATAAGAAATGCACAAAGTTTGCTCATAGAATGGGCCAAAATTTTCAAACACACCCGAATCGGGAAATTTGACCTACAACTACCAAAATTCGACTGAAAATTATGACGAATGGGTTGAAAGGCATACCCGCCTGACTAGGAGTCTGCACGATAGTAGAAAACCCTGAATGGAGCTCAGAATCTCCTACAAGGATGGAGATGACCATTTTAGTCTCGAGTGATCACACAAGGGAAGAATTTGGCCGAACTAAGGTCAGAGACTAAAAGGCGACTTAGAGATGCCCAAATATCCCATTGGTATCCAAAGAATGCCTGAAAAATGCACAAGTCTGGAAAATCTCCAAAGACAGGGTAAAAAGTGTCTGATCAAGTCAGAATCAGACAGTCGAGTAGGCTAATGATAGCAACATATCATGGAAGCCGTAAAAGCTCAAAAACTAACATCAACTAACTCCAGGCTCCAACTGGAATTCATCAGGAAACCGAATATGATTAAACTTAGTAAAATAAGGTCAAGTGAAAAATTGCTCTAATTTGTTCATTTTAAGTCCAAAACTTGAAAATAAATCATTAGTGGGCTAGGCAGGCATAGAGACTAAATCCATCTAGTTTTCACCCAAAAAAGCATAGGTACTACGATGCGATCAGTGTACCTCAGCAGTAGATTTTGACCAAAACCTAACAGATCTCTTGTACACATCTTGCTCAAGTCACACATCAAGCTTTAAGCCAATTGGACATCAAAAACCCATGAAAAATCAAAGTCTAGTCCAAAACTCCCTTGTAACCCAAAATTGGGACTTATAAACTCAAAAGTGGTTCAAATAAAAGACAGAGTGGACCAAAATGACCCTCTAGCTATCAGCAAACCACTCATGTGATCATATGTTATTTTGGCCTCTGTACTACGATCACGATCGGTGTACCTAAGGCCCAGATTTGGCTCAAATTTCAATCAGTCATAGCTCTAGTCTTCCTGGTCCCACTGGTGAAATATGGACAAGAATGGATGAGATTTGTTCAAGTTGTGATCAGTTTTAACTTTTGAACTGCTTTTTACTAAAATTCTAAATGCTACTGGTTGCAAAAGGAAAATCCTGACAGCTTGTGATTCTAATGACACAGAATGCCTCGCCAAAAGCAAGCAAGGCAGTGGATGGTAGCACCATATGAAGTGGATGAGCTCTCCACGAACGAAAAAGCTCACATCTTGGATGAAACACTAGCTCAGATCCTTGCTCACATTTGCATCGCGAAGTTTAGGGATGCTGATGGTGACATGGTAAAGACGACCATCATGCCACGGGAAATATGGAATCTTCACCAAAGGCCGGAGGTCACCGAAGCCGTGCGAGCTATTCATGTGGAGCAGTTTTTCAGATTGCAGCCATGGGGAAAAGACTACATGAGGGCCCACGATCTCATGAGCTCGATACAGTATGATGGGCAAGCGATGCTCACCGACAAGGATGGTTCAAAGGTGAAAGTGAAGATCACATCATCAATGAAGCTTTGCACTTCCTTCCAGGGCAACACGACTTGCTGGCAAAGACCAAGTCACTGGACAACGAAAAGGTGTTTATCAAAGCAAAAGGAAACAAGTACAACTACAGTGACATGATATACAGTGAGCTGGAGCTATCAATGAGATTTACCTCTCAACATTGCAAGGTACAAAAGCCTCCTCACTACATCAAGTCAATCCTTCACATTGCAATGGTCATGGCTCTAGCAAAAGCTAAAAACAGAACCATCCGATGCGATTATGGTTCTTACATCTTGGAAAGCTTGGTCGAAGCAAATTTGAAGGGCTCGGCAAAAAACAAAATCTACATGAGCGCAGGGCCAATGCTAACAAGAATAGCATACCAAGCTTTGGGAATGATTGAAGGCCTGTCGGAGGCCAGTTATCAATCCGCCTTGATTCAGAAAGCAAAGCTGATTGCTCACTTAGTAAGGACGACCACTAGCGCAACATCATCGCGCTCAGTCAAGGCATCCAACAAAAGCTCAAGTGATGAAGAAGAGACGGAGACTGAAGATGAGGGAAACCCTCAAGGGTCAAAAGACAAAGGACCATCTGAATTTGAAGAAAGTGAGGAGGAAGACACCACCACACCGCTCGGGAGAAGAAGAAGGGAAAGAAGTACAGTGCCGCAGTCCGAACTTCAAAAAGTATATGCAGAGGCCCAACAAAGAATTGAGGCAAGAAGGATAAAGTTGTGGGCTGACAGAAAGGCAAGGGATGCTGCAACACAACTAACAAAAAAACAAAGGTTTGAGAAGGAAAGACAAGCAAGAATAGAAGAGGCAGCTCAAATACGGGCTGGAAAACAAATGATAGCCGCGGAACAAAAGGCTACAAAAGTGGACGTTTCTTCTCAGTCCACTGAAGAAACAAAGGAGAAAGAAGTGGTTGAAGATACGAACCAAGCAGAGCAACTAAAGAAAGCTCAAAGAGAGAGGAATGTGGAAGCACGAGAGGCGGCAAAATTGACTTGCCGAAGAATAATAAAGCTTTTAAAGAAAAGAAAAACGGACGCGTTTGTTTCACAGCCAAGGGAAGATGCACCAAAAAAGAGGCACGTACAAGAAGTGGATAAATCACCACCTCCTCCCTCGTCGAAATCACCACCCCCTCCTCCATCATCTGCACACAAAGAGTCTGTACCCCCTCCTGAAGCAATAGGGTACCAAGAAGCTTGTCAGGCTATGGCTGATTTTGACTACAGAAAAACCTTGCAAGATTTGGAAAAACAGTTTTGATGCCAGCACGTGCTGCTAGAAGAAAAGGAAAGGTTGGTACAGGAGGCTCAACACATGCAAAAATCTGGGCAAGAGGAGTTAGAGAGCCTGCGGGCACAACAGGAGCTAACAACGAAGGAAAGAGACAATGAGCGACAGCAGGCTCAGTCTCTGATCAGAGACCTGGTGGATGTCAGGACGGAGTTGACAACCAAGGAAATGGAATGCCAAGATTTGAAAACAAGGGTAAAGAAAGCGATGGAGCAGCTTGATTACAAAAGTGAAAGGTTCCAAAGGGTTGATAGTTCATACCTCACTGTCAAAAATACTCTAACAACCTTGCTGGCGAACCAGGAACCTGTTGGAGCATTGGTCTCCACATCAGACAATGCTACAGCAGTGAACACCCTAGCGGCGCTAAAAGAGGAGCTAGAGCAAGAAAAACTTCAAAGACAGTTGCTTCTCTCGGGGATGATGGCCCAGACGGCGGCCAACGAGCAAAAAGTAAAAGAGCTGGAGCAGCAATTGGCAGAAGCGAGAGCCGAAATAGAAATGCAGAAGCAAATCAGTGAGACACTGTCATAATAATCAATATCTAATTCTCCTAAATGATTTTCTCATATTAAACTGATCATTTAATGTGGGGAAGTGCCAAGGGAGAAAAAGCTAGAATATTGGTTAAGTTAGCAGACCGGCCACAGTAGGGATCCAAAGGAGGGAAAATAGGGATCCAAAGGGGGGGGCATCTGCAAAAGAGCCATGTGAAACAATGGGCCAAAAAGACCCTAAGGTTCAGCCCATTAAGACTTCCAAAATGCTAAGGTTCCAAAATTCAAAGGTTGTGTCCAAAGGTCAACCTTAGGGAAAATTGGATGCTTAGTGTGTGCCCAAAAAGTCTTTCTACATCCCTACATGGGAGGGGGCGAGCCCCAAAGCTAGGGGATGAGAGAGAAAGCCACACACACACACACAGGCTCCCTTTACACAAAGGGAATGAGGGACACATGTCAGCTCCCTAGGCCAGATGCCCACAAGGTGTGCCCAATTCCTATTGGAAGACCCTTGAAGTGGACCAATGAGAATTAGGCTAGAGTAAATCTAGTTTAATTAATTTAAAAACATTTAATAAAAGAAACCAATAAGAATTAAGTGTCCTAGAAGACTATTGGGCAGTCTCCCAAGGGGTCCAATGAGCATTCAGGAGCCCCATGGCTTGCCTGATTCCTATTGGCCAGGAGGCAAAGGGGTCCAATGAGAGTTTAGTTTAATTATTTAATTATCTAAAGCTCTCACAAAAGGGGAAAGGGGGACACATGTCAGAAGGCTATCACTTATGCTGCTTAATCCCTATTGGCTTGACCTGGGGAGGTCCAATGAGGCAAAAGCCAGACTAACTTAGCAGCTAGGGCTCGCCCAAGAGAGGGGGGGGGCTGATTTTTGCTTGGCATTGACACACACACTCTCACACTTGACCATGTGTGAAGGGAAAATACTCTATCTCCTCCCAAGCTTTAATGGAGAGCTCATCACCTACTCCAAGCTTGTGAGATAGAAGCCTACATCAACACTCTCTTGGCATGTGGATGCAAATCCAACCAAGAGCCAAGCTTCAATGCATGCTCATCTTCTCTACCAAGCTAATTACTAAGCTAAGCTATGCTAATATGAGTGATTATGTGAGGAGATGTACTTCTTTCTCGTAAGATACTTCTTTTTCCTCTCAATCTACTCTCATACCCTGCTAGCTCTCACCATCTTCGAAGGTGTGTGAGGTCTTGGGTCTGAGAACGGGGATAATTCAAGTTGTGTTTGATTAAGTGTTTTGCTTGGTGTATGAAGCTTCCATCTTCATTGCACTAGCTCGTCTTGAAGGAACACAAAGAATTGTATTGTACAATGTCTCTCTTGATGGGAGAAACCATAATACAAAGCCTTTTGGAGGGGGGACCGGCTCCATGCAAATCCGGTCCTCAACTGTTGTCAATAGCTTAATTGCTCTCTCTTTTGAAAGTATTGTCGATGCTATCTAACTAGGTGTTATGCTTTTTGTTGCTCTCTCCACCCAAGCACTCTTGTAATTCTCATTAGGAATCAACTCTAATGAAATGCTCACTATGTTCATGCTAATTTCCGCTACACATAAGATTTTAGGCCATTAAATGTTACATTGGTATCAGAGCTCAAGGTTTCTCTTTTCTTGCTCAAGAAGGGAGGTCCTCAAGCTAGCTACAAATGGTTGGTATTATTAATTGCCTGTGAGTAAGTAGAATAGGGATTTTTCAGCCTTGCAGTGCGCCTGCCTTTGTGCAGTTAACGGGGCATCACCGTCGAGAGCTATGGTCTTAATAGTGGAGTCCTACGGGGCTTGCCTACGGCTTAACCACTATTGAGCTATTAGAAGCTTGACAGGAGCCGGTGCTGTTTTGGTGTCGAAAGACCCTCTCTTCTATTCCTTGCAATTAATGGTATTCGAGCCGCGGGTACAGTAGCTTGAGTGCTTTTTCTAAAGGGGTAAAGAGGAGTAGCAACTAGGGCTTGAAGTGCCAAAGTACACCTAAAAAGTTTACACCTAAAAGTTGTTAGAATGGCTGACAATATTAAAGAGAGTGAAATTAATGTTGATAACTTTGATTTTGCTCATGAGCAAGCTACTAATGATGCTTCAATGCTTGTTAATTATCTTGTTTCTAGGCTTCAACAAGCCATGGGCAATCCATCTCTCCAAAGTGAAGTGCAACGGCAGCTTCGTGCTCACGGGATTCTCCAAGCTCATCACCATGACGAGAGAATACCTAGGAAGCCTCCTTGTGAGACTACCAAAAGAGGTCTCTCTCCGATTCGGGAAGAAGAAGAGAATCCATATGAAGGGCTCAAGAACTTACTTCTTGATGATGCATCTCCTTCCCAAAGGAGAACTCAAGAGCCTCCACCGAAGGAACGAGAAAGAAGCGAGTCTCCCGCCACCTCGGCGGAGATGGCTCCACGAAGACGGCGGGCTAAACGCTCTCCATCACCACCAAAGCGGAGAAGACCATCACACTCTTCTCCACGCCATAATTCAAAGAGGGATGATAAAAAGCAAGAGAAGAAAAAGGCGAGAAAGAGGACACCCTCTTCTCCATCTTCTTTATCCTCTTCCTCTTATGAAAGCTATGGTGAAGACGACAAAGATCAAGACAAGAAAAAGGCGAGAAAGAGGTCACCCTCTTCTCCACCTTCTTCAAATTCTTCATCTTCTGAAGAAAGTGATGGTGCAACTTTTGAACCATCAAAAAGAAGAGGCCATAGGAAATCCTATGCCGCATGGAAGAGGTCGTCCAAGCTGAAGAAATTCAAAGAGGGAGGGAAGAGCATCTCTTTCCTTACCTATGATGGCACCTTCGGTGCTACAGATAAAGTTTTGGCCTTTATCCAGCAATTCGATGCGGCGTTTGGAGATGAGGGCTTCACGGAGTCCTCTAAGCTACGCCATGTAGCTATGCACTTTCAAAAGTCCGCCAGACAATGGTGGTCTAGCCTACGAGCTAACGGTGAAGCTCCACGAACATGGAAGGCTTTAAGAGCTTCCATTATGAAGCAGTTTTTGGCCACCGATGCCAAAGACAAAGTACTCACCGAATGGCGAAGCTTAAAGCTCTCTCCCAATGAATCCATCCACAAATATGTAGACAAGTTTTGGGACCTACAACTCAAAGCCACTGTCTTCAAAAAGTTGGATTTTGGAGAGCAAAAGCAACAATTTTGTGCGGGCTTAACCGAAGAAATGGCGGAGTATGTCAACTCCCAAAGGCCACGTACCATATCGGCGGTAATACACCATACTATGGTGGCCTCGCGAATCAATTTCCAAACGGGGGGTAAAAGAAATAATAAGCCCCCGGAAAACAAAGGTTCCAATGAGCCTAAGGGGAAGGACAATGTCCAAAAGTCTCCTAAGGGCAATCCCAACAAAGCTAAAGAGAAGGGAGTTTACAAAGGAAAGAATAAACTCTCTCCTGAAGAGCTTGAGCGTTATCGTAAAGATAACCGGTGTTTCAAGTGCGGCGAACAAGGGCATGCGTACCGCGCTTGTCCCCAAAAGAACAACCGCCAAGATCCTCCTAGAGCTTCTTTGGTTGAAATCCAAGAGGAGGAGATTCACCAAACTCACCACAAAGGATCTCCTCTATGCCATGCTTGGGGAAAGGTAAGAGAACATGATGCTTTTATTCTCTTTGACCCTGGTTCTACTCACAATTTCATATCTATGGAGTTAGCCACCAAGCTAGGCATACAATCCTACGAGATGGGAGATATCCTACCCGCAGATAGTGCCTTCAAGGGGCAAGAAGCTTCGGTCACTCCCTTAATTGGGAAATTGAGGCTTCATGTCCAAGGCTATGTGGACAAAGAGGATTTCTTTATCTCTCCTCTCAAGCATGAGGATGTAATCCTAGGGGCACCATGGTTTGACCGTTTGGCTGCCCATGTTAAATTTCCTGAAAGGAGAATCTCCTTTAAGTTCAGGGAAAAGGACATGTATATAGATGCTAGGGAGATGGGTAACACCATCCCCATTGTACATACACCAGCTTTCAACAAGTCAATAAAGAGCTCTATTTCCGTGTACATGATTTTTGTTAAAGATTCTCAAAATGAACCTAATGCTTTAGCAAAAGAAAATAAAAGCAACCAAAAGGAATTAGAGTTATCCAATTTTCTCAAGGGGTTTCAAGATGTCTTTATTGACGACATCCCTTCTGAGCTACCTCCTAAACGAGGTAATGATGACCATGCAATTGAACTTCTTCCAGGAAGTTCACCGCCTAACAAACCTCCTTATAGAGTTTCTCAAGCTCAACAAGAGGAGATTATGCGGCAAGTGCATGAGTTAATTGAGAAGGGCATGGTTAGGCCTAGCTCATCTCCATTTTGCTCACCTGTGCTATTAGTGCAAAAGAAAGACGGCACATATCGTATGTGTGTCGACTATAGAGCACTAAATAGGATCACTATCAAGAATAGGTTTCCCGTTCCACGGGTAGAAGACCTATTTGATAAGCTACAAGGATCGACCTACTTCAGTAGGATTGACCTAAAAAGTGGCTATCATCAAATAAGGATAGTTGATCAAGACATTGTAAAGACCGCATTTCGTACTACATTTGGTCTTTACGAATACATTGTCATGCCTTTTGGCTTGACTAATGCACCAGCCACATTTAACCGCTTGATGGAGAAGCTGTTCAGACCTCATCGAACCTTCACCGGAGTGTTCTTTGATGATATTATCATCTACTCTAATTCATTAGAGGAACACAAGCAACACCTCCAGGTAATATTTCAAGTTTTAAGAGAGAATAAACTTTATGTTAATCGAAAGAAAAGTGAATTTTTCTTGCAAGAGATTCAATATTTAGGTCACATTATCTCTCAAGATGGAATCCAAATGGATCCATCCAAGTTAGAGGTAATAAAAGGATGGCCTAAACCAAGGAATCTTCATGAACTAAGAAGCTTTATAGGTATGTGTGCATACTATAGACGCTTCATAGAAAAGTTCTCACAAATTGCGGGACCATTACATGACCTAACAAAGAAAAATGTTAGGTATACGTGGTCTGCTAAGGAGAACAATGCTTTCGAAAAGCTTAAAGAAAAGCTTATCTCTCAACCTGTGCTTACAC
This sequence comes from Adiantum capillus-veneris, assembly GCF_014529385.1. Taxonomy (NCBI): domain Eukaryota; kingdom Viridiplantae; phylum Streptophyta; class Polypodiopsida; order Polypodiales; family Pteridaceae; genus Adiantum; species Adiantum capillus-veneris. The sequence goes on along the minus strand of NC_140931.1, from coordinate 96,485,052 downwards.
TACCGGATCTCTCAAAACCATTTGAGGTCCAATGTGATGCTTGTGGTGATTGCCTTGGGGCTGTTTTGCTCCAAGAAGGGCACGCCATAGGCTATGAGAGTCGAAGGCTCGACCCTGTTGAGCAAGCTCTAGGCATATACGAAAAAGAACTCCTTGCAGTTCTACATGCCTTAGACTCATGGAAGCACTATTTATTGGGGACTCCTTTCATTCTGCGAACGGATCACCAAAGTCTTAAGTACTTCATGACGCAGACCAAGCTCTCCGACAAACAAATGAGGTGGGCAAATTTCCTTTCGCAATTTCATTTTCATATTGCTCACATTGCTGGCAAGCATAATCAAGTAGCCGATGCACTCTCAAGACGACCGAGAGTGAATGCGGTTTCCATAGCAACTCACAATGATCTATCTTTAATGATAGATGAGTATGCTATTGATCCCGATTTTAGAGATGTGATTTCAGCCCTTGCATTAGGGAAGAAAGAAGAACCATTTACTTTACAAGATGGTTATCTTCTCTATGGCAATAGACTATGCGTTACTAACTCACTACGTGAGAAAGTAATGTATGAATCTCATGCTCCCCCATATGCGGGGCATAGAGGGATTTAGTCTACCCTAAAGGGAATTGAAACATATTTCTATTGGCCTACCATGAAAGTGAACATACATGAGTATGTTTCCAAATGTGTGGTATGTCAAAAGACAAAATTTGATAGAGGGAAGCAACTTGGATTGCTTCAACCCTTGCCAATCCCTAATTCACCGTGGGAGAGCATATCCATGGATTTTATCTTTGGATTGCCTAAGTCTATCCATGGAAATACGGGAATATGGACGATAGTAGACAGGTTCAGTAAACAAGCTCATTTTATACCTGTCAAAAAGACTATCAAAGCCCATCAAATGGCAACCCTCTTCATTTCACAAATTTTCAAGTACCATGGCTTGCCAATGTCCATAGTGTCGGATAGAGATCCTAGAATGACCAGTAATTTCTGGAAGGGTCTCTTTGAGAATTTAGGAACAAGGCTAAACTTCTCTTCGGCCTATCATCCACAAACTGATGGCCAAAGTGAAATAGCTAACCTAACTATTCTCGATCTACTAAAAGCCTATGTAACGGAAGTAGATCAAAGATCCCAATGGGAGAAGTACTTACCCTTAGTAGAGTATGCTTACAATAACACTGTACATACTTCTACAGGAAAAGCACCTTTCGAGGTAATTGAGGGAAGATCAAAAAGTCCCTTGCTACTTAAGGTACATGGGAAGATCTTCGCTGCAGATGAGTATAGCCGAGACCTACAAGAATCTTTCCAAAAGATTAAGGATGCTATCTCTATCTCACAGCAAAGGCAAAAGGCTGCTGCTGACAAGCACAGAAGAGCCCAAGCCTTTAAAGAAAACGATTGGGTCTTGTTAAAGTTTCCCAAGGCTCGATTAAGGCACACGACGGGCAAGAATCCTACGGGCCACCAAAAGTACTATGCTAAACTAGCAAAAAGGTACTATGGTCCCTTCCAGATTCTTAGGCCAATCAATGAGATGGCCTATCAACTTAAGTTGCCCAATCATTGGCTCATACACAATGCTTTTCATGTGAGCCTCTTGAAGCCTTACAAAGGAGAGCCACCTCAACAACCAACTATTGAAGACCCACCGGAGATCGAGGACCACGAGGAGGTGCTGCAGCCCGAGTCCATTCTCCGACATGAAGACAAGGTATTAAGAGGCGGTAAGACTATCCGACGATATCTTATTAAGTTTAAGAATTATCCTTTTGAAGATGCTAGATGGATGCAAGGCATACAATTAAAGGATAACCTAAACCTTGTCAATGCTTACAATGCTTCCCAAGAGTAAGCAAATGTACAAAATGTTAAAAATGAACAAAAATTTTTGTCTTATAAGACTCTCTTTTTCTTTATTTGTGCACAAAAATGTAGTATGCATGCTTAGATCAAGTTTGTGGAGACGACGTCTCCCAAACACCAAGTAGAGCTTGTCACTCTACTATGGAAGACTGATAGGACTAATGTGCAGACATGCTTGCGGCAGCCTCAGGCTCTCAAGCGCCAAATGGACTAGTCATCCATTATGGAATGATGTCGTAGGGTAACCAAGGGATCCTCTATCCGCTAAGAAAAGGACTCATGTATATGCTTTATCTTCTCTACACCATAGTCGAGGACGACTATGATTTCAAGAGAGAGGTAATGTCATAATAATCAATATCTAATTCTCCTAAATGATTTTCTCATATTAAACTGATCATTTAATGTGGGGAAGTGCCAAGGGAGAAAAAGCTAGAATATTGGTTAAGTTAGCAGACCGGCCACGGTAGGGATCCAAAGGAGGGAAAATAGGGATCCAAAGGGGGGGCCATCTGCAAAAGAGCCATGTGAAACAATGGGCCAAAAAGACCCTAAGGTTCAGCCCATTAAGACTTCCAAAATGCTAAGGTTCCAAAATTCAAAGGTTGTGTCCAAAGGTCAACCTTAGGGAAAATTGGATGCTTAGTGTGTGCCCAAAAAGTCTTTCTACATCCCTACATGGGAGGGGGCGAGCCCCAAAGCTAGGGGATGAGAGAGAAAGCCACACACACACACACAGGCTCCCTTTACACAAAGGGAATGAGGGACACATGTCAGCTCCCTAGGCCAGATGCCCACAAGGTGTGCCCGATTCCTATTGGAAGACCCTTGAAGTGGACCAATGAGAATTAGGCTAGAGTAAATCTAGTTTAATTAATTTAAAAACATTTAATAAAAGAAACCAATAAGAATTAAGTGTCCTAGAAGACTATTGGGCAGTCTCCCAAGGGGTCCAATGAGCATTCAGGAGCCCCATGGCTTGCCTGATTCCTATTGGCCAGGAGGCAAAGGGGTCCAATGAGAGTTTAGTTTAATTATTTAATTATCTAAAGCTCTCACAAAAGGGGAAAGGGGGACACATGTCAGAAGGCTATCACTTATGCTGCTTAATCCCTATTGGCTTGACCTGGGGAGGTCCAATGAGGCAAAAGCCAGACTAACTTAGCAGCTAGGGCTCGCCCAAGAGAGGGGGGGGGCTGATTTTTTCTTGGCATTGACACACACACTCTCACACTTGACCATGTGTGAAGGGAAAATACTCTATCTCCTCCCAAGCTTTAATGGAGAGCTCATCACCTACTCCAAGCTTGTGAGATAGAAGCCTACATCAACACTCTCTTGGCATGTGGATGCAAATCCAACCAAGAGCCAAGCTTCAATGCATGCTCATCTTCTCTACCAAGCTAATTACTAAGCTAAGCTATGCTAATATGAGTGATTATGTGAGGAGATGTACTTCTTTCTCGTAAGATACTTCTTTTTCCTCTCAATCTACTCTCATACCCTGCTAGCTCTCACCATCTTCGAAGGTGTGTGAGGTCTTGGGTCTGAGAACGGGGATAATTCAAGTTGTGTTTGATTAAGTGTTTTGCTTGGTGTATGAAGCTTCCATCTTCATTGCACTAGCTCGTCTTGAAGGAACACAAAGAATTGTATTGTACAATGTCTCTCTTGATGGGAGAAACCATAATACAAAGCCTTTTGGAGGGGGGACCGGCTCCATGCAAATCCGGTCCTCAACTGTTGTCAATAGCTTAATTGCTCTCTCTTTTGAAAGTATTGTCGATGCTATCTAACTAGGTGTTATGCTTTTTGTTGCTCTCTCCACCCAAGCACTCTTGTAATTCTCATTAGGAATCAACTCTAATGAAATGCTCACTATGTTCATGCTAATTTCCGCTACACATAAGATTTTAGGCCATTAAATGTTACAGACACTGCTGAAAGAAAAAGAAGCACTGATTTCTCAACAACAAATCAGAACAGACGAAGCCCATGTGCAACCGCAACTGCTGCCTATTCAAGACATGCCTGACTTGCCTGAAACTTCACATGAAGGAGAACAAGGACAAAGATCAGCTGAGTCAAGCCTAGATATTAGAGATGAGCTCACCCAAAGCATTAAAGAGATGTCAGAAGGTCCAACAAAAGAATACATGCTCTATGAAGTAAAGATAATGGAGTCAGCGGCACTGGCATTCTTACAGCAAGAAGAGCTAGTACAAGGGTTTGGCCATGACTACCTACCTCTTCCTCTGATATGCCACAAAGCCAATTTATGGAAGTAAAAGATGCGGCCAACCTTGCCACGAAACAAAGAAGGAAATTACGAAGGTGTAGCACTAACAACAGAAGAAGCTCATGTTCTCATCAAAGATCACCCAAAATGGAGGCAGAAGTGGCTAGACAAGAGGCCGCAGGATCTAACACATTACCACAATGCTCCTCAACACATCCAAATAGATCCTACCTTCTGTCCAGTCCCTCGAAGAAGGCCATGGAAGGACTTTGTAGCATGGAGAGGCTCGAAGAAACAGAGATTGAATTACCCAGTCTTGACAGCACAAAACCCTCCTACAGTAGCTTACATAGTAAACACTCTCAATTCGACAATCACTTTGCTGCGGGATGTCCCCGACGTAGCCTGTCAGATGCTGGTAAAGATAGCCCGGATGATCGTCACCTACATCCAGGTGTTCAAAGACACTGAAGGCGACGATCATCTGTGGAATCTATTCTTAGAAGGGCATAGAGGAATTTGCTGGAATTTGAAAGATTCACCACCACGACATATCCTGATGGCAATGTACTCCAGACTCATGTACCTGCCGTCACATTACTTGCAGACATTTGAGGAGGCCTTCATCACAGGTTTTTTCAAAATCGACTCAAGAATCTTTCATCCTATGGCGAAGGACCTCAAGGCACGATACATAGCATACCAGCACACAGTAAGTGAAAACCCCTTCACACAGCAACAAGAAGACCTGGAGGCTGTACTCCGCAAACAAAGCAAAACTTGCCTCCTTGGAGCCCCATCAACGACCAAAGCTCTGAACATGCACGAGGATGTGCAAGGATAAGGAAGGGGGGAGTGTTTGGCGGACAAAGCAATGGTCTCCAGAGAAAGAGTCACATTTTTTAGGGAATCTACATTTTTGCGGAAATCTCATCCTTTTGTAAAAGAGCTTCTCTAAGACGAGAACTTGTAAAGAAAGTTTTGATTATTTTTCCGAGAGCATTTGCATAGTGGAGATCCAGTTAGAAGTTTAGGACTTTTTGGCCAGACAAGCCATTTGTAAAGACCTAAACTATAAAGGTCAATTTTGTATGTTTGAACATAATCCTCTTTTATCACAAGTTTTGAAGAAGACAGCGTACGTTTGAGAGCTCCCTCTTGCTCCAACTTGTAATCTTCGCTACTGTGGTGGCTACGGTAATCCGAACTCAGATTCGTTTATTGCATTGTGTTCCTCTTACTTTGCTCTTCCATTCAAGTGTAAGCATTCAAGATTCGGTGTAGGTGTTCAACTACGCGTTTGAGACCTTAAATCGCTGTTTTGAGTGTTTAAATGCGTATTTAATGTTGTTTTGACCCTAGGAGAGGCTTCAGGGACCCTAAAAAGACCCTTTGGGATCATCTGTTCACTGTTTTTGCTGACTTTGGGATGAACAATCGCGATCTATGTACCTCTCCAGAATGCTGTGATAGTGATAGGATAGATTCTAAATAGTCCCCTGTAGCTCCCCTTCAAGTTTCGTGCGAATCCGATATGATTTGCATGGTAAACGGGCGTGATGACTGTAGAGCTGTGTAGAAGGACATAGGCAAATTACTTGGTTTTAGTGCGTATGATTTTTTGGTAGAGTTAGTAGTTGCATCTCATCGAGTTCACTTCATTAGGAATGACACCCTAGTGAGTTTCCATGCCTCATCCTGGTCGCTTCCCTTGTATTGATATTTTATGTTGATGCGTGAGAGCTATGCTATGGACGTCCGTCGCAGCAACCCGCAAACATCTACTAGATGCATATCTGTTCTCTGTAGAAATGATACCTCAATGGTTGGAAAACATGGTATCATTGATGACCATAGCTCAAGTGGACTCGCAAATACCACTTCCTATTACAACAAGATTCATTAAGCAATTGGCTATATATCAATTAGTAGTTGGAAGGTTATACAAAAGAAATCAACATGGAATATTGCATTTATGCATTAATCCTGAGGACAAAACCCAATACCTAAGTGAAGCGCATATTACCATAGTAGGACTTCACTTTGCGAAAGACCAAACTATGCGATGGATTTTGAGACTTGGAGTATTTTGGCGAACTATGAGAAGTGATGTTCATTCTTTTGTGAAAAATTGTCCTCAATGTAAAAAACAAGCACCCATACCTCATGTAACATTGTTCCAAATGTCGTTTGTTCCTAAGTGGAGTAACTATCTAGTTACTTACTTATCAAGCCGAACATTTCCTGAGGCTATGAGTAAACGCCGTCAAAGAGCAAATGAAACTGAAGCAAGAGACTATACTCTTATTGGAAACCAATTGTATCGGAGAAGTAAAGATCAACATTTGCATCCTTGTGCAAATGAAGAAGAATATATTCCCATTATAGAACAAGCACATGCTGGATTAGCTAGAGGTCAGTTTTCTAGTGATACCACCGCAAGAGCAATCTTAATTGCCGGCATATGGTGGCCAACACTTTTTGCAGATGCCAAGGAATATGTTCGAAGGTGTGATGCATGTCAATGAGCAAAAATGACAATCCGTGTAGATAGCGTTCCCTTAAGACCAATGATGGGAGCTAGAGCTTTTGCAAAATGGGGTATAGACTTTGTTGGGACAATACAGCCACCTGCTTATAAAACCCAAGCTCAATATATCATTGTAGCTACGGACTATTTGACCAAGTGGGCTGAGGCTAAAGCAACTCAAAAGAATGATGCCATAACCACCACCGCATTCTTATATGAGTTATGTTTTCACAAGATATAGACTGCCAATAGAAATTGTTAGTGATAGGGGAACTCATTTCCTCAATGAGGTAATCGAGTATCTGCTAAATGAATTTATGGTCATCCATAACAAATCGGCTCCCTATCACAAGCAAACAAATGGACAAGCTGAGCATACAAATAAAATTATTAGCTCGGTATTGACAAAAGTGGTTAGTTCAAAAAAGGACAGACTGAGAAATGAATCTCCATGCTGCTTTATGGGCTTACCGAGTTTCATTCAAAACATCTTTAAATGCTACATACTTTAACCTTGTTTATGGTCATGATGTCATACTCCCAATAAAATTTCTATTGTCAACATTAAGGGTAGCTAAGGATCTTGAGTGGACTGGACATGAATTGTCAGAGAGACTTGAAGATTTAGAAAATCTTGATGAGCAAAGGCTAACTGTTGTAGCTCACATCTATGCACAAAAGCGAAAACAAAAACAGTTTTTTAATTCCCATCTAATTACAAAAATCTTCAAAAAAGGGGACTTAGTTTTAGTCTATTCCCTTAAGCAACACATTCCCAAGCTTAAGAAAAAGGGAAATGGACCGTCTGTCATTGAAGATGTATCTCCAAGTGGAGAAGTTAAGTTGTCCACCCTATATGGTGAACCAATAGCTAATTGGATTAGTGGATGTCATTTAAAGAAGTACAATTTGCCACTAACCAATGAATTGCTAAAGGCTGCATGCAGCTAAGCAAAGAAAGATAAAGCGACACTAGGTTATTGATGAAGCCCAAGAAGCAGCTCGGCTTTGAGTACTCAAAAGGAAAGCTGCTCTCAAGAATCAACAAATACCTATTCCCATCAACACTCTGGAACTAGATGAGTGACAATGGGAATTGAAAAAAGATACCGTGTCCACAGATGATGAATGGTTAGACGGAATGGACCTTTGCTCAAAGTGCAACTAAACAATCATAGCACAAATGCATTGGTTGAACCAGGAGCTTGAGTAAATGCAGTCAGTTATTCCACGTTCAAGAAAGCAACAAAAGTCAGTCTTTGACAGTAGGAATAGATACTATCAAAGGATGCAACAAGAACCCAACACCGACATTGAGAGTAGTCAAGTTAAATGTGATAGTACATGGATGTTCATGCCCTCATCAGTTTGTATAGTTACCAAATAAACACATGAATGAAACAATGATTCTTGGAATCTCATGGATGCGGAGATACAAGGCAGTACCAGATTGAGATACCAATCATCTCAAGCTATCACCTAAAGGCGGACAACTCATTGTTCCAGTTGCACCAAGCAAGGAGGAATGGAAAGGAGGTTAACAGAGCAAACAAAAAGGCAATCAATCTTCTCCATCCTTTCGACAAGCAAATGCTACAAGTAGCATGCAAGGAGTCAGGAAATTTAGGTACCAAAAGCACAACTTAAGGACAAGCCGATTCAAATCTGAGTGCCCAAAACATCATTGGTAGTACCAAAGACGGTTCCAAGGTTCGAAAAACAAAGAGGATCATCTCCACGAAAAGAACCTAACACGAAATGGATTTTGAAGAAAAAGGAGCACTTATCTTCTCCAAAAACTGTATAACCGATCAAGCAATGGAGAGTTAAGTCTCAGAAGACTCAACAACACCATTCTGCACAAAGCAATCCAAGATATCAATGGCGGGTAAAAGCTCAACAACAGTCATTATTAATACCAACAGCTCAAGAAATCAGCATGCCAAAGTATCCTGATGGGACAATCAAGCAAAGAGCACACAAGCTACAAGATTTTCTCTTTGGAAGACAGCAATAGAAAACCTCGACATCAGAAACCCTTGAGTTAATTACTCAAGACCCAACTCTTGCACAACATAATGGTTTGAACTGCATTGATCTTCAAAACATGGTAGAGCCAACCAAGGCTATGCATAGACATGATTGTTGAATCCATGCACACACTCATCCCGGAGTACGCCATCTAGGAGGGGTGGACGGGAACTAAGTCATTAAGGGCAATGCTTGAAGAGGGAGGAAAAAAGTTTGATATTAACGTGTGATTTTTTGCAAAATTACCTAATAATGCCCTTATAAATCATCCACAGGGTACTTTAGCTGATAATATCTCCCTGATGAGTATAAATCGTGTATATACTATGAGAAAATCGTCAAAAAATAGTATTTTTTAGTTATTTTTCATCATTTTTCTTGATATTGGGACTTAAAAATAGAGAAATCAAACAAAAACAATAAAGTTGTGTTTTGCAATGGATTTCTTTAATTATTGGGTTTTCACTTTGCTTTTTTAGCGTATTTTGTTATTTTCTTTATGATTTTTTCAATAAACAATAAAAAATTCATAATAGGGTAAAAGCATGTATTGGTGGTACCATTTTTTGCACCATTTGGTAGTACCCTCTAAAAAAAGTGGGGACCGGTAAAGTTTTTGCAAAAAAACTTAAAATTTGTCGGACTTTATACTTTTAGAATCTACATGAAAAAATCTATCCATTGATATATAACATGCTAGTTTATTTTATATGTAACACATGAAGATGGGGCTTGTAAAGTGCTACCAAAGCAGTGTCCAACACACCCCTTTTTGGTACCACCAATAAATGCTTTGGCCAATAAATAACAAATGAGCTCAGATGGAAAAATTGAAGACATACTGATGATCAGAAGGACAAGGCAGACAGGCACAAAAAATCTCAATCAAATCGGCAGATAGAAGCAGGAAGCCTAAATTAGGCGACCAGACCTACTTTTGCAGAATTCTTGCAGAATGAGCTACAAGAATCCGATTGAGAAAATTATTGAGTCTAACATAGATTTCACGGCCTAGTAAAACTAATAGGGGAATCTGGGGAAAAATGGTTCAAGAAGTCCGAGGAAAAATGGGTAGCCTAAAATCACCTCATTTCCACTTGTCGCCTTTGGAGAGAGAGCTTTTCGACCTTCTTCGAGTGCATTTTCTGGAGTCCACAGTCACCTGTTTACAGCGCCGTCTCACACGAGACATGAGGGATAAGTTCTATACTTATAAATGAACCATTTTGTACGGCCGGTAAGGAAAAAACCCTAGCAATCGAGCAGTGCATGAAGACCTATGACTGAAAATTGACCATAGCGGCTTGTCAGCTCAAACAAATCGGACGAGACTTGAACTGTAGCATGCCCCTAGATGATAGAACACTTCTATATCAATAGTTGACCATTCGGCAAGGGTCGAGGGGGGTCCCAAGTAGATGAAAGAATTGGATTTTGACTCCACAGACAGCTTATAGACTGGGTCTATATACAATGTATATGGTTGGTTTCATAAAATCAATCAAGGGAAGCCCTTGGAAAGTAGGAAATAGCTTGAAGGCTACAAAGCGTCAAATTTGACATACGCAGTCAAATTGACTCCAAATGGGCCAAAACTAGATGAGTTGCTTCAGGACTATGTAGCGGACGAGTCTATAGACACAAAAGTGACTAACCAACTCCACAGGCCATGTAGTCACAAAAATTGGTGATTTCAGAGTCGACAAAGCACGAAGTGATGCCGACAGCACAAAACTTTACCAAATTCAATTTAGGACTTGTTTTAAGTGTATAGTATATGTTTAGGTCAAAATTTTCAAGTTTTGCAAAAAAAAGTTGACTGCTGTAAATAATCGTGATTATTTACTTTTACAATGTTCTGGCTTGAAAATGGTACCATCACCTCACCCATCACTTAGACACACTTATTACATGCCACATTTCAAGTATGAGCCAAAATGATCAATGATAACTTGGAAAATTGCCAGAAAACGCAAAGAAGTCCTTTCAAACCAATTTTTGAGTTATGTGTCACATTTTTTGATCCAAATCACCTCAATTCTCATACACAAAGTCTACATCATGCCTAGAATCAGTTTGCACCAAAAAATGTTCATTTTTATGAAAAACTTAATAATCACAATTATTTACTTTTTTGCCAGGATGGGGGGAAGTGCAACTTTGCCTTAATGGGACCAAAGCACATGATGTCCTAAGCCCACTAACCAACTTTGAACAAATTTGGAGCTCAAAATCTCAAAATTCCTTTATATCTACTATTTCAGAGACTGAAAGCCTATCTGGCGCCATTTTCACCCTGTGCACTCAAATGAGCCCATATTTCACTTAGAGTATCTATTTGATATATACTTCAAGCTAATGATGCCAAAATTGCAAAAAGTTGGAAAAATTCATCAGATGTAAATGATCGCAATTACTTACTTTTTTGCAAATTTTTGCCTGGAATTTATGATTTTGATCTTTACATGTTTTTATGCATCTATGCATGTTTAAAAATTGATTTGAAGCAAATTGGCCTGAATTTGTCAGCAATTCAGACTGAAGGGCATTTCAGGGCGAAATTGCAGAGATTTTCTTACTTTGACACTCTATTCACTTTACAGGAGCCATGCAAGATGTGGAAAAGGCCAAGAAGAGGGTCACTCAAAAAGAGAAGCTGCAAGAGTTGCCACCCTACCAATTGGACCCCAGTTCTGTAAAGATAGCTAAAGCAACATACTTGTCTAGAGAACAGCTAGAGGAAAACAATACAACGGTTTTCACAGGCAGGTTTAAAAGTGAAGAAGGAAATTAGGTAGAGCTATAACTGCTACCGAAAGAGGTCTATGATGTCGTAGCAAAACCCGAAACAAAAGAAGCTAACCAAAGGCTTGGACTCAGAGAATTCTACGGCCAAGAGCCATGTGGTGTAGATTTTCAGAAAGCCTATGAGCTTTTGTTTACAATAAAAGGAACAGCCCAGATTACTGACCAGCAAGGGCAGAAGGTAGAAGTGGTGATGACGAAAGAGGCTCTCAAGTTGGCAACAGAAGGGATGACAATGAGGGGTAGAGACAGAAAGATAGCAGGTACCTTCACCAAGGAGACAGTTGTGGCTACCTTTGCTGATCTCATCCAGAAGCAAGTGGAAGAACCAACACGGTTATATCACCAAAAATTCCACTTTCTAGCAAAGAGACAACCAAGTTACACAACACACAATCATGCAGTTGCGACTACCTTCACACAAGTGTTGAAGTCGACAACAAGGAAACCCATTGATAATCCACAGTATGTGCTAGCCACGCTAAAGGGTACCAAGAAAGAGGGCAAGATAACCTATCTGGGAGCACCTGAGGTACTCACAAGAATAGCATACCATGCTATCGGCATGGCAGACAATTTGCCACCTTTCCCAAATCAAAACACATGGATAGTGTCAGCATAGCCATCTCCAAGAACCACAAGGTCAAAAAAAAGAGTTTACAAATTTGATGAGGAGTCTGCAGAAAGATCTCATGAGGCACATAGCAGTGAGAGCTCAGACAATGAAGAGAAGAGAGCCAGAAGAGAGGAGATGAAGAAGAAGGCAGTTGTTGCACATCAAGAAGAACCTCAACAAAAGAAGGCGAGGTTTGAAAGGGAAAAAGAGACCTATGAAAGACGCCGCCAAGCTGCAGGTGAGGACCCAGCACGGTGGGTTCCAAGAAATATAAAAGGCCCCCGAACCAAGAATCCTGCCAGGAGAGAACCAAAAGTTCCCAAGGATTCTCTTGAACGTATGTACCAAGAAGCAGAAGCGTTAAATCTAAAAGAAGCTCAAGAAGTTGAAAGAAGAGCAAAGGAAGATGAGACAGAATAGTAGAGACAATCTGAAGCGACCCAACAAAGTGAAGCCCAACACGATCAAGAAGAGATGTCTCCCAGACCATCATCACCTGCTACGGAACAACAAGACCACCCCATGCCAAGCCCTCCAACTTCACCAACACTTAGACCCACTTAGGGAGAGCAAACCAAGGCAAAAGAGCCTGAACCGCAAGAAGCAGCAGGATCTGAACAACATGCAACAACTACTTTTGAGCGAGGAATCCCAATCCTCGAGTGAATACTTTCGAGCAGACAAGAAACCGAGCGAGCATAAGCAATGTAAAAGATTAGATCAAGATCTCAATAGTTACTCTATTGAGTATAGTATAGCAAAGTAACCATGTTGCATCTCAAATAGTCTCAAACAAAAGAGTCATATTGTTCCTTTAATGTGTTCACACACACATTGATACACAGTCATATCCTTGCTTCTGAACCATCTTCTTGAGCATATTCCAAAACTCTATTTGTGCAAACTTATTCTCCATGGTAAATTCACATGTTGCAATTGTCGTAATTTCGTGCGCAAATAGACCAAAAGATGGTAACTCAAATGTCACTTGTCCATCATAATGCATATGTAGCTCTTGAACTTGAATGGCATCCTTTGCTTGCTTGAGTGCCATGTGTAGGCTGCTTTGTGAAGGCATTGCATGTAGTATACCAACTACTCTGAAGGGACCATCAAGCTATTACTAGTGTGTCCTTCATTCCAATGCCTTGTGTCCTATCAATAGCAATGCGAACCTTCTAGAATTGACATTGTCCATAATTGAGAAGGAAGATTTGTTAATCACTAGTAGGTTCAATAGCCTTTATCTTCACCTGCTCTCCCATTAGAGTTAATGGATGCAAATTGGATGCATTATTTATTTTTTAATATTGTATCACAAAAGAGATAGAAAGTGCATAGATGTTAATCACATCCTTCACATCACATACTTGAAAAGAATAGTTTTCATGGACTACGGACTCTTAAGAGTTTTCATGGTGAGTTGCAAAAGAGGAGGCCCCAATCACGAGGACTTTGTGACCAAGGGTGGGAGAGGTGATGGAGATCATAAGGTACTATCGACATGAACGACAATCACCACTTGCATGCAACAGCTTGGCAATCACCTCTTATGCAATGCCTTTGCAATCACATCGACCCCATCTTTCGGTGAGAAGAAAGATGAAGAGTTTGTGTGTGTGTGTGTGTGTGTGTGTGTGTGTGTGTGTGTGTGTGTGTGTGTGTGTGTGTGTGTGTGTGTGTGTGTGTGTGTGTGTGTGTGTGTGAGTGTGAGAGAGAGAGAGAGAGAGAGAGAATGAGGTTCTTCTTCCACGATTGCGGGATCACAGTCGAGGAATCGTTTCTCAACAATTATCCTTTCTGGTCGCGCATAAAAACGACTTTGATGCATCGATGCCCTTGTTCAGCAATCCCTACCTCCACCTTCTTCTAGAGTTCCACAAAAGTGGGCATGACTGCCACTAGGCAGCGATCTCTGCATGGAAGGGGTGTGCATGCTCTCAACCAATCTAGCCAATTAGGCTCTCTCTCTCTCTCTCTCTCTCTCTCTCTCTCTCTCTCTCTCTCTCTCTCTCTCTCTCTCTCTCTCCCCCCCCCCCCCTTTGAGACTCAGCGCCACCTCTATAAGTCACTCACAGTGCTCGAAAAAAACCTAGGTGTATTTTAACAAAAACCTAGGTTTAGTGTAACCCCACCTACAAATTTTGATATTTACCTCTAAATTTTATAGTTGGTGAGAAAACCTCCAAAATTTGAAAAAAATAGTGTAAATTGGTATAAAAACCTTTAGATTTGGCCAGTTTACCTCAATTGTTTCTAACATGTAGGTTTGACAAGTTTTTGGATAAACGTTTTCTTCGAGCATTGGTCACTCACTCTCAGCGGCTGAGTTTAGTGAATTTTGATTGTCATGTCTTATTCACTCGCAAGGCTTCTCTCTGTCACGCACTTAGAGTCTCAGAAGCAAGTCGGACTCTCTCTCTCTCTCTCTCTCTCTCTCTCTCTCTCTCTCTCTCTCTCTCTCTTTCTTTTTAGAAAAAACTTGAGAAAGACATTTTCAAAACATCAGATACAAGCCCGTCCAAAAGACTCAAACGTCACTCAACGTCCATCCAATTGATAGCTTCAACCACAGTGGCAATGCTTAGCATGCATCTTCTAAGAGTTCTATGATAGAAGTCAGAATTTATGAGCCTTCTTCCTCTCGTGGCTTATGCACTAAGTAGATACCTCTCTACTTCATAACAGCAGGAACATTGGTACGCTGATTCTGGTTCTGCATATCCTCCTTGCATCTAAACCTCTATGGTGGCTCCCGAACTCTTCTTGTTGTGCGGGATCTCACACGAACAACGTGAGTGAATGGCGCATGAAACATAGGACTGCATTTTGGCGTAAATCTTGGGAAATGTGTACCCATCATAAACGAAAGCATCCTGCACATCTCGCATAGCACCTTGTCCAACAATGTTCCTTACAAGAAACCGCTTGACAACCTTGTCCTTGGGCACACATCATCCACAATTGGAGCACCTGATGGGTTGGTGTGGCCTCTTCCGTGCTTCTTAAATCCATCGTTGCGGTGCTTACCATCATGATTGCACTGCTTATGCCACAAAATCTTCTGCTTCTGCTTCCTCTTCATAGTCACCATCTCTCTCTCTCTCTCTCTCTCTCTCTCTCTCTCTCTCTCTCTCTCTCTCTCTCTCTCTCTCTCTCTCTCTCTCTCTCTCTCTCTCTCTCTCTCTCTCTCTCTCTCTCTCTCTCTCTCTCTCTCTCTCTCTCTCTCTCTCTCTCTCTCTCTCTCTCTCTCTCTCTCTCTCTCTCTCTCTCTCTCTTTTATATATAAAGGGAAAGTCGGTTACATTCAATCGTCGCTAGGCATACTGTCTATAAGCTTACACCCACGAGGTCGCTCGAACAGAGCGTCTCTCACCCCATTAGTGCTCTGCAATAGTATTTTTACCTTCATGACAGAAACGGCCCTGAGTATAGAGGCAGTCATAGTCACGGTGTTGATATACTGACGGTGCTTCTCATGTTCGACATTGCCATGTCCCCAGCAACATGGTCTTCTTCATCGTTGCAATCTTCTGCACAGGCATCAATGAGGGAAGGGGAGCTGCAGTATGAGCCTCGATATTGTAGGATGCCCTTTTCTCCATCAATGTAACAAACTGAGGATCGTACTGGAGCCCTATTGAGGAGGCATATTTTCTGGTGCAGCAAGAGCCCTTTGGAAGGCGACATGTCTGCAAGTCCTCCCACAAAAATCCTCATGAAATTCCATCAAACCGCCACTTGGCTGAGTTCTTTGCTCTGTTGTGGGCCAGTGTACTGAGGCTGAGCCTGCTGAACACCTGGATGTTGTGTCTGAGGTAGCTGGGTGCCATGATATTGAGGATGAGCATGCTGGCTAGCACTCGGATACTGTGACTGAACAACTGAAAATTGTGGTTGGAATTGCAGGGCCCCAAGATAATGTGGTTGTGCTTGCTGGGAAACTGTAAATTGTGGCTGTCCCTGCTGAACACCTGGATATTGCGGCTGAAATGGCATATAGTATGGGGCACTCTGCATGGATTTATTTCTCCATAGACAATGGGTAGGTATTGACCAACTTGCTCTTCAACAAAGTAAGTCTCTCTCTCTCTCTCTCTCTCTCTCTCTCTCTCTCTCTCTCTCTCTCTCTCTCTCTCTCTCTCTCTCTCTCTCTCTCTCTCTCTCTCTCTCTCTCTCTCTCTCTCTCTCTCTCTCTCTCTCTCTCTCTCTCTCTCTCTCTCTCTCTCTCTCTCTCTCTCTCTCTCTCTCTCTCTCTCTCTCTCTCTCTCTCAACTCAACTCAACTCTCTCGAAGAGCGCATGTTGGTGCGCGTTCTTTGAGAGAGTTGAGTTTTGAGAGAGAGAGAGAAGAGACGAGTGAGTGAAGGCTGCCGTTGTCAAAGTCACATGCTTCTTCAGCTATTGTGTACCTTCCACAACAATGAACGACTATTACCTAATTATCCTTGCCTTCGACTCGACAGGCAAGCCTCTATGGCAACTTGGGCCGAGAGAGATCCGTTACTGGGCAGCGTTAGCGACACTCTTTACTGCACTGCTACAAATTGAAGAGAATGACCTACACCCAAAACATGAGGCCACATTCACATTCGGGCAGCCCCGAGTCGGGGATTTGAAGTTTGCTAACTATGTGGACAATCCTCGGAAGTATTTCCGAGTCGTGTACAGGACAGATGTCATCCCGTGGGTTCCGTGGGATGATGTGGTGTTCCAGTTCAAGCATGTAGCATCATGTCATCTTCAACTCCTTGGTTATATAGTCATTCCAAAGGCATTTCATTTGTTTTTCTATGTATGTATATATATATATGCAAATGCTAAGCTGATGCAGGATTGCATGCAAATACAAATTATGCAAGGCACTTAATTTGTGTGCATGTGCATTCATGTGCGTAAGTTCATCATTCCGATGATCTTGTAATTACACTGAGATGCATATTGCAGGCCCTCATTGAAGAGCCTTACAAGAACCTGTCATCACTAATAGTGCAGTCGTGGCCACCCATGAGTGCAATGTGGGAGCTGTGTGTAAGTCTCTCAATAAAGTATTCAAGGGAAGCAAAGAGACAGATTTGGCAATAATCACATGATTTGTCGCGGCCATATTCCCGTGATTGTACGCACATAATCCTGGATGCTATGTGGATGCAGTGAGACTCGCCCTCCTCCTTCCTGCTTCCACCCGTCGACAATGAGAAGATGGGAGCCATAGCCTACCTTTTCTCGTCCTATTTCAGGCTCATCGTCTTCCAAAGGCCCATTTTCATCTAAATGCTCCCTTTTTCATCTAAATGCTTATGCTAGCTTATAAATGTTCTTTTAAAATAATTGAAAAAAGGGACCAAAGAGGACACGCCCCCACCCTCTTTGGTTCACACCATACCTCGCAGGCACTAGCATCGATCGGGCAAGCAGGATTGCCATTGCCATGCTTGGACTGTGTAGCTATATCTTTTACATGTTGTATCTTGAAATCTCTTTAGTAGAATTTTTTCATCTCCCTCATAAATGTGATCTCACTCTTATCGGCCTCTCTATGTAAAATCAACCTTGCCTTCTCCAACATTGCATCAACGCGTTCTCAGGTTCCATTAATGGAGCAGCTATTACCCAACAAAGTAGTCGCTCATCCAATGACATTTGCTGGCTACAGACCTGCCCTGTGCTTTGGCCTCACCTGCACTCTCACTTTGCTCACTCTATCGTGGCATCAATATCTCAACCTTCATAGTTGGCCAAGCTTTGCTACTTCACATTGTGCAGAGTCTTTGAGAGGTCTAAACGCCTCCAAAAATTTATTGGTAAGGTTAACTTGGAACACGTTCGACCTTCCATATGCTTCACAACCTTCACATTTCTTCACAGCTTTATAAATTGTTTACTTTTCATCTTACAAATGTCGATGATTTTGCAACATTTTTCTTTGTTCTAAGATTGGGGAGGCCTACTTGCTAGCTACTCTCATAATTGATTGTCAAAATTTCCCCTATTAATCTGACCATGCAAGCCGCTGTAGCACTCAATTGACTTTTTATTCTTCTTCTACTTGCCCCTCAGTCCTAGCATTGGAAACAGGGTTTTACTCCATGGTAGTGTGCCCATGAGCTCTTAGCTGGTTTGTGACCTGCAGACTCCTCTTCCTTCTCCTTATACATTTAAGAACATCAAGCACGATGGAAACATTTCTCTAGATGATGTGATCGAGATTATCAGTGTGATGTGTCCTCGTTCAATGGAAAAGGAGCATGCTGACATAGTAAAGGAAACTTGGTATTGCATTTCTGTGGGTTTATCTGTGGATGTCAAGGATCCCAAGGATTTGCAAATAGAGATTGACGATGGGGATGTTGAGATTCTAGAGAATTAGCTTAACTAATCTTAGGTAGGTGCCTCTCTGGAATGTAGCACTGCTAAAGTAAGTTTTACTTTGTGGTGCTGCTGCTGGGTTTTTCCTGCAAATCATTTTTGTACAAATGTCAGCTTGTTACATTTTTAATGAGTGTATGCTCAATGTGTCAAAGAGAGAGAGAGAGAGAGAGAGAGAGAGAGAGAGATTGAATTATCGTCCACGGAGGTCAGATATGACCCATGGGACCAAAAACAAACATTACAACCACTTCTTCTAAGTGAGGACAATGGATACATATCAGTTAAGGACTGAGGGTCTAGCATCCTGTGGGGCAGGAGCAGGGGCCAGTTTAGGAGTTTGAAACTCCTGGATGATGGCCTTCCCTCTACGGTATACTGCCCACTTGCCTTTGGCTCGTGCTTCACGCACTTTTTTCATCTCTTCGCCTTTGTGCTTGATTTGTGTCGGGGTGAGTTCTTCGGCGATCCAAAATTCGGTATCTCTAAGGAGACGCGATTGCTGGAGTAGTCGGAGCCATTCCTCTTTGTCTTTGAACTCAAGAATGGCATGTCCACTAGGTGTGCGCTTGGTGTTGAATTTGTTGACGATACATTCTACCGCATCGTAGTCGACATGGACCGGTTTAAGAGTTTCGTTGAGGAGGTCGATTAATTTGCAGAAATCTTGTTTGCACTCGTCCCATGCTTGGGGCAGTCCTCCAATGCGAAGCTTGAGGGCATCCTCTTCTTGAAGTTGATGTTCCCGCAGTTCTGTCTTCACACTAGTTTCCACTTTGGCAAGTGCAATCGTGTGCGCTTGAGTGATTTTTTCTTCAACTTCCTTCACTTTGTCTGTTGTGAGGCCGACCATGGAGTCAAAGCGTGCCTCGAGCGTGCTAAGGAGCGCTTTGAGGTCGCGGTTTTCTTCCATGACCATGTCGAGAGCAGCTTGCAATTGTCCGATGCGATCTGTTTTGCTCGGGGCTGCCAAGACAGCGGCAAAGCTAGCCCGGTCTCTCCCCGATGCTTTTGTGCTGTTGGTTGCCATCCTCTCACTTGCTTAAGATGGCTTTGGTGAGAACATTCTCTCCAAATGCTCAAATGCTCACACACAGGGATTAGAGCTTGAGTTTGAGGCACAGGTCGGCAAGCCGATCCAGAAAAAACCAGAATCAGGGCCGAACCAGGCCCCAAAAGCATGCTCATATGCTCATGCGCAGGAACTAGATCTTGAAGTCGAAAATCAATGCTTTAAAAATGCTCAAATGCTCTCTGTGAAACGAGCAGATCGAAAACCGGCAGTGCAAGGTTGAATCGGCCAGAGTTGAAAATTGTTGCAAGCTCAATGTTGCAAATGGTGCCCTTCTTGAGATGCAGGTCGGCAGTTCAGGTTTGGAGATGCGAGTTGAAACGGCTTGGGGGCAGGGCTGCAAATGCAGGTTGCCGTGGAGTTGAAGCTGCAGGTGTTGAATCGGCCTGTACTAGGTTGCCGTGGAGTTGAAGGCAGGTGTTGAATCGGCTTGGGGGCAGGGCTGCAAATGCAGATGTCGCAGGATTGAAGTGCAGGTCGGCAGGTTGAAAGTGTTCGCTACAGGTCGGCAAGTTGAATATGCTTGGATAAGGGCTGTGAATCGGCTTGGAGCAAAGCGAGGCAAAGCTCAGAGCTAACCCCCCCCCCCCCCCCACAGGGCTGCCCCTCGCCCAGGGGGCACTGTGGAAAGGCGAGAGAAGGGGACTATGAGAGAGAGAGAGAGAGAGAGAGAGAGAGAGAGAGAGAGAGAGAGAGAGAGAGAGAGAGAGAGAGAGAGAGAGAGAGAGAGAGAGAGAGAGAGAGAGAGAGAGAGAGCACCAATTCACATGCTTGAGAAATTTTGGGAAAAATCGATTTCACGAACATCCATAGAGGAAATTTCTCAAAATAACTGCATTTTTTACAATTAAACTCTATTTTCTTGAATTTTCCAACGGGATTTTCTCCTTCTTTCCCTCTCTTCAATTGGTTGTTTTGAGCTTCCAATTGGTTCTTAGCACTATATTTTAGAGGACTTGAAATCTAAAAATTGAAAGAGACGCAGACTTTTTCATAGAGTTGTGTGTGTGTGTGTGTATGAGAGAGAGAGAGAGAGAGAGAGAGAGAGAGAGAAGATCCTACAAGGTAGTTTGGTTGTGCTCACACGTTGGCTTGGTTTTCATGAGGACTAAAAATTAAGTGGGAGAATGCGCAAGGTGAAGTGAAAGAGAAGAAAAATAAGTCAAAGATTGAAGTAATTCTAGCTAGCTTTGGTCCCGTAAAGTGAAAAGACATTTTCTTGGAGATTCTCCAAGCTCAACATTTTGTTGTAAAGATGTTTTGTATATGATGAAAATAGTCGGTGATAGTGATATTGTTTCTCTTTTTTAGAGAGAGAGAGAGAGAGAGAGAGAGAGAGAGAGAGAGAGAGAGAGAGAGAGAGAGAATATCTAAGCATCTTTTCATACTTATTAGCGCTCTTCCATGGACATACATGGTAGCTCTTGGTTTGTCAAGTCTCTATTATCTACAAAAAAATGCGTTGTCAATACGATGCAACCCTTTCCCTCGTCCAACTAGCAAGATTTCCTTACCACCTTGTCTTGAGCAGATACAAGCTCAAAAGAGAGTGAAATTTGCCACAAACAGATTATGGCCTTCTAGTCATCTTCTAGATTTTTCCAAACAATGATCCAAAATGGAAAGGAGTCGCATCTTCCATCTTTGTGAACTAAGCTGTTCAATTGATCTATATTTAAGTTTCCAAAAAAAACATATTTTTGCTAGCAATGGTGACATGTATAAGGACTACTAGATTTGTATGATCATGATTGGGGAGCAATGGTACTAAAATTTATTGTTTGGGTTTAGAGAAATCTCTCTCTCTCTATGATATCTCTTTTTAGAAAAGAATTATATATAGACGTGAGAAACTAACTTGATAACTTTGCTCGGTTTTGAGCTTGCTCGGATAAGTTCGCTCTATGTTTGGTAGAATTCCTTTCGAGCAAGCCAAAGCAAAAGAGCCAGAACCGGAAAGGGCAGCAACTCCTAAACCACAAGAGACTGCCAATTTTGAGCAACGTAAGGCACAAGAAATAGAGGTCACCCCATCTACCACCACCTAGCACGAAACGGTCGAGGCATCCACAAAGCCTCAAGGAGACAAAGCAGCCAAAGCAATCAAAGCAATCGCAACCCCACCAAATGAGCCACAGAAAACTGCTAAAACAACTAGGCATCACACAGAACCTGAATACTAGCAGACAAATGATGAAGTAATTCTTCAAGTAAATGAATATGCCAAGAAGATGTAGGAATGACAGAGAAAATGCGAACAGCCGCACTTAGCCGCAGTGCTAAGGCTAGAGAGCCAGAGATGGTTATCGACGCCCTCCAAGGAGAGCTAGAGGACAAAATCACTGTCATCACTGGTCTGCAAAGACAAATCCAAGAGTTAAAAGCTAAAACTGAACAACTAGTTGGCTAGAGAAAAGCAACAAAACGAAATGGAAGAGCTAGGTAACTTCTCACGAAGTTAAGAGATGCTTGTAAAACCAAAGATGAACAACTGACAGAGATTACCGACAAACTCTTAACTACAACTATGTCACTTCAAAAGATCCAAGTGCAGCTTGACATGGAAAACGCTTCATTACAATATTCAAAGCAAAGGATCAATGATCAGGAAACCTTCTTGCAACAGATAAGAAAAAATCCTGTAGTTGCCTCGATCAAAGGTACAGATGAAGTGTATAAAGCACTAGAAAAGAAGAATAAAGATCTCGAGCTCAAGCTAAAGCTAGAGTAGTCACAATGCAGAGACCTTGCATTTATGTGGGTATAAAGAGAAGAAGAGCTGCTCAAAGAGATAGCAAAGCTCAAGAGAGTTAATCAGCTACTGCGAGATGGACAGCAAGAGACGCAAGAGGAAGCAGGTACTTTAGAACAACCCCACATTAAAATTCCCTCAGTCTCTTTCGTTGAGACAGAAACACAGTTGGCAGAAAGGCCAGGAGGAGAAGAAGACTTTCAGGTACCAATCACAGATGTTGATCAAGTGCCAATGGTCCAGTTGTCAAAAGATGAAGAAGATGCACTTAAGGAGTAGGTCGCTCAAGAAACGGATGAGCAGTGGAAAGCAGCGATGGATTGGGAGTTGAGAGTTCTCCATTCAGTCAATGTTACTCAACTCACTCCCAACCAAACAATGCACAATGGCATCAACAATCACTGCCATATCCCTTGATCAAGGTAGAGCTACTACAGGTTAAGAAATGACTATATAAAGACATGCAAGTAGAAGGCACAGATGAAGTCCACCCAAGTGAAGAAAGAGCTGGTTGAACAAGAATCCCAGATACTTGATTCTATTGACAAGAGCACATGTAGCACTTTAGAATGATCCGAGTTTTTGTTCTGTACCAAGAGTAAGGACGTGGCAAGCACATAAGGCAATGACAAAGAAGCGGCCTACATGGCTGAATTATCTGAGATTGCCAGCTCCAGAAAAGGGAACGCCAACAGAGGAATACATGGTGAAAACCCTAACGGGCACCATGGTATTCTTAAAAAGTCTCCCTGATCTCTCACGTGCTATACTTTACAAAATTTGTCGAATGCTGCTCACATGCATTGAAGCCTTTCACGAGTGAGAGTAAGAAGAGCACCGTGGATATCGTTCCTCGAGGGCAATAAGGATCTATGCTACGACCTAAGAGGCCAACCTTCCGAAGAAGTCCTTTATGGATTCTACACCCGATGTATGTTCTTGCCATCTCACAATATGTTGGCATTTGAGGAAGCATTCTATACAAGGGTTTTCACTTGGAAAACGAAGATTTTTGGGCCAGTGATCAGCAACCTAACTTCCAGATTCGTAGGCTACTCAACCATCGAGCTCAAGAACAAAGTCACCATGCAATTTTTGCAGGTTCCAGACAAAG
Organism: Adiantum capillus-veneris; assembly: GCF_014529385.1. Classification (NCBI taxonomy): domain Eukaryota; kingdom Viridiplantae; phylum Streptophyta; class Polypodiopsida; order Polypodiales; family Pteridaceae; genus Adiantum; species Adiantum capillus-veneris. Next base: position 96,461,646 of record NC_140931.1, on the reverse strand, counting down.
AAAGAAAGATCAGATATGAGAAATCTTTACATGCACTTAAAGACCGCCTCACCAGCCGTCAACCCAAAGATTATTTCAGCCCACAAAGCTATGTCAAGGGATGGCACAGGTGAGGAGAGGGGGAATGTTAGCAGCAAGCTAACTCAAGTACCATTTTTTGGAGCTCTCATTGTAAAAACATTTATTATTTTGATGAATCGGGAATATTGTAACTCCTATTTTCCAGATAAATATTGTAATTGATGAGCCGCGGCTACAAGCTTCTAAATTGTATCAACCTGTGTTTAGTTAAAGCTCCCAAATTATCAGTTTTGACCACCAAAAACCTTGGCTAAGGTATAAAAGCCAATTTTTGTAAAGTTATTATTAAGTTTTTGATAATGAAATACACAGCGTGAGCTAACAACGCTCACTTCTCTCCTTCTTGCGCTTCCTACTCCCTCCCCGGTTGTCACATTGTAGTCTTGTATGTTGCGTTGCAACCGCAGGTAATATCTCTACGCATTGATGTAAGCATTTCATGATATTTCATAGATTTTGGCGTCGCCAACCCACGGCCTAATTTCATCTTAAGTAGGAATTTACACTTCAAAATAAAAAACTAAGCATAGGCGGGGTATTGGGGCATCATTGCTAAGCATTTAGATGCATTATGGGTCGAAAATGACTAGGTCAAAAATCCATTATTGTTAATAATCTCCACTTTTGTACTTGACCTAAGGTGGAATTTGAGACCATAAGCATGTGTGCTTAGGTCTTATAAACATGTCCTAGGCATTGCGTTATGTTTGGATGTCATTTGATGCTATAACGGATGTGATTTGTTTGTTGATGAGCGATTGTCTTTTGGTGATTTCAGTCACTTGAGTGTAGCTCAGGTTAGATGCAAGTTGTTTGTTGTTTTTCAAGAGATTTATAGCCTCTTGTAGCCTCTATGCACTAGTCGAGTCATCTTCGTCCCATGGATTGAAAATTTATTTGTGGTTCTCACTACATCTGCAATAAGATAGGAGTGAGGTTAGACACCCGTCCCACACCAACCAAAAGACATATGCTCGCTTGGAAATTTACAAGCCCGCGCCCACCCAAAGGACCATAGAGTACATAAGGAAAACCCTGTCAAAGCATGGTATTATAGCACACGCCGACCAATGCATATGAAGACAAGGGCTTTCGCTTTCACAATTAAACATCACAAACCCACAAATTCAACATCAATTCCAAAATTTATAGAAACATGCCCTCCCAATCTGCCCACATGAAATTTGCCACTAGGCTGCCATAACCATAACCCTGTAGAGAACTAGTTGTAACTTGAAGAGCATAACTCCAATTGGGGAACTTTAAAGCTTGGAAAAAATCTTGACGAATGGCAAGAAAGCTTAAGATGGTCAAAATTGATTCTACATGCCACTATGTGAAAAAATGATGCGAACAGAGAGTTGTCTCGGTATGACTACACATAGAGAAGGCTAGTTGAGGGCAAAAAGCTACATCAAAAAGCATCAAGGAGGCACAACGATCCAAAACATGTACATTTATGAACTTTGGTTGAACCTTTTTATGTTTTTACATGAGTTCTAGTTATATAAAAGTGGCACTCCAAAAAACTCACTTACGAGCTGCCAAGGCAACCCCACAGCTGGTGTTACACTAGCGACTTGCCATGCATGTACATGTGCTTGCTGAAGCAAGCTAAAATTCCCACACAAAGAAAGCCCATAAAAACTTTTGACACTCTGAATCATTTCCATATGTGCAAATTTACAAAAAAAGGGGTGTGCAAAATGTGCACAACATAGTTTGCCGAACCCCCAATCTGCTAGTTCATTCATGCTCAACAATAGACTATGCACAAGATTATGTACAAATATGCATCATGTATAAATACAGTAGCACCATATACCCTTACCACGATCAAATGGAAAAGTATTATCCCTTTCATCCATCATGCACACAATGGCATTGTTCAAAATCATGCAAGGACAATCATCAATTACTAGTGAGCTCCAACCATCAGTGTTCATGTCATGCAAACCAAAAGACCATGGATCAACATTCTCACCACCATGAGATGTATCACTAACATCAGGCCAAGACAAAACATCCTTTGTATCCATGTCATCATGGCTACCCCAACTTTCCAAGTTACAATCCTCTTCAACAACAAATGCATGGGAGGTTTTCCCAAGATTTTCCACCCTTAACAATGCATGGAACACATTGAATTGCATCTCCTCATCCATTTTAACTTGAAGATTATTAGAGTCTTAATCAATACTACTATCACCATCCCCATAGGTCTCATAAGCATCACTTTCATTACATGCCATCTCTTGATTGTAATCAAGAGTATAACTGGTAGGCAAACAAAAATCCCAAACAATGTCACCAACACCAATCTCAACATCCCATACGGTTCCACATGCCCACAAGTCATCCGAATACGACATCAACTCCTAAGATGGAGGAGGAAAAACATCACCCATAATGTCAGCAATGTGTCATTTGGGTATGTGACCTACCTCCTAATGTTTGGGTTGTACTACATTGAAATGAGATGGACATTGTCAAGAGAACATATACATATGCTACAAGTTTTTTAGGCACTACAACAACATCGATTGGTCATAAATGAAAAAAAGAGCGAGTTTTTTTTGCAAGAGATATGCTTTTTGGGACACATTGTCCAAAGGTGTGAAAATGGATTTGGCCAAACTTTAGACTATTCGTGATTGGCCCGACTTAAAGAATCCTCATGAAGTGCTTAGATTTAGGATTCAATAGATAATTTCTTTGAATGCTTGAGGCCTTTGAAGCTACACTCAAACCAGAACAAACCCAAGAAGTCAAATGGAGGAGGTATCTTGACCCAATCATCAAGAAACAGAATCTTGATATGTATGCTAAATTGATCAAGACGGTCCAGTCCTTGATCGAACATGCCTCTTCAAATCCTCCATCCCAACCACTACCGCAAGAAATGATAACATGGTTGAAGAGAGAAAATTTGGTAGACAAGAGATGACAAAGACTGAAGCTTCTTTAGAGGAACTACCTCTTGTAGTAGAGGATTCCACCCATAGAGACCTATCTATAGTATTTGAGGTTCAAGATGAATGGATTTATGAATTGTGAAATGAGTTGAGGGAAGCAAAGTACAAAAGTCAAATGCTCAATTCCGCACCTTTCCATGAATTAGATGCCAATCAACAAAATTTTGGATGGGCCTCATCTCAAGATATGGAAATATGGGGTTAGATAGATCCAAACAGTCTAAAGATGAAACATTCAAGACCCTACCTTCTTATCTGGGTGAATATGATAATTCATCGATCATAAAAAATCTCCCATATCAATGGAAGCCCATGTCACTAGCCATGAACACAAGCAACATAAGACAATTTATAGAAATGCAAGTCAAATGAATCTTGCCACCTCTTAAAAGTTAGCCCAAATTTATGGAGAGATGTGGGGAAAAGCCTAATGCAAATATGTGAAGCATGTTTCCATAAATATAATTGGAGACTATTGTGAAGGCAAAGATATAAACACACTATTTTGAGTTAAATATGGTGATGTGAAAATCATGGCCATATTGGATGATGAAGGGTGTTACCATAGCCACAAAGAAAAGATGGGAAAAATGGAAAACAACTACCATCAACAAAACACTCATATAAAGTTGCACGTGGAAAAGTTGTATTGAGGAGATTCTTGGATTGAGGAACTTCTTGGATTGCTTGAATGTGTGATCATAACTTCATGTGGCATTGAATACAAGCACACCTTTGCAATCATGGATTTTGGCAAGAAGAATGCACTCAGTATGCATATGATATAATCTTAAAGTAGATTCCTCATGTGTCAATTGAAATTGATCCAAGATTGGCGATATGATTACATCTACAAACGGCAAGAAGTTGCCATTACACATGTAAATGCAAAATATCATAGGTATAGGCACATCGCCAAAACACATGTAGAGGATTTTGAATCATCTACTCATATAGCTTCAAAAATATCTTCATGGAGGAATGCTAAAGTAGAACTTTGGATGTGCACATCATTTGACCAAGGAATTTTTCATGAGAAATATTGTGTGTTTAATCGGATAGTAGGAGGATGAAGCTTACATACTGGAACCATTCCTTGAACATGAATTCAAACCATTGGATTGGACCCATATTTTGACCACCGTAGATGTATGCACCTCTCAGAGGAAACCCAAACAAAAAATTTCAATGAGAAATGACTATGACATCATGCCAATCATGATGGTCATATGTCTCTCAAAGCCAACAACTCTACTTGTTGATGAAGAAATGGAAGAAATTCGAACTCTGGGATGTTCTATCCTTGATAAAATACAAAGCAATAAACTCCTTGCTCTATGGATGCATGCTAAGGATGAAATATCCATCTTAGATAATAATGAGAGTACAAAAATAGACAAGAGAATCATATTTGGGACACCGGAGCTGTAGAATTTAAGTCTAGGTGATGATGAAAAGAGTGAGCATTCACCAACTGAGGCTAAAGACTAGAAATGGTAAGAAAATGCTTGTTCAAAAGAGATGGCATTGATAATTTTTTTGATTTCCCAAATCCAAATGCCCCTTGGAAAAAAATGATAAAGGAGAGATTTGAGTGTATCACAACAAACAAACTTGAAATGAATGAAGAGGCTCTTGATTTCGATGGAAAACCTCATTTTCTGATATACGTTGTTGCGTGCATTTTTCACACCCCGTTTTTTCTAAATTTGCAAATATGGACATGATGAGTGATGTCAAAAATGTGTGTGGGATTTTTATCTTGCTTTAGCTAGCACATGTACATGCACTGCAAGTCACTAGTGTGGCACCAGCTGTTGGGTTGCTTCGGGTGCCCGTAAGTGATTTTCTTGACGTGTCACTTGTATATAACTAGAACTCATGTACAAACATAAAAAAATTCAGTCAAAGTTCAGAAATTTATGGGTTTGGGGTCGTTGTGCCTTCTTGATATTTTTGGATGCAGTTTTATGCCCTCTACTAGCCTTCTCTACGCGTAGTCGTACTGGGAAAACTCTTTGTTTGTGTCAATTTTGCACATGGTAGCATGTAGAATCAATATTGATCATCTTCAGATTTCTCACAAATCATTTTCAAGATTTTTTCCAAGCTTTAAAGTTCCCCAAGTGGAGTTATTCTCTTCAGGTTACGACTGGTTCTCTACAGGGTTACGACTATGATAGCCTAGTGGAAATTTGCATGTGGGTAGATTGGGAGGGTGTTTTTCTACGAGTTGTGAAATTGACGTTGAATTTGTGGTGTTCAATTCTGAAACGTAAATCCCTTGTCTTCATATGAATTGGTCGGCATGTGCTGTAAATTTTAACTTTGATAAGGTTTTGCTCATGTACTCTATGGCCCTTTGGGTGGGCGTGTGCTTGTAAATTCTAAAGGGAGCATATGTCTTTTGTTTGGGTTTTAATAAGAGTGTTTTTGGTATCCTTTTTGATGTTGAGGTTGAAGTTTGAACACTCTTGGGCTATAAAACTATAGAAGTGTCCCACTTTTATTTTTGCCTAACACTATTTTGGTGCTTGCCTACCTTCAGTCTTGATGGTGCATACATGAAAATGCAGCCATGTTAAGCTTAATTATGCATTGATTAGGATGAATGATGCAATGAAGAAGTTGAAGCTAAGCAGGTGGCATTCATTACATGAGGTTTTCCTCTCTCAAACAAGAGTTAGAGGTGCTTGAAGACATGGTTTTGGATGCAAAAAAAGAGATATTATTGTTCATTAGAACTCTTCTAGCATGCTTGGGCATTGAGGTGGCATGCACATACTTGTTTGGTTTGAGAAACATAGGGGATTTCTTGAAGCAAGATAGATGGATTTAGTATGTAAATTAGTCTATTGCTTCTTTGTGGGCTACATGTGAGAACTTCTTTGTCACTGAAAATAATGGTAGCATTGATGTTGAGATTAAGTCACATATTAATTTAGCTACATATGACAAGGTTTTGTCTCTTGATGGTAAAACCCTTAATGAGGAGCTATATGGAAGCAATATTGTGAAAGATAAATCCTCGGAGTGCATGTATGACAAAGAGGGAAATAATATGGCTAACTTGATTCCATGTATTAATGCTCATAAGGATGAGGCCTTATCTAGATCTATGTGTTTTCCGTATGTGGCTATGGATTCTCTTACTTGTGTTATACATTTATACCAGAGACTAACTTGATTTATACAAAGGAGATCCGGGATTGTCTATGCATAGCTGGTCCAGGCCTATCAGTGGCGGAGTGCACCGCTTTACTCACCGAGACACTACATGGTGCTGCATCAGAGGCATACCCGCACACTTAGCTGGATCGGAAGAGACATTTAGGGAGCATGCCCCTAAATAGTTGGTATGATGAGGATTGCAGAGAGATGGGAGCCCATCTTCAGAGGGATCTTCTTTTGGGAGTCATCACTTATGGAAAATCTTGGATCGCTTCCTCACGCCTTGTGCGACAACGAGATTACCTGACCTAGATGGAGAGAGGCTTGTATTAGTTGTTCTTGAGTAGAGACTCGGGAGAAGAATGGATACTCTTTCATGAGCACTCCCCTCCTCCATTGATTACTTCTCCTAATGTATGGGGCCAATATGCGACATTGTTATATATGGTTCCAAGACAGACCCCCTTCCAGATCCTACAGAGCCATGCCCAGCTATGAGCACCTTCTTTACCACTAAGAGAGGAAAGAGATCCATTAAAAGGATGAGGCCTATGAGGGCATGTGATCATGATGGTCTAGTAGCAGAGCATTTTATATTGAGTAGCGTTAAATGGTAACCTTGCATTTGAACTACATTTCTACTCAAATGTATATATTTTTTATCAAAGTTTTAACCTAGTGTTCATTCTCTCTTTCCGTAATAGCCTTTTTCCATACAAACACCTTACCCTTCTTAGATCTTTATGCATTTACATCATATTTCTCTCTTCATGCTAAATGTAAATAGTAAACTTAATTCTACTCTCCTAGTTTTTTTACTGCATATTCTTTTAACTAATTACCTTTACTAATTTAAATAGCTATCTACATCCCATAATTTGTAAATAAATAATTTATGGGCACTTATTTTACCCATCTTCTCTCAAGGGTAGGGTTAACCTTGTAGGCCTTCCCTTCCCCACCACTATGTGACCCAACTCTTGGATCATTTACTTGTGTTGGTCAACAAATCTTAAATATAATGTATATCCTCAATAAATCAAACTTTATTGGAGCCTACCTCATTTGTTTAAGGTGGATTCTCTTTTAAAAAAAGCATGCTACACCTTGGATGCATGCTAAAGGGCCCCCTACAAGGAGACTTGGTTCAAAAGGTGTTTTGGATGAATCTTGAACGCCTTAGCTCATGGGTATACTTGAGGAACACTCCAAAATCAGCTTAAACACTTTGATAAGGTCAACTTTGCCTTTTACAGCACCCAATTCTGAGTTACAGGCTGAACGTTATGGTGAAAACAAGGTGCTGCGGACACTGTTACTGCAGGTCAAAGTTACAATCAGGTAAACCACAAAGGTGAAAAGTTTTCTTGACTTCTCTAACATTCTAAAATACCAATGGGGAGTTAAAAACCACTTGCATGTGGAGGGGTCGGCTCAAGATGCTTCCAGAGACACAACAAACAGGATGGGGACACTCTGTAGGAGCCACTGGAGGGACATCATGGTGGGTCCCACATACATTATCAACCCTTATGGAGCCTCCACGACTTAAAAGGATATTTTTAATCAAAAAATAAGTCCCTTATTTGCATAATTGAAGGAATGGTCAAAAGGGAACCTAACTATGGTTAATTACCTACCCTAGTCAAGTTTAACCTAACCCAAGGTCTTGTACAGCTATAAAAAGACCCTTTGGCAAGCACAAAAATACACACACCTACTCCATTGCTTCAAATAAGCTCCTCTAAGGTTAGGGAAGCCCTAATCTCTCTCTCCTCTTGTCTCCCTATCCATTTCCTAAGCTCGCTATCATAAGCGGCACCATAGAGAGAGCATCAATATGCTATTGCTACCATTCTCTTGTAAACATTTCTCTTACCATACTCATCCCTAAATAAGGATTGTAGATTGTATATGAGAGCAATGATATCAAGTTCAATGATCTATCTCATGGTTTGATCAACAAATTGTTGCAATTGGGGTGTCGTCGTCACACTTTTGCTCTAAACGCATGTAAAATTGGTAAGAATATATTGGCAGCTTCTCATATTTTGTGCTCATTGGGTTGCTTGTTTGTTGAGAAAGTTTTTTGTGCACCATAGCATCTATTTGCTTGGCTTCTCTCCTTATGTTGTGTGTAAGTAAGTCTTGGGGCTGCATAGATGGAGAAGAGCTCTCTATGCATGCCGCCTTATGTGTGTAAGTAGTCTCTTCTTTTGGGAAAGGAAAGGAGTTGTCAAGTATTTGTGCATTATGGTGTTTTGAGTTTTGAGGTTTTGTGCTTGCTTTTCTTAGAAGTATATGAGCACTAATATGGTGAAGGTCAATCTTTGCATGTGAGTTTGTGCAGTGTTCAAAGGGATTGCTTAAGGAGTGTGTGTTGAATGGTTGAAGGGCATTTTGTGTTGAAGCACATAAGGAAGGTGTGAGTGTGTGTGTGTGTGTGTGTGTGTGTGTGTGTGTTGTATATGGTTTGTTTTGGTTTCCTTCTTTCTCCATAAAAGAGGGTGGTGCCCCTAAGAAATATGTGTGTGTAGGGTCTCACGGAGTGGTTGTCTGGTGGGAGCCTTGAGTTGAGCCCCATCTCAAAAAATCCGCTCTCATAAAAGTGGTGCCCCCACTGAGGAACTTTCCTAATTGCCTTCTATTCTCCTCATGAACAATAGAGTTGCACCATATTCTTTTCATTTTTCACAATGCATCAGAATTAACATTTGTGTAGATCGCAAATTTTTTTACCAACAACGCATTGTTTTTATGTTTGGAGCAGAAAGACTTGGTGAAATCTTGGCATCTCCAAATCCCATCATTCTTCCATTCATTAATTATGATGATTCATTTGATGTCCATGTTTTTATTTTGTTTTGAGGCAGGGACAAGAGGCGCTTAGATAGCGATCCACTCAAAGGAAACTTTCTTCAAGAGAAACAAAAAAGAGAACACATTGTCACATGAACCAACCTGGAGCTGCTTCTCCTTTTACACCCATAGCTCGTCAATCTGTTCACATCATAATTGCTACAAAATTTAGATTTCAAGCAACCATTAGGAGAATTTTTGGACCCACTCGCCTTAATGAAATTAATGCCTCAATCAACCCTTTTATTTTGCCTATGATAAATTATGAACTAACACTTGATGTATGTATTTTCATTTTGATGTGATCACTCATCGTAGTCAAAACTTTGTGGTACACAAGCCTCCTTGTATTGTAAAAATGTCAAGCACTTTTCCTACCTTTCATTCTAAAAATGGTGAGGATGCACAAGAATTTCTGGATAATTTGGAGATGGCACACCTCATCTCTGGGAGAGATCAAGAAGAGGTAAAGCTGCGTGCTTTTCCACTCGTTCTCAAAGGGAGGCTAAGGCATAGTACGAGGCCTTGCAACCTCAAAACAAAACCAATTGGGAGAGGATACGTGCAATTTTTCTTGCCAAATTTGGGCAAGGAGATACTCCAGAGGGTCTTTGGAAGTGTCTACTTCAACATAAACAGGTATTCCTTGAAGACTACCCATCTTATGAGGCCGTTTTCCTTAACCTATGGGATAGATGGGAAGCTACCTTACAAAACCAAGGTGGTGCACCAAACTTTCTAAAGAAAGATAGGTTCATGGCTGGCTTGTATCCAATTTTGAAGACCAAGGTAGAGTTAAAATTCCCATCAACATTTGAGGAAGCACGTGAGGTGGCCATGGTCAAATTCAAGAAGTTAAATTTTCAAGCACATAGAACAAGGGACCTAAATGAATTCATTGAGAGGGATTCTTCACCAAGCATGGGAGCACAAGTTAGGGGCTCTCTTGCCCAAACTTCACAAATAGGGAAAGGATCACAACAAGAGATCTTGCAAAGATTAACTCAACAACTAGAGAGTCTCACCTTGAATCTAGTGCAGGGCCTACCCCAACAACGACAACCAAGAGAAGGGAATCGCAATCAACGACGTCAAGCACAAGAGTTGAGATGCTGGAATTGCAACAAAGTTGGTCATGGCATGTATAATTTCCCTCACCCTCGAAGGCTTCCAGGGGACATATACCCTCCTAGACCCCCTCCGCTCATGGTGTAGCAAGAGCATGCTCAAGCCCCACAAATTCTTCGTCGACCACCACCACCTCCAGTGGCAAACATCCCTCCCGTCCCACTAGTGGAGGAAGAGAGGAGTAAACGTCATAAAGCTGCAAAGATTAACTCAACAACTAGAGAGTCTCACCTTGAATCTAGTGCACGGCCTACCCCAACAACGACAACCAAGAGAAGGGAATCGCAATCAACGACGTCAAGCACAAGAGTTGAGATGCTGGAATTGCAACGAAGTTGGTCATGGCATGTATAATTTCCCTCACCCTCGAAGGCTTCCAGGGGACATATACCCTCCTAGACCCCCTCCGCTCATGGTGCAGCAAGAGCATGCTCAAGCCCCACAAATTCTTCGTCGACCACCACCACCTACAGTGGCAAACATCCCTCCCGTCCCACCAGTGGAGGAAGAGAGGAGTAAACGTCATAAAGCTGGAAGAGGAGATAGAGGTGAGCCCTATACATTTTGATGTTATGCCAGCAGAAAAGCGCACAAGCGCACACAACAAGGATGAAGACACAAGGAATGAAGAGTCAGAACCTGCAAGGCAGGAGAGGAAGAAAAAGTCAAAGAAGGAGGAAGGAGGCAAGAAGCAGAGGTCAAGGCGAAGGGAGATCGGCATCAACGATTTTCCATTAGGAAAGAATATGGAACCCTACAACATCTTAGAAGATTTGCAAACTCAAAAGCCCAATATTTCTTGGCCTCAACTCCTACATCTATCACCCAAGGTGAGAAAGCACTAGTCCAAACTTGTAAGCACAAGACTCCCAAGAAAGAAAGAAAAGGTGACAGTAAAGGCATTGATTTCAAAGCCACAACAAGATGTGGAACCTATTGTAGATGCTTATGTAAGGGTTAGGAAGGTATCCAATGTGTATGTTGATGGTGGAGCACAAATGTGTGTGATCACGGAAAGAGCCATGAATAGACTAGGGCTTGAAATCACTAAATCCTCTAATTGTCAAGCTAGGCTGGCCAACAATGCAAGTGTGAAGTGCCTAGGGATCATCGAGAATGTAAAAGTTTCTGTATGTAATATATATGCACGTGTGGACATGTATGTTATGCCAGCCAAGGGGGAGGGCTATCCCATCATCCTAGGGAGGCCTTGGCTCATTGCTGTGAATGCAGATCAAAAATGGGGACGAGGACAATTGATTCTCAAAAAGGGGCAACATGTAGTATACGATTGGCATGAAGGAAAGCAGCTCGACATCAACTATGAGACCACGGCTGATGAAGAAAGTGAAGAGAGTTTTGGCTCAAGCGACGAGGAAAGTTCAACCACTACATCCAATAGCGAAGAAGAATCATCTTTGGAGGTAATGGGAATCATCTTCAACACATCAAAAACTCCATCAATAGAGGTTGACCCAACAAAGGAGCAAACAAAGGATGACAAAGGTGACCACAAGCACTTTGAAGACTTTGAGAGGATGCTTGCAAAAGATCTTACCCCTGAGGAGAAGCGGTCCTACATCGATATGCTCAAGAGGTATCCCAATTTGTTTATCACTGATTACTCACAAATTAGAGGTGTGGATGTTATAGAGCATGCCATAGAATTAAAACCAGGTACTAAACCTGTGGCTCAAAAGCTAAGGCGCCTAGGAAAAATACAACAAGAGGCACTTTTGACAGAGGTTAACCGACTCCTCAAAGCTGGTTTCATTTACCCTGTGTCTAACTCTGAGTGGGTGTCCCCAATTGTAGTAACCCCTAAAAAGAACGGAAAATGGAGGGTCTGTGTTGACTACAAACCGCTCAATGTTGCAACAAAGAGGGATCATTTTCCTCTTCCTTTCCAAGATGAAATCTTAAACGAAGTAGCCGGCTATGAATGTTACACAATGTGTGATGGGTATTCAGGGTATTTTCAAATCAGAATAGTAGAAGAAGATCAGTTAAAAACCACTTTCATCACACCTTGGGGTTGCTTTGCCTATAGAGTGATGCCATTTGGGCTCACAAATGCTCCTAGTACCTTTATAAGGTTTACAACTCTTGTCTTTCAGCCCTTCTTTGGAAAGTCAATTAGGGTTTTTATGGATGACTTCTGTATCTATAGTATCCAAAGACTTCATTGCCAAAAAGTTGAGGAGGGGCTTAGGAGGCTTCATCAATTTGGGGGACAAATTAATCCTGAGAAGTGTCCATTGCAGAGTCACAAGTGGTATTTCTAGGTCATGTGGTTTCTTTGCAAGGAATTCAAGTGGATCCATCAAAAGTAAATGCTCTCTTGTCACTACAACCACCAACGACAACCAAGGAGCTCATGAATTTCAACCACAAAGTAAGGTACATGTCTCGTTTCATTCACCTTCTAGCGGAAGCTATTGCACCTTTGCACAAGCTAGCAAACAAACCCACATTTGAATGGAGAGAGGAACACGAATTATGCTTTACTAGGGTAAAGGGTATTCTCAACTCTCTTCCAACAATAATGCCACCAAATCCAAAGGATACATATTACATCACGCCAAGTGTAGGAATGGAGGCCATCGGTGTAGTTCTCATGCAAAAAGACCCAAAAACATGCTACATGAGGCCAGTATACTTTGCAAGCAAAGTCATGACCGCTGCAAAGAAGGGCTACACCGATATGGAGAAGGTGGTATTCACAATTATGTTTGCGGTAAGAAAGTTCCGATCATATCTCTTACCTGCACCATTTGTCATTCTCACCATGGAAAACAATTTACCATATGTTGTGCAACACATGAGCCTCTCATCTAGGATAGCCAAATGGATTCTAGAACTTCAAGAGTTCGAATACACTTTTCTTGTGGAAGATAGCACAAGGGCAGGTCTTGCAGACATTCTCACATACAAAGTGAGAGAAAGGAAAGAGTCACCAAAGGCAGTAGACAAAGCTACACCACAAAATAATGAGGAGGAGATGGACAATGCACACATTTTGTGATTTGATGGAGCTTACCGACGACAACACGATCAGGCAGCAGGGGGGGTTCTTATTCTAAGTCCACAAAGGGAAGTTCTTGTTAAGAAAGGTATCACCTTGGAAAATGTTCATTCTAATCATGAGGTTGAGTATGTCACCTTAAAGTTGGGGCTTGAAGAATGCAGAAAACTTGGCATCGAAATACTTATAATAAGAGGTGATTCCTTACTAGTTATTAGGCAAATCCAAGGGATATGGAAGTGCAAGAACCCTACTCTAGTGGAGTGGCTTAGACAGGTGAAGGCTTTGATAAAGAACTTTGAAGCTACACAGGTACAGCATGTTGTGAGAACCCTCAACAAGGAAGAAGATTATCTCGCCAATGAGAAACTTCAGATCATGGTGGGAGGTGTGAAGCTCTACGAACCAAAGTACCAAGGCCAAGAGGAATTGAAGGACATCATATTTTTCCTCCAAACTGGTGAGTGCCCTAAACACTTGGATAAAGTGCAAAGGCATAGGTTGGTAAAAAAGGCAACTCCTTACCAACTCATAGGAGATGATCTGTATCATAAAGGGAAAGATTCGGTGCTAATAAGGGTGCCCTCTGTTCAAGAAATAGAGAGAATCCTCTTTTCATGCCATGATGATGTCTGTGGGGGTCATTTTTCTCATGATATTACAAACAGGAAGATTTTGCAAGCAGGTTTTGTTTGGCCAAGTCTACACCGTGATGTCCAGCATTGGTGTAAGTCATGCAAAGGTTGTCAGATTGCTAGAAATCGACGACTCACTTACGAACCTCGAGTTCCAATAATTTCGTATGGTCCTTTTGAGAAGTGGGGTGTGGATGCAATAGGCCCCTTACCTCGCACATCTACCGGGAAGGTCTTCATCATTGTGGGAGTAGATTACATGACATGATGGGCGGAGGCAGCAAGTACAACACGAATTACAGCCAAGGAGGTATCAAAATTTATCTTTGATCACATATGCAGTAGGTTCGGCACACCATTAGAAATTTTGTCAGATCGTGGTCCAGGGTTTAGAGCAGAGCTCCTAGATAATCTTTTGACAAAGTTAAAAGTCAAACATTTGCATTCTACACCTTACTACCCTCAGTGCAATGGGTTGGTTGAAAAGGTGAATGGAATGATATGTAAGATCATTTCTAAGCAGGTTGCAGATCGACCAAACGACTGGGATCGTCATTTGACCGCAGCTCTATGGGCATACAGAACATCTTTCAAGGTATCCACTCAATTCACTCCTTTTCCTTCCTATTGAGGTGGAGATTGCAAGCCTACGCATTCTCTCACGGGGAACAAAGAGGCCAAAAGAAGCTTTGCAGGTATCCACTCAATTCACTCCTTTTCATTTGGTATATGGACAGGAGGCACTCCTTCCTATTGAGGTGGAGATTGCAAGCCTACGCATTCTCTCACGGGGAGCAAAGAGGCCAAAAGAAGCTTTGCAGGAAAGAATTTTAGATCTTCAACGACTTGAGCTTGATAGAGAAGAGTCCATCGACTATTACATCGCCCAAGCCACAAGCCAAAGGGACAAAATCAACAAGAAGCTCAAGGGGAAAGGATTGAAGGAAGGTATGTTGGTTCTTCGCTATGATAACCGACTTGATACTCGACTTGACAAAAAGTTTTTGCAAAGATGGGAGGGACCTTTCATGATAAAAACAAAGTTTGGGAATGGTAGTTACAGATTAGCAGATTTATCAGGAAAACTCCACAAGACCAGAGTCAATGGATGGAGATTAAAGCCCTACTTTCAACGTATCAATCCGTTGATAGGAAGTCATCTACCTACATCGTCTAAGCTCCAAATTGGCATGGCTCCCTTCGGCTTGGCAAATGCTCCACCTATTTTTAAAGCTTTGATGTGCAAAGAAGAACCAGCCTTGGAATCTCAACATACCCAAGGCAACCCTCCCATCTCCGATTTATGGGATTGAGGTAATGAAAGCGGGTCTAATGGAGTAAAAGAGTGTATATCACTCCTCCTTTTTTTAGAAAAATAAAAATAAAAAAAACAAAAAAGAAGAAAAAAAAAAGAAAGAAAAGAAAAAGGAAAAAACTCTTTTGTTTCATCTAGGAGCATGAATGATCCTAGATGAAGGGGGAGGGCTAATATGAGGAGTAGCGTTAAATGGTAACCTTGCATTTGAACTACATTTCTACTCAAATGTATATATTTTTTATCAAAGTTTTAACCTAGTGTTCATTCTCTCTTTCCGTAATAGCTTTTTTCCATACAAACACCTTACCCTTCTTAGATCTTTATGCATTTACATCATATTTCTCTCTTCATGCTAAATGTAAATAGTAAACTTAATTCTACTCTCCTAGTTTTTTTACTGCATATTCTTTTAACTAATTACCTTTACTAATTTAAATAGCTATCTACATCCCATAATTTGTAAATAAATAATTTATGCGCACTTATCTTACCCATCTTCTCTCAAGGGTAGAGTTAACCTTGTAGGCCTTCCCTTCCCCACCACTATGTGACCCAACTCTTGGATCATTTGCTTGTGTTGGTCAACAAATCTTAAATATAATGTATATCCCCAATAAATCAAACTTTATTGGAGCCTACCTCATTTGTTTAAGGTGGATTCTCTTTTGAAAAAAGCATGCTACACCTTGGATGCATGCTAAAGGGCCCCCTACAAGGAGACTTGGTTCAAAAGGTGTTTTGGATGCATCTTGAACGCCTTAGCTCGTGGGTATACTTGAGGAACACTCCAAAATCAGCTTAAACACTTTGATAAGGTCAACTTTGCCTTTTACGGCACCCAATTCTGAGTTACAGGCTGAAAGTTATGGTGAAAACAAGGTGTTGCGGACACTGTTACTGCAGGTCAAAGTTACAATCAGGTAAACCACAAAGGTGAAAAGTTTTCTTGACTTCTCTAACATTCTAAAATACCAATGGGGAGTTAAAAACCACTTGCATGTGGAGGGGTCGGCTCAAGATGCTTCCAGAGACACAACAAACAGGATGGGGACACTCTGTAGGAGCCACTGGAGGGACATCATGGTGGGGCCCACATACATTATCAACCCTTATGGAACCTCCATGACTTAAAAGGATATTTTTAATGAAAAAATAAGTCCCTTATTTGCATAATTGAAGGAATGGTCAAAAGGGAACCTAACTATGGTTAATTACCTACCCTAGTCAAGTTTAACCTAACCCAAGGTCTTGTACAGCTATAAAAAGGCCCTTTGGCAAGCACAAAAATACACACACCTACTCCATTTCTGCAAATAAGCTCCTCTAAGGTTAGGGAAGCCCTAATCTCTCTCTCCTCTTGTCTCCCTATCCATTTCCTAAGCTCGCTATCATAAGCGGCACCATAGAGAGAGCATCAATATGCTATTGCTACCATTCTCTTGCAAACATTTCTCTTACCATACTCATCCCTAAATAAGGATTGTAGATTCTATATGAGAGCAAGGATATCAAGTTCAATGATCTATCTCATGGCTTGATCAACAAATTGTTGCAATTGGGATGTCGTCGTCACACTTTTGCTCTAAACGCATGTAAAATTGGTAAGCATATCTTGGCAGCTTCTCATATTTTGTGCTCATTGGGTTGCTTGTTTGTTGAGAAAGTTTTTTGTGCACCATGGAGTCTATTTGCTTGGCTTCTCTCCTTATGTTGTGTGTAAGTAAGTCTTGGGGCTGCATAGATGGAGAAGAACTCTCTATGCATGCCGCCTTATGTATGTAAGTAGTCTCTTCTTTTGGGAAAGGAAAGGAGTTGTCAAGTATTTGTGCATTATGGTGTTTTGAGTTTTGAGGTTT
Source organism: Adiantum capillus-veneris (assembly GCF_014529385.1). Classification (NCBI taxonomy): domain Eukaryota; kingdom Viridiplantae; phylum Streptophyta; class Polypodiopsida; order Polypodiales; family Pteridaceae; genus Adiantum; species Adiantum capillus-veneris. The sequence continues at coordinate 96,444,598 of NC_140931.1, read as the reverse complement.
TGTGCTTGCTTTTCTTAGAAGTATATGAGCACTAATATGGTGAAGGTCAATCTTTGCATGTGAGTTTGTGCAGTGTTCAAAGGGATTGCTTAAGGAGTGTGTGTTGAATGGTTGAAGGGCATTTTGTGTTGAAGCACATAAGGAAGGTGTGAGTGTGTGTGTGTGTGTTGTATATGGTTTGTTTTGGTTTCCTTCTTTCTCCATAAAAGAGGGTGGTGCCCCTAAGAAATATGCGTGTGTAGGGTCTCACGGAGTGGTTGTCTGGTGGGAGCCTTGAGTTGAGCCCCATCTCAAAAAATCCGCTCTCAATACATACTAGGGATATGTTGGTAGAGGCTCTTGGATTGTTGTTAAATTATTCCATGTGTGAGGGGTTACCTGAGACTTGGAGGTTTTCTACTATTGTGCCTAATCTCAAGGTAGGAAATCCTAGAGAGCTTAGGAGATACCACACTATTATGGTTGGAAACACATTGGAAAGGTTGTATGTTTCCATTCTTTAGCAGCATTTGAGTAATTGGGCAGAGAGTGAGGGTGTACGGGCAAAGGGTCAAACCGGTTTTAGGAGGGGATTCTCCACTCTTGATCGTCTTCTAACACTCAGAGACATCATTGAGGAGGGAAGGTCACATGGGAGATGGATTTATTATATCTTTCTTGTTTTTTGTAAAGCATTTGACATGGTACCAAGAGCTTGAGTGATGCACAAACTACAAGAGATGGGGGTGCCCATAGGGTTGATTTGGGGGATTATGGCTCTATACAGAATAGTGATGGGACATGTACACATTATGGAAGGGGTATCTGATTTAATTCACTTCACTATTGGGGTGAAACAAGGTTGACCATTGTCTCCTACTCTATTTGATATGTATGTTGATGACGTGTTTGATTACATTGTGAGAGAGGGTGATAGAGGTGCCTAGATGGCAGGGACGTGGATCGCATTGTTGATGTATGTTGATCATATGGTGTTAATATTTGACTCCACCAAAGAGTATGGAGTGAAATTTGGATGCACTACATAGTTTTGCAGAGAATAGTGGATTGTCGGTAAACCTTGGTAAAACCAAGGTTATGTTGTTTAACACCACACCACAGTGGATCAGGAGATTAGCACCTACTTTCACATATGGTCAAGAGATTGTGGAGTACACAAATGCATACACTTACCTTGGGGTAGTTTTCATTGGGCTGAAATTTTCCCTGAGGAGAGCAGCAGAGACTAGACTAACTAGAGCTTATACAGCTTTGGGAGTCTTGGAGAGGATGTGTTTTTAGATTCAGTTCGAGGAACCTTGGACAAAGTTATGGCTCTTTGATACTCTGGTGGCATCAACTATGTTGTATGGGGTGCAGGTTTAGGTACCTTCTATAGGTTAGGATGGTTGGAAAAGTATGGAGAGTCCTTTGGTATCTATGATCTCTTGATTGATTAGGGGGGAGGCCTTTGTACCACACGATATCATTCGAGCGGAGCTAGCTGCTGCCCCTATGGAGATCAAGGTGCTTACCAAATCAGTCTCCTTTGTACATAGCCTATGGGATACTACTAGAGATAGATTTTCCAGATTGGCCATTGAGTCTTCTAAACAATTTTCTCTATAGGGGGACACATCATGCTAGTATGCACATATGACATCATGGTTTCCAACAAAGGGCTCCACCATGGGTAGGCTGCCTCCTTCCCAGTATTCTCTTCAGGCACCTTGATGTCTCTGACATAGATGGAGATTACTAGACTCATTCGTCATGGCCTGATTCAACTTGACACCAGGAGGACATGGATAGAGTTGGCACATGAGTTGGGCGCATGAATATGGATTTCTATAGAGAGCATCTTCTCCACCTCACATGAGATGGGTTTGTGATTAGACCAAGCTATATGGACACACATCTATCTCATGGTTTGCATTGTGCCATTGGTCAAATAGGCACATCCTCACATCAACTCAAGATTGAGACTGGTAGATTCAGAGGGATGCCAGTTGATAGCAAGATATGTCGCTTATGCCATCTAGAGCCGGAGATAGAGCTACATTACATATGTCATTGCACAATGTACTATGAGATATGAAACCGTTTCCATTATCTATTTAGAAAGGGTTTTGGGCCTCTGTCTAGGGTCATGAGTTATAAGGATCAAAGTTGTCTTGGACTATATCTTCTTGAGTTACACATGCATAGAGACACTTTAATGAGGAGAGATGGAAAGAGACAATCCCAGAGACAGATTATAGATTTCTTTACACTAGATACTAGAGAGTCACAGGATAAACCAGAAGAGAAACCACCATTGCAAATCTATTCCCGCACTCACACTACCACTACTTGCACTATCATAGACAGAGCATTGGAACTAGGGATATCCAAGAGTGAAGAGAGGAGCTACACAACATAAACAAAGACTAAAACAATGGATTTGAGCCGTAATTTCTTAACATCCAGAGTAGAGATAAGGATGGATCCTTGCCATATCTCCCCTTCTTCCATTTTACTACACCTTATGTACCTTTTGTTTTAGCTAGCACATCCATATAGTCCCAGCTTGTAGTATTTGTATTTGGTTTTAGTTATTTTTTGTATCCAAACACATTATTAGATTCACTATGTTGCAATAGCTTGGTCTCATAGGTCATTTTGTCCTTTTGAAGACGTTAATATATCATTTATTTTATTTCTAGAGGGGATTTTGATTTGGTTAAGTCCACTATTGGGGTGAAACAGGATTGCCAACTATCTCCTACACCATTTGGCATGTATGTGTATGAGGTTGTTGACTACATTGAGGGGGATGGTGATAGAGGAGCATAGTTGGTACATACATGGATCTCATTATTGATATATGCTAATGATATTGTGATGATTTTTTGGACAATGCCGGATGTCAGGCGTCCTCAAGCATTGAGATGAAGACAGTGATGATGAAGATGGTGCTGATGATTTTAGTTTTTCATTTTAATTAATTTACTTCTATTTTATTTTTATTTTTGTACCCTAACATTGGATTAGATCCACCAAGACTGTATCAGTTTGGTGTCATAGCTATCGATCATTTTGGCCTTTTTGAATACGTTTAATATAACATTTCATTTCATTTCTCTCTCTCACGGAAACTTCACACCAACTTGAGATTGAGACTGGTGATACTAGCGCGTAACATGATATGCCGCCTATTCCATACAGATCCAGAGATGGAGATGCATTATATATGTCAGTGTACAATGTATTATTGCTATAGTGTTTGGTTCCATTGTCTATTTACAGAAGGCTTTGGACCCTTCTCTAGAGTCCTGAGCTATCAAGACCAAAGATGTCTTAGATTGTATCTATTTGAGCTACACAGACACAGAGATAGTTTACTGAGGAGATCTAGAGAGAGACAATCCCAGAGTTACAAAGACATAGAGATAGTTTACTGAGGAGATATGGAGAGAGACAATACTAGAGATCTATTACTAATTTCTTCACACCAAACACTGGAGAGATAGAGGAGTATCCACCACTACAAATATGAGTTCAAACTCACACCCATGTTACTCTCATTGTATTGGAGCTAGGGAGATCAAGATGCCCACAACTGAGGAGAGGAGCTTCAGAACATCAACGGAGACTACAACAGAGGATTTGAGCCATACTATCTTGACATCCAGAGTACATATGAGGATGGATTCATCATCCACTATATCTCTCTCTTGTATTCGGCACCCATTGTATCAGTGATCACACATACCCCACATAGATCTAGCTAGTAACACTTCTAGGTTCAATTTAGTTTCTCTTTTTTTGTACTCAAACATGGTATCATATTCATCGATTTGTAATAGATTGGTCTCATAGGTCATTAACGCCTTTTGAAGATGTTAATGTATCATTTCATTTCATTTGTGTGTGTGTGTGTGTGTGTGTGTGTGTGTGTGTGTGTGTGTGTGTGTGTGTGTGAGAGAGAGAGAGAGAGAGAGAGAGAGAAAGAGAGAGAGAGAGAGAGAGAGAGAGAGAGAGAGGAGGTTCACAATATTGACAGAGACTACAACAGAGGATTCCATCCATACTATCTTCACATCCAAAGTACAAATGAGGATGGATTCATCACCCATTCTATCTCTCACTTGTATTCGACACCCATTGTATCAATGATCACACATACCCCACGTAGTTCTAGCTAGTAACACTTCTAGATTCAATTTAGTATCTCTTTTTTTGTAGTCAAACATGGTATCAAATTCACCAGTTTGTAACAGATTGGTCTCATAGGTCATTTTGGCCTTTTGAAGACATTAATATATCATTTCATCTCTCTCTCTCTCTCTCTCTCTCTCTCTCTCTCTCTCTCTCTCTCTCTCTCTCTCTCTCTCTCTCTCTCTCTCTCTCTCTCTCTCTCTCTCTCTCTCTATGTGTGTGTGTGTGTGTGTACCTCGCGGCCCTCCTTCGGAAGAGGGGGGCGTTGAAGGGGAAGAGGGGGATAGGTGGTGCAAGGATGTAGAAATGATGAAAAGGGAAGAGGGGACGAGAGGCACAGGCTCTACTCCGTCACTGCTTGCACTCTGCAAATTTTGTGGGAGAAAAAATGGCTCCCACGAAAAAATTGGAAATTTTGAATTTTTTTGTGTTGCTTATGCGACGCAATAGAGTTTGTAGGCATTTCTATGCACATCGCAAACTGCAATGCGCATAGTGATGTAGTTAGTGACGCTTTTAGTGACACTATATTTATTTTTGGGGCAAAATTTTTGTATCCCTACTTACAAAGCACCCTTGTAGTGGAGAGACTAGCTCAAAGTAAAATCTATTGATTAGATAATAGCCTCTTCAATAGGCTTAGTGCTTTGCAATCATTGGCTAGAGAGGTTATTTTTTCTTGCTATTGGACCATGTCATCATCTCATCTTTCTTAGGTGGGTAGAGGGATTTCCTATATGGTGCCACAAGATGGGCGTACCCTAACAATCACCTCCTTAAGACAAACTAGAGAGCTTATTCTTCTTGCTATTGGACCATGTCATCATCTCATCTTTCTTAGGTGGGTAGAGGGATTTCCTATATGGTGCCACAATTTGGGCGTACCCTAACAATCACCTCCTTAAGAAAAACTTGGGGTTTTACAAAGACTTCATATGTTTTAGTTTATGTATTCATGTAATGGTGTACTCCTAGGCTAGCATGATTCATATTCTTGATACATCATGGTGGTTCTCACTATATTTATAACATTATGGTTCTCAACTGGATACATCATGGTGACTCTCAACGGATTCAACGACCACGGTTCAACGTCCCATGATACATCATAGTGGTTCTTTACCTAATTCATTGCTATGGTTCTAGTAGTCCTAGGTAGTACAAATTTTTTTATTCATTCATTCATTATGTGTGAAGATGGAGTCATATGTGTTCTCTTCAAAATCATCTTCATCTAGTTTTCATTGTCATTTGTTTTCCTCTTTTCCATCTTCATTTTATTGGCATCATTGGTGTCATTTATCCGTTGAGAATATGACCTTCCTATCTAGTGGTGTAAAGTTTACACACGTTGCAATTTTGTGCATTTGTGGTGTGCATGTCATAGGCATTCTTATCACTAAGGACACCTTTGAGTAGTGTCTAAAACCCATGTGCGATGTGCTTTCATACATATCAAAGTGAGCTTTGTGCATAGTCTTGCAATAAGATTATGCACGAGTGAGTGTGCTTAAAGTTGATGTCCAAGCCAAAAAGTACTTTTGACAATCTTGAAATTGGCTAAGTCATACACATCAAAACATGAGCAAGAATTAATGTGATGCTTCATGTTCCTCATCTTGTTTGTTCCAGGATTTGTCGGTGGCTTTTGATTTTTGGGAAAGTTCCCTTAGATGGATGAGGTCTAGGGCCTTTGACATGACATTGTGGGAAAAGACACATGAGTGGGGTCCAAGGTCTGCCCTTTGGGTAGATTGGCTGTGGGACGGGGTCCCTATAAGGGTGGACCCAAAAGACCTTCAAAGATTGGTTGACCGTGGGTATGAGGTCCACCAACCAGACAGGAGAAGGCAGGTCAGGTTGGATGCAGTCAGGTACAAGCAGTTGGCCAGTCATAGAGTCAGGGACGGCGGGCCGAAAGTTGATTGTTTAGAATCAACAATTTAATATAATCACTCAAAGATGAATTCTCAAGAGGAATGAACGTTTCCATGCTTGATTGACTAAGTGCTTGAAGTATTCAATTCAAACCAAATGACTAAGAAGCTTAAAAGACACATGCTTGATTGACTAAGTGCTTAAAGTATTCAAATCAAACCAAATGACTTAAAAAGCATAAAAGACACATGTCTAAAAAATTCTCCACATGTGGCCCTCATGATGTGCTTGAATCCTATTGGATAGGCTTTAAAGGGGTCCAATGAGAATTTAGATGCATAAAAATAAATAATTAAGTTCTTTCTCTCAAAGAGAAAAAAGAGGTCACATGTCCCAAATGATATAATTAAATATTACTAGAGAGAGAGAGAGAGAGGTGGACCAAGCATGAGAGGGGGGTATACTCTCCCACACACACACACACACACACACACACATTCTCTCATTGTGTGGAGTGCAAAGTGCAAGAGCTCCATCTCCTTCTCCAAACTTGTTGAGAAGTGGAGAGCCTACACCAACACTCTTGGCTATGGAATGCAAATCCAACCAAGAGCCATACTTCAATGCTTAAGCTTGCCATCTTCTTCATCTTCATTACTATGATATTGTGCTATGCTAAGCAAGAATAGTGATGATAAGTGAAGAACTATTTCTTTCTCCTATGGATGATTCTTCTTTCTCTTTCCTAACCTCATTCCCCGCTAGCTCTCTCCATCGTCAAAGGTGTTTGAGGCCTTAGGACTGAGGCTTGGGATAGTTAATGATTTTTGCAAAGTTTATGTTATGCTCGTGATGCATGAAGATTTCCATCTTCATAGCATCACCAAGGTCACAAGGAACACAAAGATTGTGTTGTACCAAGTCTCTCTTGATGGGAGATCTATAATACAAACGCTTTTTGTAGGGGGGACCGGATCCAAGTAAATCCAGTCCTCAACTATTTTCATGTTCTCTAATACTCTCTCTCTTGCAAAAGTATTCTTCATGCGAAGTTAATTAAGTACTATGTTCATATTGATACCTTCAATTAAGTTCACCCTCTATGTTCTCAGAGTAATTTCACAAAAGTGCTCACTCTAATTCTCTTAATTCCGCTATTCTCAAAGTTCATAGGCCATTTTCATTACACATCATCACTTGAGAGTGACCTCAAATCCCATTGGACTTCTTAGCAGCATGAAGATCTCCCCTTCCGTGATAACTTTGCATCCTGTGTTGATGATCCAATATGGGAAATGACCGAGATAAATATACCCCTGTCTTGTTGTGGTTGACTTTAGAACCTGTCGCCAAGCAAAAGATGTTCATTACTACCCAAAATTTGGCTAGGGTTCTCGCTTTGTTTGCTAGCAATGCGTTAGTGTCATCTGCAAATTAAGAGAGACACTATCTTCTATTGGTTCCAAGAAGAGAGATCCCTTTAGTGAGGCCTTGGGCCATCTTGTCCTTTATGAGCCAATTTAGGGAGTCGGTTGCAATTGAAAACAAGAGGGGAGAGAGAGGGCAGCCCTATCAAATGGATCTAGCCAGCCCAAAGACCTCGGTGAGTAAACCATTTACTGATACTCTTTCCCTTGCATTTCCCAGGATGGTATGTATAAACAGAATCATCATTGCCCAAAAGCCCATAGCCTCCTTACATCTCAAGATGAAGGACCACTCTAGGCGGTCATATGCCTTGTCAAAGTCGATCTTGACGAAGACAAAGTCTTGGTCTGATTCAATTGCATAATCGAATCCTTCCCACAAGGATATGACTGCCTCGACTAGTTTCCATCCTTTGATGAAGCCCTTTTGTTATGAAGAGATCGATTTCATTAGTACCCCGCAGATCCTATTGGCCACTACCTTTGAAAATATCTTGTAGGTGATGTTTAGCATAGTCAGGAGTCTCCAATTGGCGAGGTCATCCTTGGTCCCACATTTATGCAACATCTTAATGACACTTGTATTGATAGAGCAGGGGAGGGCTTTGCAAGATAACGATTCTTCCCACACCTTTAGAAGGTAAGGAGCGAGGAATTCCTTAAACAATTGGAAGAACTCAATGGGTAGCCCATCTAGCCCTGGAGTCTTGTGGGGCTTCAGACCTTCTATGGCCTTGTGAATATCTGACAAGGAGAGTGGGGATTCTGCTGCAGAAGCTTCTTGAGGGGGGATCACCCTGGATCTGCAAGCTAAAGTCTCAATTTTGGTCTCCATAGCTTCTAATGACATCTTCTCACGTGTACTAAATAGAGAAGCAAAATGGCTCTTGACATACTCCAAGTTTTGGGAATCAAACTCAATGGTGGAGGGGGCAGAGAAGAACGGATTTCTCTGTCGGGCATTTTTCTTGCGAAGAGACTTAAAATTTTCTTTAGATGGAAGGTCTACTTTGCCAGCCCACCACTATTTGAAGAAGGTAGAAGAGTGTTTAAGGATGACATCTTCTTCATGTCTTAGCTTAGTTCGGGTATCTACAATTTTATCCTGAACTGCAAGGGAGGGGGGGAAGGATTCGATCTCTGCCAGCTTGTCATAAATCTTGTCTCTCCTCTTTTTGCAGATAAGAGACACTTCTTTCTTGGTATGAATAAGTAATGCTTGTTTATCCTTCATGGCTTTGCTCCATGCTCTTGCAAGGGATACATTCGTGGAGAAGGCCTTGTCCCAAATTTGTTGAATAGATTCCTGAACAAAAGGGAGTTTGAAGAGGGCGAGGTCAGTGTGAAACCAATTGTTTTGCACTTTGTTTACTTCGTCATCCAGGGTGATGGCTAAGGGGTAATGATCAGAGGTACAAGTGTTGAATCTGGCTTTGGCTTTAACTCTAGTGAAGGAGTTGATGAGGGATTTATCCATGTAGCATCTGTCAAGCCTGGCCTTTCTAACAAGGCTTCCTCTCCCATAGTTTTTCCAAGTAAATTGTCCAGCCACGCCCACATCCCATAATTGGGAGTTGAGCTTGAGTGCTTCCCAAGCCTCTCGTTTGGCACCTCTAACCATTGAACCTAGGGATAGAAATCTATCCTCCAGTGTTTTGACCATGTTAAAGTCCCCTACTAGGATGATTGGACCTTGCAGCTTCGACAGCTCCGACCACATCTTGGTTCTGTCAGAAACAGAGCCTCTTGCGTAGATTCCTACTAAGTGAAAATTGAATGACTGAGGGAGAATCATTGAGCACCAGTTGAAACCTCTGAACGTTGAAAGGTTGATATCTCTGAATTTTTCAGGAATTCCTATGGCTCAACCCCCTGAGCCATAATTATGAGTGTTGTTTAGCCAGTAGTGTTTTTTGGAGATTGAGTTGAGAGCAAGTTCGAGATCTTGCCCCGAATTCTTGACTTCTTGGAGGACCAAGAAGTTGTGGGTATTATTCTTGATCCAATTGTCTACTTTCTTGTTTTAGTAGGATTCGAGAGACCCTTTACGATCCATGATAGTATGTTCATTTAGCAATACGTTTGTCTTTCTTCCCGAAGTGCTTGGGTGGTGTTTGTGCCACACTAGCATGATTCTTCTTGTTATCCTTCACGACCTCCATTGGGGTAGGATTGCTCTAGGGAGGAGGATCAAGTGAGCTGCTGGGACATTCTCTTTGTTGAGATCTGGGATTGGCTGGCTATCCAAAGCATTAACTTCTTCTTCTAGCCGGGAGTCTGCGTCAAGCTCCGAGGCTTGAGTGGGAAGGATGAATTCTCCTGAGTCCTCAGATTTTGAATCTATGAAGTCTTGGAGACGGTCCAGGATGGAGAAGCAATTTTGCATGGGGACTTTTCCTTTAGTGATCTGTTTCTTTGAGTGGTTATGTCTATGGGGAGGATTTACGCTAGCTTTGCCCTTTTTGGGAGCCTTGCTAGAGGCAGTGTCTTCAGGGGTCTTCGAGGGGGGCTCGAAGGGGGGCATCTGGTTGTCTTGGGAGACCTTTGACTAAGCTTTCCCCGGGAAATCCCTAACAAAATGGCCCTTATTCCCACAAAGGAAGCATGTATCTAGTAGATACTTGTAGTCAATGGCTTTCTCCAGAACTTCATCATCAATTCTGATGTCGATGGAGGATGGGAGTCTGTCTGGGTGAGAGATGTCCATCTCAAACAAAACTTGGGGATGCCAGGTAGGATTGTAGAAATCTTGTCTCTGGCATCCACCCAAAAAATTTCCAAGCTTTCTAGCTATTGGCCCTAGGTGGTTGTACAGGTGCATGGGAAGATTGGGGAATTCAACCCACACAAGATAATTACACGAAGCTAAAACTCCAAGGTTGAACTTCCGGTTCCAACGAAAAAGACACAACAGGGAGTTCTGCAAAATCCATTAGCCCGAGCTTAAAGCTTGAAAGGCCATGGCAGGGTCCCAAAAACAAACAAAAAGTGAATTTTTGGGAGACATTGGACTAATTCCACCTCCATGCCCCTGGACGTCCATTGCTGCTTGATCCTCAAACTTAATTGGAGGGCAAGGACCTGCTAGTAACCCTACCAGGGCCCTAGCCTCGAGATCTCTTTCTAGTTTCCTGACTTGAGCAAACATGAGGATGATTGAGGGCTTCCCTTGCTGAGGTTGTCGCTCGCCAATGAGAGGAGGTACCTGGCCATCTGTAGGACTAGCCTCACGGGTGGGGAGACATAGGCTTCCACCTGCAACTCCAAAAGCAAATGGCGTATCTTGGATTGGTGCCTTTGGGGCAAGGAGTGGACCACCATGTCCTGTTGAGTTTTCTGCGTAAATTTTTTGTCTTGTAGAGAGCGCCAGGAGTAATTTTTCTACGTACTCAAGAGGGAGGACTTTAGAGATGAGAGGGTTCGCTAAGGAGAAGACTGGGAGCGGGCTGATGGGGGCCATCAAGCTAGAGGGGACGTTCAGGAGGAGGAGATACGTATGGTGGGGAAGAGGATTCTCTGTATCCCATGCGTTCGAGGTGCTTGTGTGGGCGAAGGAGAGAGGTCCAGGCCCGAACATCCTGCCCTTTTGGGCGGGCAGGTAGGGTTACGATTAGAAAACCTAATTTATCGCTAAAAACTTAAGCTCTAGGGTTAGCAAGGTTTCTCTACATTCTCTCTCTACCCCCTCATCTTCAGTTTAGTAAAGATATCAGTTTTTGAAAATATTACAGATCAGCCTAATACTGATGCAGATGTGCATGATGTACTTGATAAGGAAAAGGCTGAGAATGAGCAGGCTAGAGGTATGCTTAAATGGCTGGTGCATACTTTGCATGATAGTAAATTGGATGCACCTTTGTCTAGTCGTACTCGTTCAGGTTATCGCCATGCATCTTATGCATCAGATTGTTATGCTTTGCCTGTGTCTAACTTATATGATGTTGAGGAACCTCTATCTTTTGATGAAGCACAAAATTCAAAAAATTGGATGGCCGCCATGCAATCAGAATATGATGCACTTATAGAAAATAACACATGGACTTTATATGATTTGCCTCTTGGAAAAAAGTCCATTGGTACGAAATGGGTTTACAAGTTGAAACGCAAGCCGGATGGTGAGATTGATTGCTATAAGGCTCAACTTGTTGCAAAAGGTTATGCACAACAGAAAGGCATATATGATGACGAGACTTTTGCTCCCACTTATCGTCTACCTACTTTTAAATGAGTTCAATGATTCCTATATTCAATTTCCATGTCAAATACCTCTCCATAGTCTCAACTGCTTCTCTTATATTTCTTACATTGAAGGATATGGAACACCCTTAAAAATTTTGGGCAAGGAAATAAAAGTAACAAGAATAAATAAACTAATAATGTGGCTTAAAATTTGGTGATTTTGATTCCATGATTGTATCCACACACCATTTGCTAACACAAAATTTGTGCAAGGATTCAATCTCTCCCTTCTAGTCCTTTTTTGGGGGTTTCTCTTTCTCTGGGTTCCAAAAGAGGAAAGCCAAGAGTCATTCCTAGGGTTTTTGGGTCGTCTAGACACATTGGTGGTGTATAAGTCACAAGAGTTTGAGTTATATTGTCACCTTTGACTTGATCAAGGGATTTGAAGAAGATTTCTAGCAAATAAGATAGGTCCTATGCAAAGCTTTAGGGAAATAAGATAAGATGAGACTTTCCAAGCACAGTGAATAAAAGAAAAAGAACGAGGTAAGTAGGTACACGAGTGCCAAGCCACCTTAAACAAGGTGAAAGTTCACTATGAGCTACATAAGGCTATGAGAAAAATTTAATAATAAAAGTTTCTTTTTTAGAGAAAACAAGAAAGTGACTCTAATTTTTTAAAACATTTGTTATCATAATAAAATATTATGTTTTTTGAAAAAGTGTAACAATAAACTATTTAAAGTACAATATATTCCAAAAACATAAAAACTCATGTTTGAAAAACCAAGTGGAAGCATTGTAGCAAATTGAGAAAAAAAAAGGTGGAAGAGGACGAAAAAGATTGTGTGTGATCTTTAAAGAGAGAGGTACACAAATGTCAACACCTCTCACGAAGACCTAAAAGACATATTGAAAAATAAAGTTTTTGTCATGTTGCACTAATCTACAAGCTTCATCCAATGGTCCACGACTGCACCAAGAATCCAACGCTTTACTAAGGACTCCTTATGTAGTCCCAAAAATCTAATGGTCCACAATTGCACCAAGAGTCCAACGCTTTATAAGGACTCCTTATGTAGTCCAATCCTTATTTAGTCCAAAAAGACAGGATGGTGATTTTAAGACTTTGGAGCAAGTATGTAAATGAGGGTTCTTGGACCCTTTTATACTCCACCAACTTTCTCTTTAAATTTTGTGCTCAATAATCAAATTTGCCTCAAATTTTGTGCGCGGAACTCTTTTATAGTCCCACCAACCTCCTCCTCAAGTTTCATGTGTAATGGTTAGTTTTGCCTTGGGACTTGTGAAAGGCTATATAAATGGGGATATGCATCATTTATGTGAAACTTTTCTTTTGAAAGCTTTTATGGTCCCACCAACCTCCTCCTCAAGTTTCATGTTTAATGGCTAGTTTTTTTAAAAAAAACAATGTAAGGGGAGAATATATTAGAAAAGAACCAAATAATTACGTCTGTTCACTCAAGGAGTGAGCTTGGGATTACATCAAAAGGGCCGTTCAGGGCTTAGACAAACACTAGAATTCAGGAGATCCTGAAGCCTTTCACTGGAGAGGATTCAATTATGTTCTGATTCGAACGCGCAGGGCCAGGGATTGAATCCAGGGATCTTCCTCGAAACCCCCTCAACAATGCTTTTGATGTTGTGCATGGTGTGAACTATCTGGGATTTTAGAGCGTAGGAAATATGGTGGATCTTGTGAATTCAAATATGTTCCTTATCATGACAAGTAGTGTTTTGCAAAGGCTTTCTATATATGTTTTTTTAATTTTTGTCACTCACAACTTAAGTTGGTTTTCCACAATTCCCAATGGGGCTTTATAATTGTTGATATCACTAAAAAGGCTTGCTATCTAGTGAACTCTCTTGATGGATCCCATGGAATGACAAAGTTTTAATTATCATTTACTCCTATTACTCAATTGCAGTTATTTGGAAATTTGGAAATTCTTATATTAATATGAATTTCTTCTTTGATTTAGAGCTTGCTTAAGGCTTCTTGAAGTGCATGTGCATTTTCCACTAGTCCCAAAGCTTTTGGTCATCATATTTTGAGAGGGAGGATATAATTTTATGACTTCTAGGAGTGAAGGTATGTTAATATTGTGAAGGAGAGGAAGACGCAAGGATAGATCCAAAGAAAGAGTCAAAGATAGAGACAAACGGGAGGAAACAAATGAAGAATGAGAAGTTCACCCCAAGAAAGGGCCCAAGGAGGACACCACTAACTGCTATAAATAGCCTCAAGAAATCACAAGAAACTCATGGAAAGGTCCTATGACATTTTTTAAAAATTGAACCTTTGAGAATAAAGTATGTTGTAAAACTCATGAAATATTCATTTTGTAAAAGAAAAAGTTTTTCTACAAAATCCGAGTATAAACTAAGAAAAGTTTCTTATATCGAATTCTTTAATTTCATGATGAGTTTTGTGTTTCCAGTTAAGGGACTCAAGCTCTCATGAGTTCTCAATATAGTCCTTTAATTTTATCACCAATTTCCAAGAGCAATTGGTGTATCTTTGCACATTTAATCCTATCCAACTTTCTTGATAGCAACATGTCTTAACCTAAACCCTAGTCTATACCTTTTTCTAAGCCCATACCTTTAGGACCTAAAAGTCTACAAGCCATTGTGTGTTGGAAAGAGGGTTGCAGGGAAACACACATAGCTTGGAGAAGATGAGGAAGCTCAAGGAACACAATAGAGAGTATATTGCTTAGTGCACAATGGAAAGATAATTTGGTGTGGAGAGGCTCCTCTTAGAGTTCTTCTTCTTTACTTTCATCTCTTCTTAAGATTCCATAGTGATGGAGCTCTAGTATGTACTATTCTACAAAAATGTGTATCTGAGAAAAATTTATGTATTATGAATAACATAATTCCTCTTATTTTTCTACCACAAATCTCGCAAAACCATTAAACTATTGGATTATGGAGAAATCAATCTCCTCAATCACACCTATGAGCAACCACATCAATTTGACTGCTTAGTTACTTATTAGTACTCAGATGGTCAACCAATCACAATTCAACCTACACTTCCATTTGGATATTTGCTACAACCATGCAACAATATGGAGGATTTTTTGGTTGACAATGTAGTTTATTTTTTACATGAGGGTCAAATAGATTTTTAGTGAGATGGAGTGGATGATATGCCCATTCACTCCTCTTATCCACCAATAATTTCTAAGTCTGCTCCCAATCTTGGAGTCACGATCTGCTACATCTTGACAATTATGGAACTCTAGATTGGGATGTGGGTTGATTCACTCCTCATAATACATATTTCTTTTATATTGTGTACATTGTAAACTTATGGCTGCCTAAAAGAGTACTGTGGCAACTTCAACAAGCTCAATGAAAAGTTCAACATGTTAGTTTATAGTGTTTGATAGTACACTAAAGAACAAATGGCAAATAGTCAATGAGTAGTTTACATCATGTATCATACAATTGAGATACATTGTAGTGCACTCTGAAGATTGTAAATGAAGTTAGATCCCTCATCTTTGGTCCAAGGTAGTTGCTATTTGGAGTATACCATATCATATGCATTCAACACTCTAAATATAAACCCCTTGTTTATCTCTTATGACCTTTATTCAATGGTCTATTGTATATCTATGTATCTTTAACCATATATCATATGTAAATATACTTTAAATTGAACCAATTAGAATTATCCCTAATGTATTTGTAAATTGTACAATAAAAATATGATCACAATTTTTATGCAGGCTACTTATGTGCAAATAGAATATGCTAATGTTCTATTTGATGTGATGAAGGCTATTTGAGACATGCATGTCCTACTCTTAGGCTCACAAGAGTATCAAAATAGAATCCGTTAAGCTTTCCTAGTCTATATGCTAGCTTTGTTTTTGCAGTAGCAAAATGAAAAGGATCAAGGATGCGTCCAATATGATTCCAAATTTAGACCCATCAAAAGGAAATGATCATAGGCTATGCATATCAAAGATGAAAGCGACAACTTTACATTGGGAAAGAGGATAAAAATTTGTTCATAAACTCAAAGTGTTTGTTGCTCATGAAGTTCTTTAAGAGGAAAATCTGATTTTCCATACTCTTTCTAAGCTGAGCTCTGAACAACTTTGCTAGTGGATAGTTATATCAAAGGTGGTTATTTAGTAGATGGGTGAGCAATTTTGATTGTTTTCTATCCTTACATCTATAGCATCTAAACCAAGGATCACGTATGGCATGCACAAATGTGGGTAGAGCATAGTGTATGCAGAACTCGGGGTTGGAGTCCACATGGATTTGAGAAGGTCTAAAGGACCATAGAGGTGTGTAGCCAGACACACTATAGGGTTGGGTCATGTCTATCCAAGTGTGAACAACCATGCTAGGAATATATATGCATGGGACTTCTATGGTTGGGTGGATAGTTCTAAGTAGTGGTCCTATGCTAGAGAGCTCTTAGAGGGAGATCTCTTCTTGGAGGATTTAAAGAGAGGCATGCAATGCCTATATTACATTGGTATCAAAGCCAACAAAGTAATATGGGATGCTTGGTCTAAGGTTTGTGGCACAGAAGTGCAAGGTAATTGTAAGTCAAAAAGGAACCTAAAAAGGTTAAGGGTTGCCATCAAGGATAGATAACGAGTTTACAACAGTGGACTCATTGAAGAATTGTAGAGTTCTTAAAGAAAGAAGTCATGAGGGAAGGAACAAAGGAGTTCTAATGTTGAACTTTGGCAGGAGAGGTTTTTACATTATGGTTTTCTCTCTTTAAGGATCCTAGGATGGTTACGAGGATGTAAACTTTGCTTCAGAGAGAGGCAATGTCGCATCATCTATAGCATCGAGACCAAGGAGCATGTATGGCATGCATGGATAGGTTCCTAGAGCACACCGCATATGCAAAGCTCCGAGGTGGAATGCACAGGGGTTTTGAGGAGGCTTAGATGGCCACATAGGTGTGTAGCCCAACACATCGTAGGCTTGGGTCATGTTCGTTTTAAGTGTGAATGGCCAGGCTCGGGCGGATTATATAAGCATGGGGCTCCTCTGGTTAGAGACATTTCTAAGCAATGTACCTATGCTAGAGAGATCTTAAAGGGAGAGCTCCTCTTGCAGGATTTTATGAGAGGCATACGATGCCTATCTTACATTTCAAAACAAGAGGTGACGGATAGAAAATGCACTTACAAATTAATGTAGTTTGTTGGATCGTCTTTAGAAACCCTACCATCGTCTTCCAAAACCAAACATGCAAACCCAATGACTGTTTAAGATTCTTCCGTTGTAGTGGTGCTCCTAAATTAGCAACACTTTGTTTTGGTGAAGGTTTAGAATCATGAATCTAAGAGGTACTGGCCCAATGCTATTGTTCATGTAAAAAAGAGCAAAGCAACTAGGTGTCACGACTTTTGAAAAAGAAAAGAAGAGGAGAATCTAAGACAGATTCTCCTCCTGCAATAGCTTTTCCCACTCGAGATTGGCCACGTTCAGACCATGCTTATATTTTCCCTCCTCTCTCTCTCTCTCTCTCTCTCTCTCTCTCTCTCTCTCTCTCTCTCTCTCTCTCTCTCTCTCTCTCTCTCTCTGGTTTTCGAGGGAGGTGAGTGTGTGAAGGAAGATTTCGAGTTGGGCAGAGGCGAGGCCCCACAGGCCTTGACGAGTTGCATGACAGTGTGTCCACTGCAGTGGATCTAGCAGCACATCAAGCAAGGCGGCGTCTGCCTCGGGGGCTGCTGAGGGAGGGGAGGGGCCGTCAAAGACACGCGAGGTGCAGGGGCGAGGCATGCCTACAGACAGGTAGAAAAGGGGGTGGGGGGATACGAAAGGAATCTCGTGAAGTATTGAATTTTTAAAATGTAGAGCCCGTAGAGTAGAGCAAATAGCTTAACGAAACATGAATATAGAAAATTTCATCCATCATTGTTAGAATTTGGGCAGCCCATGCTCAACTTTGAAAAGACTAATGTTCATAGCTAAAAAAATAAATAAATTATCTTATCACAAGGACAAGACCACTACATATCAGAAGTTTTATCGAAAATTTATTTGTTTGTACCTCTTGGTATTCTCGCAAAGCTTTATTTTCTAAATCCTATCAATATGTATGTCAAAATGCACCTTAGATGTCAACTCTAGCTATAGCATACTCAACTGAAGGATACAAGAAGACCTTATCAAAATTCAAGAAAGGGGAGAAGAAATTGGAGATGGTAGGAATGGTAAAGACTCTGATGTTACCTCGAATGATGAACACTTTTGCACGATCACAATTGACTAGCGCTCTCTCTCTCTCTCTCTGATCACAATCAAATAACAGAGTCCATATCTGAAGTGTTCAGATCAGAATTTGAACTACATGTCAACTTGGGTAATGTGAACTCATTGAGAACTAGATGTGAATTGTATGTTAAACATGCATACGATGTGCACAATTATGTTCTTGCATAATTTGTATGAACTATATGTAAACCACTATATAATCATATGTGTACACCACTAGATCACAAAATGGCAAGGCCCTGGAGTCTTAATTTGTGGGTTGCGAGTTCAAAACCTGGGGGCTATTTGGTTAAGAAGCCCTTTACAAAATTGACAGCCCACGTTGTGTGCGATGGGAGTGGGCATCAATCCCTCATGAAAGGAGAGTGGCAATCGATCGTGTCTCTCTCTCTCTCTGATCTCTCTCTAAATCTTTAAGAAAGATAAGATTATGGGGGAGCCAAATTCAATCCATAAGTGTTTTTAGTGCCCATTTGGAAGTGCTAGCCCATCAACAATGGTCACTCAAGTCTCAAGTGCCACTGGACTAACTCAAATACTGTGTGACAAACTCGTAAGATACATCAAAGATAATAAAGTTAGCTCACTCATTGGCATCTATATTTATACTGCTATACTATTATAAAAGGGGGAGAGATTCCGGCTCCCTCCTTCGAACACATGACGGCTTCTGCTTCATCAAACCAAATCCCGCAGTGTGTCCTGCACCCCAACGCTCAACGCACATAGAGAGAGAGAGAGAGAGAGAGAGAGAGAAAAGGACAAGAAGAACGAGAGAAAGGCAACCGGGTATAAGCCAATGGGCAGAAAAATTTAAACTCCAAAAGCAAACTCAAAAAGTGGGAAACAACTTCATTGCAAGTTGCGAACGAAAGGGTTATTTCTGTCTTCGTCATCTTCATGAGAAGCCTGGTTTTAAACCAACTGGATGATGACGAAGGTGAGAATGAGCAAGGCAACGTATACGCAGAAATGTAAGAAGGTCAATGGGCTATACCCTCCTTGAAGAAGGGGAAGGCCAACCCTAGAAGATTGTGTTACTCTTCTAACCTGTGAAGCAGAGGGATTTAGCAGGCTTCCTCAGTAGTCATCTGATGGCTCCAGTCGCTCATGCAGGCTCGTCGGCGGCGATGTCTCAATGTAAATCAGCTCATACACAACTCCTGCAAGGGCTGCACCGAGGATAGGCCCCACCCAGTAGATCCAGTGGTCATCCCAGCTCCATGACACGAGGGCCGGCCCGAATGACCGTGCCGGGTTAAGAGAGCAGCTGCTGAAAGGCCCGCCGCACAAAATGAGCGCTGTTACCAACAGCCCCACAGTCAAGGGTGCTGATGATGATGTCTCCTTTGCCCTTGGGTCCACTGCTCTTGCATATATGGTATACAACAAGATGAATGTCATCACAATCTCCAATACCAATGCTTGCCCAACATTGTCGCCCCCTCCCACAGCGTGTAATGGCAAACTCTGCCGCAACATTTACACACAGATTAGCAAAATGCCAAAGTTCTATCGGAAATGCAGTTAAAGCCATGCTTCCTTGTTGGCATTGCCATAATGGCCCTTGTCATTGCATTTAAAGAGAGGATATAGCAAAATCTAGCTTGATCAATGATGCTACACAATTTCTTTTGTACTTACCGCAGTGTCCGTTGCATACTTGAGCAAAAGACTGGCAAGGATAGCCCCCACAAGTTGCATAATGATG
The DNA here is from genome assembly GCF_014529385.1 of Adiantum capillus-veneris. Taxonomy (NCBI): domain Eukaryota; kingdom Viridiplantae; phylum Streptophyta; class Polypodiopsida; order Polypodiales; family Pteridaceae; genus Adiantum; species Adiantum capillus-veneris. The sequence continues at coordinate 96,424,933 of NC_140931.1, read as the reverse complement.
TAGAGAATTGATTTGAATACAGTGATGTATCCACCGACCAACAGGCCCACAGTCACAGCTGGGTTGACATGGCCTCCTGATACATGATAAGAATTCGCGATGGCTACATAAATTGCGAATCCATGGCAGATGGCGGCTATCAGTAGACCCATCGGCTTGAGGGTCGAGCTTCCACTCACTACAACTGCATAGCAGAAAGGTGATGCCATAAACAAGTGGGTAAACATGAGAGATGGACTTGAAAATAGATTTGCACACTTTGCAATGTACACATCAGGGCAGGATGTGCTTGGTCAGGTGGGATAATGTACAATGTCATGATCTGCGATGCACACGCGCACAGAAGATGCACAAATCAGGGGATAAGCATGTTCATGATATTGTTCATGTGCCCAATTACATCAGACTGTGGAAAATATGGCCATGAGACATGAGAACCAAGGCTTACCGTAGGCAATGGAGGAGCCTTCTCCGATAAAGACGAAGAAAAAAGTTGCGACAAGCTCTGCAAAGCCAGCCTTGAGAGGCTCAGGATCCATGAGTTCATTGTAGCGGCCGAGGGCGATGTCACGGAGAGGCATATTGGCTTGGCAATCTTCTTCAAAATCAACAGTTAACTGGACAGTGGAGAGTGAGAGAGGGGGAGAGAAGATGAGGAAGAAGGAGAGGGCAGACTGGTGGGAGGCTATAACAGATTATAATCTAATTATTTAGAAAGATTTTGCTTTTTTTATTATAGTTATAATTATGTACTAGAATGGGGCTTAAAGACCAATGAGGTGAAAGCCTGGCAGGCTTGCAGCACTAACTAGCAGAGAGAGCAAGTTGGTCTTGGCCAATTGTTAATTTATTTATCTTTTTGCAAAGAAAAAATTTAAATAAAGTGCTCTAATGTCTTTCCTTCTTTATTTTTTTAATGTTTTTGGGAGGAGAAAAATTCGCACAAAATCATCCAAGGTCTTGTTGTTCCCTTGAGCACTCTGCTGGCATGACATGTGCACGACTCCCTTTTTTAAGCCTTTTCCTTTCTTTTTTCTTTCTTTAATTTCGAGCTGTCAACCGGTCAAAGCCTGTCCCCCTTGCCAAGGCTTTTCCTCTGTCCTTGCCCTCCTACAAACAAAGAGCTCTCTGCATAGCCTATAGGTAGTCGATGAGAGAACGGCACGTGAGTCCCTCCACATCAACATGCATCATCATAATTTCATAACTATCCTTTTATCCCACCTTTCCTAAGGCTTCGTTCAGACCTGCACAAAGGCAGGCTGCTTTTGGGTACCTTAATACACGGCCTTGGCACTATTTGAGGGTCGACACACATCCCATATGGATGGTATCTAAGGTCCTCGATCATCGGCACTTGCCACAGGTTTGAACTCAAAATGTTCATGCCCCAAGCAGAATGTCTTACTAGCAACAATTCGTGATATTAATAATTAAGGTGTTATCACTGATTGAGCGTTTGATAATTGGTGATAATTTAGGTGTAATCACTGATTCAACGTCTGAATATTGCCGCCGCCCCCCCTCCCCCCCAAAAAAAAAAAAACAAAGAAACTTATTAATAATTCTTTTTTTTACTTTTGTGCAAAACTCACAATTGTAAAAAGATTATATTGATAAATAAAACAATTACAAATTCATGGCATGCTCGTGACAAGCTGTGACAACTTCAACTGTTCATAGATACATTGGCTGAAAGGGAAGCCACCCCACAAGATGAGCCCACACTTTTACTTATGCAACTCTGTCATTGCGACACCTAGGGTCCGGTTTCATTCCTTAGAGTTCCTTTGTTTTCTTATCATTAAAAAATTTCGGACGTCATTTGGAGGGTCTTCTAAGAAAATGTATTTTTCTCACTCTCTCTCTAGAAAATAGAGGTTGATCTTTCATGGTAAAAGTTCAAAAAGTGCACTTCAAGTAGATTCTTTACTCTTATGAACATTCGTTCGTAATGATTGAAGGATAATCTTCTTTTCACGCGAAGAGTTGCAGAACAAGGGCATGTATCGGGGCTGTAGGAGTGGCCAATGGCCTTACGACGAGAGAAGGTGAAGGGGGCAGAGGAAAGGCTCTGTAGTGCTGCAAGGCACGCAGATTTTAGTTTTGGTTGTTAAATTGACGCGGAATCTGGGGAGATTCTATATAATGTAGGTAGTATGGACCGAATGTCTCCCCAATCTCAGAAAAATAAAAATTCTCTCAAAACATATTAAGTACATAAGTGAAGGGTAAGTTTATGAAATTAAAAGACACATGTAAGTGGAAAGTCAACAGACATATGAAGGTGGAATGTGAAAAGACACATGAAGATGGAAAGTCAAAAGACCTCTTGTGTCCATACAAAGAGGTGTTTCTCTTCTCTTTTATTTTCCCTTTAGAGCTTTCTTTTCTTCAAAGTGTCCTCTCTCTCTCTCTCTCTCTCTCTCTCTCTCTCTCAATGTTGCATCCGTCGCAATGTTGCATCCTTCTTTTATAGTTAACATTGTTACAGATCTACATGCTTCGTCATTGCCTGTGGCTACATGCTATAGACTACTGCATCATTTTTGTTGTTGTTGAGGGAATCTTTGAATTAAGAATACCTTTAAATTTTTTTGGACAATTAGGCAATACATACACAAAGGATTAGATATATTAAGGCTAATATAGCCTTAATAAAATTTCCTTTGGACGATTAGGCAATTTCCACCTGACATTCATTGGTGTGAATAGCACACCAATGATATGAATAACATCATTTGGTGTGGGGGAGGGAGACGAGAGAGAGTAAGGTCGATTAATTTTCACACGAGTGACACTTGTGAATAGCACACCAAATTGTTACCATATACATGTGGTAGTGATGTGTGTGAACACACTAGGACCGTCGAGGCATTTTTTCCCTCTTTAGGAGGTTTTTCCCCCCGTGCATTGTATATACGCCCATCACTCTAGGGCTATCTATCTTTCCATTTCACACTAAGTAACACACTCTCTATTGTGTGCCTTGAGCTTCCTTCGTCTTCTCCAAGCTGTGCGTGTTTCTCTGCAACCCTAATTCCAACAATTGGTATCAGAGCAGGTCACGTCCTCCCGGGCTTAGTCGCCAGCTGCTCCAGCACATGCCTGTTCACTTTCTCCGATTTCAGTGAGCTTTGGCGAGCGTTCGCAGGTCGACAAATATTTTGGGCAAGCTCGAAGAGATAGGTCTGCTCAGAATTTTGATTTGGGCTCATTTCGGCCTCCGTTTTCACTACAGGCAGTACTGCATAGGCTATTTCGTCATTTTGTGCAGAATTTCTGTCAATGCCGTTTTCTGCATAATAGGTGCCTTATAGTCTTCTACGGTTTGTGCTATATAGCACAGGTTGTTCCCGCTCCATTTCTCCTATTTTCAGGCAGTTTTCACATCAGGTGCAACATTTACCATGGCTGACAACAACAACACAAATGTGTTCAAGATGTTTGCTGCTGAGGACAGGTTGGATGGGGACAACTACCCGATGTGGGCTTATATGATGCAACATGTTCTTGTGTCAAAAGGTGTCTGGAACATTGTGCAAGGCATTGATGTACGTCCTGGTTCTGAGGATGTAGGCGATGTTGAGGATGTTGCAGGTCTTGCTGCAAGGATTGCCGCTGTTAGAGTTGTTTTGCCTACAGCAGAACAAGCTCGTTGGGATGTTAAGGATACGCAGGCTCATGCATTGATTGCGTTGTCTGTGAAGCGCACCATTGTTCCTCACATCCGTTCAGCAAAATCAGCAAAACAGGCTTGGGATATTTTAGCAGGTCTTTATGCAAACCGCAATGAGGCTAAAATTGCTTTGCTGCGTAAAGAGCTGGAGTCGAAGATTATGCATGAGGAAGATGATATGGACACTTTCCTTGCTAGTGTCAAGGATATCAATGAGCAACTCATTTCTGCAAGAGAAGTCATTTCAGACAGTTCCCTAGTGCAGACTGTTCTGGATGCCTTACCAGATTCCAACCAGACTTTTGCTAGTACTTGGAGACTGATGACCCAAGGAAATCTTGAAGTTGTCAAGTTTGATGCATTATGCACATTGCTGTTGCAAGAGTCACTGTCCAGAAAAAACAGGACTAGACAGCGTGCAATTGAACAAGCTTTTATTGCTTCTCAAAGAAAGGGTGGTAACAGTAATGCAGCCACTTCTTATGGTTCTGCTGCGAGTAGCAAAAATTATGTTCCTAATGCTTCTGCTGGCAGCACTTCGTTTGGCATTTCTGGTGATAAGGGCAAAAAGAAGATGCGTTGCCATTATTGTAAAGCCAATGATCACTTGATCAAGTCGTGTCCTAAGTTGAAGGCCAAAGAGGCTAAGAAGAAAGAGGGTGGTTCCACTGCAAATGATGGTTCCACTACAAATGCAGCCATTGTTGAGTCTTCTGTGAAAGGAGACTGTAATGCTGATGTTGATGCAGAATGGGCTTTTAGCGCAGAGTGCACTTACAATCTTGCTGTCCATGATGCATGCTTGTCAATTGCTGCAGATTCACATGTGTGGTATTTCGACAGTGGTGCTACAAAGCACATTACCTCACATCGTGAATTGTTTACCTCTCTTGAGTCTGTCCCTCATGGGAATTCAGTCACTTGTGCCGACAACGCCTCTTATCCAGTTCAGGGAGTTAGAAAGATTGTGCTCACTGCTGCTAATGGCAGTTCCTTCACACTTGTTGATGCACTTTATGTACCTGGGATCAAGAAGAATCTCTTGTTTGTATCCGCACTTGCTAGACTTGGACTTGTAGTCAAATTTGTGGATGACAGATGTATAGTTCATGATCTCAGTTTTGGTGATGAAATTGTTGCATCTGGCCTTTTGTGCCGTGGGCTGTATAAGCTCACTTTGTATGACAAGTGTGGACAAAATTTTGCAAATGTTGTTGCAGATTCAAGGGCTATTTCAGATGCAAAACTTTGGCATGCACGTTTTGGTCATCTGAATTTTGCCAGTTTGCTACATTTGCAGAAATCTGATATGGTTGCTTCTTTGCCACCTCTTGAAGCACCTGTCAAACATGTTTGTGAAGGTTGTATTTTGGGTAAGATGTAGCGTTCTAAGTTTCCAAAGGATGGTTCAGTTCGGGCCACATGCAGATTGCAGCTTGTGCATAGTGATGTTTGTGGGCCCATGCAAACTCCGTCCTTGGGCAATTACCTGTACTTCGTGACTTTCATTGATGATTACTCCAGGCATGCATGGGTATTTCCGCTTAAAGCGAAGTTCGAAGTTTTTATGTGCTTCAAACAATTTCTGGCTATGGCTGAAAATGTCTCGAAATGTACTATGGGCACCCTCCGTTCCGATCGAGGGGGGAGTATATGTCTCATGAATTTAATGCATTTCTGGCTAGTCGTGGGATAAAACACCAATGTATAGTGCCTTATACACCTCAGCAAAATGGTGTTGCTGAGAGGAAAAACAGGTCACTTACGAAAATGGCACGATGTATGGTCAAAAGTCAAGCTTTACCGCATTCTTTTTGGCTTGAGGCCATCATGTGTGCCACTTATGTACTTAACAGGTGTCCTACGAAAGCTTTGCAGTCTATTACTCCATATGAAGCATGGCATGATAGAAATCCTTCTATTGAGCACATGCGTGTTTTTGGTTGTTTGGCATATGCTTTGGTGCCACAAGTGCAGCGCAGAAAATTGGATGATAAGGCTGTCAAATGTATTTTTGTTGGTTATAGTGCTGAAAGCAAAGGTTACAGGTTGTATCATCCGCAAACAAAACGTATTTTGGTTTCTCGGGATGTAGTGTTTGTGGAAGATTCTGTTCAGCCCTTGCTGTCATGTACTAGAGACAGTAATGTAAGCTCACAGGACATTTATGACACTTTGTTGCCTCTTTTCAATGGTGGAAATACGAATGTAAGTTCCAATGAGGCAAATGTACAGCCTATGGGGGTTTCTGAAAATGTTTTAGATCAGCCTATTAATGATGCAGATGTACATGATGTACTTGATGAGGAAAGGGCTGAAAATGAGCAGGCTAGAGGTATGCCAAAATGGCTGGTGCACACTTTGCGTGACAGTAAATTGGATGCACCTTTGTCTAGTCGTACTCGTTTAGGCTCTCACCATGCATCTTATGCATCAGATTGTTATGCTTTGGCTGTGTCTAGTTTACATGATGTTGAGGAGCCTCTGACTTTTGATGAAGCATAGAATTCAGAAAATTGGATGGCTGCCATGCAATCAGAATATGATGCACTTACAGAAAATGACACACGGACTTTATGTGATTTGCCTCATGGCAAAAAGGCCATTGGTACGAAGTGGGTTTACAAGTTGAAACGCAAGCCGGATGGTGACATCGATCGCCATAAGGCTCGACTTGTTGCAAAAGGTTATGCACAGCAAAAAGGCATAGATTATGAAGAGACTTTTGCTCCCACTTGTCGTATGACTACTGTGCGTTTTCTATGTGCATTGGCAGCTCATTTTGGTTGGGATGTACATCAATCAGACATTGTTACTGCTTTCTTGAATGGTGACATATTTGAGGAAGTTTATGTAATGCAGCCTCGCGGTTTTGTCATAAAAGGACAAGAGGACAAAGTGTGCAAATGTAACAAGGCTTTGTATGGGTTGAAGCAATCTCCTCGTGCTTGGTATGAGAAAGCTGACACTCATTTGGTCAAACAAGGCTTTCGTAACAGTCCAACAGAAAGCACATTGTATGTAAAGCGTGAGGGTGATGTATTTCTCATCGTGGTTCTTTATGTTGATGATTTGCTGATCACTGGACCAAATGATAGACATATTGATGAATTTAAGGCTGATTTGAATGCTACTTTCAAGATGAAAGATTTGGGGCTGTTGCATCAATTCTTTGGGTATACAGTTTAAGCAGTGTGATGGTGGTATTGCCTTGTGTCAGAAAAGTTACATAGAGACATTGCTATGTAAGTTTGGACTTGAGGATTGCAAACCTATTGCCACTCCCATGGAAACAGGTTTGAAGTTGAGTCTACATGATGCTGGCGATCCTGTTGATGTCACTCTTTACCAAACTGTTGTTGGCTGCCTCATTTATGTATGCAACACGAGGCCGGATATTCAGTTTGCAGTCTCACAGGTCAGTAGATTTATGCATAGCCCAGGGTCTAAGCATTGGCAGGCTGTCAAGAGGATTTTCTGCTACCTTAGAGGCACTTTACATCTTGGCTTGTTTTATCCCAAGGGGGGATCATTGCCGCCAGACTTACATGCTTTTTCGGACTCAGATTGGGCTGGTTGTTTGACACGAGAGTGTCCACAAGTGGTTTTTGTTTCATGCTTGGCAGTTCATGTATATCATGGTTGAGCAAGAAGCAACCTACTGTGGCCACTTCGAGTTGTGAGGCTGATTACAGGGCAGTCTTCACAGCTACGGTTGAGTGTGTATGGCTCAGACGCCTTATGGCTGATTTGGGTGTTGGACAGGACACTGCCAACACTATCTACACTAACAGTCAGAGCAATTGGCAGTTGCGAGGAACCCAGTTTTTCATGCTCGCACAAAGCACATTGAGGTGCATTACCACTATGTCACGGAGAGGCTCTCAGCAGGAGAGATCAGCTTGGCTTATGTGCCAACACAGGACAACCTTGCAGATCTTTTCACAAAGGCATTGTCTTGTGAGAAGCTTGAAGCTTTCCGCAAAGCTTTGGGCTTACTCCCCTTTGTGGACTGATCCTGTCCTCAAGGCATGGCACTTCCCTTTACTCATGTGCCAGCTCTCGTTCACCGCATCACTCCAGGGGGGATTTGTTACCATATACATGTGGTAGTGATGTGTGTGAATACACTAGGACCGCCGGGGCATTTTTTCCCTCTTTAGGAGGTTTTTTCCCCCGTGCATTGTATATACGCCCATCACTCCAGGGCTATCTATCTTTCCATTGCACACTAAGTAACACACTCTCTATTGTGTGCCTTGAGCTTCCTTCATCTTCTCCAAGCTGTGTGTGTTTCTCTGCAACCCTAATTCCAACACAAATGATGCCTTTCCTTCCACAGTGTTAGAAATCTCTCTCTCTCTCTCTCTCTCTCTCTCTCTCTCTCTCTCTCTCTGTCTCTCTCTCTCTCTCTCTCTCATCGTCACTGAACTAGGGCCCTAGTTCACCCTTGTCACTAAATGACACCTCAATTTTAGAGGGGGTCTATGGTTGAAAATCGACGTCGCTTGTCGGCGAAGATCACAACCGTTGATCCCAAATGTGAACTTGATGAAAACTAGGTGTAAACTTATACGAATGTGAACTTGCATGTGAACTCTGCAGGCTATGTGTACTATATTATGGTGGTGTGAACTCATTGTAAACTCGATGTGAACTAAGATCTCAATGGGCGAGAACTGCGCAATATAATGTTACCATGTTCCTCGATTAACAAAACATGTGCACAAGCATAATAGCGAGGCATTCCCCCGTGATGGGGAGGTTGTGAGGCCGTTCCCACATACAAATGGATCTGGTAGATCCCCTCCAAGAAAGGAGGTGTCAAATAGTGCCAGGGCTAGTTCACGCTAGTTTCACATCTAGTTTACGTGCAAGTTCACAACGAGTTCACATTTGTTCGAGTTTACATTTAGTTTATATCAAGTTCACATTCGGGATGAATGGTTCTCCATTTAGATCCCCTCTAGCAAAATGAGGGTGTCATTTAATGACGAGTCATTCACCCGGGGTACAGCCATCTTGACTCTCTCGCTCGCGCTCTCTCTCTCTCTCTCTCTCTCTCTCTCTCTCTCTGTGCTGCAAATACTGCTCCCGCCTGGATGCCACGTGATACGCACTGGCTGCCATGAGGCGCGAGCAACACTACAAAATGGAAGCTTTCAGGATTATTGCCAGGGGAAGCAAATAACAGAGACTGCTTGATCAACAGGCGCATTCTGAAGCAGTATAACCTCCAAACCTGATGGCTTTCGATGGCAAAGTACATTAAGTTGTTTGAAGAATCTCTTTTGATGCGTCAGTAGTGCTGCTGTTGATTGTGCTAATTCTAGGTGTCATCTTTGCATGCAGATCAGGCCAATGTCTGTGATCGGCAGCAAGTTAACATACATGCCATAGAGCAGAATGTAGCATGAAATGTGGCTTTCATGTTGAAAGCATTGCCAGAGACTCCTCAAAGGTCTTGAGATACTCATTTCTGAAGCCCTATTTGGTTGTGTTATGCTTGAGTCGTTGATCTTAATTGCCATAAGCTGTTGTGTAGGTGCTCATCAAGACGTGCAGTGAGGTACAACTTCATGAGCCCATTAAGGCATCCTGTAAGGTGCAGCACAATGAAAGACTGGATTTTGGGAGAGGTATTGTTGCTTCACCCTCTACCCTGTCTGTTCTCATCGAAGAATGTATTAGCAGAAAGAATCTGCTTGAAGCGCGGAAAGTGCACGCTCTGGTTAGTGGAATTGGTTATGAGGCTAATTCCCATGTGGGGAGTTACTTGATTCGAATGTTCCTATTTTGTGGTAGTTTGCCTGAAGCAAACAGAGTTTTTAGCAAAATTTATAAACCCAATGTGTATGCTTGGACTGAAATCCTTCTTGCAAATTCAAGAAACAAGCAAGGTGCACAGGCTATTCATATGTATAACCAAATGAACTTGACACGCGTGAAGCCAACCCAGTGTGTTTATTTAGGTGCCCTTCAAGCTTGTGCAATGGCACAATCTCTCAACGAGGGTAGGCAAGTGCATGATGATATTATTAGAGTATGTCTGGAGCAAAATCTTCACCTATCAAGTGCACTAATTGATATGTATGCGAAATGTAAGTCTCTTAGAGATGCTTGGAGTGTTTTTGAACATACATCCAATGGTGATGTAGTACTTTGGAATGCAATGATTGCAGGATTTTCTTTGCAAGGCTCCTGCCCCGAAGCCCTCCAGCTGCTGCAGCAAATGGAAGAAGCGGGACTTCTGCCAAACATTCGGACTTGGAATGCTATTCTTGCTGGGTATTCACAACAAGGGCACGACAAGGAGGCATCACAATTGTTTCAGCAGATTTCCCATGAGGGGTTGGAGGCAAGCATTGTCACATGGAACACATTGATATCTGGTCTTGTGCTACATGGCCACAGTCAAGAGGCATTGAATATGTACCTTCGAATGATGTACGAGGGTGGTAAGCCTGACAAGGCTACATTCATGCCCATTCTGAAAGCATGTGCTGATGTGACAAACTTAAACTTTGGAAGACTAATCCACGAGCAGGTTAATTTTGAGGAGTCCGATTTGGATGTTGAGACAACACTAGTTGACATGTATGCAAAGTGCGCATGCCTTGAGGATGCACGGAATATATTTGAACGACTTCCAGAGAGAGATTTTGCGGTGTACAACTCTCTAATTGCAGGATATGTGTTACAGGGCCACTTATTGGTTGCTCTACTCCTATTCCTAAGAATGCAAAAAGAGGGTGTAATGTGCGACACCACCACGTTTCTTAGCATGATTAGGATTTGCTCTAGGATCACAGCATCCATCTGTGGCAAGCTGATCCACAGCATTGCTATTGAAGATGGTGCCGACGCAAGCGAGTATGTATCCACCAGTCTTATTGACATGTATGTTGAATGTGGCAGCTTTAAGGATGCATGCAGGATTTTTGACATGATGTCGAAAATATACATAACCTGCTGGAATGCCTTGATTACTGGATATGCATTGTATAGCGACTTTTCTTCAGTTTACCAAACATTAGAGCTCATGCGGAAGAATGGGCTAAATCCAGATAGTGTGACATTCACTTCTCTCTTAGGTGCCTGTAGCTTAACAGGAGCAATAGGGGATGGCTCATACCTTTTGAACTCCATGAGAGAAACTTATGATGTTACCCCTGCCCATGAGCACTTTGGTTGTATGGTCAATCTTCTTGGTGCTGCTGGGTGTTTAATGGAAGCAGAAGATTTGCTCCGTGTGATGCCACTCAAACCCACAATTGTGCCATGGACTTCTTTGCTTAACAGTTGTAGGGTTCATAGTGAGGTGGATTTGGCCGAGGTTTGCTTTCAGCATATCATAGATATTGATGAATGCTGTGCTTCAGCATTTTTACTCATGTTGAATATATATACTGCTGCTGGGATGGTCGATAAAGTGGAGAAGTTGAAGGCCATGCGACAGCACGTTAATGCTTGGAAGGAACCAGGAAAAGCTTACATTGAGATAGGTGGGGTAGTGCATAGCTTTGTGGTCGGGGATGATATTCATCCACAAAATGATGCCATTTATGAAAGGTTGATGGTTTTGGTTACTCGGTTAAAGCGTGAAGGACATGTCACAGTTTTAAGCTGACTGTCAAGAAGTGATTTTAAAAATCTGAGTGCACCTTTTGCCAGCATATCTGACTCAATAGCGTACTCGTACATCTTTTGTGTGGTTGTGTTGATGCCATGGGAGATCCACCTCAAACTATGTAAGTATAGCACGTGTTTTTGTATTTGAAAGAGTTCCAAATACATGTAGAGGAGGGATTAAAAAATGAACTTTTTTTACAAAAGTTACAGGTTCATGAAAGAAAAGGGGTCTTTTAAGGTTACTTACACACAGCCCGCCGGTGCTTGGGCCTGCAGACGCGGAAGACAGCTGGCGTTGAATGATGGGCTGTGAAAAACAGGCAGCGCCCAAAAAATGGACAGGCAAACTCCCCTGCCCTAACATGGGCGGGCATTGAACTTCGTACAGCTCACCTAGGGCCCAACGTCACCTAGGCAAACTCCCCTGCCCTAACATGGGCGGGCATTAAACTTCGTACAGCTCACCTAGGGCCCAATGCGATGCTAGTCACCTTTTTAAATCACAACCTGGCTAATGGGTAACAAATACCCGCCCATGTCGAAAAGGGACGGCAAGCGCATGGGTTGTGTGCAAAGAGCCTAATTCATTGTGCAAAGAGCCTAATTCATTGTGAAGTGTGTGTATAGCGGGGTGTTATAAATACCTCTTGAAGGTTTGGGTTATATGTATTTTTGACAGGTGGACCCTTCAAGGTTGATGTCAAGAAGGGTGTGCTATAACTTTGGAACCTTATATGATTTTTCCCTTATCATCCTAGGTGGAGTGACAATCAAGTGCTTCCATTATTAACAGTTCATCATAAGATGTACCATGTTTTTAACAATTTTTCTAAAGCTTGGTGTCATGACGCCATCAAAAGTATGTTGTCATCCTTAGGTGCAAAACTGTTACTGTCCAGTGTTGGTTGCTTGCAGGGTGGTCTTTAACTCAACATCAGTTGAAGTTACCGAATGATGTATGTTTGGAAGCATTGCCTCTCACAAGACTTGATGATTTGTCATGCAGAAGGTTCTTGGAAAAGTCTTTGAAAAGCTTAAGAGTTCATTGATGAATGATTGAATTGACTAAGCCTTGTTTGCATCTTTAGAAACAACTGCAAATTGTCTAAGAGTATAAGTGTAACTTGTTTTTTGGCATGTTAGAGGCCCTTCACATTGGGAAAGTGTAGTGTATACAAGGCATCCATTGTCTTGGTAGATGTCACTCTGATCATTGACAGAGAGGCTGGTCACCTACGAAAGGAGGCCACGCCTTCATTTGTGACCGATGAAAACCCATTGGCGAAGTGCCAATGCATAGGCTTTGAGGTTAGGCATTCGGTTGAGTGGTACGGGGCGCTTGATCTTATAGATGCATATCTATGTCCTTGGTCATTGGCTTGAGAATGCAAATGAGAATTGACCTTGCCAAACCAGGGGGGAGAATCTAAACCGGCTTACATAGCCACGAATCTCACCGAAGAGGAATAGCAGTTTTTGATAGCTACTCTTGAAGGAGTACGAGCGGAAGTGCGACGCGAGAGAGAGTGCGAGAAGAAGAGCAAGACGATATGGTGAACTCGCTCTACTGTAATGTGTAGAGCATAGTGAGTTCTTATTAGGTTTTTACAAAAGAATATGTGTACATACCTGACAGCCCGCCCACTTACCTGGGCGACCACATTGGGCTTTATACCCCAACAACCTCCCACTTAAAGTCCAATGTGGTACTTTAAGTGTGAGAGAAGCTACTATACAAGCTAATATACAAGAGATGTAGAGAAGTGATGTACTACCCTACACCTATCTTCTTGCGAAAATGCGCAAAGCTCTCTGAGGGAAGTCCTTTTGTAAGTAGATCAGCAGGATTTTCTGTGGTGTGAACTTTGACAAGCTGAAGTTGCTTATCCTCGAGCATTTCCCTGATGAAATGATACTTCACATCCACATGCTTTGTCTTTGAGTGATAAACTGGATTGCGAGCCAATTGTATAGCACTTTGACTATCACAATATAACACATGCATCTCTTCTTTGATTCTCAAATCTGTTACTAGTCGATTAAGCCAAATTGATTCTTTGCATGCCTCTGATGCTGCAACATATTCAGCCTCTGTAGTAGACTGAGTAACACAATCTTGTAATCTAGAATGCCATGATACTGCTCCACCAGCCAATGTAAAGACATACCCTGACGTAGACCTTCGGTTGTCTAAGTCACCTGCATAATCTGAGTCTGTAAAACCCTTTACACTTAGCTCCTGACTCCCATAGCATATACGCATACTCTTTGTAGCTTTCAGGTATCTCAATATTCCTTTCACTGCCTCCCAATGTTTCTTGCCTGGGTTTGACATGTATCGACTTACTACTCCCACTGCAAATGCAATGTCTGGGCGAGTAGCAATCATTGCATACATCAAACTACCCACTGCAGACGCATATGGAATCTTATCCATTTCAGCCTGTTCTTCCTCAGACACAGGACAATCTTGTTTGCTAAGTTTCACATATGGTGGCAATGGAACACTCAATGCCTTTCCCTTCTCCATATTGAAACGTTGCAAAACCTTGTCAATATACTCTGTTTGAGATAACCAAATCAACTTCTTTGATCTGTCTCTCTCAATGCGCATACCAAGTATATGACTTGCCTCACCCATGTCTTTCATGTCAAACGATTTTGCCATCTTTGACTTCAAAGCTGAAATTTCTTCCAAGTGCTTGCCAGCAATCAACATGTCATCGACATACAAAATAAGGATCAGCCAACTGCCATCCTTAGCCTTCTTTGTATATAGACAGTGATCGAACTCACTACCTTTGTAGCCTTGAGAAAGCATAAACTTGTGGAATTTATGGTACCATGCCCTCGGTGATTGTTTTAAGCCATAAAGACTCTTTAACAACTGGCATACCCAATCTTCCTTGCCTTTCTCAACAAACCCTTCTGGCTGCTGCATGTAAATTTCCACATCTAAATCACCATGCAAGAACGCTGTCTTGACATCCATTTAGTGCAACACCAAATCTAATATGGCAACCAATGCAAGAAAGCATCTCAATGTAGTCATCTTGACCACCGGAGAGAAGACTTCATCAAAGTCAATGCCTTGTTCTTGCTTAAAGCCCTTGGCAACAAGCCTTGCTTTGTACTTTGGATGACTATCATGAGCGGTGATCTTATACCTGTAAACCCATTTACAAGGTAGAGCCTTTTTGCCCCGTGGTAATTTAACTAGCTTCCATGTCTGGTTTTTATGCAGAGCTGTCATCTCTGATTGCATGGCCAATTGCCAATTCTCGGAGTCCTTCATTTGCATTGCTTCCTTGTAACATGAAGGCTCATTGCAATCAGTCAACATGACATAGTTCATAGATGGAACAAACCTATCAGGAGGTCGCGTGACACGTCCAGATCTACGCACAATAGGTGGCTCAGGCTCAGCCACAACCTGTGGTTCCAATCTATCTTGTCCTTGCTCCTCTTGAGCCCTGACATTTTGTCTTGCACGTGCAGGTCCATCTTCTTGGAAGACAACTCTTCTAATCTCCTCAACCCTCTCTGGTTTAGAATGATATTTGGATTCATTAAAGTGAACATCATTGCTGCGGACAACCTTTCTGGATTCGGGATCCCAAAGTCTGTACCCCATCTCACCAGAATTACCATAGCTTAGAAAGATGCACTTTCTACTCTTTGGCTCAAGTTTGTTCCTAAATTCCTTTGGAACGTGAGTATATGCCTCACAGCCAAAGACTCTGAGATGCTTGTATGAGGGAATTTTGCCTGACCATACCATCTCTGGCACTGAATCCTTCTGCAAAACCTTGCTAGGAGATCTATTTACAAGATGAACAGCTGTTGATACAGCTTCAGCCCAAAACCCATTTGGCAGCTGTGCATTAGACAACATACTTCTGACCTTCTCTTGTATGGTCCTATTCATCCTCTCAGCAACACCATTTTGAGGAGGATTGTAAGGAGCAGTAAGTTCACGTTTTATACCTTTTGACTCACAAAAGTCCTGAAAGGCCTTTGAAACATACTCACCACCATTGTCAGTGCGTAAGCATTTAAGCTTCTTGCCACTTTGATTCTCCACAAGTGTCACAAACGTTTTGAAAACACTAAACGCTTCATCCTTGTGCTTGAGAAAGTAAACCCATACTTTCCTCGAGTAATCATCTATAAATGTCATAAAGTAAGAAGCTCCCCCTAGAGATAGGTTAGGCATAGGTCCACACAAATCACTATGAACAAGTGCCAACTGTGTATCTCTTCTACTGCTTCTATGCTTATGTGGCTACTGTGTTTGCTTACAATACAGACAATGTTCACAGAATTCAAAATCATTAAATGAAAAGCCAGGCAAATAACCAGAACGAGACAAGATTTCCATTCCCTTCTTGGACATATGTCCTAACCGGCTATGCCACAAAGAAACGTTCGGCTGCTCGGTTACATTGATTACATTTTTAGAGACATTTGATACATAAATCATGTAAAGTCCTCCAGACTTTACTCCATGTGCTACTGTCATAGAACCCTTGGATATCTTCCACATGTTCTGTCCAAAAGTGGTGACGTAGCTAGCATCATCAAGTAAACCTGTGCTGATCAAGCTCTTTGTAATTGCGGGAACATGTCTCACATTCTTTAGCGTGAAAGAAGAGCCATTCTGAAACTTCAATTGAACATCTCCAACACCTAAGATCTCACATGTTTGCCCATTGCCTAGCCGAACATGATCTTTAGTGGTCACATAAGAGGTAAACCACTCCTTGTTTGGAGACACATGAAGTGATGCCCCTGAGTCTATAATCCAGTCACTCAGTGCATTTCCATCAGATGCTGTAAGAAGATCTGAGTCCATTGTATTCTTCAAGAAGTAGATGTCTCCTGACACTAGACTGTCATCCTCTGCAACAGTGTTTGTCACATTTATTTCTTGAATCTTCACTGAGGACTTGTTCTTCTCACCATGGTCTTCAGCTTTCTCTTTGCCTTTTTCTGCTTTCCATTCTCTGCAGTCTCTTTTCATGTGACCCTTCTTGCCACAATGGTAGCATTCTATGTCACTCTTGCCTTTAGCACTGCGGGACTTGCTACGAGACTGATTCCTCTTTCCACCTTTGTACTTTTCTTTGGTCCTTCCCCTGACAACTAAGGCTGTTCCTTTGCCTTTGTCCATTGTCTTTCTATTGGTTTCTTCAGTAAGCAGACTTCCTTCTACACTTGCTATGTTCAAACCATCTGGAGGTGCAAAATTACTCAAAGCTGTGCAAAAAGTGTCCCAACTTTCTGGCAATGTGATCAACAGGAACATGGCTCTAACAGGTTCATCAAACTTGACACCTTGAGCTGACAACTGACTATAGATTGTGTTGAATTCATTCAGATGATTGGACATAGGTGTCCCTTCTTTCATCTTCAAGTTAACAAGCTTCTTAAGCCAGTATACCTGTGAAGCTGCACTCTGCTTCTCATAAAGATCACTCAGCTTTAACCATGCTTGATAAGCCGACATCTCGTCTGCTACATTGAAGTAAATGCTTTCTGCCAAAGTCAGCATAATGGTAGAAAGTGCCAATTCATCCATTTCGCTCCATTCATCTTCGTCCATATCTTCTGGTTTTATCCCCTTGAGCTTTATAGGTTTTATCTGCTTCTTTTGTACCAACACGTGCCAAATCTGCTTCTTCCACAATGGAAAATTGGTTCCATCCAGCTTCTTGATATTGTAAAGAGTAGTGTCCTGTGATCCAGCCATAGCTACGCTTCACAGTAGTTTACTTCCCAGGGAAAAATTCGGCAGAGTTGCCCCTGTAAACTGACCTCTGAACCAATATCAACCTGTCAAATGAACCAAGAAAGCTTCAGATTCTGCATAAATTTCAGCAGAGTCTCCTTTGTAAAATGGCTCTGGTGTACTTAAAAAACAGACCAAAAAACAACTCAAAAAACACTGTCTCTCTGACACTGTAAGCTGTGGGTAAACCTGTTCTGCACCTGTACTGTCTCTGACTGTCCTGTCACTGTCCTGTAAGCATAGACTGCGACAATGCCTCAACGGCAGTAAAGCAAAGATGCAATCTCAACTGTCTAACTCACAGTCAATACATCCTGGCTGCCTATCTAAGGGTGCTCGAGGGATCGCTCCAAGACCTGTATCACCGAAAGGATCTCAACATTCGAGAATCCCCCAGCTCAATAAAACCTCACTCGACCCTCAACAAAGGCTGCAGTAAATCTGACAGTACATAGACTTCCCACAAAGTCATACATCCACAAATTTCCCACTATATGCTGTAACCACTGCGGCGGTTGTTTGCTGCGTGACTCACAGCCAGCAAACCCTCAACAGACATACATCATCTCTGACAATACATCCCATGTGGAAGTACCTGCAATGTCAGGATGAAATCTGGAATATCAAGTAGCAAACACAAGCTACCTGATGAACTAGTGGATGTTGCCTACAGTTTGTGTGTAGATGCGCCCGTGTCGTATGTGACACGCCTCCAAGAGCTGTGAGCCGTCCTTCGATGTGTAGACAACCACAAATCAACACTCTGGGAGTGTCGATATCCTCAGCACCTGCAGTCGTAGGCCGAAAACCCCAAATTTGCAGAGTCGAATCTGCACCCGCCGAGACCACGTAGTCGAAAATGGCCTGCGCAGACCTTTGTCGAAGCCGAACGGTGATCGAGATGACCTCAGAATGAAATTCTGAGCACACCAAGCCCTTTGGGCTTGCCCACAAGATGTGGGGCCGTGTCTTCGCCTGTCGAATTTCACTCCAATCTGAGCTGGTGACTCTAGCCTCCTGCAGTGCTGCCCCGAGCCTCGATCTGAGCTCTGATACCAGTTGAAGGAGTACGAGCGGAAGTGCGACGCGAGAGAGAGTGCGAGAAGAAGAGCAAGACGATATGGTGAACTCGCTCTAATGTAATGTGTAGAGCATAGTGAGTTCTTATTAGGTTTTTACAAAAGAATATGTGTACATACCTGGCGGCCCGCCCACTTACCTGGGCGACCACGTTGGGCTTTATACCCCAACAACTCTCAAGCAATATAAGGACGTGTGTGTTCGGTCGTAAAAAATCTTAAGGGAGTGAATCCAAATATATGTCAACATATGATATTCCTTAAGAATGATGCTAAGCGGAGTTTATCTATGAGGTTGAAGGCACGGAGTGGGTGTCGCTAATTGTGGTAGTATAAAAAAAAGGATGAAAAATTATGAGTATGTGTAGATCTTAAGTAAGTAAATGCTGTTACGATTAGAGACAACTATCCCTTACCCATCACATATATGTGATTGAGAGATTTACGAGGGCAAGGAAGCTTATAGCTTTCTTGATGGATTTTTGGGCTACAATTAGCTTGCAATAAAACCGGAAGATCAACACAAAATGGCCTTTGCCATAGAATGGGACATATTGCTTATCGAGTGATGCTATTTCACTTAACCAATGCACGTGTCATATTCCAGAGACTAATGAGTCACGAATCGAATTCAAGAAGTATTGAAGACAATTTTTATGGATTTATATGGATGATTTGTGTGTGCGTTCTTTGCCAAGAGACAAACATGTTGAGCACTTGAGAAAGATCTTTGAGAAGTGCAAGACTTATTGCATTTCCCCAAACCTTAAAAAATGTGTCTTCATGGTAAGACAAGGTAAGATTTTGGGACATATTGTGTCCAAAAATGATATTTCTACCGATCTTGAGAAAATACAAGTGATTGTTGCTCTTCTGAGACCCATCAATGTCAGAGGGATACAAGTCTTTATAGGCCATTGCGGATATTATCTAAGGTTTATTTACATGTATGTAATTGTTGCTAAACCTCTCTATGCTCTCATTATGAAATTTGAGTGGAATGAAGAGTGTAAGAAAGTGTTTCAACAATTGAACTAGAGGTTGAGTTCTACTCCAATTTTAAAAGCTCTTGATTGGAACAACATCTTCAACGTCCACGTAGATGCGTCGGCATACGCTATTGGATGCATCTTAGCACAACCTGGAGAGGACAATATGGATTTTTCAATCTGTTACTCCAATAGACGACTCAATAGTATGAAACAAAATTACACGATCAGAGAAGGAGAAGGTTTTTTATGCAGTCAAAAAGTATAAGCATTACCTTATCATAAACAAATTTGTATTATTTGTGGATCACCAGACACTATTGTACTTAGTGAACAAACCATGCAATACTGGCCATATAGTTCGATGGTTTATTATATTGCTAGAGTTTGATTTCACCATAGTGATCAAGAAAGGGACTACTCATCAGAAGGCATACCATTTATCACCAATCGATACATGGGGAAGCACCTATTGCAGTTGATGATGACTTGCCAGGCTCGTATCTTTCCAACATACAAATGGTATTGAGGTGGAGCGAACATGTAATTCCATTGCTCACCATTGGTTCTTTGCATATCGAAAGATCACCATCAATCATTGAGAAATCACGCTCGCTTGTGCTTATAGTAGGATGGCTATATAAGCAGGGAAAGGATGGAATACTTAGGCTATGTATAGAGCCATTGGAGAAAGAACTGTACTTGAGACAAGCTCACTTACAAATGACAAGGTTTCACAACGCAAAAACACAAACATAGCAGAGAGTGATGAGACTTGGAGTCTATTGGCCTCATATGCAAAAAATTGTCCATAGCTACATTAGTTCATGTAAACTTGTGCCATTTATAAGCCAATCAAACATGCTACATATTAGGAAAAACTTGGACTCACTTTTGGGCCCTGTAACAAGTTCCATGCCAACTTAAAGAGAGAAAATGAAAATGTCAAGTAGTACATTTTACATGATACTTTTTGCGCCAACAAAAAGCCAAAATGACATTCTTTGTTAGGTAGTAGTCGTCTCTATCATTCTTATCCTTCATTCTTTTGTCAGGAATTCAACTAACCGTATGAATAATGATTTAAATTCCAACTTACAAACGTTCCCTCCAAAAACTCAAGCTAAACGAACTCTATCAACTTTAAACTTGAGACTTCAGCCTTCCCTTCCGAAACTTGAGATATTTCATCGGTTTTGAGTGTCTGTCTTACTCTCTATCAACTCTAGGAATGGAGAACGCTTCTTTTTCTGATGAAAACACCAATTTGAACTTGCAATCTTTAACCCCTTCATCTTCAACACTTACCCAAAGAAAGAACACACATCATCTTCACGTTGATGTATTGCAAGAGTACCACCATTGTAGAAACGTAGGAGGGAGTCTTTCTTATCTCAATGGGAGAAAGAACTTAGAAGGACAGACAAAGAACATCACTTGGATTTGTGGACTGATGGGTCTATTTAGCCAAAGGATTCTATATTAAATAAAACACCTCCTTTTGCTAATACCACTAGCCTTTTATATTTCATAGGCGATGGCAATGATGGGCTATTGGGCTACATTGAACATCTGAAAATGCGAGGATTGTATGCAAAAAAGCAAAGAACCTTCTAGCAATGGAGAACATGTAGTTGAAGAAACTTAACAAGGCATGCGCTTAGAAGATTTTATCAAACAAAGATACAATCCAAAGCCTTGAGAAGAAGATCATAAGTTTGCATGAGAAAGACACCATGTTTGGGAGTCGGAAAAGAAAACGAGATCTTTGTAACATAGAGAATATGAAGATTGGTAGTGGTGGCCTGAAATAACAAAAATGTTACATGTATATTTCTTGGTTTTACATTCCTATTTTTTAATAAAGGTTGATAAGAAATATTTTAAAATCCTCCATTGGGTTTTTAGTCAAACCCAAATTCCTTCTATCATCAATGAATAAAGAAATGGAGGTGTGCTTTTAGTGGGAGGATTTGGTGACTACACAGCCGAATGGCACATGGCATGTGACTTAAAGACTCTTAAGTGCACGTACACCATAACACACGGTGCAACTTTGGCAAATCTATACTTATACTGCATGGCTGATGCACAGTGTGCAATGGAGTAGATCTCCAAATAGAAATCTTCATGATAAATCCTTTTGGCCAGTGCTTGATATTCCTCTGAGTAGAGTTCACGTCTGTACACTCCATGCACTTTGCAGAATAATTGAAAAGGTAGTTCATTTGTACATGTGTTTTGTATGTACCTTAAAGCCAGTGAGTGAGTCGAAAAGAGTCATCAAATGCTCTCCGAAATTGGTTTGCATGGAGGCAATGTCAAAATAAAAGAGTACCTAAGATGTCTCAAGGTTATTACAAGGTACCTAGGAAAGCATCGATAGGCGACGTGAACGCCAAAAGGTTTCTTGGGTTTACCCTCAAAGAATTTGATAGAGAGGACAAAATAAACCTGTTTAACAAATGGAAATAGTTACACAAAGTGGTTAAAGACAATGTTGGTGGTGGAAAAATTGAAAATCACAAGGCAAAGGTGTTGAAATCACTGGATAAAGTTTTCCACTACGTTGAGCAGCATTCATGGGACAAAAGTAAGCTCATATCATTTCGCTGTATTGGAAGAAAGCATACCTCACAAGGTGGGGTGGACAACACATCACTCATTACATGGTGAGTTAGCATGCTCCATACGGAAACCACATTTAAAACTATACTCTGCTCACCATATTGTTTTATTCCAATGCAACACATAGTGTTCAACCATGGTCCATATTTTGCTAAGAAATATTGGCTCATTGTCAATATGGTCTACACAAGGCAAGGAAAAGTTTCACTACATGGCAAGAACAGGTTACTTTAAGCGCACCAGACATGGGGGAGGCAAGGATAGAGCCAATAGCCTATTAGAGCTTCACCAATGGACGTATAGACGAATTATTCATAGAGCAAGGCAGAAGGAGCTTCTTAAGAGCTCAAAAATTACACATTCTTTACAACACATCCACAAAGAAAAAAACAAAAGGCTTTGGGGAAAATCAAATGCGGGGGAGCACCATGTGGGGTGGTGACATTCATGAGTCCGGAGCGGGAGAAGATGAACATGATCCCGTCATTTTTATCCTCTTTGTTGCACCTCCTTCTTCCTCACTTTGTACCTCTAATGTGCAAGCCCCTCAAAAAAACTCTTTCCTCTGTTGGTGGCAGCACCCCACGGGCATCAAGCATCCTCTTTTCCTAAAAAATAGCCTTTTTTTAATGGATTTAAGCTCTCCGGGTCTTCGAATCTTGCTGCCAGAGCATGATGTGTGTAGGACATGAAATAGGGGGATCTGAGTGCTTGGCACCCATACTCGATGCCAAAGATGCATAGAGCAAACTGTTTCTCTATCATAACTATCCTTTTTGTGTTTAGTGGCATGGGATACCCACCACACAATCTTGTAATGACTTTCATCAAATAGTGGGAACTTTGCATTGTCATCGGAGTATTCCTTATGGTATATTATGATCTACTAAACAATATTACAACATCCATGGGTCATAAGCTCTTCGTACAATAGATTCAATTACTTGAATTGTTTCTACATACCTTTTTGTGGTTGAAACACCCGGTGTAGTGAGATAATGCCACATCCTTGCCTTGTACTCCAGTGACAATCCCTTGCCTTGAGCCTCTTGCTCTTCTAAGGAAACTATCGTCATACACAAGCACCTATCAACAAGAAGATTTATCTCAATATTGCATCATTGGGCCATGTCCAAAACCATATGAATACTTAAAGAAAAGTACTAGTTGATTCTTGTCCATTTCTAGCATGGACCTTCTCCATAATGAATAGAGTTACTATTCGCTACCTGGGCTATAGGTGCCACAAGGATACCCATGTTTTCCAAGCCAAGTTGTCTTGTGGTTGATTGGAACTACTCCTTTGAGTCGGCTTTTCCAAACTTTGCTTTGTTGAATGTATCTTTGATAAGCTGTCCCCCTAAAGTGAAATGTGTGTCATGGACAATTGTGTCATCAAGGAGATGTTGGTCCTTGCCATCATCCTCCACAAATCCCATGTCTTCCTCACAAAAAATTGCAATTAAAGCTAGACATTAGTCCTCTCGTATATTCAGCTCATGCATAATATCTGTGAGGAGAATGTAGTAATTTTGTTTTTCGTATTAAAGCTTGGAGTGCAATTGAGAGGCAAAGACCCATCCTCGTTTGGGCTTTCTTGCTTGCTCTCTAATGCTGCATTTGCACCAAGAGTTAAGCCTGCATCACATGTTTCCTTTCATACCTCTACCCGCTCTTCTTCTGGGTCAAACTGTACCTCAACTTCCTCTACCTCTTCCTCCACTGACAATGGGAAACTACAAAAATTTGATGACTGGGAAGTCTCTGACTCCCTAGCCATCAACAAGGACAAGTAACATACAAAACCATGGTTGAATTCCACTAAGCAACACCTTTTAGAGTGCCTAAGACATCTGTCTTGCAAATGCAGTGCATTGGAGGGACACTTTTCTAGACATCAATTCAATCTCCTTGCCACACGCTTCTCAAGGTCGAGGTCGGTTGGGTGAACATATCATGTGCCATCAATTGTCATGGGATTGTCACAAATGATTTCTTCATGCTCTTGCAACTGCATTTGTGGATGCTCAATTGAGCAATCAATGATTATCTGGATTAAAAACTATGCATTAAACATTCTTGATAGCTCTAGTGTACGATGATGTGCACGGGTGCTGTACAAGAACGTGCATAGTTTTTCTTCATATGTATCCTCCCCTACATCGTCCATCTCTAGGACTTTGTTCTGCATGTATGAAAGAAACAAAAACCCAAAACCACCATTATATATTGAACGGTATTTGAGGTCAGAACCAAGTGAATAGTGAGCTTGGAGAATCCCTCAGGGTCTCTATTTGCTTTGGTTCTGGCCCGCTTGTTGAGGAAATAACCAATCACGTGATGAGAGTCAGCAGAACTAGGCGAATTAGGGCCTTAAGAATCCGCCAAGGCCCATATTTGCTTGGTTCTGACCCAAGTGATATTTTTAATACAATTCACGTTATACCCATGTCCTCTCAGCACAAAGGTTCAGAACCAAGAAAATAGTGAGCCTGGAGAATCCCTCAGGGTCTCTATTCACTTGGTTCTAGCCTACTTGTTGAGGACATAACCGCTCACGTGATGAGAGCCAAAACTTGGAAAATAAGGGCTCCCAAGGCCTATATTTTCTTGTTGACCCATGTGTTGACGTCATAACATGTCCTTTAAAAATGTGTTGAAGTCAGAACATGTTTCAATTTTAGTCCTTTAAAATTACAATAAAGGACGGTTTCCTATGAACACTAACGCGAGGCTTAGTTATCAATAATAAATATCTAAGCCCACTCACTCACTATGCCCACACATATCATTAAATGAGCAACCAAAGCCTTGCGTGGCCAGTCAAGGAGTCATTATTCCAACTATGCCTTGAACCGCATAACTATGCATGAAGAATCTCAACCAATTCTTACAATTTGTAACCATGTAGATTTTGGCATTGCGTGACCACAACATTGACTACTCCCATTGTTCCCTAAACCCGTGACGCAATGGCTTCGGTGTGCATAGAGGTGAAACACAGGCAGAGGAGAGCTACCCGGAGAGAGAGAGAGAGAGAGAGAGAGAGAGAGAGAGAGAGAGAGAGAGAGAGAGAGAGAGAGAGAGAGAGAGAGAGAGAGAGAGAGAGAGAGAGAGAGAGAGAGAGAGAGAGAGAGAGAGAGAGAGAGAACTTGTCTTTGCAATATCCAATGACCCCAAGGTGGATGGTGATGCGGAAGGCAATATAATCAAAGCTTTGGAGATTGCTAAGAGCAAGATCACAAAAAGGCAAAGGCAAGGGCGATGGCGACGTGGAAATGACATACTCAACGCTTTGGAGGTTGCTGAGAGTAGGATCACGAGAGGTGGCTGAGAGCAAGATTAAAAAAAGGCAAAGTCAAGGGCAATATGCTTCACCTATTTGGAGATGGAGAAGGACAATTTGCTTTGCCTATTTGGAGATGGAGATGGCGACTGCCATGGTGATCGAATTTTGATGCCAAACGGTAACTCAAAAAGGGCTCGTGGGTTGTCCTCACAAGGATAACCAATGTAAAAACAATGAGCGGACTCATATTCTCCTGTAGTATGATTGACCAGCCAGCATCAAATCAGAAATGATGCTCATTAAAGAGACGCATTCTCCAAAGTTTGGTGCATCCTCCAAAGTTTAGAGGTAGTTTTAACCCAGTGAGAAAATAGTGAAAGGCAAGGACTCTTGCCTACAATGCTTGTGCTCCCAACCCTCTTCACATCCTCTTTTGCCTCTCCACTACTCCAAAGGATCTTTCCACATCCTCTTTTGCCTCTGTAGTGCTCCCATCCCTCTTTTTGCGTCCTCTTCTGCCTCGCTTTGTTGACGTAGATCTCTACACACAATGCATATGTATGCTAGTATACTTTTGTGCAGATCTAATTTGTGAAGTAAGTACTAAGAAAATGGGGACAAGACAACTATGCTTGGTGCTCTTATTTGCTTGGTAATGACCATCGTCCTTGCAGTTGTGTTTATGACTTGGAGACCCTTCTGTGAAAGGGATATTCGCTCATAGAATGTGGTGCTACTTGTAGAGATGGCTCGTGGAAAGGCCAGGCTTAGAAGGGATATAAGTGAGTCCTTGCATGCTCAAGCAATAAGACACCAATATGAGGGGCACATATGTGAAGGGGATCGGGGAGCACCACAGACGGAGAGTGAGAGAGAGAGAAGGAGACACACACACGATGTGGGTGGGGAGACTCAAAGAGTGAGCAGCCCCCTATACACTTATGCTATGTATAAGGTATACAAGTCAGTGGGTGCCCAGACTCTGGGCGGCCGGGCAAGGCACAGACGCCTATATCCCAACAACCTCCCACTTAAAGGCGACTGTGCCTTTAAGCAAGAGAACCTAGTCTAAAGACTACAAAAGGTGAGAGAAAACCGCTCTCAACCGATGCCCACTGGCTGGCTGTGATCGTGTGCATCCGGCTGTCCTGCTCCCGTGTAAGTCCATACACCACCAGACGTACCGCACACGTACTGCAAGTATGTACGCAATACCTGCATATCTCCCTTGTGCACTATGCCATCATCAGTCAACAGACGACTGACAACCCCAACTACAAATGCTCCCACTGCAGCTGCGATATTTGGTCTCAAGATCAGCATCTCATACATGAGACCACCGAATGCCGATGCAATGCTAGCGGGCCCTGCTAGCTCTACGGAGCATGCATCAACATATATATCCCTGGCAATAGGCATCTCTGACTGACAAGGCGTGTCAGCCACATGCATCTCCTGACTGTCCGCAAAAGACGCATCACCCTGTCGTGCAACCTCAGAGCAAACCAGCTGCTCTAGGTGTGTGCTGGAAGACATATCCTGCACAACTATATCCCCATGCTCACTGTCGAGCATAGAAAGGAATGACTGCATAATCGTTGACATCTCAGCCTCCTCTGCAATCATCCACTGTAAACATGACCACTCAATCTGCTGTGACTCACTAGAGCTCTCATGCTCTAACTCCGTATGCATAGACTCTTGCACAACGTCCTCCTATCGTGACTCACTAGAGCAAGACCGCTCTACCTGTCTATCCTGCATAGAAGTATCTTGCACAACTGACTCTCTGCTTTGCTCAGTCACTAGCAAAGCATGCATGTCTGACTCTGTCACCTCTCTGTGTGACTGCTCAAGTTGTGCCCCAACTGTGTGCACAACGAGCTCACTACTCTGCACTCCATGCAAAGCATCCTGCAACCCACAAGCAAAAGAGACTCGCCTACTCTCTCGCTGTCTACCTGGCTGCATGATCACAGAGACAACACCGTCTCTCGCGTGATCCACATGCAATGGGTAACCTGTACCACTCCTGGCACCTCTCGCAATCACTAGCGAATCCAAATGCATCACAAAATCTCGATCTCGTAGCGAAATCTGACATCCACTATCTCGTAACTGTCTGACTGAGATCGAATCCCGTCTCAGATTTGGCACATAACACACATGACGCAGGGTAAATCTCATACCACTAGGCAAGGACAAACATACGTCTCTTGTACCCTCAATGTCACACACAACACCATTAGCCATGTGCACACAACCAAGTCTCCTACTAGAAAACGTGCTAAACCACTCACGATGCGACGTGACATGGAAAGTAGCATCTGAATCTAGTAACCAATGTGCAATCCGATATGCAATCCGTAGACATAAGATCGTCTGAAGACAAGCTAGATGTAAATGTGACATCACCATCACAAGCATACTCAGTAACCACCGTACTGATCTCACTAGCATCTGTCATGCCCAAGTATGCATCACGCATCTGTCGCCTCCGTTGTCTCAAACGCCCAAAACATTGACGCCTAATGTGCCCTCTATGTCCACAATGCCAACATGTCAAGTCTCTATGCCGTCGAGACTTGCGTGTGGGACCAATCTCTCCCATGGACATAGAAGTGGGACTAGACTCCCCTGTAGACATGGATGTCGCGTACATAGCATGTAAACTCTGCCATAAAGCATGAGTTGTAGTCTCCCTCGAGACCTGCCAGTCAACAGATTCAACCAGATGCAAACGAATCGTAGACATTGCTAACTCATCAAGATCCTGCCAATCATCATCACGCATAGACTTGGGCTTCGCCGATAAACCACACAAGGGTTTATCTTGCCCCAAATCCACCAATGCAACAAGCATATGCTCCTTCCAAGCAACAAAATCTGCACCATCAAACTGTGTCAGACCATAACGCTGGAAGTCAAATGAAAAATCAGCCATAATGCTCGCAAAAGAGCAACCAACAATGAGTAGCAAATGTCAACCAAATTAGCTCTAAACTGGCTCGAATCGCATCAACAAAAGTCTGCAAATATGGCTGTAAAATATGGCTGCAAATCAGCCCCAAAATTCAGCTCTTAAACAGCTGCATAAACAAGTCACAAACGTGTCCCAGATCAGCCTACAACTGAGCCATACATGGACACCTGCAAAGAGGAAACAATGGCCAAAAATTCAGCGCCCAAATAAGCCCTTAAACCTGCTTGTAAACTTGTACACCTGTAAAACTTGCTAAAAAACCTCAAGCCTAATATTAGTGCTCGAATCCAGCTACCTAACTCGTAGCCACACAAGCATACATCACAACATTCACTCTTGTGAGTGTGTCAAGATAACTGTACGCCTGTCAAACCGTGAGCGAATCACCAAGCCCACACTGTGCGGTATCGATGCATACACACGCACAAATCTCCCACCTGCAGAGAACACCGCAAGCAAATGCTGAGTGCAACCCGCAATCTCTACCTAGATCGCATAAATGATGCGCATAAAACTCTCGGGAAAATTTTGCCAGAGTTTCGTCAATAAAACGACCACAAAACCAGTAACCAAACTGACTGCACGCTCAAAACCATGAGCAACCAAAGCACATCAAACCGCACTCCAAATGCATGCACCAATCTCCACACTTTGCATACATCATTGCAAACACCTGCAAATCTAGTACACAAATATCTGCTCTACCTGTGACTGCCAAAAAACATGCTCGAGGCATACATTGCCGAGCTCAAAATACAATCACATTAGTCTCCCTTAGCATCAAACCACATAAGGCATACATCGTATCCTCCCACCTGTGAGGAAACTTGCAGCAAATATCACTCTCACATCTGAGAGCAAACCATGTGTGGAATCCTCGACACACAATAAACAACTGATGCTGCAGAAAATTTAGCGTTCAGAATTTTAAAATTCTGATATGACGAGCGCGTCCGGAGCGTGCCAAAACCCCAAGGTAGACTCCTGGATCACATGTATCCGAGTCCGGGTGTGAAAGCTATGCCAAAAAACCTCTGTTTCGACCCAAAAACACAGCATAAATTGCCAAAAGAGGGCTGAAAGTGCAGCTCCTCAATCGTAGCTCGAATGAGGTTTCTGATGGCTCGAATGGCTTCGAAAGGGGGGTAAAACGCCAGGACACCTGATGGAAACACTCTCGGAAAGCTGAATTTGCCAATGCCGAAGTCGAAACCCTGTTTGCACTATTGAAAGTGCGCGCGTGCACGGACGCGATTTCGGGAATGAAACTGGCTCTACGCTGTCGTCGTGACTGTGCACATACGCGCTCCCTCCGCACCTACACTCTGATACCAATTGAAGGGGATCGGGGAGCACCACAGACGGAGAGTGAGAGAGAGAGAAGGAGACACACACACGATGTGGGTGGGGAGACTCAAAGAGTGAGCAGCCCCCTATACACTTATGCTATGTATAAGGTATACAAGTCAGTGGGTGCCCAGACTCTGGGCGGCCAGGCAAGGCACAGACGCCTATACCCCAACAATATGTGTCCTACATGAGCTTCAAAGGATTGAAAGACACATGCAACCAACCATCCCATTGCTTCCATTTCAACAAGTAGTGTGAGAGATATGCGAGCATTGGAGAGTGGGCATGCAATGGGCCAGCAATGCTCTTCTCTGTTTGCAAGAGATTGAAAATGACTACCTCTTTGAATTCTTTAGCGATGGATATATCTTGGTAGTCCATGCCCATCGCTTCACAATTATGCCCAACATTGGAGAGTGGGCATGCAATGGGCCAGCAATGCTCTTCTCTGTTTGCAAGAAATTGCAAATGACTACCTCTTTGAATTATGTAGCGATGGATATATCTTGGCAGTCCATGCCCATCGCTTCAAAATTATGCCCAGGGATTTTGACACCCTCAGGAGGCTGTATTTTTGTTGTGATGGGCTGCTTCAACCAGTACCTATCTGAGAAAATATAACAATGGATATCCTTAGCATCCCTCCTTGAGAGATACCCCTCCCCGGGGGTCTATGTACAAAATACACAATTTACACATTTATACAGTTTTCAATATACATTAGATTTGCGAAAGCATTTGCATAGGGGAGGAGCTCTCAGCGCCCAACCAAGCATGGAGTTTAGGCCATGAGCCGGACTGCATCCAGAAGCACCTAGCGACTAGTGCTACCCCTGAATGAGTGTTATGAATGAAAGGATACTCAAGAAAAATATATTATTATGGAGGGTGAATATATGTGTACACTGCGTTGCGAGAAGAGAGAGAGAGAGAGATAATATAATGGAGGGTGAAATAGAGTGCACAGAGACATGAGAAAATGACAACAGAGAATCTTTAAATGCCCCATCTAAATGAAACAGGCAACCATGTATCAATGCAATGACAAAATCTGGGTATACCATAACATTAAAAAGTTTATGACGAAATAACTAGCAGAGCACCGGACCCTGTGTAGGGATCAACCGGTCCACCCATCCATAGCCGCTCTACTACGGACATAGAGAATTTCACTTTACCGAAAGAGAGCCAGAACACCTCCAACCTACCTGAGCTAGATATAAGCTGAAGCCGCTTCGCCTCCCTCCATGAACCCGAGCTCTGAAAGGATCCCAAGTACCAGTAGGTGGTAGGGTATCAACACCAACCATATCAGTTTAGGCGCCATGCCTCTTTGATGATCATCACCGGGTGTTTAGGCAAAGCCAATGCAAAATCCCCGACGCGTTAGCCGTGTAGGTCATTCAACCCCCGACGCACTAACCATGTAGATGAGCCTAACAAAAAGAAGAAGACCTAGGCAAAACCCCCGATCTAGTAAAGCCCCAGGTCAAAGTCTTTAGTCTATGGCTAAGCAATGTAGGTGATCCTAGTCTTGTAGCGACGCTGCCATGAGAAACATATCACACGAGTCCAATCACAATAGCACTTTCCATATGCACAAGCAATCTTTTCCAAGCAGTTAGACGGTACAAGGTCTCTATCCTTACACATCCATCATAAAAAATCTAGATCACTTCATGATCCAATACCAAAACCATAAATTATAATCCAATCATATCACATGGGTGAGCACTCCACCCAACTTGGGTGACACAACCAATCCCGCATAACCACTTTAGAATATAACATGGCTGAAAAACAAAATCGGCAGCATAACCATATCTAGAAAAAAAACCATGAGCCACACCAGCTTCCGCCATAAAATGTCAACCATAATCCATGAGGGAATCTTAGCCCTTGACCACAAATCATAATCATACTAAACTAACTTTCACACTTGGAGTTTGACTTATCCCCTGCAATCAATCGGTGTCCACATACATATGACTCTTAAGACATGAGTCTTTCATGCATAAAAAGAGTCCGACCAGCAACTAATCATGATATAAAAATCCTATTTTTGACAACATCCAACCATGAAAAGTTGATGCATCACGTCTGCACTTCACCTCCCTAGCACATAGAGCTAGTTTTGACCTAGAAAGGTGGAAAGCAATCATAACCATGTATATGAGGCATCCAAATCAATCCATAAGTTTCCATACATCATATGATAATATTCCTTCACCATAAACATGATGCAAAACAACTCCATCCTTTAGGGCAACCATAAACCATAACTTCACAAATATGTAAAAAACAACTTTTTGATCTTTTTGGGAGCATGTATAACATGCAAATGAAAGTATTTGACCTCAAACCAATGCATCAAGATCAGCTCCGTAATATAGCTTAGGACTCTATCACATCACTTTACCCATATGGTACTTACACAACAAATGATAACCCAAGAAGAAAGCGACTTTAATCATATCTGTCTATGCGGTTCGGGATATCTAACCATATACCCTCACATAAGTTTATGGGCATCTAATAGCTAAAATAAACTCACCAAAACAAACTATAAATCATACATAATCAACTCGGTTAAACTCACGATGTCATATGGTACTCCCCCTTGGTAGCACCCCTACAAACGTAGGTAAAACCGGTTATGGAACGAGTAATAACTCGCATTCTCGAGGTGATAACGGAGACCTAAATACATTTATCATCAAGTTTCATCAAGCTTTTTAATTGGTTAAGTGGTTTTGCCCATCCGGTGAATCTATATAGTGGTTCTCCAAGGAGCTTGGAGTAAAAAAAAATTGGTTGTGCAATGGGTAGCAAGCTGTTTTTTCACCATATCTTCTAGCTCGTGCGTGATTTTCAAATGAAACCAAAGAGAGAAAATATTCTAAATAATGTGTTTTATATCTGGTATAAAGGGTTTGGGCTGAGTCATAACGATTTGTGAGTTATGACCAAAACAGTGTTCCTATCGCCTCTAGGACGTGAAACGAAAAGTGCTTTTTATGCACGCACGTGATCATAAACACATCATGTGCATAATTAATTGTGTTAAACATGATGAAATAATCATGAGGCAACTTCATACATACTCGGTTACTCCATACATGCACTCGTATACGAAAAAACAATCATCGAAATGGTGACTACTTAGAAAAACGACATAGAGAGAGATGATGATGGCTATGGAGTTTGGAGCTTCTCATCGTGCTTTAAAATTGATTAGGGGTTGTCTAAAGGCTTCTGAATTTGCCGCAAGAGAATGGTAATGAGAGCTACGTAGAGGTATTCACCATGAGATCTTCCGGAGAGCGTATACACCGTGAAACAAGAGAGGAGATAGTAAGCAAGTAGAGAGAGAATATCCTTCTTCTTCTTCTTCTTCTTCTTCCCGAGAGATAAGAGCTTATGGAGATGGTGATTAAGAGCTTGCACCACTCCATATAATAGATACGTATAGCCTTGCGATAGTAGATGCAACAGAAGGCACTGAAAACTGAGGCTTCCAGGTCAATTTATAGGCACTGGCCAGGCTGGAGTAACCCCCAAGCAGAAATCTAGCGCTAGTTTTTGAGCCAGGAAAAGCTGCAAGCTTTTGGGAACTTTGCTAAAAACATGTCTTTGCTTTTGGTGGTCAACTTTCCCACTTACCATCCAATTTTTACACTAAAATTGGGCAATTGAACAGTATCCAGCCAACTAATGGAACCTTAGCTAGCCTATGCTGAGAACCGTAATGTCCCGACATAATTTTGACTTTTCCATACTGCACCGGCGTATTTACGATACCGCTTTTTATAAAAATAATTCCCGTAAAAATCCCATTTGGTTCCGTTTCTGCTCCGGGCGATCATTTTCAAATCTGACGGAGATTAAAATTAGTATTTTTATGTTTAGGTCATCATAAAAAGCACATTGCTTTTTCAAAAACACCGAGAAGCACAAAAAGCTAAAAATAGCATAAAACGCAAAGGAAAAAATTTTGTAAAATTGAACCACGGGTTCCCCTCGTCCACTAGAATAAGAAATCGGATTCGCTTTTCACTAAAAAGCACTAAATTAATGAAAATCTAAAAATAGTGTGAAAAACATTCAAAAAGCAGATTTTTATTAAATTGAATCACAGCTTCTCCGGAACACGTACATCAAGGATCTGACCTTGCTTTCTACAAAAAAAGACATAAAAGAATGAAAAGGCTAAAAATAATGGATTTTTTCAAAACTGAACCAAACGTCCATCTAACCTACTGGAACATAAAAACGGCCTTGCTTTTTACTTTAGAACCTTTCAATACTGTCAATCAAGCATCTTGAATCAAAATTTGACAAAATAGATATTTAAAGCTATTTTCTTATTTTTAAAAGAGATCCAAAAAATTAAACCTCTTACATCCTCCCACACTTGAAAAATTCAAGGTGTCCTCATCTCGACGTGAAATCTAGATAATTTAGTTTCATTACATCATCACGTTATCGAGTGGCATCTTCCTGAGGGTACGTTGACCATTTAACAAGGTGTTCAATAATGATCCGATGATGTAGAGGCTTACTTCTACTCTGAAGTATCACTTCGGTATATACTTCAAAAGTTTCATCGTTAGAGGTAGATAATAGAGAATCATCAAGAATATGTTGCGGATCAAGTACATACTTCTTGAGTAAGTTGACGTGAAAAAAATCATGTACTTTATGTGTGGTGGTAACAAGATTCTATAAGCTTGATCATTAATTCTCTCTGTGATTAGGAAAGATCCACAATATCTGACACTTAGCTTCTTACACTTACCCATTGATAAAGAACTACGTTTGGGTTTTACACTTAGAAATACTATATCGTCCTCTTCAAACACTCTGGCAGATCGTTTTGGATTAGCATAACTCTTTTGTCTATCTTGAGCAGTCTTAATATCCTGTCGTATAAGATCAATCGTAAATGCATTTTATCCAACATTTCTTTGTATGATTGAACTCATATAAGAGGGTCTGTCCATTTGAGTGGAGTAAGACACTCTTGTCTGTACAATGCTTGAAAAGGAATCCATTCCAATTGAGCGTTGGAATGAGGAAGTATACGCAAATTCAACCAATACAAATATCTAGTCCATTTACTCTGCTCATGCATACAATAAGCTCTTAACATGTCCTCAATGATTTGATTTGTTCTTTGTGTCTGTCCATTAGTGTGAGGATGATAAGCAGTACAATAAAGGCTAACTGGATTCCTCTAGTTGAGAATAAGGCTTTCCAGAAATTAGAGGTGAAATTCGCATCACGATCATAAATTATTCGGCAAGGTAAACCGTTGTCGTGCTGTGGCACGTATATAGTGGGAACGGGCATTAAACGATTTATCTTGTGACTTTTTGACGCATAAGTATACTTCATATAATACTCATATGCATAAATAAAAGCTTTCTACCATACCTTAGTATTTACCTTTTAAGTAATATAAATATACATTACTATTAGAAAGTACTGCAAGCAAAGTATCAATGATTGTGCCGCTTTTTGTCTGGGGGAAAAGCATTTGTATATTTCTTCTAATATCTCAGCTATACCCTACCATATATAAATTATTTTCTTCTTTTCACATTTATCTAATAATATAACCCTTCAATAATGCATACCTTCTTGGATACATACAAGAGGGAAGGGCCTACTAGAAGACTTTATGAAAAGGAAGATCCAAATCTTCTTGGACCATCCCAATTTGAAAATTCCAACCTAAGGTCATGGAGAAAAGGCCAAAACCAAGTCAAACTCTTTTAGTAGGCCAATTTTTACTTTTGAAGCATGTCAATCCGAGTTACAGGTCAAAAGTTACAGGGAAACCAGTGAAAAACCCTCTCACAACTACACTGCAAGAAGAGATGGTAAACAGGTGAATCAAGTGAAAAGAGGTAATCTTGGTCTTTTTCCATAAAATAAGATATTTGGAGGATAAAAGACATAAGCATGTGAATGTGACACCTCAAAGATGCCTTGAAGGACAAGAAACACAAGTTGGGACCCCCTGCTGGAGCCACACAAAAGATGCCTAGGTGGGGCCCACAAACATCATGCACCCACATGGAGCCTCAACGACCAAAAATGCTGAATTTCATGATATTTTGAGTCCTAATATTGCCTTTTTAAGAAATATTCAAAGAACATTTGATTTGGGCTAACTCTTTAGCCTAATCAAGTGATTATGTAAAACATGGCTCCCTCACCTATAAAAAGGGCAACCTTCTCTTCATTGAGGCAAGTTATGAGTGAGTGAGAATAGATCAATTCCATAGTGACACACTCATCTTAGTGCCACACTTTCTCTTGAAGAAAGGCTGAAGTCTTGCCTCATCTTCTCTCTCCATTAAGGTGGTGGCGATTGCTCTCATGTAAGATATATGTTGCTAGTTTTACTTTCATTTGCATATCTAGTCCAATACTTGTCTCTAACTCTATCTCTATCTCTCATTATGGAAAATAAATGAGTCATTTTTATAAACATATCAACAACCA
This sequence comes from Adiantum capillus-veneris, assembly GCF_014529385.1. Taxonomy (NCBI): domain Eukaryota; kingdom Viridiplantae; phylum Streptophyta; class Polypodiopsida; order Polypodiales; family Pteridaceae; genus Adiantum; species Adiantum capillus-veneris. The sequence goes on along the minus strand of NC_140931.1, from coordinate 96,389,000 downwards.
CACATTAGGAAAATTTTGAACTCATTTTTGGGCCTTTTAAGAGTGCCACATCATCAAAGTTGTACAAAAGAAAGCAACCCGGTAGACCCCTCTAAATATTGCTTAGAACCCCATGATATGACCTATCATTGGAAAGTTCTTGAAAAATGGATTCTAAAGAGCCAAGGTCTGAAAATTTTGGATGACTTCTATGAAAGTTATGCCATTTTTTTTCAATCAGCCAGGTTTTGTTACCGTTACGGTAATCTAAAATCACCTTTTTCTAGATCTACATGAAGGCAATGTCCACTACATGCATGCTATATATCAATAGATAGCATTTGAAGAGTAGATTCTAAATATCCAACCTCCGACAAGTTTGGATCTTATTTGCAAAAAATGTACCGATCCCCACTTTTTGAAAGCTATGCCACATCAACAATTCTTACAAGGCCCATTTTTGAGTCCAAACTTTTCCTAATGAAAATAGAGTCATATCCCAGAGATGTAGGAAGTCCTATAATAAAATCCATGGGTATACATTCCCATTTCATTTGTGGAGCATCAATAGGTTGAAGCTTACCGGGGTATCGAATTCGTTCAGCTTTAATACGTTGACATGTTAAGAATCTTGTAACATAGTTCAACACGTCATTCTTTAGTCCTGGTCAAAAGAAACTCTTTCTTACAATAGAGTAAGTCTTAATGTACCCTGGATGTCCTGCTATAGGTATATCATGAGCTTCCTGTAATATGTGAAGTTTGATTCCACCTTGATTTTGGAATACAAAGAAAATTATCAAAGTAAAGGTCATCACCTTTGACGTGGAAGCCTTTTAATTGCCTCTCTTGCTTCTCTATATAATTATTTACGTTATTCAAACACTAGATTTTTATGTAATACGGGTCCTGAGTTATACCTTCTTGAATAAGGTCTCTTAAAGAAGTAGTAGAGGTTGTGACAGCCACTATAGTACCCTTCATGCTTAAGGCATCCGCCACAAGTTTTTACTTCCCAGGTTTATATACAATCCCTAAATCATATTCGCATAACAACTCCATCCATCTTCATTGCCGCATCTTAAGGTTAGGTTGGGTGTAGATCCACTTCAGGCTTATATGGTCGGTATGTAGTTCAAATCTCTTTCCAAGAAGATAATGTCACCATACTTTAAGAGCATGCACAATGGACAATAATTCCAAGTCATGTGTAGGATAGTTTAACTCATGTATACGTAGCTTACGAGATTCATAAGCTACTGGTTTTCCTTCTTGAGACAGCCTATGCCACCAATTGCTTGTCCACTTGCATCAATGAGCACAGTGAATGTCTTTGAGAAGTCTGGAAGCTGCAATATTGGAGCATTCACCAAAGCTTCTTTGAGTTTCTCAAAACTAGCTTGAGTACGTTCATTCCAAGGAAACACTTTAGCCTTCTTAAGCGTACTAGTCAATGGAGATGCAATCTTAGCGTAGCTTTGAATAAATGTACGATACCATCCTAATAAACCAAGAAATCCACATACTTCTTGTATTGATTTTGGTGTAGGCCAAGCTATAACAGCTTCACTCTTGCTTGGGTCAGTAGAAACACCATCCTTGGATACAATAAATTCCAAATATTCCACCTTATCAGTGAAGGAGGTGCATTTGCTACGTTTGGCATAAAGTTGATTCTGACGGAGAAGTACAAGTACTTTCCATACATGCTGTTCGTGTTCTTCTCTGTTGCTTGAGTAAACCACGATATCATCAAAGAAGACAAGAACAAAATCATCAAGATTCTCTCAAAACACATCGATCATGAAACGATTAAAAGTTGTAGGAGCATTAGTAAGTCAAAAGACATAATTATAAATTCATAATGTCCAAAACGAGTATTAAATCCTGTCTTTGGTGTGTCCTCCTCCTTGATTTAGATTTGGTAATACCTTTACTTAAGATGAATTTTTGTGAAGATAAAAGCTCATTGTAATCGGTCAAGCAATTCATCAATCCTTGGTATTACATACTTATTATTGACTATTTCCTGGTTCAATCTATGATAATCAATACAAAGACGTAGAGTACCATATTTCTTTTGATTAAAGAGAATAGGATTACTCCATGGAGAAACGCTGGGTCGAATGAAGCCTTGTTTAAGGAGTTGAGTTAATGCTCCTTGAGTTTTGCAGATTCAGGTATTGACATTTCTTAAGGTAAATGGGCAATTGGTTGAGCTCCTGAGTAAGCTCTATTGCATGATCAACATCACGCTTTGGTGGTAATTGTGAAAGTTCTTTGAGAAATACATCATCAAATTTTGTTATCCATTCGAATTCAGGTGAATCTATCTTCTTCTCCTTAGGGTTAAGCTTTACTGCGTAAATCCTTTCATTTTTCTTATGACTCTTTATAAGTTTAGTAAAGTTTACTAGTCTAAGCTTAGGCTTTCCCCGCTTCCCAATAACTGTAATTCTAGAGTTTTGGTCATTTTCAAAAGTCAATGAAGCATCTTTACAATGTATATGAGGATCATTGGTTTTAAGCCAATCCATTCCTAGAATTCCATCGTAGATTCCTATGGGTAAGACTTTGAAGTTTGCAAAAGTATTATGACCATCCAAAACAAAATTTAACTTACGCACTGAAGTAGAAGATCTACCCTTCCTACCCGTAGCTAATTCTACTGTAAGGTCTATATCAGGGTGCTCATGCAAAATGAGGTTTTTGATTCACTTAGGAGATATAAAAGAATGTGTACTTTCCGAAATAGTAAAATGGTTACCTTGATACTCCACTGGGGTTTGAATTACTGAAAATTATTCATTCACTCCTTGATGTTTAATTGTAGCATGAATATACGCGTTTGTCTGATTTCCTTTACCTCTAGCCCCTTGAGCTCTGTTAACTTGAGGTCTTCCTTGAGGTCTTTGATTTCCTCCTCCTCCTAGACGAGGTTGACGGTTAACATTTCCATTGTTGTTATTGTTGATAGGCGGTCCATTCCAAACAAAAGGTGGATTGCCTGGTCTAAAATTCTCTTGGTTTTGAGTTTTCTTTGGTTTTGGTTAGAGTTTTGTTGATTGGAGTTCCTCTGAATTGCCGATGGCCTTGACTTGTTATTTCCAAAATTTTGATTCGGATTGAAGTTTCTATTTTCATAAAGCCCACCAATCCTGTGAAGCTTGAATTATTAAGTGGACAATCCCTGGATTGATGACCAGGATCAAGACAAGTATAGCACACACGATCCTGTTTGGCTTTTATACGTAATAAGTTCTCTCTTCTTTGTTGTGGATTTCAGACCTTTGTTCCTCCTCAGGACGAGGCCTTTTTGATTTCACGAATAGGAATAGGTTTTGGTTTCCTCTTTCCGATAGTAGATAAATCTATTTCAATGACTTTGTCTGCATCAAGGACATTTGCAAAATTGGTAAGACGAAGACTCTGGAGTCTAGTCTTCATAGGATTATGTAACCCTGACCTCTTGAGTCCTCCCTGCTGGAGCAACTTGACAAGGGTTAAGAAATATTGATAATATGATTCCAGATCTCTGGCTCCTTGAGTAAAATCAAGAAACTAATTCATACGGCCTGAATGATAAACTTTGTTCTGAATAGTTCTTCTTGAGCTGGGTTTTAGGTAATCCCAAGTTGCAACATTAGGATCAAACGAGGTTCGTATAACTGAGGTCCTACCTTTATATTTGTCCACATCTCGAGTATCAAATTTAGCACTTCAACTTGTGCATTGAAATTAACGTCTTCCCTTTTGTACCATCCCTGTTCTCGTGATATATCCATGGATGGTAATCCATTAAAGCGGTTTACATGAGCATGCCGTTCATTTACATCACCTCTGTAGAAATATCTACCTGATTTCACTGCCAATAATTGTGCTTAAGAAAAGTCACTAATGCACCTGGGCTTCTCATAGTAGTCATCAAAGGTAACGATGACATTGTGAGGGTTGTATTTGAGAATCGGCCCATAGACTCTATTGGACCAATCCTGGGGTATATAATAGAATTAATTGCCGCCATTTGACTTCTTTCATACTCTGATTATGACCTTCTCACAAAAACCGTATCTTTGGTTTAGCATAAGAGCCTTCTTACTAAGTATGAGTTCTCGACTTGTTAAGGTAAAGAACATATCCTTGCACTTTAGCATCACCTTCTTGGATTTTTTTCTTTACCCAAAGCTGTGGGTTGGTCATGAACCTATCAAGAACTTGTGTTTGATGTTTAGACTGAGCTTCAACATATAACTCCCATGCTACGTAAGTGTTGGGTACAAGATAGTCTCTAGTCCCCTTCAAAACTCGAACCACTTCAAATCCTCCAATGGAGGCTGAATCCAACCGCATAATTGAAAAATACTCTTTGTGCAAAGTCACCCGGGAGTTCATCTAGACAACTAAGAAGATCCATCTAAAAACAAGACAAGGAGAGAGAAAACTTAGTACATAGGTGAACCAAAACTAAGCCTATGCTTCTTTTATTCATGAAAATTTGATTTTTATGACTTCATTACAAATTATGGGTGTCTCGGAGCTAATTCTCTAAGTATTATTTTAACCCTCATGACAGGGGTATTCTCTGAGACCTCCCACGCGACAACATGGTCTATAGTTATCTTCTAGCTTTTCTTTTCCTATGACATCTGCAAGAGCTTCAAACTTCTTAGCAACTTCGGCAATCCTTAACATTTGGGAGCACATCACCAAGTAGTAGAGAATGTATTCTAGGCCTAACCATATTCTGAGTTGAAGTATCCTGAGGTTGGAAAACCAATCACTTGATGTAGATAAAGAATTGGAGGAAGCGTTCTTGGTAACGGGTAAGGTAACTACGGTCAACACTCTTCCAACAAGTTGTGCTTCCTCGCATGCCAAATACTTTAGTCCCGATTTCTAAGTAAAAGAGTTCTTGTTCATCCCTAGACAACCGTGTCTACATATTGTTGAACAGTATGGCCAAAACCTCGTTCCCCTGGCTAAAGCATTCAGACGTCACTCTGGGAGCCATTTGTTACTACCAAACCAACATTCAAATAAATTACAATGCCATTGTTGAACACTTCAACCACTTCACCATAACTCAACTAAACAATTACACTCAAGAAGACAAGTCAAACAAGAATCACCAATCAATTTCACTTATAGATGCATCATGAATACAATATCTTTTTCCAAATAGTATGCATGAATGCGTACACGATGCATAACTATCCCAACTAGTATCAGGGTTTAGGCTATCCTCGTAACCTTAAGCATAGGCTCTGATACTAGGTGAGAGATATCCCTACCTGAGGGTCTATGCACAAAATATACAAGTTACACCTTTATACAATTTTCAATATACATCAGAGTTACAGAAGTGTTTGCATAGGGGAGGAGCTCTCAGCGCCGCCCGACCAAGCATGGAGTTTAGGCCATGAGCCGGACTGCATCCAGAGGCACCTAGTGACTAGTGTTACCCCTGAATGGGTATTATGAATGAAAGCGTACTCAAGAAAAATATAGTATCTGGGTATACCATAACATCAAAAAGTTAATGTGAAAATAACTAGCAAAGCATCGGACCCTGTGTAGGGATCAACCGGTCCACCCATCCACATCCGCTCTACTACGGAGAGAGAGAATTTCACTTCGTTGGGAGCGAGGCAGAACATCTCCAACCTATCTGAGCGAAAAATAAGCTGAGGCCGTTTCGCCTACCTCCATGAACCCGAGTCACTACAAGAGGTACTTCACATTAGAGACGCTCAAAAGTGCAAATCCAGGGCATTGCTATAGATGTCGCTATGCAACGTATAGAATAGCGACGTCCATAGCGACACCTATAGCAACGCCCATAGCGACACCGACAGGGGTAAACAACAAACCGAGAGCGTCAAAAACTTAGATCTCAGATCTGAGTGTTCAACGCTCAAGCAAAAGAGGTAACCCGCGCTCTTCCCCCCCCCCTCCACACACACACACACACACACACACACACACACACACACACACACACACACACATATACACGAGGAGAGGAAAGAGAGCCATGTATACTCCTTTCTCTCCTCTCTCTTATGTTCCCTTTCCCTCTTTTTCTCTCTCTCCCTCTCTCTCTCTCTCACATACACACATTGTGTCTTTGAGAGAGAGAGAGAGAGAGAGAGAGAGAGAGAGAGAGAGAGAGAGAGAGAGAGAGATAAAGTAAAGAGAGAGAATGAGAGAGAGATATAAAACAAAGAGAGAGAGAGAGAGAGAGAGAGAGAGAGAGAGAGAGAGAGGAGAAAACAAAGAGAAAGAGAATAAAAAACCAAAGAGAGAGAGAGGGGGAGAAGACGAAAGAGAGAGGTAAGGGGAGAAATCAAAGAGAGAGAGATTAGGTTAAGATTTAAATTAGATTTAAAATTAGGTCATATTACATTTAGATTTATGTTTATGTTGAGCTTAAGATTAGGCTAGATTTAGATTTACGTTAGATTAAGATTAGGTTACATTTAAAATTAGGGCAAGATTTAAGATTAGCTAGCTATGTTAGATTTAAGTTAGATTACATTTAGGTTTAGGATTTAAGATTGGATAAGATTTAGGTTTATGTTGAGTTAAGATTATATTAGATTTAGATTTAAGATTAACATAAGATTTAAGATTAACTAGATTAAATTTAGATTTAAGTTAGATTACGTTTAGGTTTAGGTTTAGGTTAGTTTTAACATTATATTAGAAGTAGGTTTAATTTGAGTTTAAGATTAGATTAGATCTAGATTTATGTTCGATTTAAGATAAAATTAGATTTAGGTTAGATTTTAGTGCATGTCAATGAAGGTGCGCTTTGCCCAAAGAGAAAACACTAGTTACACAACAAATTGTATATTCCCATCAGAATCTGGCACCTATTAACTCACACACTAACCATATTCAATTAGCCGCTGATGAGCGTAAAGTGCGACAGGGATCCCAACGGCCTCAAAACACTAGGAGCCGATGCATGCCGAGCCCGCGACAATGAAGCGAATAGGGGGCACCACCTAGCTTTGAGCGGCTAGGACGTGGACAACGGTGATTGGAGATAACACAAACTCTACACACACACATAGAGAGAGAGAGAGAGAGAGAGAGAGAGAGAGAGAGAGAGAGAGAGAGAGAGAGAGATGCAGGTGATGAAAACCCTCGGGGTGTGAGGGAAAACTATTTTCATGCAATATTTACAGCAACCTTATTTCCAGCGAGGGTGGCAATCATGGTGATAGAGAGATGGAGGGAGAGATGATGAGCCTAATAGTACGTCCTCTAGAGGTGACTCACAGACACGGAGACTTTGCTAGCGTGAGTGTGTGGCGACCATTGGAGTCATGGTGTAGACATAGCTTCTTCACATAGTGCAAATTCTCCAAAATGCTACACTAAATTCCCCCTCTCGTGATGCAAGTGTTGCCAATCCCTCCCACCAAAATGCTACCAAGTGCTGACCTCTGATGAAATTGACGCCCCTGATAGTGACCTCTGAGTGCCTTTTTATAGGTGCTGACTGCTTTAGGTTAGGGTAATCTGATTAGATTAAGGGTTCTAATCAGGAGAGACAAAGCAAGGAGGTGGGTCCTGGATGGTTGACCCTTGCTTTGTCTTGGGGAATATTATAAAGGAAAACTCTTAGGTGGGCCTTTGTGGTCATCACCTAGAGAGAGGTGACAATTTAAAAATTGGGATTATTACAAGATTTGGTTTGAAAACTGGGAAAAATGATGACAACCTACGGATTTCACTGAAGAGGGCGTCGTGGATGCGATGCCGGTGAACGGCGGACTTAGCTGGTGCGTCGATGTAGCGCCTTTGTCATTTTTGGGGTCGGCCGAGGCATGCCTTCGACGTCTTTTGTTATTTTGGTGTCGATGGCGCGCGACTTGACCTCTTCTTTTTTTTGTTGATGACGTTGATTCCTTCGTTTTTTTTCCTATTTTCTTTGATGTGTGCTTATATGCGTGTGTGTGTTTTTTCCAAAGATGCGTGTGCGTTTGTGGGGTTGTGTGAGTGTGTGTACTATTTGTATGGGTGTGTATATCCGAGTGCATAAATGCGTGCCGAATGTGTGTGTGTATGGCTTGGGTTGTGTGTGTATATGTCGAGCGGGTGTGTGTGAGTGTGAATGAGTGTGGGTGGGAACGAGGGAGTTTATAGTTATATATAGAGAGAGGGAAGGAGCGAGTGTTGGACAAGGGGAGGGGAGAGTGTGTGTTCGTGTGTGTGTAGTGTGTGTGCGTGTGTGATGTGAGTAAGAGAGAGAGGGAGAACAACTTTGTATACTGCGCCAGCGGCCACATAGGAAGCAAGAGGGAGAGTGAGAGCGATGGTAGCGAGAGTGTGAGGGGGAGTGTTTGAGTGTGTGTGTGTGGGGTGTTAGGAGAGAGAGAAAAAGGCCTCAGTGCAGCGCCTTCGGGCTTGGTGACACATCACGAGAGAGCGAGAGACTTTGGGCTCGGGTGGCTCGCCAGTGGAAACGAGGGAGGAGGGGGGTGAGGTCAATGGGGTGGGGAGAGGTAGTGGGCCAGGGTTGAGAGAGAGAGAGAGAGAGAGAGAGAGAGAGAGAGAGAGAGAGAGAGAGAGAGAGAGAGAGAGAGAGAGAGAGAGAGAGAGAGAGAGATGATTTCATGCGCCCGCATGGGCCATCTCCACAGAGAGCGAGAGAGAGAGAAAGAAAGAAAGAAGAGAGAGAGTGAGAAAGAAAGAAGAGAGACAGAGAGAGAGCAGTGGCCCGCTGGTGGGAGGAAAACAAGAGGGGAGAGAGGGAGGGGAGAGTGAGGTCGAGGGAGTGTGGACGAGAGGGAATAGGGAGGGGTGAGGTATCACGGGCCCGCCGATGGAGTATGGAGGAGCGAGAGGAAATAAAAAATGTTAAAGTGTGTGTGTGTATAAATAATACAAGAGAGAGAGATTGACTTTGGTTCATGCATGGTGGCCCGCCAATGGAATATGACAGTGGTGGTGTGTTTTTATGCACCCTTTGGGGCTAGGTGACACATGAGCAAGGATAAGAGAGAGATGGTGGACTGGCGGAGCCGAGCAGGAGAGAGAGAGACCTCTGTCTTCTGGTGATATTGGAGGGAAGTGTGGCCAAATTGGTGGCGGCCCGTCGGTGGTTAAGCATAGAGGGGGTGGTGAATGTTAAAAAAAACTTTTTATCATTTTTTCTTGGTAATGTGCTCTCCCCTTCTTGGGGTTGGTTCTTGCGGCCGTGGTTTTGAAAACCGGCCGTCATTAGCCCTCCCGTCTGGCTAGAGGCATTCATGCTTCTAGCTCTACCTCTGATTCTTTAGTAGCAGAGTTGGAGGGTTCTCCCTCTTCTGGAATATCTAGCATGACCTATGGATCAAACCTTAAAAAATACCTCTTTAGCCTCCATTCATTGGCTCTAGTCTTGCGAATTCTCCCATCTGCTTCCATCAACTTATAACTGCCATTGTCGTAGTGCTTTTTGACAATGAATGGTCCTTCCCATCTGGGTTGAAATGTCTTGTCCTTCCTAGTGTCAAATCTGTTGTCGTATCTCAATACTAACATGCCTTTTTCTAGGCTCTTTTCCTTAAGCCCTTGATTGAAGGTGAGCCGACGTCGCTCTGCTTGCGCTGCATAGTGATTGATTGCATCTTCCCTATCTAATTGGAGCCTTTCTAGATCCAGGATGTGGTTGCGGAGATTGACAATTGGGAGCTGTAATTGGCTAGCCATGACTCGCAAGCTGGCTATCTGTACCTCAATGGGTAGAATGGTCTCCTTTCCATAGACTAGATCGAAAGGGGTGAAACCTAATGATGCTCGGAATGTCGTTCAATAGGCCCATAGAGCGGCCATGAGATGTTCACCTGTGTGGTTATTCACTTGCTTTGTGATGATTTTAAAGATCATACCATTTACCTTTTCCACTAGGCCATTGCACTGTGGATAGTATGGTGTGGAATGTCAGCGTGTAATTCCTAACTTTTTTATCACTTCTCCCACTAGGTCGCCTCTAAAACTGTTAAGTATGGAGCCTGATTTACCCTTGTAATTTTCTGTGGTAAAAGCGCACATTTGTAAGACCCCCATTATGATGAGAAGCCATTGTGCGTGAAGGAAAATCACTCACAAGAATCAGGGGCAACTTTAAAGGCCTCAGGGGCGGAGGCCCCCGAGACTTTTTTTCGTCGGAATATTCTTTTTCGCCGGAATATTATGGCCGGACGGCGGCCGGAAAGTGGTCGGAAAACAACCGATCGGTTGGCCGGTGGCCGGTAGTCAATGGCCGATGGCCGGTGGTCGGAAGTCAATGGCCGGTGGCCGAATTCAAAAGCGGACCTGTCTTCTCAAGGGCGGCCACACATGGGCAGATTGGAGGGTCCGATTTGGACTTATTCGCACAAGGGCGGCTACACATGGATGTCTCTCATAAGAGAGGGAAACCCTTTTGGCCTATAAAAGGAGGCCATTTCTACACACATTTCATAGTGTGAAGTTGATGCAACAAGGTGAGTGTGAGGTGGTGAGAGTGAAGCAAGGGGGGAGCTCCATTAAGGGTATAATCCCTTTGTAAACTACTTCTTGTTTTGAAGTACTAAAGCGATTGAGTGGCTGCTTTCCCATGGACGTAGCCCACATTGGGTGAACCACGTATATCGTGTGTACTCTCTCTCTCTCTCTCTCTCTCTACTCTATAATCTCGTGTATATAAATCTGTCTCTCTCCATTAAGTAATCTACTCAATTATCTATTTAGCTACGTCCTATTTCCTAACAACTGGTATCAGAGTAAGGTTTGCTCGTAGCTAAATTATCTCAAGGAAAGGATTCCTTGAATTGAGTGGGAGTTATGGCAACCATAATCCATGAGGGAATCTTATCCCTTGACCACAAATCATAATCACATTAAACCAACTCCCATACTTGGAGTTTGACTTATCCCCTGCAGTCAATCAGAGTCTACAAACATATGACTCGTAAGACATGATTCTTACATGCATAAAAAGATTCCGACCAGCAACTAGTCATGATATAAAATCCAATTTTGACAACATCCAACCATGCAAAGTTGGCGCATCACGTCTGCACTTTATATCCCTAGCACATAGAGCTAGTTTTGACTTAGAAAGGTGGAAAGCGATCATAACCATGCATATGAGGAATCCACATCAATACATAGATTTACATACATCATATGATAATATTCTATCACCATAAACATGATGCAAAACAGCTCCGACCTTTAGGTCAACCATAAACTATAACTTCACACATATGCAAAAAACAACTTTTCAATATGTTTGGGAGCATGCATAACATGCAAATGAAAGTATTTGACCTCAAACCAATGCATCAAGATCAGCTCCATAATATAGAATAGCACTCTATCACATCACTTTACCCATATGGTACTAACACAACAAACGGTAACCCAAAGAGAAAGCCACTTTAATCATGTCTATCTATGTGGTTCGGAATGTCTAACCATATACCCTCGCATAAGTTTATGGGTGTCTAATAGGTAAAATAAACTCACAAAAATAAACTATAGATCATACATAATCAGCTTGGTTAACTCACGACATCATGTGGTACTCCCCCTTGGAAGCACCTCGACAAGTGTAGGTAAAACTGATTATAGAACGATTAATAACTCGCATTTCCGAGGAAATAACGGAGACATAAATACATTTATCATCAAGTTTCGTCAAGATTTTGAATTGGTTAAGTGGGGTTTTCCATGCGGTGAATCTATATAGTGATTCTCCAAGGAGTCTCGAGTCAAAAAAATTGGTTGTGCAATGGACAACAAGCTGTTTTTTTCACCATATCTCCTAGCTCATGCGTGATTTTCATATGAAACCTGAAAAAAAGTTTCTAAATGATATGTTTTATCTTTGATATAAAGGGTTCAGGCTGATTCATAACGGTTTGTGAGATATGACCAAAACAGTGTTCCTACCGTCTCTATGACGTGAAACGAAAAGCGCTCTTTATGCACGTACATGATCATAAACGCATCCTGTGCATAATTGAACATGCTAAACATGATGAAATAATCATGGGGAAAATTCATACGTAATTGGTTAATCCATACATACACTCGTATACAAAAAAAAAAATCACCGAGAGGGTGACTACTCAGAACTAGTTTTGGTTGGTGGGCCTTGCTATATAAAATCTATAGAATATAACATGACATATGAAAATTGACATTCATTTAAAGTTTTGTAATGTGAATTTGATTCTTCTAGAATACAAGCACCCAAGGTACAATTGATCTCATCTAGGACTGGTTTTCTTTCACAAATAATGGTCAAGAACTAAAGCAATTCAAGGTCCGTTGCATGTCTTACAAAGCATGACGTCTTGTATAAAGGTGCAAGTAGCCAATGGATTGATCTTGTGATATGGCATGTGTTACAAAGCTCCCGTGCGTGCTAAAAATAGGTAATAGTTGGGCAAGGTCACCAAGCAAGAGAACACATTTGTTGTTGAAGGGATCTGCCAATGCCCTACTTTCTATGTTGACATTTTGTCTTACAATAAGGTCAAAATTCGTTTGGATTAACATGGATAGCTCGTTTATCACTCATCGGTCTCATGAATAGAGAGGGGATACTATTGATTTGAGACTAGTATCTTGAACTAATCATGGATTGTAGATGCAATGCTACTAAGTCTTCTTGTTGCCGCCCTGATGGCAAAGCACCCAACGATAATAAAAAGTGAGAGCAGTAGGAGTGTCTATTTTATTTTTCTGTCAATTTCATTTATCGATATATATGTGAGGTGTCATAATAATCAATATCTAATTCTCCTAAATGATTTTCTCATATTAAACTGATCATTTAATGTGGGGAAGTGCCAGGGGAGAAAAAGCTAGAATATTGGTTAAGCTAGCAGACCGGCCACAATAGGGATCCAAAGGAGGAAAAATAGGGATCCAAAGGGGGGGCCATCTGCAAAAGAGCCATGTGAAACAATGGGCTAAAAAGACCCTAAGGTTCAGCCCATTAAGACTTCCAAAATGCTAAGGTTCCAAAATTCAAAGGTTGTGTCCAAAGGTCAACCCTAGGGGAAATTGGATGCTTTGTGTGTAACTAAAAAGTCTTTGCATATCCCTACTTGGGAGGGGGCGAGCCCTTCTTCTAGGGGATGAGAGAGAAAGTCACACACACACACAGGGTCCCTTTACACAAAGGGAATTAGGGACACGTGTCAGCTCCCTAGCCTAGATGCCCACAAGGTGTGCCCAATTCCTATTGGATGGCGTTGGAGGTGGACCAATGAGAATTAGGCTAGAGTAAATCTAGTTTAATTAATTTAAAAACACTTAATAAAAGAACCAATGAGAATTAAGTCTCCTAGAAGACTATTGGACAGTCTCCCAAGGGATCCAATGAGCATTCAGGAGCCCAATGGCTTGCCTGTTTCCTATTGGCCAGGAGGCAAAGGGGTCCAATGAGAGTTTAGTTTAATTATTAAATTACCTAAATCTCTCACAAAAGGGGAAAGGGGGACACATGTCAGAAGGCTATCACTTATGCTGCTTAATAGCCATTGGCTTGACTTGGGGAGGTCCAATGGGGAGCCTGCAAGAGCAATTAGCAAGAGGGCTCGCCCAAGAGAGAGAGGGGGCTGATTTTTGCAAGGCATTATCACACACACACTCACACAATCTCATGTGTGAAGAAAGAGAAGACTATCTCTTCCCAAGCTTTAATGGAGAGCTCATCACCTACTCCAAGCTTGTGAGATAGAAGCCTACATCAACATACTCTTGGCATGTGGATGCAAATCCAACCAAGAGCCAAGCTTCAATGCATGCTCATCTCCTCTACCAAGATAATTACTAAGCTAAGCTATGCTAATATGAGTGATTATGTGAGGAGATGTACATCTTTCTCGTAAGATACTCCTTCTTCCTCTCAATCTACTCTCATACCCTGCTAGCTCTCACCATCTTCGAAGGTGTGTGAGGTCTTGGGTCTGAGAACGGGGATAATTAAAGTTGTGTTTGCTAAGTGTTTTGCTTAGTGTATGAAGCTTTCATCTTCATTACACTAGCTAGTCTTGAAGGAACACAAAGAATTGTATTGTACAATGTCTCTCTTGATGGGAGAAACCATAATACAAAGCCTTTTGGAGGGGGGACCGGCTCCATGCAAATCCGGTCCTCAATTGTTGTCAATAGCTTAATTTCTCTCTCTTTTGAAGGTATTGTTGATGCTATCTAACTAGGTGTTATGCTTTTTGTTGCTCTCTCCACCCAAGCACTCTTGTAATTCTCATTAGGAATCTATTCTAATGAAATGCCCACTATGTTCATGCTAATTTCCGCTATGTAAAGAATGAGGATGCAAGAGAGCTACACAAGACAAGCACAAAGCACACAGAGATGGAAAGATTCTTCTTCTTCTTCACAAAAAAGAGAGTACAAAATGGCTAAGTGCTAAAGCTGAAAAGTAGCACATATGTACATGCGGTCACTAAGTGTGAACTCGCTAGAAGCGTACTAGGCTGGCACTATAAGTGTAGTCCAGCTGTAGAATCACTGGCAGAGATCCTCTGTGTCGGTCACCTAACGCGCCAGTGAGTAAATGCCGTAAGCGGCCAAGACCCGTAGTGGATGCCAGCTCAAGGTGTAGAGCTCGACATCTCAACACTCCCCCTCGAGCTCTGCATGTTGCAGAGTCCAAGCATAGCCCTCTATGTGTTTGGTCCTTGCATGGAACACTGGGTTCCTAGCCAACTGCATGCTGCTGAGGTTGTCACAATGGATGAAAATCTGCTGGTCCACCTGCACTCCCAAGTCCTCAAGTAATGTGCGTAGCCAAGCTACCTTGCACGCCGCAACTGCTGCACCTCTGTGCTCGATAAAGCAATCGTAGGCTGCTTTTTGCTGCTCCAAGTAACAACAGCACTCCCAAAAGAGAACATGAAGCCACTCGTAGATCTCCTATCAACAATGCTACCTGCCCAATCTGCATCTGTATACCCATACAATGCTAATGGTGCATCTGCTGCATAGAACAATGCGTAGTCAAGAGTACCTTGCACATACCTAAGTGTGCGTCGTACTCCATCCAAATGTGGCTTCCTCGAAAGCTGCATGAACTGACTCACCAAGCCTACTGTGTAGCTCAAGTCTGGCCTCGTGATAGTCAAGTACATTAGACTACCCACAATCTTCCTCTACATGTTGACATCCTCAACAACATCACCCTTCTCTGCACTCAGCTTTGCATTCACATCCAAGGGAATAGAAATTGGCTTACAATCAGCCATACCATACTTTGACAACATGTCCAAAGCATACTGTCTCTGTGATAGCCATACACCCTCTGGAGTCCTGATCACCTAAATGCCAAGAAAGTAGCGCAACTTGCCTAAATCTTTCATTTCAAACTCCTGTTTGAGAAGACCCTTCACATGGTCAATCTCCATAGCATTGCCACCAACAATAATAAGGTCATCTACATATATGGTAATGACCACAATCCCCACATCACTCTCACGTATGTTAAGTATGGAGCCTGATTTACCCTTGTAATTTTCTGTGGTAAAAGCGCACATTTGTAAGGCCCCCATTATGAGGAGAAGCCATCGTGCGTGAAGGAAAATCACTCATCGGAAACCAAAATTTTCACGGACAAGAATCAGGGGAAAATTTAAAGGCCTCGAGGGCAGAGGCCGCCGAGACTTTTTTTTTCGCCGGAATATTATGGCCGCACGGCGGCCGGAAAGTGGTCGAAAAACAACCGGTCGGTTGGCTGGTGGTCGGTAGTCAATGGCCGATGGCTGGTGGTCGGAAGTCAATGGCCAGTGGGTGGTGGCCGAATTAAATGGCCGGTGGCCGAATTCAAAAGCGGACTTGTCTTCTCAAGGGCTGCCACACATGGGCGGATTGGAGGGTCCGATTTGGACTTATTCGCACAAGGGCGGCTACACATGGCTGTCTCTCATAAGAGAGGGCAACCCTTTTGACCTATAAAAGGAGGCCATTTCTACACACATTTCATAGTGTGAAGTTGATGCAACAAGGTGAGTGTGAGGTGGTGAGAGTGAAGCAAGGCGGGAGCTCCATTAAGGGTATAATCCCTTTGTAAACTACTTCTTGTTTTGAAGTACTAAAGCCATTGAGTGACTGCTTTCCCGTGGACGTAGCCCACATTGGGTGAACCACGTATATCGTGCGTACTCTCTCTCTCTCTCTCTACTCTATAATCTCGTGTATATAAATCTGTCTCTCTCCATTAAGTAATCTACTCAATTATCTATTTGGCTACGTCTTATTTCCTAACAACTGGTATCAGAGCAAGGTTTGTTCGTAGCTAAATTATCTCAAGGAAAGGATTCCTTGAATTGAGTGGGAGTTATGGCGGAGGAAGGGAAGCTCAAGATTGAGAAGTTCAACGGCAAAAACTACCAACATTGGAAGATGCAGATTGAAGACTATCTCTACTAGAAGGACCTCTATTTGCCACTAGGCGGTCTTGCGAAGAAGCCCGCAACGATGGCAGATGAAGCATGGATTGTCCTTGATCGAAAGGGACTAGGAACAATCCGGTTAAGCTTGGCGTCAACGATGGCCTTCAATGTTTTGGAGATGAAGACCACGGAGGACTTGATGAAGTCACTTGACGACTTCTACGAGAAACCATCGGCATCCAATAAGGTATTTCTTATGAAGCGCTTGTTCAATCTAAAGATGGCAGAGAATGGTTCAGTTGCAGAACACCTAAATGAATATAACACATACATAAGTCAACTTCGATCAGTGAAAATCAATTTCGATGAAGAAGTGCGAGTTGGTTCATTCTGATGTTTGGGGTCCTGCAAGTACACCATCACTTGGTGGCTCATTGTACTATGTAACATTTATAGACGATGCGACTAGAAAAACATGGGTTTATGTCATGAAGAATAAATCCGATGTATTTTCCATATTTCAAAGGTGGAAAGCCTTTGTGGAGAATGAAACAGGTACCAAGGCTAAATGCCTCAGATCCGACAATGGAGGCGAATATTGCAGCCAAGATTTTGAAATCTTTTGTGCTAGCAATGGCATTCGGAGGCAAAGGACAACCTAAAGGACACCTCAACAACATGGGATTTTGGAAAGGATGAACAGGACAATCATGGAACGAGCACGAAGCATGCGGCTACATGCAGGCCTACCGCTTGAGCTTTGGACGGAAGATGTAAGTACGTCTGTGTACTTAATCAATCGTTCACCCTCAACGGCATTGGATGGGGGAGTTCTAGAAGAGGCATGGACAGGTAAACCGGTGAATTATGCATTTCTCAAAGTGTTTGGGTGTGAGGCTTTCATGCACATAGATAGAAGCCTAAGATCAAAGTTAGATGCAGTCCAAAAAGTGTTTCTTCATTGGCTATGGAGAAGGAGACTTTGGGTATCGCCTATGGAATCCTGAAGATGGTAAAATCTTAAGGAGTAGGGATGTAATTTTTAACGAACAAAATATGTACAAAGGTTACTTGGAAAGAAAACAAACAAAAGAAACAGGTGATGAGTACATGGAGCTTGAGGATGGTGAAGACTCAAGGACTGCAAACGGTGACAATGTGCAACAACGTCATCCAAATGAGGAGCCTCAACCTATTCCCCGAAGATCTACAAGAGAAAGTAGAGCTCCAGAAAGGTTTGTTCCTTCCTTCAACCATCTCTTGATCTCAGATTCTGGAGAGCCGGAATCATATGAAGAAGCTATGCAACATGAATCCAAAGAAGAATGGATGAAGAGCATGCAAGTGGAGATGGACTCACTACATCTCAACCAAACATGAGAGTTGGTTGAGTTGCCTAAAGGTAAGCGGTCACTTCAAAACAAATGGGTGTACAAGCTAAAGGAAGAAGAAGGTGGGAAAAAAGGTACAAGTCTAGGCTTGTGGTAAAAGGTTTTTCTCAAAAGAAAGGTATTGACTTCAATGAAATATTTTCTCCTGTTGTAAAAATGAACTCAATTAAGCTTGTCTTAAGCCTTGTGGCTGCTCATGATCTAAATCTCGAGAAAAAGGATGTAAATACGGCATTCCCTCACGGTGACTTAGAGGAGGAAATCTACATGCTTCAACCAAAGGGGTATGAAGTAAAAGGTAAGGAGAAAATGGTTTGCAGATTAAAGAAGAGATTGTATGGTTTAAAGCAAGCATCAAGACAATGGTACTTGAAGTTTGATCGATGGATGTTGGATCATGGATTCACAAGATGCAACTCGGATCACTACGTCTACACGGAGAATTTGGGTGATGGGAAATTCATCATCCTAATGTTGTATGTTGATGACATGTTGATTGCAAGTGCTAACATGTAGGACATCAAAGACCTAACAGAGGAGCTGTCCAAATCTTTTTCAATGAAAGATTTAGGTGCTGCAAAGAGGATACTTGGTATGAAAATATCAAGGGACAGGACGAAGAAGACAATAAAGCTATCTCAAGAAGATTACATCAAGAAGGTACTAGAAAGGTTTGCAATGCAAAATGCAAAACCAGTTTCTACACCTTTGGCTGGTCATTTTAAACTAACGAAGGATATGTGTCCAAAGACACAAGAGGAGATAGTCTATATGTCTAAAGTTCCATATGCTGCAACGGTAGGTTCTCTAATGTATGCTATGGTCTCGACAAGGCCAGACATTGCACATGCAGTGGGAGTTGTGAGTAGGTTCATGGACAACTCAGGTAAAGAGCATTGGCAAGCTGTGAAGTGGATACTTAGGTATCTAAAAGGGACAACAACAAATGCTTTGTGTTTTGGAGGAACTGATATTTTTCTAGAAGGGTATGCTGATGCAGATATGGCAAGTGACAAAGATACTCGAAGGAGCACTACTGGCTATGTGTTCACGGTTGGAGGCACAGCAGTAAGCTGGGCTTCAAAGCTGCAGAAAGTGGTTTTACAAAAGCGCACATTTGTAAGGCCCCCATTATGAGGAGAAGCCATCGTGCGTGAAGGAAAATCACTCACCAGAAACCAAAATTTTCACGGACAAGAATCAGGGGCAACTTTAAAGTCCTCAGGGACGGAGGCCCCTGAGACTTTTTTTTCGTCGGAATATTCTTTTTCGCCGGAATATTATGGCCGGCCGGCGGCCGAAAAGTGGTCGGAAAATAACCAGTCGGTGGGCCGGTGGTCGGAAGTCAATGGCCAGTGGCCGGTGGCCGAATTCAAAAGCGGACTTGTCTTCTCAAGGGCGGCCACACATGGGCGGATTGGAGGGTCCGATTTGGACTTATTCGCACAAGGGCGGCTACACATGGCTGTCTCTCATAAGAGAGGGCAGCCCTTTTGGCCTATAAAAGGAGGCCATTTCTACACACATTTCATAGTGTGAAGTTGATGCAACAAGGTGAGTGTGAGGTGGTGAGAGTGAAGCAAGGCGGGAGCTCCATTAAGGGTATAATCCCTTTGTAAACTACTTCTTGTTTTGAAGTACTAAAGCGATTGAGTGGCGGCTTTCCCGTGGACGTAGCCCACATTGTGTGAATCACGTATATCGGGTGTACTCTCTCTCTCTCTCTCTACTCTATAATGTCGTGTATATAAATCTGTCTCTCTCCATTAAGTAATCTACTCAATTATCTATTTAGCTACGTCTTATTTCCTAACAAAAACTTGGTCCCCTATCAGATATTATCTCAAGAGGTGTGCCAAAACGGTAACAGATGTGCTCAAGTATGATCTTTGCTACCTCTTGGGTTGTAATGAGGGTGGTGGTTGCCGCTTCCGCCCATCGGGTCATGTAGTCTACACCAACTAGAATGTATAGCTTACCTGATTGGGCCCTTGGTAGAGGACCAATTGCATATATTCTCCATTTTTCAAACGAACCATATGAGATGATAGGAGTCTGTGGCTCATAGGTTAGTGTGCAATTACTGGCCACTTGACAGGCCTTGCATGTTTTACACCAATGATGCACATCCTTGTTCAGACTAGGCCAAGAGAATCCTGCCTGTAGAATCTTGCTACTCATGATATCTAAAGCATAATGACCACCGCATACACCATCATGACAACTTGAGATTACCTCTGTGATCTCACTGGAGGTTGGTACTCGCCTGAGAATCTGATCCTTGCCTTTACAATACAAGTGGTTGTTTACAAGGCGGTATCTTGTAGCCTTCCTTACCAACCACTATTTCTGGCCCTTAGTGTACCCTTCAGGACATTCTTATGTATCTAAGAAGCTGATGATATCATGCATAGCATCACTACCTTGAAAGAGGGGTAGTTTTAGTTTAATTGCTCCTATGGGAACGTCTTGTATTCTTTCCTTGGCTAGAGCATCTGCCTCCTGATTTTCTATCCTAGGGACATGAAATAATTGCACTGCTTCAAACTTTCTTAAAAGATCCTTAACTTGGTGTAGTTGACCAAGTAAAACCTGATTTTTACAAACCCAAGTGCCGTTTATCTGCTTTATCAAAAGCAAAGCATCGCCAAACGCATTTAGGTGTTGAATCCCTTGCAAAATACACTATTCTAATCCAAGAATTAAAGCCGCATACTCTGCTTCATTGTTGGAGTGGGAGTGTAACAGCTACCCAATGGAGAATACCTTGCTCATTGAAAATGATGATGCCAGCTAGAGACTCGTCCACCGTTCTCTTGTATGCTCCATCAAAGAAAAGAGAGTGAGATCTTTCTAGCTTAGGAATTTCTACCATTGGTGTCTCTTTTTTTTCTTCCATGTTTACCTTCAGCTTCTTCTCATAGTGACGATGAGTAAGAATACCTGCTAGACTAGCCCTGGTGGAGTTTTCTACCTGCATGGTGTAGTCAAACTCTTGTAATCTAACCAGCCATTTAGAGATCCTAGATGAGACATCCATGTGTCGCATTACATACGAAAAAACCTCCTCCATTGTTAGAATTACAAAGGGTCTAGGCAACAGATAAGAGCGGAACTTTGTAGTAGCAAACATTAATGCCAGCACCATGTGCTCTACTATGGTGAATCCCTTTTTTGATGGGGTCATGACATGACTAGAGAAGTAGATAGGACACATGAAATAATTTTGGGGGTCCTTTTGCATTATTACGGCTCCAAATGTATCACTTCCTACACTAAGGTTCACATAAAATGGCTCGTCCCATTTGGGGGTGAAATGGTGGGAAGCGTGGCTTGGATCTGCTTCACCTCGGTAAACTGCTGCTCATTTTCTTTACTCCATGAGAATACATCTCTTTGGGTGACTTGTTGTATAGGGAGAACCACTTGAGATAGCAAGTCAATGAACCTGCTTAAGTATCTTACCTTCTGAAGGAAAGAGACCAACTGCTTAGCTATGGTGGATGATAACAAAGATACCAAAGCTTGAATCTTGCTAGGGTCAGCCTCAATCCCTTTTGTTGAAATTACATGGCCAAGGAGAGTGACCTTGCTTTCACCAATGTGACACTTGTCCACATTGAGCTAGCTACCCAAGGTTTGCAGCTTGGTCAGGCCATCATAGACTTTGCTCAAATGGAGGGAGCGTTGTCGAGAAATTTGCGGTCTTGCCAGGAAAGCACTGGGCTTATGGCTGTGAGAGTTTGTGAGAGAACTCAACAAAAACTATATGAAGGAGTTAAACCATAGATGCCATGAAGACTAGGGTTTGGAAAGAAGTGCAATCAAAGAAGACTCACTCTTTCTCTCTTGCACTCACACATACAAAGAAAGAACGCAAAAGAGAATGTCAAAACAATACGAAGATGAAAACATCAAGGCTATGGTCATATCG
Source organism: Adiantum capillus-veneris (assembly GCF_014529385.1). NCBI lineage: Eukaryota > Viridiplantae > Streptophyta > Polypodiopsida > Polypodiales > Pteridaceae > Adiantum > Adiantum capillus-veneris. Next base: position 96,367,290 of record NC_140931.1, on the reverse strand, counting down.
TATCATGGGTAATATGAAAGGGTTAATGGATGAGTTAATGGAATTCAATCTTGGCTGACCAAATAGGCTACGAATTGTTCTTTGGAATTGTAGTTTTGTGTTTACCATAATATATATATTTTATCTAGTGATTGGGATTAATTGTGTGTACAAATCCTCTTGGTTCATAGCAAGATAACTACGCTTACATCAAAAGAAAAATTATAGTCTATGAGAGGTAGTATGATGGGATCCGGTGATAGAAGTATTTCATTGAGCCTTTCAGGGCCGAAGAGAAACACTATACATTGTTGAAAGTGTATTTTACGGCTAATCCATACGTTAGTTCTAATAGATCGTACAGAGTGAAAGCGATAGAAATGATCATCATGTGGGTTATTCATCTAGGATAGTATGTGAGAAATGTAGATATGAGAGAAGTGAAGAGATGAGAAGTTTCCCTCCCAAGCCCTATTCTTGCCCGTAGGCAATAAGGATACTGCGGGGAGAGATGTACCTGTAGCAAGAGAACCTAGAGAGGATGAATTACTAAGAATGAGAGAGATAGGTTTGGTTAAGGAGATGAGATTAGATACATACATATATATATATATATATATATATGTTGGATTAGAGATGAAAATGAAAACAACAAGAAATCAAGAAAACATCAATGTAGAACACATCTTACTTGAAACCCTTCGGCACCATTATTGATGGGAGAGAGAAGAAGAGTGGATAATTCCACTTTGATTGATACACCAAGTGCAAGACCTTCTTTGATTAGAGTTGATCTTCCAAGGTTAGCTTTTTGCAAGAATGGCTAGTCTCCCTCTAGGAGAAAGTGTAGGCTTGGGCTTCTGTTAATGGCTAAGTACAATTAGGCATTACTACTCACTCCCTCGAGAATTCCTCTCATCAATGGCTTGAATGCTTGAGTTCTTTCCAAGAAAGAAGAGGTCCCCTTTTATAGGTGAAGGGAACCCACAAGGGTTTACACAAGAAGAGAGGAGCCAGTGTGAACAGGAATTGGAAAAGTTGGAAATGAGCTGTCCCTGCATGATGTGGGCAGACTGGGGTCCAGTATTTTGATCATATCTCCTCAACCATGGCTCCAAATAAAAAAGTAAAAATATGGGCAAAAACGTCAGCTCATTAGCTACGATTTTCATCTTAAAATCGTTTTCCAATTCAGATTGGAACCTTGTGTAAAAAATTCATCAAAATAGAGTCCATTTATGGCAGCAAAAGTCTTCATGTGGTCTCCTTAGCTTAGACTTTCATTTAATTCCAAAGGACACCTCATGCCATATGAAAGCATGACATTGCTCCTTGATAAAGTTTTGTAATCATGCTTGCAATAATGCATTAAAATAAGTGTATCTTTGAAATCATGCCACCTAGTGTCCCACTAGGATTTGATTCTCTCCTAGTAGCTATTTAAAAAGAAATATAAGAAAAGTATAAAAAATACATAGAATATATATATATTGGAGTTTACCCTAGATATAGGATCTAGCTAGGGTGTGAGATGATAATGAAATAGTAGAAATAAAGAATCAATGCTTTTTGCCCCAAGTTAAAGAGGCATAGCTATTGATGCTTTTCCCATAGTATTTTCTGTTGGTAAAGTAAGGATATGTTACCCTTGAGAAAAATAATAGGATGAGATAGAAGGCTTATTATTATACTTAAATATTCATATGTACACTATAGGAAATATAATTATGTATCTAAAAAAATACAAGATAGATCTTGTAGCATGCGTTCCCACTATGTACGTGTCACAGCACGACATCCACCCCCTCTAAACCTGCACATCCTCCGGTATGTGCCACATTGTCTCTTTGTAAGATTAGACCTCTTGTACATCTTCCTTGTCTTCTTCTTCACTGGATGATTCCAGAGCTTCATGTTCACTTTGATCTTCACCTGTGTTTTTCTCTTCTTCCTCATCCATATCTTCTAGATCATTGTCTCCTCTTCTCTTAAACATTTTAATCCTTTTTCCTGCAATGGGAATCTTTACTTCTGTACCATCTAGTTCAGACAAGCTGTAAGTAGCATTTTCATGCACATGCTTTACAACATACGGTCCAAACCATCTTTTTGAGAACTTACGCATGACTGTGTGTTGGTTATCAAGGCTACTATCATACACTAAAACCCAGTCACCTTTGTCAATTGCTTTGCTCCTGAGTCGATGTCGCTTATCAAAATAGTCCTTGTTTTTCAACCTTGCATTTTTGAGTCATTCTTTTGCAGCTTCAATGTCTCCAGGTCTTCTCTCTAGCTGCCTTATATGCAGTGCAAGGAGATCTCCCGTACTAAGCCCCTCTTGCCAAGGTAGTACATTCCATGTGGGAATTGTATCCTCAATCGGCATCACTGGCTTTTGACCATGCATTAGCTCCGCAGGCATGTAGCCAGTTACTGAGCTATGTGTTGTACGATGAGCCCATAAAGCATATGGTAACAATTTTGGTCACTCACCAACTCTTCCTTCGCAAGCCTTGGCCAAAGCTTTGATGATAGGAGGATGCCCTCTTTCACTCTTTCCATTGCCTTCAGGGTTGTAAGCTGTAGTAAGAGAAAGCTTGATCCCTAATCTAGAAAAGAACTCCCTTACTTCTTCGGCATCCAGTTCACCTCGATCTGCAGTGATTTTTCCCACACAACCATAACGGCAAATCACCTCATCAAGAAGGAGTTTGCACACAGCTTTTGTGGTCTTAACTCTTAATGCTCTTCCTTCAACCTGGTTAGTTAAGTCCTCTCGTGCAAGAACCAAGTATCTCATCTGCCAGAGTCCTAAACGCATCGTGACTAGATCCACAACCCATTTATAGTGCATGGCTAGTGGATATGTAGGGTGCAATCCATCACAATGTCGAACATTTGAATACATTTCACAAGTTACACATGACTCTACAAACTGAGATACATCTTTATACATACCCTTCCACCAGTATTTTTCTTTCAACTTGGAGAAGGTTGCCCACACACCCCTGTGTCCAGCCCATAGACTCTCATGAAACTCTTGCATGAGCTTTACTTGAGTCTCTTTTTTACATATAACCCGTTGTGGTGTAGCACCCTTTTGTTTAGGATGCTTCCACAAGTAACCATCCCTTAAAAAGTACCCATATGCTTTCCTGCGTATCCTCTTGAATTCTTGTTCAGACCAATCATCCTGTTTTGTTAGAGTACTCAAGTACCTTCCAATAGAAAGCCAATCACCTTCATAAAGATCTTTCAAGAACAATTCAAGTGAATTAGTCATGCAGACATTGTTACCTTTGACATGAGAGATAGAATAGAATTTTGTGCCTACATCATCTCCCTCATCAATCATTTGTGACTCATCTTCATACCTTGCCCTTGATAGCATATCTGCCACTGTATTGTCTTTACCTGCAATGTGCTTAAACTCGGGATTTAAGGACTTAATGTAGGCAATCCACCGCAACATAGCAATGTCTGGTGTTCAGCAGCTTGTAATCATCCCAAGAAGTGGTAGACAATCTGTTTCTACAACCACACAATCTGTTCCCACTTTTCAAGGCTGTAACCATACCCCATAACTCTCTCTTTATCTGTGGATAGTTTCTTTGGCGAGCACTTAGTACCTTTGCTCCAAATCTTACCACATACTTGTGTCCTTATTTTTCATCTTGCCCTATTGCCCATCCAATCCCTGTAGGACTGGTATCTACTGTCACAATCACTGGCCTTTGACACTCATAGTCTACCTTTCTCAAAGTCGTTGCTGACTGGAGTAACTCCTTTAGCTTTTTCATGGATTTTACATGTGCTTCTGTCCATTTAAACTTTTGATTCTTTCTAAGCAGCTGATAAAGAGGATCAACTACATGTGCATAATGTGGAATCCAAATAACATAGAAGACACATGCTCCTAGAAACCTTCTAGCCTCAGTGATGCTAGTGCATGTTTCTTTCATTCTTTGGATGGCATCTACCTTTGATGGACAAGGTTTCCTACCATATGGCCCGCACATGTGCCCCACAATGAGCACTTCTTTGACACCAAACATAGACTTTTTCCCTGACAATGTAAGATTCACTTCTTCCAACCTAGACAAAATTTTATCACAATCATTTATGTGATTTACCACAAACCTGCGACATCCCTTGAGATCCAAAGCTTCATCTTTGTCACTTTCTTCACATCCTTTGATAGGCAAATCATCAATGAAAGGCATTGTGATTTGAGGAATAAAGTCACGTAAGACCTTATTCATCCCATTCATCATATGTGCAACCGAGTTGGTTGCTCCCTGTGGCAAGGTACACATCCTTACCAAACCCAAAGGTGTCCTCATGGTTGTCAAGTCTCTGCTTTCGATTGCAAGCTGAAATTGATCATACCCTGAGTAGAGATCCCCCATTGAGTAGATTGCCCTCCCTGCAAACGCCTCTGCAAATTCATCCACAATTGGACCTGTTCCTACATTTCTAATTGTCACCTTGTTCAGTGGTTGCATATCTTGGATGAAGCGTAGAGAACCATTCTTCTTTGGAATTGTGAACCACCTGTTTGAGTATGGAGCACAAGAAGGCTCCAAGATTCCCATTTTGATTTTCTCATTCAATATCTCTACTAACTTTGGCAAATGAGCCTTTGGAACCGGAATAGGCCGCAGATTCCAAGGCACATGAGGTATTGTGAAAATTACCATAGGAGCTACAATATAAGGATCAACACATCCTATCTCATGTGGCTCAAATGCAAAAGCCTTACCATGCTTTGAAAGCATTTCTTTGAAGCACTTTGTCTCCTCCTGTGTTAGAAACTCCTCGCAACCAATCTGCAACTCTTGAAAAGACTCCTTTGTGAAGGTATGCCCGATATTTTTAGGATTCCGCAAACTTGGTTGTAAAGAAGCCTGTTCAATCTTTTCCCTGTTGTTGGGTGGTAAGGGTGAAGCTACTGGTTTCACCTTCTTTGCTACACTCTTGTATTTAGTTTCAACATGGACTTCTGGGCCAACTGTTTGGCTTTCTTTAAAGGCTTCTATTACTTGATACATTTCCATAGAGCAAACTTCCACAACTTCATTTTCAAGATGCAAACTAGACCTCATTATAGCATCAAGCTCACCCATAGTATCTACAAAAGAAACTTGTTCACACAAACCCAAAACATTTTCAGTAGGCTTTAGCAACCCACTCTTTTTCATGCCTATTTGTACATTATGCACATATTGCCTCTCATATCTCTTCAAATCTTCAAGTTTTGTAAAACATACTGATCCATTCCTTGTTACCAAGGAGCTCATTGAGAAAGTTTCACCTATTTTTTGATCAAGCGAGACCCTTTTTCTTTCTGTACCACTGCAATCCCGCTTTACAATGGTACTTGGCCAAAACCCATCATTTCTCTATGATCATGAAACTCTTTGCTTACCTTTGGTAGAGGATGTTCTCTGAGGTTGTCACGATTTCTTTCATGGTTTACACAGAGTGTGAGAAATTGGACAGCTCGTTTACCATCTTTGCTACGTATTCTAGCATATGCTGAACCATCGTCCATTACCTTTGTTTCCATTCGAACTCCCACAATGTAGGGTTGTCCAAGGATGAGATGATATGAAGATGTATTCTGTACAAAGAAGTTTTGGTCAATCTTTACATCACCTATTGTTACCTTCACACCTGGACATGCTGCATACAATTCACCGGATGAATTGTTCGCCACTTTTACCATCCAGCCATGATTTGTGTCCATCGTCCATTTGCACTTGTTGTAGAGACTCTTTGACATTATGTTTATTTCTGAACTATGGTCAATCAAGGCAACAAATGGCTCTTCAAGATCACCTACCTTGACCAAAGTTTCTGTAGTAGCCCTTGCCCAATGACTTCTTGAATAGTAACTCCTAGGAATATCTTCAACTTCTTCATCATCATTTGAGAAATACACTTGCTTCACTCTCCCACTAGATTGGTAGCATCCTACCACAGCTCCATCATTCTCCTTATTTTACAGTTGCATCCCTTGTGTCTTTGAGGTTTCCCCTTCAACCTGTGGACGAGAAACTTCAGCAAGGGTTTGCCTCTTTCTCTTGATGATGTCAATGATCTCCTCATGGAATTCACGCTTTGCAATGCCAAGAACTTCTCCTAGAGTAAACTCAATCTTGCTATTCAAGATCCTTTCCTCCAAGACTTTCTTTAAATCTGTAGCAACCTCAATATCAGATTGTAGTTTATAAGTTGGGCCTTTTGTCTTACCTTTCGTTGGCTCTTTCTTCTTTCCTGTTGTAGACTGCTCCATGAGTACTTCAGGTGGAGATGGTCCTTGTGTTGAGGGTGTTTGAGAAGGCATTGAGTCGCTTCTTCCCCCACTTCTAGAAGCTCTTTTTGATGGTCCTTCATCAACATTCTCACGTATGCGCTTCTCTTCTACAATTGCCTCATTTTGTTGGCATTTTTTAATGTAGGCATGCACTGACAATGAGTCCACTGGATCATTCCATCCTGTTTCTAGACATATGCAATCACCTGCTTCATGTAGAATCTCTTTTGTAAGCTTTCCCTTTTTAGCTAATTGCATGACATTTGGCCAAATTTGACCATGATGGTCACTCACCTCTTCATCACAAAAATGTTCAATTTTTACTCCATAAGTAGCTGCCTCAACTGAAGAGGTGGCATGCTTGGTTGCCATATCTTCAACTAAGGTTTGCATTCCCCCTTTCCCAAAGTTAGTTCTCAAGGGTAGACCTGTCTCTCTTAAGTGGATTTTACTATCCTTAAAAAAGACAACATCTTTTGACAAAGCATCACTAAAATCATCACAATCCCTTCTTACATGGTCTGTACTATCACACCAAATACATCTATTAACAAACCCTTCTTTAGGCTGTTGTCTTTGCATAGGAAGTGACCCTGATGGTTGGCCTTTTTCTTCAAGCTTTGCAAACTTCACCTTCAAGTCACGCATTCCCTTCACAAGCTCATCTAGCATGGACTCATCAAACTTAGGAGCGATAAAAGTAGTCTTTACCATTTTGTCAGAAGTTGAGGTGGAAGGACTTGTAGTGTTTACTACCATCTTGTCCCTTCTTCTTTGTCGTTTGGCAAGCAGTGAGACAGCACCTTCAACCTCATTCCAGTCGGTTTTTAGTCCTTGCTCAGCATCTTTATCTTCAAGAAGAAGCTCCAAATTTTCTTGAAACTCTTTACCTGCAGCTTGTAAGAAAAGATCTGTCTTCTCTGTAGCTAGTGTGGCCCTTTCTATCCTAGTGAGTTGTGCATAGCGCCGCTCAAATTCCCTAAGTAGCTCTGTTATTGATAGTCCTTGCTTTGGCTTGACTACCCATTCTAAGAATGTCCTTTTGGTCACTCTCTCTGAGTCCTCCATGAAATATTCCTCCTTTAAAGCTACTTTGAGTTCTTCCCAATTTCTCCCATGCCCATCTTTAATTGCCCTAACATGCTCCCTAATTTCTGGAGCAACAACTAGCTCAAAGCTTTGAATCATCTCACCTTCTGACACGCGATGCAGCTCCATCTCCTTCACATACTCGCGTAAGTACTTGGTTACATCTTTGCCATTGAACTGATCCATTCTGTTGACGACGGCTTGTATGGCCTTCGTTGCTGAAATCTCCCTTCTTTCAGTAGCATGTTGTTGTTGCATGAACATTGCAAATGCTTGAAACATTTGCATTGTCGCTGAGTCAAAATGCATACCCTGTTGCTCAACATGATCACCCATGGTTACCCACAAACTCTCACCCTAGCAGATTCGCGTCGGGTTCACCAAAAATATGTCGAGAAATTTGCGGTCTTGCCAGAAAAGCACCGGGCTTATGGCTGTGAGAGTTTGTGAGAGAACTCAACAAAAACCATATGAAGGAGTTAAACCATAGATGCCATGAAGACTAGGGTTTGGAAAGAAGTGCAATCAAAGAAGACTCACTCTTTCTCTCTTACACTCACACACACAAAGAAAGAACGCAAAAGAGAATGTCAAAACAATACGAAGATGAAAACATCAAGGCTATGGTCATATCGTATCATGGGTAATATGAAAGGGTTAATGGATGAGTTAATGGCATTCAATCTTGGCTGACCAAATAGGCTACGAATTGTTCTTTGGAATTGTAGTTTTGTGTTTACCATAATATATATATTTTATCTAGTGATTGGGATTAATTGTGTGTACAAATCCTCTTGGTTCATAGCAAGATAACTACGCTTACATCAAAAGAAAAATTATAGTCTATGAGAGGTAGTATGATGGGATCCGGTGATAGAAGTACTTCATTGAGCCTTTGAGGGCCGAAGAGAAACACTATACGTTGTTGAAAGTGTATTTCACGGCTAATCCATACGTTAGTTCTAATAGATCGTAAAGAGTGAAAGCGATAGAAATGATCATCATGTGGGTTATTCATCTAGGATAGTATGTGAGAAATGTAGATATGAGAGAAGTGAAGAGATGAGAAGTTTCCCTCCCAAGCCCTATTCTTGCCCGTAGGCAATAAGGATACTGCGGGGAGAGATGTACCTGTAGCAAGAGAACCTAGAGAGGATGAATTACTAAGAATGAGAGAGATAGGTTTGGTTAAGGAGATGAGATTAGATACATACATATATATATATATATATATATATATATGTTGGATTAGAGATGAAAATGAAAACAACAAGAAATCAAGAAAACATCAATGTAGAACACATCTTACTTGAAACCCTTCGGCACCATTATTGATGGGAGAGAGAAGAAGAGTGGATAATTCCACTTTGATTGATACACCAAGTGCAAGACCTTCTTTGATTAGAGTTGATCTTCCAAGGTTAGCTTTTTGCAAGAATGGCTAGTCTCCCTCTAGGAGAAAGTGTAGGCTTGGGCTTCTGTTAATGGCTAAGTACAATTAGGCATTACTACTCACTCCCTCGAGAATTCCTCTCATCAATGGCTTGAATGCTTGAGTTCTTTCCAAGAAAGAAGAGGTCCCCTTTTATAGGTGAAGGGAACCCACAAGGGTTTACACAAGAAGAGAGGAGCCAGTGTGAACAGGAATTGGAAAAGTTGGAAATGAGCTGTCCCTGCATGATGTGGGCAGACTGGGTTCCAGTATTTTGATCATATCTTCTCAACCGTGGCTCCAAATAAAAAAGTAAAAATATGGGCAAAAACTTCAGCTCATTAGCTACGATTTTCATTTTAAAATTGTTTTCCAATTCGGATTGGAACCTTGTGTAAAAAATTCATCAAAATAGGATCCATTTATGGCAGCAAAAGTCTTCATGTGGTCTCCTTAGCCTAGACTTTCATTTAATTCCAAAGGACACCTCATGCCATATGAAAGCATGACATTGCTCCTTGACAAAGTTTTGTAATCATGCTTGCAATAATGCATTAAAATAAGTGTATCTTTGAAATCATGCCACCTAGTGTCCCACTAGGATTTGATTCTCTCCTAGTAGCTATTTAAAAAGAAATATAAGAAAAGTATAAAAAATACATAGAATATATAAGAAATATAAGAAATCCTAGTGTCCCACTAGGATTTGATTCTCTCTATTTAAAAAGAAATATAAGAAAAGTATAAAAAATACATAGAATATATATATATTGGAGTTTACCCTAGATATAGGATCTAGCTAGGGTGTGAGATGATAATGAAATAGTAGAAATAAAGAATCAATGCTTTTTGTCCCAAGTTAAAGAGGCGGATCTATTGATGCTTTTCCCATTGTATTTTCTGATGGTAAAGTAAGGATATGTTACCCTTGAGAAAAATAATAGGATGAGATAGAAGGCGTATTATTATACTTAAATATGCATATGTACACTATAGGAAATATAATTATGTATCTAAAAAAAAACAAGATAGATCTTGTAGCATGCGTTGCCACTATGTACGTGTCACATCACGACAGCGTGAACTACAGATTCAAAAATCATCTATGAAGACCCGTATTGACGTTCCAAAGTATGACTGGAAGACAAAAGTCACATAGCGTTGGAATGTGGCCGGAGCGTTAGTGAGGCCAAAAGGCATCACTCTGTAAGCAAAGCATCCCCAGGGGCTTATGAAAGTTGTCTTTTTTTGGTCTTCTTCTGCAATACTAATTTAAAAGTAGCCTCAGTAGCCATCACATACTGTGTAGTGCTCATGATTTGCAACTTCATTGAGAATTTCATCTTGGAATGGGAGCGGAAAATGATCCCTCTTTGTGGCTACATTGAGAGGTTTATAGTGTACACAGACTCTCCACTTGCCATTCTTCTTTGGTGTGACTACTACTGGAGAGACCCATTCGGAGTCTTCGACGGGGTAAATGAAACCTGCCTGTAGCAAATTCCTCACCTCCGTTTGAGCAGTGCCTCTTGTTGGATTACCCCAAGCCTTCTGAGCTTTTGCACTACGTGCTTACTTCCTTCCTTGCGTCTTATGCGGTGTTGTACTACTGTGATTCCTGTGATCTTATCATAACCATCAATGAACAATATGATGAAGTTACCTAGCATGGAGACATATTCCTTCCTCTCTTCAGCGGTTAACTCACTGGAGAGCATCCGATGTAACTTACTTGTATCCTCTAAGGATTGCGTACCTGATGGTCCCTCTTGGTTTGTCGGTGGTGCTTCAGATTGTGTCAATATTTTTGGGTATTTAAGGATGACCCCCATCACTTCGATGCTACTGTTCTTTTCTTCAGTTGTTGTTGTCTCTTCTCGTGAGGTGGACAAATAGTCACTGGTGGACTCATCTTCCAAATCTTCCAAGATCATGTTGTGCTGCTTCCGAGTCCTCATGTGATAGAATATGGACTTCCCTTTAGCATCCTTCATTTGAATCATTACGGTAATCCAGTCTTGCTTAGCCTCCATGGCCATGAGCCAGGGTCTTCTAAGAATGATAGGGTAGCCCTCCCCTTTGTGTGGCATGAAAAAAATTTCTACCTCCACTTCTGTGTTGAATGCCTTCACTTTGACTGCATTCACAATGCCTACGCATTTCACTCTTACGTTATTTGCCATTTTGGCTCTGCAGGGTGCTGACCTACTTACCTGTAGGCCTAGATGGTGCATCATTTTCTCACTCATGACGCATACCGTGCGCCACCATCTATGTAGACATTTGAGATACGTTGCCCCTTGATGTGGGCATCCATGGTTGGTAGGATGTCGTCAAGGTCCCTCCCAGAAATAGGCCCAAATATCCTTGGTCTTGATCTTCTTGTACTTACCATCTTCGTCCATTGTCTCCTCATCCTTGGTGCAAGATGGAGTCATTGGGGCCAAGTTATCTTTGGACCCTGTATCAACACATCCTGAACTAAGTCATATGGTTTAGCATACTCACCCAATGAAAAAAGAATGATGTCGATCTTCTGTCGAGGCTTAGATGCTTGCTTGCTAGACTCGCCTTTTACTTTCATTTTCTCTTCCCTTTGAGAGGCTTCTTCGTGCCTGACACTCTTCAATCCCATGGCATCCACTTATTCTACCTTTGCTTTCCCTTTGTTCTTCTCTCGGACTGGTTCTTCTACCTTTTCCTTCGCTTTAGCTTCCAGGATAATAACACTCACCGCTTGGTTTACAGCAGGTGGTGGAGGTGGTGGTGGAATGAGAGGTTGTGGTGGTGATTGTTTTACAGGTGATTGAAGGATTTGGACCGGTGGAATCGGCCCTGGTTGCCTGGGTGGTGGTGATCTTTACCTTGGTGGAGAGGTCTGATTCTATCTTCCTCCTCTATTGAAATTTTGCCTTCTCGGATGTGGGCAGTAATACATGCCATGGCCGTCTTCCCCGCAATTATAGCAGTGGTACTCTTGGTTTTGCCTTTGTTGTCCTCTCACTTGCTCTAGATTTCTCGCAGGTGCATGCCCTTGCTGCACCAGATGCATGGATAAACTTTCAAGCTGAGTAGTGATTCGACTCAGTAGGCCTTGCTGCTCTTTTGATGCCTCCTGTGGTTGGGCTCTATGAATGGTTGTTGCAGTCACTGGGGTTAGTCGGATTGAGCATGGTTCCTTTGATTCGTTGACTCTCGCTTGCATGTGCAGCTTCTTGTCTTTAAGGCGGGCTACTTCCACTACCAACTCATTTGTTGTATGGAACCTCCCCTTCACCTTCTCTTTAAGCGGCGACCACATGCCAGCAACAATGAAATGGTCCTTCTTCAGGAAATTAGGTGCTCCTTCACCTTCCTCTAGTGAGGCAACCCATCGCTCCCACAAATCCACAAACTTAGATTTGTAAGTGGCATACTCTAGCAAACGTCCCTGCTTTAATTTCGTCAGCAGCTGCCATAACTTTTCTGAGGTTGTGCCTCCACCAAACCTCTTCACAAAGACAGCATGTAGTATATCCCATGCATTTTTGATAGCTTGGGGAAAAGCATTGTACCAAGACTTGGCCTTTGATTTCATTAGTAGAGGAAGAATTTGTAGCCGTGAGGCGTCGTCATCCTTGTTACAAATCACACAAACAATTTCGAAGTCATCCAGAAAGTCGGTGGTGATGTCTTCTCCCTTCTTTCCATTGAATGTGGGAAAAGAGACACTTGCCATTGTAGTAACTCAGGAAATTACAAACTTTTTTTTTTAATAACATTAATGACATGAGCGGATCATAGCGGCTTTTTATAGGGTTGGGTGGATAGATTTAAAAATAGGATAAAAATGCAAACATTGAAGGAGTGGTGGTAATCCAATATGGGGAGAATGATAGGGTTTGGGGAGATAAGGATTTCTCCTAGCACCGCAACACCAAACAGATACACAATCTTCTAATTGTAGAAGATTTTCCTATCTACATAAATATTCACATGCATGTGCTGCAAAATCCTAAAGAGGAACATTGTTGGTCCGTTTTTTCATCATGCATCGAGGGTGGAGTACTTACTTATACTCTTACCGTACCGGTGTTGACCAGTCGGCACATCCACAGGAGGTCGTCACCTTTCATAAGCTCCACTTTTCCTTCGTTGCTCAGCACGTACGAGGTGATGGCAACACGTTTGACTACTCCTAGCCTTTTAGCTAGCAGCAGATGTAGGTAATTGCTGTAGTCGGCGCGTTGCATGAAATCCACTCCATTTAGCTGTAACTCGTCTCCACCCACTGGGTTTCACTCGTGGTGGAGAGCTTCTTCAGGATGAGCTTACGGGGAGAGGAGGAAGACCCTCTACCCGTCCTCCAAAATAGCGAGAGCAATAGCCGAACCACTCCTCCTTAGGACATGGAAAACTTCTTACCACTTCTGATTCAGGGTTGTCAAAATGGACTGATAGTACTCGCACGTGCCGTGCGAATCGATAGGCGACCTTCCGCTGCTTAGCCTCAGATAACCTTCTTTTTGGCAAACTGGGTACGACCCAGATTTCCGAACTTGAAGCACACGTCTGGCCAGATGCTTCTTCCTTTGGGGTCATGTGTTTCCGGACTGGCTTAGCCCTTCCTTCCCTTTGGCTCAAGCAGCCCCTTTGGGCCACTTAGGAGTAGAGGCTATACCTTTGCTTGCAGTTTCCTTAGGAAAGAGAGGCCTTACCGATCTTTTTCCTCCCTTGATATGGACGACCTCCTCGCAGTGAATGTTGATGTAGATGATTTCAGCCCCTTCGTTACCTTCATTGCTCGAACTCATTGACAGTGTGCTTTGGTTGACAGCAGTGATGGCACTTCATAGCCTTCCCACATTATGCTCTCAATTTGTAGTTAGAATGAGCAGCACAAGATGGGGAGCTTACCTCTTGAATACTGATGACACTACAGCCTGGCAGTAGTACTTCAATGAAGGTGGTCAGTGTCTCTTTAGTCTCCTCCTCCTTCGTTCTCCAGCTGGAGAATTCTTTCAGCCATTCGTCCATGATCGATGATCTGCGTTGTCTTTAGCATTATAAACTGGAGATTTTTGAGAAGCCCTCCTCAGTGGGGGCACCAAATGACAAGGGAAAAGCACGACACGCACCCCAATAGCTTCAAAACGCCAGGAGCCGATGCACGCCAAGCCGGCCACGGTGAAGCGAAAAGGGGGCACCACTTAGCTTTGAGAAGCTAGGACGCGGACAACGGTGATTGGAGATAACACAAACTCTACACACACACACAGAGAGAGAGAGAGAGAGAGAGAGAGAGAGAGAGAGAGAGAGAGAGAGAGAGAGAGAGAGAGAGAGAGAGAGAGAGAGAGAGAGAGAGAGAGAGAGAGAGAGAGAGAGAGAGAGATTGAATTATCATCCGCGGAGGTCAAATATGACCCATGGGACCAAAATCAAAAACATTACAAAGGGGTTCTTCTAAACAGGGGGATCATGAGATACATCTCAGTTAAGGACTGAGGGTCCAAAGAGGTGTCAAAGGAAAAGGAAAAGTTGAAATGAACAAAACTAAGAAGGGGAAGGTGAGGGCGGGGCCGGCTTGGGAGTTCGAAACTCCTGGATAATGGCTTTACCTCCTCGATAGACTGCCCATTTCCCTGCTGTGCGTGCTTCTCGCATCTTCTGGAGTTCTGCCTTTTTTTGTTTGAGTTGGGCGGGTGTGAGATCTTCTGCAAACCAAATTTTAGTATCCTTGAGGAGCCTTGATTGTTCGAGGAGTTCGGTTCGATCCGCCTTGGTCTTAAAAGTTAGGATTGCATGATTGGTGCGATGCTCATGTGTAAGAAAGGTGATTGTTGCTGGATCCCATTGTACCAAAGGGGCTACTGCTTGGATACGGGCAAAGCACTTGTGAAACTTGTGATCTCCCTCCCCTTTCTAGTCACTTGGGAGCCAGCCGATGCGGACATTGAGGGAGATGTCCTCTTGTCGTTGTCGCTCGCGTAGTGTGGATGTCACACGGTCCTCGACCTTGCGAAAGATTACTTCGTGCACTTGATTTTTGACCTCCTTCGTGAGTATGGTCTCCACTTCTGTCTTTGTTTTGTTGAACTTGACTTCCATCTCTTCCATCTCTTCTTTCTTGCAATTTTCCATTGCGGCAAGCCGTGTATCGATGGCGGCAAGTCTTAGCTTGAGCTCCTCATTCTCCTTGCGAAGCTGTCTGACTTCATTTTGAAGGCCGACGACGTTGTCCTGCTTCGAGGGTGTTGCTACAACTCCTGCGAAAGTGAGCTTGCTGCGGGATGAAGCTCGAGTGGTCATTTCTGTTGTTTAGAAGACCCGGAGGTGGGCTGTCCTTAGGCTCGGGGTGGGAAAGGCCGCTTAGGGTTTTTAATGTGTCACTGTGTGAGCTTGAAAGGTAACGAATAATGTGAATGCTGGACAGCGAGGAGACGAGGGCGGGTATGTGGAGCAGAGGCAGTCCGTGGGCGGAACAGGGAGCCTGTGATGGCGGTGCTAGAGCAGGTGATGCTGCGCTAGTGGCGGGACAGGGTGGCGACGCTGCTGCTGGAGTTGTAACGCAGAGCCGCTCGGGCTGGAGCTGGGATAGGGCAATGCTGTAGAGCAGGGGACCCCCCCCCGTAGGGCAGCCCCTCGCCCAGGGGGAGGTCAGCGAAGCTGGAGAGAAAGAGAGCTAGGGTTCAGCGAAGCTGGAGAGAGAGAGAGAGAGAGAGAGAGAGAGAGAGAGAGAGAGAGAGAGAGAGAGAGAGAGAGAGAGAGAGAGAGAGAGAGAGAGAGAGAGAGAGAGAGAGAGAGAGACGCAGGTGATAAAAACCCTCGGGGTGTGAGGAAAAACTATTTTCATGCAATATTTACAACAACCTTATTTTCGGCGAGGTGGCAATCATGGTGATAGAGAGATAGAGGGAGAGATGGTGAGCCTAATAGTGCGTTCTCTAGAGGTGAATCACAGACACAGAGACTTTGCTAGTGTGTGGCGACCATTGGAGTCAGGGCGTAGACATAGCTTCTTCATATACTGCAAATTCCCCAAAATGCTACACTAAATCCCCCCTCTCGTGACGCAAGTGTTGTCAATCGCTCCCACCAAAAGGCTACCAAGTGCTGAACTCTGATGAAATTGCCGCCTCTTAATAGTGACCTCTCAGTGCCTTTTTATAGGTGCTGGCTGCTTTAAGTTAGGGTAATCTGATTAGATTAAGGGTTCTAATCAGGGGAGACAAAGCAAGGCGGTGGGTCCTGGATAGTTGACCCTTGCTTTGTCTTGGGGAATATTATAAAGGAAAACTTCTAGGTGGGCCTTTGTGGATATCCCTAGAGAGAGGTGATAATTTACAAATTGGGATTATTACAAGATTTGGTTTGAAAACTGGGAAAAATGATGACAACCTATGGATTTTACTGAAGAGGGCATTGTTTGTTAAGTATGGAGCCTGATTTACCTTTGTAATTTTCTGTGGTAAAAACGCACATTTGTAAGGCCCCCATTATGAGGAGAAGCCATCGTGCGTGAAGGAAAATCACTCACCGGAAACCAAAATTTTCACGGACAAGAATGAGGGGCAACTTTAAAGGCCGGAATATTTTTTCGCCGGAATATTCTTTTTCGCCGGAATATTATGGCCGGACAGCGACCGAAAAGTGGTCGGAAAACAACCGGTCGGTTGGCCGGTGGCCGGTAGTCAATGGTCGGTGGTTGGAAGTCAATGGCCGGTGGCCGCTGGTCGAAAGTCAATGGCCGATGGCCGGTGGCCGAATTCAAAAGCGGACTTGTCTTCTCAAGGGCGGCCACACATGGGAGGATTGGAGGGTCCGATTTGGACTTATTCGCACAAGGGCGGCTACAGATGGCTATCTCTCATAAGAGAGGGCAGCCCTTTTGGCCTATAAAAGGAGGCCATTTCTACACACATTTCATAGCGTGAAGTTGATGCAACAAGGTGAGTGTGAGGTGGTGAGAGTGAAGCAAGGCGGGAGCTCCATTAAGGGTATAATCCCTTTGTAAACTACTTCTTGTTTTGAAGTACTAAAGCCATTGAGTGGCTGCTTTCCCGTGGACGTAGCCCACATTGGGTGAACCACGTATATCGTGTGTACTCTCTCTCTCTCTCTCTCTCTCTACTCTATAATCTCGTGTATATAAATCTGTCTCTCTCCATTAAGTAATCTACTCAATTATCTATTTAGCTACGTCTTATTTCCTAACAACTGGTATCAGAGCAAGGTTTGCTCGTAGCTAAATTATCTCAAGGAAAGGATTCCTTGAATTGAGTGGGAGTTATGGCGGAGGAAGGGAAGCTCAAGATTGAGAAGTTCAACGACAAAAACTACCAACATTGGAAGATGCAGATTGAAGACTATCTCTACCAGAAGGACCTCTATTTGCCACTAGGCGGTCTTGCGAAGAAGCCCGCAACAATGGCAGATGAAGCATGGATTGTCCTTGATCGAAAGGCACTGGGAACAATCCGGTTAAGCTTGGCGTCAATGGTGGCCTTCAATGTTTCGGAGATGAAGACCACGGAGGACTTGATGAAGTCACTTGACGACTTCTACGAGAAACCATCGGCATCCAATAAGGTATTTCTTATGAAGTGCTTGTTCAATCTAAAGATGGCAGAGAATGGTTCAATTGCAGAACACCTAAATGAATTTAACACAAACATAAGTCAACTTCGATCAGTGAAAATCAATTTCGATGACGAAGTGCGAGCTCTCCTTATACTATCATCTCTACCGGATAGTTGGGACAGCCTTGTGATGGCTGTAAGTAATTCTATCTTTGACACAAATACTCTTAAGTTTGATGATGTTGTGGGTGTTCTCCTAAGCGAGGAAATGCGAAGGAGAAGCACAGGAGAATCATCAAGTGCTGCACTATCAGTGGAAATAAGAGGAAGGCTTAAGGAGAGTTTCAAAAACCAAAAGGGTCGTGATTGCTCAAGGCGGAGCAAGTCACGCACAAGGCGGAGAAAGAATGTTGGAACTGCGGCAAGAAGGGTCACGTCAAGAAGGATTGCTGGTCCAAGAAGAAGAAGGAGACAGAGTCTCAAGAGAACAAGCCAACATCGGATGCCAATGTGGCAGGTAAAGTAGAGCAAGATGCTCTAATTCTCTCATTAGACAATGTGTCTAATTCCTGGATAGTAGATTCCCAGGATTCATTCCATGCGACACCGCACAAGCAACATTTCCAAGACTACACCAAAGGTAATTTTGGGTATGTATACTTGGGAGATGATGAAGCTTGTGAGATTGTCGGCAAAGGTACAGTTTTTGTCAAAACTGCTAACGGAAATGAATGGAAGCTTAAAGATGTTAGGCATGTTCCTTCTCTTCGCAAAAATTTAATCTCTACAGGACAATTGGACGATGAAGGTCACAACATTGCTTTTGGAAACAAACGGTGGAAGATCTCAAAGGGATCTTTGGTGGTTGCCAAGGGTGAAAAAGTCGGTACACTTTACTTGTGTACTGTTAGCACGCAACCTTCAGCTTGTGCAGTAACTATAGAAGTTGACAGTGCGGTGTGGCACTACCGACTTGGGCATATGAGTGCCAAAGGAATGCAAATCCTTCAAACAAAGAAGCTTCTACCAGGTTTGAAAGAAGTGGACTTAGAGTTCTGTGAAGATTGTGTTTATGGTAAACAAAAGAGGGTAAAATTTCAAAAATCAGGAAATGAAAGAAAAAATAAAAAACTTGAGTTGGTTCATTCTGATGTTTGGGGTCCTGCAAGTACACCATCACTTGGTGGCTCATTGTACTATGTAACATTCATAGACGATGCGACTAGAAAAACATGGGTTTATGTCATGAAGAATAAATCAGATGTATTTTATATATTTCAAAGGTGGAAAGCCTTTGTGGAGAATGAAACAGGTACCAAGGTTAAATGCCTCAGATCGGACAATGGAGGCGAATATTGCAGCCAAGCTTTTGAAAGCTTTTGTGCTAGCAATGGCATTCGGAGGCAAAGGACAACCCCAAGGACACCTCAACAAAATGGGATTTCGGAAAGGATGAACAAGACAATCATGGAACGAGCACGAAGCATGCGGCTACATGCAGGCCTACCGCTTGAGCTTTGGGCGGAAGCTGTAAGTACGTCTGTGTACTTAATCAATCGTTCACCCTCAACGGCATTGGATGGGGGAGTTGCAGAAGAGGCATGGACAGGTAAGCCGGTGAATTATGCATTTCTTAAAGTGTTTGGGTGTGAGGATTTCATGCACATAGATAGAAGCCTAAGATCAAAGTTAGATGCAAAGTCCAAAAAGTGTTTCTTCATTGGCTATGGAGAAGGAGACTTTGGGTATCGCCTATGGAATCCTGAAGATGGAAAATTCTTAAGGAGTAGGGATGTAATTTTTAACGAACAAAATATGTACAAAGATTACTTGGAAAGAAAACAAACAAAACAAACAGGTGATGAGTACATGGAGCTTGAGGACGGTGAAGACTCAAGGACTGCAAACGGTGACAATGTGCAACAACGTCAACCAAATGAGGAGCCTCAACCTATTCCCCGAAGATCTACAAGAGAAAGTAGACCTCCAGAAAGCTTTGTTCCTTCCTTCAAACATCTCTTGATCTCAGATTCTGGAGAGCCGGAATCATATGAAGAAGCTATGCAACATGAATCCAAAGAAGAATGGACGAAGAGCATGCAAGTGGAGATGGACTCACTACATCTCAACCAAACATGGGAGTTGGTTCAGTTGCCTAAAGGTAAGCGGTCACTTCAAAACAAATGGGTGTACAAGCTAAAGGAAGAAGAAGGTGGGAAGAAAAGGTACAAGTCTAGGCTTGTGGTAAAAGGTTTTTCTCAAAAGAAAGGTATTGACTTCAATGAAATATTTTCTCCTGTTGTAAAAATGAACTCAATTAGGCTTGTCTTAAGCCTTGTGGCTGCTCATGATCTAAATCTCGAGCAAATGGATGTAAATACGGCATTCCCTCATGGTGACTTAGAGGAGGAAATCTACATGCTTCAACCAAAGGGGTATGAAGTTAAAGGTAAGGAGAAAATGGTTTGCAGATTAAAGAAGAGCTTGTATGGTTTAAAGCAAGCATCAAGACAATGGTACTTGAAGTTTGATCGATGGATGTTGGATCATGGATTCACAAGATGCAACTCGGATCACTACGTCTACACGGAGAATTTGGGAGATGGGAAATTCATCATCCTAATGTTGTATGTTGATGACATGTTGATTGCAAGTGCTAACATGCAGGACATCAAAGACCTAAAAGAGGAGCTGTCCAAATCTTTTTCAATGAAAGATTTAGGTTCTGCAAAGAGGATACTTGGTATGAAAATATCAATGGACAGGACGAAGAAGACAATAAAGCTATCTCAAGAAGATTACGTCAAGAAGGTACTAGAAAGGTTTGCAATGCAAAATGAAAAACCAGTTTCTACACCTTTGGCTGGTCATTTTAAACTAACGAAGGATATGTGTCCAAAGACACAAGAGGAGATAGCCTATATGTCTAAAGTTCCATATGCTGCAGCGGTAGGTTCTCTAATGTATGCTATGGTCTGGACAAGGCCAGACATTGCACATGCAGTGGGAGTTGTGAGTAGGCTCATGGACAACCCAGGTAAAGAGCATTGGCAAGCTGTGAAGTGGATACTTAGGTATCTGAAAAGGAACAACAACAAATGCTTTGTGTTTTGAAGGAACTGATATTTTTCTAGAAGGGTATGCTGATGCAGATATGGCAGGTGACAAAGATACTCGAAGGAGCACTACTGGCTATGTGTTCACGGTTGGAGGCACAGCAGTAAGCTGGGCTTCAAAGCTGCAGAAAGTGGTTTCACTTTCTACCACGGAAGCAGAGTATGTAGCAATGACGGAGGTAAGCAAAGACATTCTGTGGCTTCACAGATTCTTAGAAGAGCTTGGATTCAAACAAGACAATTGTGTCTTGTACAGTGATACCCAAAGCGCTATCCATCTTGCAAAGAACTCAGCCTTTCATTCAAGGACAAAGCACATTGAGGTGAGATATCAGTTCATACGCACTCTTTTGGAAGAGGGACAACTAAAGCTAGGAAAGGTGCATACAAGTGAAAATCTTGCAGACATGTTTACAAAGGTGGTCAACAAGGAGAAGTTGAGCTTTTGCTCATCTTCAATCGACATTCAAGGATAAGAAGCCAGAATGGAAAGCAGACACAGGTTTGGTTTGGAGATCAGTCTCCAAGTGGGAGATTGTTAAGTATGGAGCCTGATTTACCCTTGTAATTTTTTGTGGTAAAAGCGCACATTTGTAAGGCCCCCATTATGAGGAGAAGCCATCGTGCGTGAAGGAAAATCACTCACCGGAAACCAAAATTTTCACGGACAAGAATCAGGAGCAGCTTTAAAGGCCGAAATATTCTTTTTCGCCTGAATATTATGGCCGGACGGCGGCCGAAAAGTGGTCGGAAAACAACCGGTCGGTTGGCCGGTGGCCGGTAGTCAATGGCCGATGGCCGATGGTCGGAAGTCAATGGCCCGTGGCCGGTGGTCGGAAGTCAATGGCCGGTTGCCAGTGGCCGAATTCAAAAGCGGATTTGTCTTCACAAGGGCGGCCACACATGGGCGGATTGGAGGGTCGGATTTGGACTTATCCGCACAAGGGCGGCTACAGATGGTTGTCTCTCATAAGAGAGGGCAGCCCTTTTGGCTTATAAAAGGAGGCCATTTCTACACACATTTCATAGTGTGAAGTTGATGCAACAAGGTGAGTGTGAGGTGGTGAGAGTGAAGCAAGGTGGGAGCTCCATTAAGGGTATAATCCCTTTGTAAACTACTTCTTGTTTTGAAGTGCTAAAGCCATTGAGTGGCTGCTTTCCCGTGGACGTAGCCCACATTGGGTGAACCACGTATATCGTGTGTACTCTCTCTCTCTCTCTCTCTCTCTACTCTATAATCTCGTGTATATAAATCTGTCTCTCTCCATTAAGTAATCTACTCAATTATCTATTTAGCTACGTCTTATTTCCTAACATCGTGGATGCGATGCCGGTGAACGGCGGCCTTAGCTGGTGCATCGATGTAGCACCTTCGTCATTTTCGGGGTCTACCGGGGAATGCCTTCGACGTCTTTTCTTATTTTGGTGTCGACGGCGCGCGAATTGACCTCTTCTTTTTTTTTTTGTTGATGACGTTTATTCCTATGTTTTTTTCCTATTTTCTTTGATGTGTGCGTATATGTGTGCATGTGTTATTTTCGAATATGTGTGTGCGTATGTGGGGTTGTGTGAGTGTATGTACTATTTGTATGAGTGTGTATATTTGAGTGTGGTAATGCGTGCCGAATATGTGTGTATGGCTTGGGTGTGTGTATATGTCGAGCGGGTGTATGTGAGTGTGGGTGGGAATGAGGAAGTATATAGTTATATATATATATATATATATATATACACACACACACACACACACACACACACACACACACACACACACACACACACATATATTAATGGTGCCTACTGCGAAGGGAAACAGAGAGAGGGAGAACGAGAATGAGAGAGATGGAGGGAGCAAGTGCTGGACGAGGGGAGGGGAGTGTGTGTGTGTGTAGTGGGTGTGGTGTGAATAAGAGAGAGAGAGAGAGAGAGAGAGAGAGAGAGAGAGAGAGAGAGAGAGAGAGAGAGAGAGAGAGAGAGAGAGAGAGAGAGAGAGAGAGAGAGAGAGAGAACAACTCTGTATTCTGTGTCGGCGGCCACACAAGAAGCAAGAGGGAGAGTGAGAGTGATGGTAGTGAGAGTGTGAGGGGGAGTGTGTGAGGGTGTGTGTGTGGGGTGTTAAGAGAGAGATAAAAAGGCCTCGGTGCAATGCCTTCGGGCTTGGTGACACAGCGCGAGAGAGAGAGAGAGAGACTTTGGGCTCGGGTGGCCCGCTAGTGGAAATGAGGGAGGCGGGGGGTGAGGTCAACGGGGTGGGGAGAGGTAGTGGGTCAGGGTTGAGAGAGAGAGAGAGAGAGAGAGAGAGAGAGAGAGAGAGAGAGAGAGAGAGAGAGAGAGAGAGAGAGAGAGAGAGAGAGAGAGAGAGAGAGAGAGAGAGAGAGAGAATCGAGGGAGGGAGAGATAGTGTGTGTGAGAGAGAGAGAGTGAGAAAAAAGAGAGAGAAAGAAAGAAAGAAGAGAGAGAGAGAGAGAGAGAAAAAGAGAGAGAGAGAAAGAAAGAAGAGAGAGAGAGAACAGTGGCCCGCCGGTGGAAGGAAAACAAGAGGGGAGAGAGGGAGGGGAGAGTGAGGTCGAGGGAGTGTGGACGAGAGGGAAGATGGAGGGGTGAGGTATGATGGCCCGCCAGTGGAGTATGCATGGATGAGCGAGAGGTAAGAGAGAGAGGAAATAAAAAATGTTAAAGTGTGTGTGTATAAATAATGCAAGAAAGAGAGATTGACTCTAGTTCGTGCATGGCTGCCCGCCAGTGGAATATGATAGTGGCAGTGTGTTTTTATGCGCCCTTTGGGGCTAGGTGATACAGGAGCAGGGATTAAGAGAGAGATGGTGGACTGGCGAAGCCGAGCAGGAGAGAGAGAAACCTCTGTCTTCTGGTGATAATGGAGGGAAGTGTGGCCGAATTGGTGGCGTCACGCCGGTGGTTAAGCATAGAGGGGGTGGTGAATGTTAAAAAAAAAAAACTTTTTATTGTTTTTTCTTAATAATGTGCTCTCCCCTTCTTGGGGTTGGTTCTTGCGGCCATGGTTTTGAAAACCGACCGTCACCGCAAATCACCACATGTTCAATTAGGTTAGATTTAAAATTAGATTTTGGATTGCGTTTTTATATTAGAGTCTACCTTTGGAATTACGGTAAAAAAAATAGAGTTAGGCGAATGGTGATCCCTCTCTTTCTCTCTATGGATGCGACCTTAAGTTGAAAAGCTTTCAACAGCATGACACTCAGATTGGAGTCCAACATGTAATGTGCTAAGTAATCCCTCGAACAAAGATCTGCTGTGAAGAGATGGTAAGATGCTGTGAATTGCTACAACTAGAGAAGAGGCAAAGTAGTTTTGTCCACTACATGTACTATCATGTAGATGTGGGTGTGTAGATTTCTCCTACCCACAAATATAGGCATTGACCAATAAAGACGAGAACCCGGTGGTTTTGATCTCCGTGCACCTCTAGACCGAGGTGTGCGGGGATTGGACAGGAGTAGAGAATGTGAGATAGTTTACAGTGTGAAGAGAGAGAGAGAGAGAGAGAGAGAGAGAGAGAGAGAGAGAGAGAGAGAGAGAGAGAGAGAGAGGAAATACGGAGGATACCAATAGAAGATTAAATTTATGTGTAGGTTATAAGGTTTTTACCTTCATTATGAGTAGTAACGAGGATGTGGGGTCGTCCAACCAAAACACCTATCTCTCAACAAGGATCTTATGTCCTTGTAATCAATGCAAACATGTTGTACAATGGACAAGACGCGTTTCTTTGCAGCACGTTCGCGGATTTGGGAGTTTGATGCATCTATTATAGATCGATTTGTTGCCAATTATAACTCGTCGTACTCTAACGCTGGCCAATAGGTAGCAATCTTGCAACCCAATAGACGTGTTCGTAGGCACTTTGGTCAAGCAACATACGTGAGGCCACAAGATGTAGCCTCTGATAGCCCAGAGGATGATCATGTAGACCACATTTCCAACAAGGAAATGTTTGAGCCCGAGATTGATGAAATGTTTGAGACGATCATGGATTGAGAAAGGCTTATCTATGATGATATGGAAAGTGAAGCCGATACGCCATTGTATGATGGAGCACATGTGTCTAGATTGAAGGCGCTCCTGGTTCTTCTCAACATGCAGGCAAAGTTTGGATGGAGTGACACTAGCGTCACAACACTTTTTAGGTGATCTATTACAATGTGTTTACTTTAATAAAAAACTCTAGATGTATAATGATCTGATAGATTACTTACACAAGTGTACCACATTTTTTTGCTGTGTAGATTGCTCAAAGAGCACATACTACCAACTGATAATGTGATGCCAGATTACAGAGAGGAAGCAAGAAATAGCTTTTGAAACTTGGGAATGGATTACAATTCGATTCACGTTTGTTCTAACGACTACATTCTTTGCAGAGGGAAATACATCATAGACATGGAGAAGTATCCAAAATGTGATTCCGAGAGATATCGAGTAGATCTCCATAGAACAAAAATTCCACAAAAGGTTTTGGGACATTTTTCTCTG
This sequence comes from Adiantum capillus-veneris, assembly GCF_014529385.1. Classification (NCBI taxonomy): domain Eukaryota; kingdom Viridiplantae; phylum Streptophyta; class Polypodiopsida; order Polypodiales; family Pteridaceae; genus Adiantum; species Adiantum capillus-veneris. The sequence continues at coordinate 96,342,285 of NC_140931.1, read as the reverse complement.
CTTCCTTGCATCAAGAATTTCTTCAAATGTAAGTCCATGGCTGCCCTAGCATCATGGCATAAGGAGAATAAATCTTCGGATGGTGTGCTACGAATTCCTGCAGATTGCGCAGCTTGGAAACATATAGACGAAACCACTACCTACTCCTTCGGGAGTCACCCCAGTCGACACTTCTCTCTTCGGGACCCAAACTCCAGTGGAGACACCTGATGTCCGTACCCCCATCGACATGCCGCTAGAGACCCCTGTCGGGATACCCAGGTTCATGCGTCACAGGCAAGAGGGCTTGCCGTACTTCGTCGACTTCAGCAGTGGAATCATCTTGGATGATGAAGCCAAGAAGGTGATCTTGCGCATGCGCGGTCTTTGCTCTCAGGTGTTTAGACACTACATACTAAACACCTGGAGTGATGTACCAAGTGAATTAAAAGACAGTCATCAGCATGCTGCATGATGAGTTTCCCGTGTCAACACGGGATGACCGCTTCAATGAAGACCCGATGAAGGTTTGAATGCGCAAATACTGCAAGCACAAGCATTCTGAAGTGAAAAAATCAATAAAGCATGGGTGGAACACACCAGATTGGCTGGCCAAAGAAGATTGGAAGAATGCAAAACAAGCTGTGCGCGAGAATCTTGACAAGTGGAAGCAACCAAAGGAGGTAGCCAAAGCGCGAGTAGAGGCAAAGAGCTTGCACCACTTGGGGAGCGGCGGGTGGGCATCATTTGAGGCCGATTTTGTAAGTGTTTTTGCATTGCTCTTTAGGTTTGGTAGTTACGTCTATTTGTACTTTTAAATTCTAACATAATGGATTCTTTGTATATTTTAAATAGTGTTCAATGATAGGACATGACCCCATATCATACGAGCGCGAGTATGCAGGCAGAAAGGGCTTAAATGTCCTGATGGACATTTTGAGTTCTCGCGGTGGCATGGGTAGTATTAGGGTTTACTCTTTTCTATTTTTTGTATTGTTTTGTAAATTATATGTTTATACTTTGAGAAAGCTGTCTTATTGGTTTTTTTGCAGAATCCAACAAATACGCCGCTTGGACGTGATGAGACGTCTGATTAGCGTTATATTTCAAATTTCAGCGGTTAAATTTATAATTGGCAAAAAAATTTGAAAGAAAGGGGGAGAATTTGAATTGAAGCGAGAGAATTTTGAAATGAAGGTTGGACAAGTGGTGGACCTTGTACACAATGCAATAAAATATAGGTTGGACAAGTGGTGGACCTTGATGTACAACATATGATGTACAATTTATGTTTCAAATGAGCCTAGCTTGGGCTATGGGGAACCTAGCTTAGATACGTGATTTTTCATGTTCCAATGGAGCCTAGCTTGGACACATGTTGAAGCTTGCTTCTATCCCATGTTTCAATAGAGTTAGTTTGGACAAGTGGTGGACCTAGTTTGGACAAGTAGCGAACCTAGTTTATGCACTTGGTACACCTTGCATCTCTAAAGATTGGACAAGTGGTGACCCTTTGGATTTACCCACACATTGTTTATGTAGCCTAGCTTGAAAAAGTGGTGGTGAACCTTTGATTCCCTCCATGTTTCAAGGGAGCCTTGACCGGACAATAGGTTTTCCAAGTTCTAATGGAACCTAGCTTGGACACATGGTGGAGCTTGGAGAAAAACCCCCCATGTAATACAACATATCATGGATTTTCCAAAATGGTGAGAAACAATATTGTAGCTTGCAGAATTCTTGGACAAGTGGTGGGCTTTGTAACAAAGTTCTCCATGTACAAACAGATCAAGGGTTTTCCAATGGTAAAAAAAATTATCATTACTGGTTGCAAACACGTCAAGGGTTTTTTGATTGGTAAAAAACAATATCATTCATGGTTGTCTAAATCCTGGACAAGTGGAAGGGTTTTTCTTATGCTCATGTTGCAAGGGATCCTAGCTTAGACAAGTGGTTTCCTATGTTTCAATGGAGCCTAACTTGGACACATAGTAAATCTTGCTTCTATCACCATGTTCCATAGAGTTAGCTTGGACAAATGGTGAACCTTGAAGAAAAACTCTCCATGTATAAAATATCATGGGTTTTTCAAATGGTGAGAAACAATATCATAGCTTGGACAAGTAGTGGACCTTGTAGCAAAAGTTTCCATGTAAAACACACCATAATTTTGCAATTGGTGGGAAGCAATTTTGTTCAAGGTTGTTATTAGCTTGGATGGATTGTGGATCTTTGTTTCTGATCATGCTTCAAGGGATCCTAGATTGGACTAATGGTTTTGTTACCATATACATGTGGTAGTGATGTGTGTGAACACATTAGGACCGCCGGGGCATTTTTTCCCTCTTTAGGAGGTTTTTCCCCCCGTGCATTGTATATACGCCCATTCATTCTAGGGCTATCTATCTTTCTATTGCACACTAAGTAACACACTCTCTATTGTGTGTCTTGAGCTTCTTTCATCTTCTCCAAGTTGTGTGCGTTTCTCTGCAACCCTAATTTCAACAATTAGTATCAGAGCAGGTTGCATCCTCCCGAGCTTAGTCGCCACCAGCTCTAGCACACACACGCTTGCTTACTTTCTCCGATTTCTGTGAGCTTTGGCGAGTGTTCAAAGGTCGATAAAAAATTTAGGATGGCTCATAGAGCTCAATCTGCTCAGATTTTTGATTCGGGCTCATTTCGGCCTCCATTTTCAGTATAGACAGATCTGCACAGGCAATTTCTTCATTTTGTGCAAAATTTTTGTGAGTGTTGTTTTTTTCATAACAGGTGCCTTACAGTCTTCTATGGTTTATGCTATATAACACATGTTGTTCCCGCTTTGTTTCTCCTCTTTTTGGGCAGTTTTCACATCAGGTGCAACATTTCCCATGGCTGACAACAACACAGATGTGTTCAAGATGTTTGCTGCTGAGGACAACTTGAATGGGGACAATTACCCTATGTGGGCTTATATGATGCAACATGTTCTTGTGTCAAAGGGCATCTGGAATATTGTGCAGGGCATTGATGTATGTCCTGGTTCTGAGGATGTAGGCGATGTTGAGGATGTTGCAAGTCTTGCTGCAAGGATTGATGCTATTAGAGTTGTTTTGCCTACGGCAAAACAAGCTTGTTGGGATGTAAAGGATTCGCAAGCTCATGCATTGATTGCGCTATCTGTGAAGTGCACCATTGTTCCTCACATTTTTTCAACAAAATCTATAAAACAGGCTTGGGATATTCTAGCAGGTCTTTATGCAAGCCACAATGAGGCTAAAATTTCTTTGTTGCGTAAAGAGATGGAATCAAAGATTGTGCATGAGGAAGATGGTATGGAAACTTTCCTTGCTGGTGTCAAGGATATTAATGAAAAACTTATTTTTGCAGCTGAAGTCATTTCAGACAGTTCCCTTGTGCAGTTTGTTCTTGATGCCTTACCAGATTCTTACCAGACTTTTGCTAGTACTGTTAAGTATGGAGCCTGATTTACCCTTGTAATTTTCTGTGGTAAAAACGCACATTTGTAAGGCCCCCATTATGAGGAGAAGCCATCGTGCGTGAAGGAAAATCACTCACCGGAAACCAAAATTTTCATGGACAAGAATCAGGGGCAACTTTAAAGGCCTCGGGGACGGAGGCCCCCGAGACTTTTTTTTTGCCGGAATATTCTTTTTCGCCAGAATATTATGGCCGGCCAGTGGCCGGAAAGTGGTCGGAAAACAACCGGTCGGATGGCCGGTGGCCGGTAGTCAATGGCCGGTGGTCGGAAGTCAATGGCCGGTGGCCGGTGGCCGAATTCAATGGCCGGTGGCCGAATTCAAAAGCGGACTTGTCTTCTCAAGGGCGGCCACACATGGGCGGATTGGAGGGTCCGATTTGGACTTATTCGCACAAGGGCGGCTACACATGGCTGTCTCTCATAAGAGAGGGCAGCCCTTTTGGCCTATAAAAGGAGGCCATTTCTACACACATTTCATAGTGTGAAGTTGATGCAACAAGGTGAGTGTGAGGTGGTGAGAGTGAAGCAAGGAGGGAGCTCCATTAAGGGTATAATCCCTTTGTAAACTACTTCTTGTTTTGAAGTACTAAAGCCATTGAGTGGCTGCTTTCCCGTGGACGTAGCCCACATTGGGTGAACCACATATATCGTGTGTACTCTCTCTCCTCTCTCTCTCTCTCTACTCTATAATCTCGTGTATATAAATCTGTCTCTCTCCATTAAGTAATCTACTCAATTATCTATTTAGCTACGTCTTATTTCCTAACAACTGGTATCAGAGCAAGGTTTGCTCGTAGCTAAATTATCTCAAGGAAAGGATTCCTTGAATTGAGTGGGAGTTATGGCGGAGGAAGGGAAGCTCAAGATTGAGAAGTTCAACGACAAAAACTACCAACATTGGAAGATGCAGATTGAAGACTATCTCTACCAGAAGGACCTCTATTTGCCACTAGGCGGTCTTGCGAAGAAGCCCGCAACAATGGCAGATGAAGCATGGATTGTCCTTGATCGAAAGGCACTGGGAACAATCCGGTTAAGCTTGGCGTCAACAGTGGCCTTTAATGTTTCGGAGATGAAGACCACGGAGGACTTGATGAAGTCACTTGACGACTTCTACGAGAAACCATCGGCATCCAATAAGGTATTTCTTATGAAGCGCTTGTTCAATCTAAAGATGGCAGAGAATGGTTCAGTTGCAGAACACCTAAATGACTTTAACACAAACATAAGTCAACTTCGATCAGTGAAAATCAATTTCGATGACGAAGTGTGAGCTCTCCTTATACTATCATCTCTACCGGATAGTTGGGACAGCCTTGTGATGGCTGTAAGTAATTCTATCTCTGGCACAAATACTCTTAAGTTTGATGATGTTGTGGGTGTTCTCCTAAGCGAGGAAATGCGAAGGAGAAGCACAGGAGAATCATCAAGTGCTGCACTATCAGTGGAAACAAGAGGAAGGCTTAAGGAGAGGTTCAAAAACCAAAAGGGTCGTGATCGCTCAAGGCGGAGCAAGTCACGCACAAAGTCAGTTCTTGAATGTTGGAACTGCGGAAAGAAGGGCCACGTCAAGAAGGATTGCTGGTTCAAGAAGAAGAAGGAGACAGAGTCTCAAGACAACAAGCCAACATCGGAGGCCAATGTGGCAGGTAAAGTAGAGCAAGATGCTCTAATTCTCTCATTAGACAATGTGTCTAATTCCTGGATAGTAGATTCCGGGGCTTCATTCCATGCGACACCACACAAGCAACATTTCCAAGACTACACCAAAGGTAATTTTGGGTATGTATACTTGGGAGATGATGAAGCTTGTGAGATTGTCGGCAAAGGTACAGTTTCTGTCAAAACTGCTAACGGAAATGAATGGAAGCTTAAAGATGTTAGGCATGTTCCTTCTCTTCGCAAAAATTTGATCTCTACAGGACAATTGGACGATGAAGGTCACAACATTGCATTCGGAAACAAACGGTGGAAGATCTCAAAGGGATCTTTGGTGGTTGCCAAGGGTGAAAAAGTCGGTACACTTTACTTGTGTACTGTTAGCACGCAACCTTCAGCTTGTGCAGCAACTACAGAAGTTGACAGTGTGGTGTGGCACTGCCGACTTGGGCATATGAGTGCCAAAGGAATGCAAATCCTTCAAACAAAGAAGCTTCTACCAGGTTTGAAAGAAGTGGACTTAGAGTTCTGTGAAGATTGTGTTTATGGTAAACAAAAGAGGGTAAAATTTCAAAAATCAGGAAATGAAAGAAAAAATAAAAAACTTGAGTTGGTTCATTCTGATGTTTGGGGTCCTGCAAGTACACCATCACTTGGTGGCTCATTGTACTATGTAACATTCATAGACGATGCGACTAGAAAAACATGGGTTTATGTCATGAAGAACAAATCCGATGTATTTTCCATATTTCAAAGGTGGAAAGCCTTTGTGGAGAATGAAACAGGTACCAAGGTTAAATGCCTCAGATCCGACAATGGAGGCGAATATTGCAGCCAAGCTTTTGAAAGCTTTTGTGCTAGCAATGGCATTCGGAGGCAAAGGACAACCCCAAGGACACCTCAACAAAATGGGATTTCGGAAAGGATGAATAGGACAATCATGGAACGAGCACGAAGCATGCGGCTACATGCAAGCCTACCGCTTGAGCTTTGGGCGGAAGTTGTAAGTACGTCTGTGTACTTAATCAATCGGTCACCCTCAACGGCATTGGATGGGGGAGTTCCAGAAGAGGCATGGACAGGTAAACCGGTGAATTATGCATTTCTCAAAGTGTTTGGGTGTGAGGCTTTCATGCACATAGATAGAAGCCTAAGATCAAAGTTAGATGCAAAGTCCAGAATGTTTCTTCATTGGCTATGGAGAAGGAGACTTTGGGTATCGCCTATGGAATCCTGAAGATGGTAAAATCTTAAGGAGTAGGGATGTAATTTTTAACGAACAAAATATGTACAAAGATTACTTGGAAAGAAAACAAACAAAAGAAACAGGTAATGAGTACATGGAGCTTGAGGACGGTGAAGACTCAAGGACTGCAAACGGTGACAATGTGCAACAACGTCAACCAAATGACGAGCCTCAACCTATTCCCCGAAGATCTACAAGAGCAAGTAGACCTCCAGAAAGGTTTGTTCCTTCCTTCAACCATCTCTTGATCTCAGATTCTGGAGAGCCGGAATCATATGAAGAAGCTATGCAACATGAATCCAAAGAAGAATGGACGAAGAGCATGCAAGTGGAGATGGACTCACTACATCGCAACCAAACATGGGAGTTGGTTGAGTTGCCTAAAGGTAAGCGGGCACTTCAAAACAAATGGGTGTACAAGCTAAAGGAAGAAGAAGGTGGGAAGAAAAGGTACAAGTCTAGGCTTGTGGTAAAAGGTTTTTCTCAAAAGAAAGGTATTGACTTCAATGAAATATTTTCTCCTGTTGTAAAAATGAACTCAATTAGGCTTGTCTTAAGCCTTGTGGCTGCTCATGATCTAAATCTCGAGCAAATGGATGTAAATACGGCATTCCCTCATGGTGACTTAGAGGAGGAAATCTACATGCTTCAACCAAAGGGGTATGAAGTAAAAGGTAAGAAGAAAATGGTTTGCAGATTAAAGAAGAGCTTGTATGGTTTAAAGCAAGCATCAAGACAATGGTACTTGAAGTTTGATCGATGGATGTTGGATCATGGATTCACAAGATGCAACTCGGATCACTGCGTCTACACAAAGAATTTGGGAGATGGGAAATTCATCATCCTAATGTTGTATGTTGATGACATGTTGATTGCAAGTGCTAACATGCAGGACATCAAAGACCTAAAAGAGGAGCTGTCCAAATCTTTTTCAATGAAAGATTTAGGTGCTGCAAAGAGGATACTTGGTATGAAAATATCAAGGGACAGGACGAAGAAGACAATAAAGCTATCTCAAGAAGATTACATCAAGAAGGTACTAGAAAGGTTTGCAATGCAAAATGCAAAACCAGTTTCTACACCTTTGGCTGGTCATTTTAAACTAACGAAGGATATGTGTCCAAAGACACAAGAGGAGATAGCCTATATGTCTAAAGTTCCATATGCTGCAGCGGTAGGTTCTCTAATGTATGCTATGGTCTGGACAAGGCCAGACATTGCACATGCAGTGGGAGTTGTGAGTAGGTTCATGGACAACCCAGGTAAAGAGCATTGGCAAGCTGTGAAGTGGATACTTAGGTATCTAAAAGGGACAACAACAAATGCTTTGTATTTTGGAGGAACTGATATTTTTCTAGAAGGGTATGCTGATGCAGATATGGCAGGTGACAAAGATACTCGAAGGAGCACTACTGGCTATGTGTTCACGGTTGGAGGCACAGCAGTAAGCTGGGCTTCAAAGCTGCAGAAAGTGGTTTCACTTTCTACCACGGAAGGAGAGTATGTAGCAATGACGGAGGCAAGCAAAGAAATTCTGTGGCTTCACAGATTCTTAGAAGAGCTTGGATTCAAACAAGACAATTGTGTCTTGTACAGTGATAGCCAAAGCGCTATCCATCTTGCGAAGAACTCAGCCTTTCATTCAAGGACAAAGCACATTGAGGTGAGATATCACTTCATACGCACTCTTTTGGAAGAGGGACAACTAAAGCTAGGAAAGGTGCATACAAGTGAAAATCCTGCAGACATGTTTACAAAGGTGGTGAACAAGGAGAAGTTGAGCTTTTGCTCATCTTCAATCGGCATTCAAGGATAAGAAGCCAGAATGGAAAGAAGTCACAGGGTTGGTTTGGAGATCAGTCTCCAAGTGGGAGATTGTTAAGTATGGAGCCTGATTTACCCTTGTAATTTTCTGTGGTAAAAATGCACATTTGTAAGGCCCCCATTATGAGGAGAAGCCATCGTGCGTGAAGGAAAATCACTCACCGGAAACCAAAATTTTCATGGACAAGAATCAGGGGCAACTTTAAAGGCCTCGGGGGCGGAGGCCCCCGAGACTTTTTTTTTGCCGGAATATTCTTTTTCGCCGGAATATTATGGCCGGCCAGTGGCCGAAAAGTGGTTGCAAAACAACCGGTTGTTTGGCCGGTGGCCGGTAGTCAATGGCCGATGGCCGGTGGCCGGTAGTCAATGGCCGGTGGTCGGAAGTCAATGGCCGGTGGCCGGTGGCCGAATTCAATGGCCGGTGGCCGAATTCAAAAGCGGACTTGTCTTCTCAAGGGCGGCCACACATGGGCGGATTGGAGGGTCCGATTTGGACTTATTCGCACAAGGGCGGCTACACATGGCTGTCTCTCATAAGAGAGGGCAGCCCTTTTGGCCTATAAAAGGAGGCCATTTCTACACACATTTCATAGTGTGAAGTTGATGCAACAAGGTGAGTGTGAGGTGGTGAGAGTGAAGCAAGGAGGGAGCTCCATTAAGGGTATAATCCCTTTGTAAACTACTTCTTGTTTTGAAGTACTAAAGCCATTGAGTGGCTGCTTTCCCGTGGACGTAGCCCACATTGGGTGAACCACGTATATCGTGTGTACTCTCTCTCCTCTCTCTCTCTCTCTACTCTATAATCTCGTGTATATAAATCTGTCTCTCTCCATTAAGTAATCTACTCAATTATCTATTTAGCTACGTCTTATTTCCTAACAAGTACTTGGAGACTTATGACCCAAGAAAATCCTAAAGTTGTCAAGTTTGATGCAGTATGCACATTGCCACTTTCCAAAAAAAACAGGACTAGGTAGCGTGCTGTTGAACATGCCTTTATTGCTTTTCAAAGAAAGGGTGGTAACAAAATTGCAGCCACTTCTTATGGTTCTGCTACGATGGCAAAGCTTCTGTTTCTAATGCTTCTGCTGGCAGAAATTCGTCTGGAAATTCTTATGATAAGGGCAAAAAGAATATGCGTTGCCATTATTGTAAATCTAATGATCACTTGATCAAGCAATGTCCTAAGTTGAAGGCCAAAGAGGCTAAGAAGAAAGAAGGTGGTTCCAATGCAAATGTTGGTTCCACTACAAATGTAGCCATTGTTGAGTCTTTTGTGAAAGGAGACTATGTTGCTGATGTTGATGCTGAATAGGCTTTTAGTGTAGAGTGCACTTACAATCTTGCTATCCAAGATGCATGCATGTCAGCTGTTGCAGATTCACATGTGTGGTATTTTGGCAGTGGTGCTACAAAGCACATTACCTCACATCGTGAATTGTTCACTTCTCTTGAGTCTATCCCTCATGGGAATTCAATCACTTGTGCCAACAATGCCTCTTATCCAATTAAGGAGGTTGGTGGAAAGATTCTGCTTATTGATGCAAATGGCAGTTCCTTCACACTTGTTGATGCACTTTATGTACTTGGGATCAAGAAGAATCTTTTGTCTGTATCTGCACTTGGTAGACTTGGACTTGTAGTCAAATTTGTGGATGACAGATGTACAATTCATGATCTCAGTTTTGATGCTAAAATTGTTGCATCTGGCTGTTTGTGCCGTGGGCTGTATAACCTCACTTTGTATGACAAGTGTGGAAAAATTTTTGCAAATGTAGTTGCAAATTCAAGGGCCATTTCAGATGCATAACTTTGGCATGCACGTTTTGGTCATCCGAATTTTGCAGGTGTGCTACATTTGCAGAAATCTGAGATGGTTGCTTCTTTGCCGCCTCTTGAAGCACCTGTCAAACATGTTTGTGAAGGCTGTATTCTGGGTAAAATGCAGCGTTCTAAGTTTCCAAAGGATGGTTCAGTTAAGGCATGTAGGTTGCAGCTTGTGCATAGTGATGTTTGTGGACCCATGCAAAACTCCGTCCTTAGGGAATTACCTGTACTTCATGACTTTCATTGATGATTACTCCAGGCATGCAGCGCTGTTTCCGCTTAAAGAAAAGTCCAAAGTTTTTATGTGCTTCAAACAATTTTTGGCTATGGCTGAAAATGTCTTGAAATGTACTATGGACACCCTGTGTTCCAATCGAGGAGGCGAGTATATGTCTCATGAATTTAATGCATTTCTGGCTAGTCATGGGATAAAACACCAATGTACAGTGCCTTATATACGCCTCAACAAAATGGTGTTGCTGAGAGAAAAAACAGGTCACTTACAGAAATGGGATGATGTATGGTCAAAAGTGAAGCTTTGCTGCATTCTTTTTGGCTTGAGGCCATCATGTGTGCCACTTATGTACTTAACAGGTGTCCTACAAAAGCTTTGCAGTCTATTACTCCATATGAAGCATGGCATGATAGAAAAACTTTTATTGAGCACATGCGTGTTTTTGGTTGTTTGGCATATGCTTTGGTGTCACAAACACAACGCAAAAAATTGGATGATAAGGCTGTCAAATGTATTTTTGTTGGTTATAGTGCTGAAAGCAAAGGTTACATGTTGTATCATCTGCAAACAAAGCGTATTTTGGTTTCACAGGATGTAGTGTTTGTGGAAGATTATGTTCAGCCCTTGCTGTCATGTACTAGAGACAGTAATGTAAGCTCACAGGACATTTATGACACTTTGTTGCCTCTTTTCAGTGGTGGAAATACGAATGTAAGTTCCAATGAGGCAAATGTACAGCCTATGGGGGTTTCTGAAAATGTTTTAGAACAGCCTATTACTGATGCAGATGTACATGATGAAGTTGATGAGGAAAGAGCTGAAAACGAGCAAGCTAGAGGTATGCCAAAATGGCTGGTGTATACTTTGCATGATAGTAAATTGGATGCACCTTTGTCTCGTTGCACTCGTTCATTCTCTCGCCATGCATCTTATGCATCAGATTTTTATGCTTTGGCTGTATCTAGCTTACATGATGTTGAGAACCTCTATCTTTTGATGAAGCACTGAATTCAAAAAATTGGATGGCTCCCATGCAATCAAAATATGATGCACTTATAGAAAATGACACATGGAATTTATGTGATTTGCCTCCTAGGAAAAGGGCCATTGGTATGAAGTGGGTTTACAAGTTAAAATGCAAGCCGGATGGTGAGATCAATCGCCATAAGGCTCGACTTGTTGCAAAGGGTTATGCACAACAAAAAGGCATATATTATGAAGAGAGTTTTGCTACCACTTGTTGTATGACTATTGTGAGTTTTCTATGTGCATTGGCAGCTCATTGTGGTTGGGATTTACATCAATCAGACATTGTTACTGCTTTCTTGAATGGTGACAAATTTGAGGAAGTTTATGTAACGCGGCCCCGTGTTTTTGTCAAGAAAGGACAAGAGGACGAAGTATGCAGATGTAAGAAGGCTTTGTATTGGTTGAAGCAATCTCCTCGTTCTTGGTATGAGAAAGCTGACACTCGTTTGGTCAAATGAGGCTTTCGTAACAGTCCAACAGAAAGCACATTGTATGTCAAGTGTGAGGGCAATGTACTTCTCAGTGTTGTTCTTTATGTGGACGATTTGCCGATCACTGGTCCCAATGAGGCACATATTGCTGAATTTAAGACTGATTTGAATGCTACTTTCAAGATGAAAGATTTGGGGTTGTTGCATCATTATTTGGGCATACAGTTTAAGTAGTGTGATGGTGGTATTGCCTTATGTTAGAAAAGCTACATAGAGACATTGCTATGGAAGTTTGGACTTGAGGATTGCAAACCTATTGCCACTCCCATGGAAACAGGTTTGAAGTTGATTCTACATGATGATGGCGATCCTTACCAAATTGTTTTTGGTTGCCTCATTTATGTATGCAACACGAGGCCAAATATTCTATTTGCAGTCTCACAGGTCAGCAGATTTATGCATAGCCCAGGGTCTAAGCATTGGCAGGCTGTCAAGAGGATTTTCTGCTACCTTAGTGGCACTTTACATCTTGGCTTGTTTTATCCCAAGGGGGGATCATTGCCGCTAGACTTACATGCTTTTTCGGACTCAGATTGGGCTGGTTGTTTTGACACGTGAGTGTCCACTAGTGGTTTTTGTTTCATGCTTGGCAGTTCATGTATATCATGGTTGAGCAAGAAGCAACCTACTATGGACACTTCGAGTTGTGAGGCTGATTACAGGGCAGTCTTCACAGCTACGGTTGAGTGTGTATGGCTCAGACGCCTTATGGCTGATTTGGGTGTTGGACAGGACACTGCCAACACTATCTACACTGACAATCAGAGTGCATTGGCAATTGCAAGGAACCTAGTTTCTCATGCTTGCACAAAGCACATTGAGGTGCATTACCACTATGTCAGGGAGTGTCTCTCAGCAAGAGAAATCAGCTTGGCGTATGTGCCAACACAGGACAACCTTGCAGACCTTTTCACAAAGGCATTGTCTCGTGAGAAGTTCAAAGCTTTCCGCAAAGCTTCGATTACTCCCCATTGTGGACTGATCATGTCCTCAAGGCATGGCACTTCCCTTTACTCATGCCAGCTCTCATTCACCGCATCACTCTAGGGGGGATTGTTACCATATACATGTCGTAGTAATGTGTGTGAACACAGTAGGACTGCCGGGGCATTTTTTCACTTTTAGAGGTTTTTTTGCCCGTGCATTGTATATACACCCATTCATTCTAGGTCTATCTATCTTTCTATTGCACACTAAGTAACACACTCTCTATTGCATGCCTTGAGCTTCCTTTGTCTTCTCCAAGATGTGTGCGTTTCTTTGCAACCCTAATTCCAATAGGTTTGCCTTTTTCTAATGGATCCTTGCATGCATAGACGGTGGAGCTTGCTTCTATCACATGTCAATAAACAAGTGGTGGAGCTTGGAACTAAATCCCCCCTGCATGCACATATGGTGCAGCTTGCTTCTATCACATGTCAATAGACAAGTGGTGGAGCTTGGAACTAAATCCCCCATGTACAACACATCATGGGACTTTCAAATTTTGAAAAATAAATAATGTAGCTTGGGGTTAGCTTGGACATGGGATGGGCCTTGTAAGGAAATTATTCATGTACAACATATTATGGGTTTTCCAATTGGTTAAGAAACAATATTATTGATGATATAAACTTACAGGTTGAACATGTCATCCCTAGCTTTGACAATTGGTGAAGCTTTGTTTCTCTCCATGTTTAAAGGGAGCCTAGCTTGGACAAGTGGTTTTCCATGTATGAATGGAGCCTAGCTTGGATAGATGGTGGAGCTTGCTACTAAAGAAAATAGGCTACACAAATGGTGGATCTTTTGGTGTGGTATTTTCTCATGCCTACTTTATACATATGATACACCTTGCATCTCTAAAGGTTGAACATACCATGGATTTTCCAAGTGGTGAGAAATAATATTGTAGCTTGGACACGTGGTGGGTCTCATAATAACATTCTCCATGTACAAGCACATCAAGGGTTTTCCAATTGGTGAGAAACAATATCATTCATGGTTGTCCCTAGCTTAAAAAAGTGGTGGCATTGTAGCTTACACAAGTGGTTTCCCATTTTGCAATGGTGCCTAGCTTGGACACATGGTGGAGCTTTCTTCTATCCCATGTTTCAATAGAGTTAGCTTGGACAAGTGGTAGATCTTGGAGTAGAACTCTCCATGGACAACATATAATGGGTTTTGCCAATGATGAGAAACAATATCGTAGCTTGGAGGTAGCTTGGACAAGGAGCGAGCCTTTTAACAAAAAAATTCATGTAAAATACACCATGATTTTCCAATTGGCGAGAAGAAATATTGTTCAAGGTTATATGTAGCTTGGATAAGTGGTGGATCTCTGCTTCTACCCATGTTTCAAGGGAACCTAGCTTGAACAAGTGGTTCCCCATGTCCTAATGGAGCCTAGCTTGGACACATGGTGGAGCTTGCTTCTATCCCTTGGCAATAAAATTAGCTTGGACAAGTGGTGGAGCTTGGAAATAAATCTACCATGTACAACATATCAAGAAATTTATAAATCATGAGAAACAATAGTGTAGCTTGGAGGAAACTTGGACAGGAGATAGGCCTTGTTAAGAAATTATTCACGTGAAACATATTATGGGTTTTCCAATTGGTAAGAACCAATATTGTTTAAGATATAAATTTAAAGGTTGAACATGTCATCCGTAGCTTGGAAAAGTGGTGGAGCTTTGTTTATCTCCATGTTAAAGGGAGCCTAGCTTGGATAAGTGGTTTTCCATGTGCGAATAGAGCCCAACTTGGACACATGGTGGAGCTTGCCACTAAATATAATAGTCTACACAAATAGCTCGGAAAAGTGGTGGAGCTTTGTTTATCTCCATGTTAAAGGGAGCCTAGCTTGGATAAGTGGTTTTACATGTGCGAATAGAGCCCACCTTGGACACATGGTGGAGCTTTCCACTAAAGATAATAGTCTACACAAATGATCTTCTAGTATTTTATCATGCCTCATTTATGCATTTGGTACACCTTGCATCTCTAAAGGTTGTAGAAGTGGTGGCAATTTGGATTTAGCCGCACATTATTTATGTAGCCTAGCTTGGACAAGCGGTGAACCTTAGCTTCCCTCCATGTTTCAAGGGAGCCTCAATTGGATAAGTGGTTTTTGAAGTTCCAATCGATCCTAGCTTGGAAACATGGTGGAGCTTTCTTCTACCTAATGTTTCAATAGAAATATCTTGGACAAGTGGTTGAGCTTGGAGAAACCCCCCCCCCCCCCCCCCATGTACAATATATCATGGATTTTCCAAATGGTGAGAAATAATATTGTAGCTTGGAAGTAGCTCAGACAAGTGGTGGTCCTTGTAGAAAAATTATCCATGTATAAACACATCAAGGGTTTTTCAATTAGTGAGAAACAATATCATTCATGGTTGTCTAAATCTTGGACAAGTGATGGGGTTTTTCTTATGCTCATGTTGCAAGGGGTCCTAGCTTAGACAAGTGGTTTCCTATGTTTGAATGGATCCTAACTTGGACACAGGGTGGAACTTGCTTCTATCACCATGTTTCAATAGAGTTAGCTTGGACAAGTGGTGGACCTTGAAGAAAAACTCTCCATGCACAACATATCATGGGTTTTAAAATGGTGAGAAACAATATTGTAGCTTGGAGATAGCTTGAACAAGTACCATGTAAAACACACCATGGTTTTGTAATTGGTGGGAAGCAATATTGTTCAAGGTTATTATTAGCTTGGACGAGTGGTGAATATTTGCTTCTTATCATGCTTCAAGGGAGTGTAGCTTGGACTAATGGTTTTCCATGTTCTAATGGATCCTTGCATGCACACATGGTGGAGCTTGCTTCTAACACATGTCAATAGAGTTCGCTTGGGCAAGTGGTGGAGCTTGGAACTAAATCCCCCATGTACAACACATCATGGAACTTTCAAATTGTGAAAAATAAAATTGTAGCTTGGGGGTAGCTTGGACAGGAGATGGGCCTTATAAAAAAATTTATTCATGTACAACATTTATGGGTTTTCCAATTGGTAAGAAACAATATTGTTCAAGATATAAACTTACAGGTTGAACATGTCATCCCTAGCCTAGACAATTGGTGGAGATTTGTTTCTCTTCATGTTTAAAGGGATCCTATCTTGGACAAGTGACTTTTCATGTACAAATAGAGTGTAGCTTGGACACATGGTGGATCTTGCTACTAAAGAAAATAGGCTACACAAATGGTGGATCTTCTAGTATTTTCTCATGCCTAGTTTATACATCTGGTACACCTTGCATCTCTAAAGGTTCAACAAGTGGTGGACCTTTTGATTTAACCACACATTATTTATGTAGCGTAACTTCGACAAGCAGTGAATCTTTGCCTCCCTCCATGCTTCAAGTTAGCCTCGATTGGACAAGTGATTTTCCAAGTTCCAATGGAGTCTAGCTTGAACACATGGTGGAGCTTTCTTCTACCTTATATTTCAATAGAACTACCTTGGACAAGTGGTGGAGCTTGGAAAAAAACCCCCATGTACAATATACCATGGAGTTTTCAAATGGTGAGAAATATTATTGTAGCTTGTAGGTAGCTTGGACAAGTGGTGGGACTTGTAATAAAATTCTCCATGTACAAACACATCAAGGGTTTCCCAATTGGTGTGAAACAATATCATTTATGGTTGTCCCTAGCTTAAACAAGAGGTGGAATTTTTCTTATGCTCATGTTTCAATGTTTCCTAGCTTGTACACATGGTGGAGCTTTCTTCTATACCATGTCTCAATAGAGTTAGCCTGGAAAAGTGGTGGAGCTTGGAGCAGAACTCTCCATGTACAACATATCATGGGTTTTTCCAATGATGAGAAACAATATCGTAGATTGGAGAAATCTTTGACAAGTAGTAGCGGGCCTTGTAACAAAAATTTTCATGTAAAACATACCATGATTTTCCAATTGGTGAGAAGCAATATTGTTCAAGGTTGTCCGTAGATTGGACAACCTTGAACAAGTGGTGTCCATAGATTGCACAAGTGGTGGATCTCTGCTTCTACCCATGTTTCAACGGAGCCTAGCTTGGACAAGTGGTTTCCCATGTTCTAATGGAGCCTAGCTTGGACACATGGTGGAGCTTGCTTCTCTCCCTTATTAATAGGGTTAGCTTGGACAAGTGGTGCATTGCATCACTTTTCATAGTTCCTAGTTTCCCAGGTTAAATAGAGCCTAGCTAGGACAAGTGGTGGACCTTGAAACAAAAGTGCCCTTGTACAACATATATATGGGCTTTTCATGTTTCAATGGATCTTAGCTTGAAAAAATGGTGCATCTTTATTCTCTCCATGTCTTAATGGAGCCTGGTGAACTTTGTATCATTTTCACATGCCTATCTTAGACCATTGGTACACCTTGTATCTCTAAAGGTTGGACAACTGGTGGAACTTGAGATTGAACCACCTGCTATCTATGTATCATGGCTTGGACAATTTGTGGAGCCTAGATTGATGGACTAGTGGTGTACGTCAAAACAAGCCCCTAAAGTCTTGATGTACAAGACAAGTTGGATTTTCCATGTTTTAATGAAGCTTAGCTTGCAAAAATGGTGGATCTTGCTTCTCTCCATGTTTCATTTGATTAAATCTTGTACAAGTGATGGAGCTTTGATTCACACCATGTTTTAGTAGAGCCTAGTTTAAACGAGTGGTGGACCTTGAAACAAAACTTCCCTTGCACAACAAATATATGGGTTTTTCATGTTCCAATGGAGAAGACACGTACATTTTGAACTTCTTGAACATGTTAATGTTTCTATTTACTGATTTGATACTGTTAATGTTAGATTTTGTTTAATATAGTACTACTTGAGTCTATCGTTTTCATCTCAAGTATTTTATGTTTGAATGATAAGTCCTTAGATTAACAATATAACACTAGCCTATCTTGAATACTTAAGAGCTTGAGTTTCATAAGTTTTAGACCTCACATTTATATCCCCTTCATCTTCTACATTAGAGTCTAGCATAAGTGGTGATGCTTCATAAGTGGAACTGAGCTTGAATAAGTGGTAGATCCTAAATTTATAATACCCTTGCTATAAGAGAGCTGAAGTTTTGACATTGAAAACTAACATATGTATTCAATTAGATCTTATATTAGAAATATGGTTGCCTTAGAGAGAAAAACCTGAATGAGCTTAAGTATTATGTTCTACTTGACTTTAGTACTCACTAGAGATATGGCTTGACAAAAGGTGATCCTTACATGGATCCTAATTTCAAGAGGTGTGATAGACCTTCAAACCAAGCCCATATATGCTTGGACAAATGGTGGACCTACCATGGAGTTGAATTCAGACAAGTTTGATAGACTTTGTAACAACACCCAATTGTTACATTAGCTTGGGAAAGTGGTGGACCTTGCCTCTATTTATGTCTCAATGGAGAATAACTTGGGAACATGGTAGACCTTATTTCTCTCTATGATTCAATGAAGTGCACCTTCAACAAGTGGTGGACCTTGCCTCTATTTATGTCTCAATGGAGAATAACTTGGGCATGTATTAGACCTTATTTCTCTATGCTTCAATGAAGTGCACCTTAGACAAGTGAAGTACCTTTATAACAAACTACCTATGCATAGCTTGGACAAGTGGTGGACCTTGCTTCTCTCATGTTTCAATGGATCCTACCTTGGACTAGTGTTGCATCCATCATAGACTATACACATTATGGACCTTGTGATTCTTTTATATGTCTACCTTAGAGAAGTGGTGGAACCTTGATTATCTCCATACATTGAACCAAGGTTGGACAAGTGGTGAAGCTTTGTTTTGGTGGATCCTAGCTTGAACAATTGGTGCAGTTCTACTTCTCTAAATGTTGCCAAGGATCCTAGATTAAACAAGTGGTGCACCTTGAAACAAATACACCCATGTATAGCATATCATGGGTTTTTCATATCTCAATGGATCCTAGATCGGGACAAGTGGTAGAGGTTGCTCTCTCCATATTTTGATGAAGCCTAGTTATTTAAAGTAGTGGGGATTTTTTCTTTTCACTTTACAATGGAGCTTAGCTTGGACAAGTGGTGGACCTTGAAACAAAAACCCCATGGACAACATATCATGGATTTCCAAAGCGGTGGAAAAAAGTACTAGCTTGGATGGTGGACCTTGGTTCTCTCTATGCTTCAATGGAACCTTAGTTGGTGGACGAGTAGTGGAGAGGAGAGGGTAGGTCTTGAAGTAAGACCATGCATGCTCCAGCCATTCATATGTTGTGCACATGGTGGATCTTAAAATTGTGTTAAATGCCTAACTTGGAGAATTGATGGACCCTTGATTATCTCCATAAATCAATAGGCTAGGTTTGGACAAGTGTTGGACTTAAAAACCAAAATCACTATGCTACAATATAGGATAAGTTTCACATGTATTGGAGGATTGTATCAATATTCTATGTCTTTTGGACTAGTGATGACTTTGAAACTAATTCCCCTAGTCTACAAGAAAACATAGATATACCAAGAGATTAGGTTACCTTTGTTGAATCAATGAATCCCATGTTACCACATACTATAGGTTTCTGGGATGATTATTGGACCTTGTATCAATGCTAAGTGTCTAGCTTGGACAAGTGGTGGACCTTGGTTCTCTTTATGTATCAAATGGGCAATATATTGGAGACATGGTGTGCTTTGTTTCTCAAAGATCTTATTTTTGGAAACCTTTGGAGGCACCATGTAAGAGGCACTCTAAGTCTTCCATATGATGGACATCTAATACTACTATCATCCTTTGATCTAGTCCTTATATTTATGCACAATGTTTTTTTTTTTTTGCAAAGAAAAAGAAGTTGAATGACATAAAAATGAGGTTTATTTCACACTATGATTATAATGAAGATCCTTTTGAAACACCAACTTTTCCCATTCCCGAAAATACATCTTTTTTATATTAATGGTGTGGCTTTTGAAGTGCGACATTCATGTATCCAAGGAGCTGGTTGTGGTCGATTTGTGCATACTACCCTTGAAAGTGGTGTGACTATCTGAACTATGGAGGGCATAAGTATAGATTTCAAGAGTGGATAAAGATATGAAAAATATTTTCAAGAGCCTCTAAATATTCTCTTCTAGAAGATCCAAATGTCAAAGAAGAGGAAGATCAAGCATACATTCTTGGTTGCCTAGAAGAAGGAAATGTGTCAGGCTATATAAAAAGTTCTCATGGTACCAGTGTCCAGCCAAATGCATGCTATACATATGATCCAAGTTTTCCACCTTGGCACAAATGTAAATATTCACACATCAAATCAGAAGAGTGTGGCTATGTATGCATTGAGACTATTTGTTGAGATGAAACAACAAGAGAGTTCTTTGCTGACTATGACTTTACTTGATATCTTCAAGTATTGTATGTGGATGGAAACATAAAATACATCTATAATTTTGACTCTTCATGGATATAATCTCAACACTTAAGTGTATATGATTATTGTTTACTTTATGTTCAGCTATAATCTAGAGTGCTGTTATGTTTTATGTGTTGTCTAAGTTTTTTGATTACCTTGAACATAGAATAATCTTGACTCTACTTAAGATTTATAGCAAATATTTTCAAAATTAAATCAATATCTAGGTTAAAAAGGTGGTAGGGGCTCCAATATTACTTTCTTGTTTTGATAGTTTTTATCTGAATATGAAGCACATCTTTGTAACATTTTGGTGTAGTTTGAAACTAGCTAGCTTAAACAAGTTATGGCCCTTGAATCCAAATATAAGCCAAAGATCTAATTTTTTCTTATAGACTAGATTGGACATGTGGTGGACCTTGTAACCATGTGTTCTTGAACAAGTTTTGGCTTTTAGTATTCACTTAAGTACTAAACTTTAATAGAGTTTAGGCCAGACAAGTTTGCCACATTTTTTTATTATAGCCTAGATTGGACATGTGGTGTACCTTGTTCCATGTTTTCTTGAACAAGTTTTGGCTTCTAGTATTCACTTCAATACTAAAATTTAATAGAGTTTAGGCTAGACAACTTTGCCACAATAGATTGTAGTTTAGACAAGTTGGTGCCTTGTGTACCAATGCTAACAATGATTGCAAAGATTCTAATATTCATTTCACCTTGAATAAATTTCTTACTTGGAGTTCTACATGTAAAAATGTTGAATTAAATTCTAGTGACTTTTAAGAAACCAATGTTATGTGTGTTTTCTAAGATTCAAAGACTGGGATTGACAAAGCCCCTATGATTCAATCAACAGCTCTAGAATCTACTAATTCTCTCAGTTCTGAAGTGCCCAAGATGGATGATATTTCTATATCAGACTATAATGTTGTGTAGCTTGAGCAAGATTGCAATAATGAGGACCAAGAAATCAGTGCTTCAACAATCCAACCTACTTCAAAAGAGACTGAAACATCTACTCATGAGCCATTTTCAATTGCTGCTACTTCATCTAGTGCAGATGATGATAAATCTATGCTTACATTTATATTGGATTTAAATGGTCTATTATTGACACATTCCCCTCATCCGTCCTCACATCACAAGCCAATGCAAATAGATTCAAAAAGATATATTATACTTAAGGCTAGGTTGCATACAGTCCATGAAGACTATAGTACCAAGATTTAATGTTGCAATCTGGTCAACAGCTACTAGGGACAATGTGCTTAAAATACTTAGAGCACTCTACAGCATAGTTGGGGATACATTACCTTTCTTTGCAATATGGTATGAAGAAAGTTTCTACATTGCTCAAAGACAAAAAATATTTAGACATGACAATCCAAATGTTGAGACAATGTTCAAGCCTTTGGCCAAAATTTCCATGGGGCTAGAATGTGATCCACAAAGAACAATGCTTATTGATGACTCTCCTTACAAAGGGATGTATTTCACATGCAAAAAATTGTATTTTTCCACCACTATTTGATGGTGAAAAAATGGTTGACGGTGTGCTCTTGGGGGATTTTCTTCCCCACTTGTTTCAAGTTGATGAGGGAAGGGATGTGCGCAGTTTGATTGCTTCAAATTGTCATGGATAGCCTGAAGTGACAAATAACAGTGAATACAAAGAGATCATAGAGTATTGGAAGCATAAAAATGATGCTTGGTCAGCTAAGGTGTTCTTTACAAGAAGAATACCACTTGCAAAATATGACAAAGGTGAAACTATCCTTCAGGAAAAATTGGATTGAACAAGTGACACAAGCCACAACAGTGAAATGAGAGGAGCCCAAGTACAAGAAACATTGGCAAAGAAAGATACACCCATTGAAATCATGAAGGCTCCACAATTGATTGTTGGATTCAAGCCCTCGTTCAATTGTTGGTATTCACGTGAGAAATGCCTTTTAAATGCATGCAGATCACTCCTAGTTTGCATGGCTAATGTTTTCCTAAAAGGCTATATATGTAAAGCTTTTATTGATAAAACATAACGTGTTGTTTTATTGTCGAGTTCATCTCTCTCTCTCTCTCTCTCTCTCTCTCTTTCTCTCTCTCTCTCTCTCTCTCTCTCTCTCTCTCTCTCTCTCTCTCTCTCTCTCTCTCATTTTTCCCTGCACGGCATGCCTCCAAGCCATGGAAGCTCTTCGCCATCATCCACCCTAGCTTGGCTCTCAACATCTGGTATCAAAGCTGCACGCCGGTCTCGGATCCACCCAACGCGAGGGAATTGCTGCCTGCAAAGGGAATAAGCCGGTTGCTGACCTGTAGAAAAATAAGAAAACTCGGCATCAACAAGGTTTCTTTTGCATCCTGGTGAACTTCCAACACTAGAGTGTCTCCTAACATAGCCTCCTTAGCCCATTGTGAAGCCAATCCGTCATCTTGGCGCTGTCATCGTCGACTGTCTGCAGTAGAGAACTCTTCAAGCTTATGTTCATACTCTATTTAAAAAGGGTCACCCCAATTTGGTCTTAAGCCCCTAAGGAAGCGGTATTCAAACCCTCGACAAGGTGTAAGACACCGTCCGTGCTCGGCTCAGTAGCATATTGGCTTGTAAATTTGAAGGTGTCTTTTCAAGCTCAGGGATAGTAAATTGTGGCTAAATCTTGTCAAACCTGTCCGCTTCTAAAGCTTGTTTTCGCATTATCTTAATACGTGCATGCAAAGACATTTGAAGACAAAGACAACCTCTCTGAAAGTTAAGTGAGCAATAACCGATAACACAATCTTTCTGTCAAGTTTCTTAAAGACTTCAACATGGCATCGAAAATCGACAAGTTTAATGGATCCGGCTTCCACACCTAGCAAATCAAAGTGAAGGGATATCTGATGTGCAAGAATTTGTGGAGCGTTGTCAAGCCGCTATCAATTGACAAAGCAGGCACATCCGCTGCAGTTACCAGGGTGTTATCTATCAAGCAACAACACAAGGACGAGCAAGCATTAGGTATTATTCTAACATCTTTTGAAGATGAAGCACAGCTTCTCTTCTAAGCCAACTTTAAGAAGAAAACATAAATTCATGTATTATTTTTGTTAGCCTATAAACCATGCAATCTATACAATCATCAAAAATGTAAGGAACTCACTGTCTATAAAGGTGATCCCCTCGTGCAAGGCCATACATAGATTTTGTTGCTTTGTTTGCCTCCAACAAAGTCAACCAAAAGATTTTTGACTCCATTTGAACATCACATAAAGCCAATAAATTCAAGTCTCAAGCGTTGCAAAACTTTCGGGCCCCCACTTGAGAGACCATACTTTTGACCTCCAAGTATCTCCATGCTTGGGATCGACAATATTAAGGATCTAAAATTAACTTAGTGAAGTCAATAATTTATATAAGAAAAGTAAATACAAACACATAGTTGTTCATTGAGAAAGACTCACCTTTCCAATCCTATCACCGTATCTTGAAGCCAACTCTTCATTCTTCTTCTCTTCAAACAATTGAAGCTCTTCATCTGACATTTTTAGTCTTGCCTCTTCAACCTTCTTGTTTAGTGCTTTACTTATTTGCACCTAGAAAAACAAGGGAAGGAGTCAAATCCATTGTGACAAGCATAGCAATACTAAATTCATGTTAGAAATATATGCTACTTAAAACTTACATTAAAAACTAGCTTTCCGAGATATCTAAGTGTAAGAGGATACCAGGGCTCAACACCCTTGGTACTCTTCTTTCTGATACGTGCAATCATCATTCTATCTCTCTCAGGTAGGTCTTTAAGGTACTCCCCATGATCAGCAGAACAAATATTTGCACAATTGACTAGTTCATCCCTCAATGTTGTGGTCACCACGGCATGTGTATTCAAACTACATGTTCAAAAGCAAGAAAAATTCACATAAACATAAATAAACTTGAGAACTATCATAACCAAAAAGATAAGGAAGGAGGCTCACTAGTTCATCCTCTGTAAACTTGTAAGAAGGGCAATCTCACTAACCCTGGTAGGGTCAATAATAGTACAGAGCACACGACAATGCTTCACTTTTGTTTCTTTGAAGCATTCTTTAATAGCAGATGTCCATGCCACGGTACTATGGTTGCCTTCCCAAACATAGAACATGTGACCCATTAGTTCGTAAAGTTGAGGTTTCAGAATGAGGTCAGCTTCAAACTCTTTGTTAACCTCATGCCAAATATGATCCCAATCCCTCTATATTGCTTCATCCACAATTGAAACTTCTTTGTCCCTCGTCCAAATGGAAACAATAAATGCTCCTTTCTCTGCCACGTAACCCTCTCTAGCAAATGCTATTTTCAAGCCCGAAAGATCATCACGAAGACCCCTAACCCTTGCATAAGAAATTAGTCTACAAAGAGGAATGGGTGGACAATGGTGACAGCTGAACATCCTTGGTTTGTGAAGAATTTCATCTCCCATATCCATGTAAATCTTGTTCTCTTCATTGGATGGCTCTACAGATGGTACCTCTGGCCTAACAACATAAGGGACAATCATCATACTTGCCTCTTGTTGAGCAACCCCTCAAGCATCCAGAGTTTGGCTCTCAACCTCTTCCTCAACATCATTTGGCTCCAGCACTTTGCTTATGTCATCTTGACTCTCCTATTGCATTGAGTCTACATTAAGTTGAGATGAACCTCTGGTTTTCCTCAATCGCTTACGACCCCGTGCAACAGCCGGAGGACTGCAAAGAGAAACAAATAAAAATGTCTTTGTTAGAAAAGCATCCCAAATTAAAAAAAAAAACAAATTGAAAAAAACGCCCCAAAAGCAGGCTGTGCCGACGTGGCCTGCTTTTGAGGTGTTTTTTTGCAATTTGCATGCCATTTATACTCGCAACTTAAATTGGCCAAATGCAATCCTTTTCTAATTTTCATGACTAATTTGTTGCAGCTATAAGACTGCAAAGAGAAAAAAAAAAAAAGTCTTTGTTAGAAAAGCATCCCAAAATTATAAAAAACAAATTGAAAAAAACGCCCCAAAAGCAGGCTGTGCCGACACGGCCTGCTTTTGAGGTGTTTTTTTGCAATTTGCATGCCATTTATACTCGCAACCTAAGCATTCTACCGCTTACAAAAGAAGGGCAGGAAATAGCTTTGCCTACATCAACGAACTCAAATACGATAAGATGATCAGGCTAAAGATGATAAGCTGATCAGGCTTATCAAAAGATAGCATTGTACTAAGAGCATCCTCCCAATCCTGATAGTGTACATTGTCTGAGATGCTGTCAAAGCAACTGCCATACAAACAAGCAATAAAAAATCTTGTCAATGTACTCACAATCATAGCTAACCTTCGTAGGCATGGTTCAAAGCACTGAAGGCGGTGCCTAGGTTTTTGCATACTTCAAACCACACACATACAACCCATAAGGCACATGCTACGACCTGCCTTGAGTTCCGTTCTGAAGTACCTTCCTCACATGCATTATACATAAGCAACAACATAGAGAACAGACACATTAGATGAAAACACTTGGTTCACTTTAGTTGGCCGTCTTTCCCTGATCTGGAGCATGATAGCTGAAGTCTATTGAGGTCTCCAAGGACAGCCCCACAGTTGCCAATGATTCAGGAGGCTAAAGCAAAATACATCTATTTTTGGTGCTTTAATACCAGAACTGCACCTAAATACATGAGTGAATCGTATTTTAACATGATGCGGCTACAGACTCCAAACCTTACATTGACCTGTCGAAGCTAAAGCTTATCTGGATGGCCTTAGGGCCCGATCATACGCTGCCATTGACAAATGTACTACAAATGCCCTTTTGCATGCTGCATACACCCCAGCTCTCACAACCGTTAGTGATCTGTGTAGTGGTACAATGAGAAATTTCCACAATTCAATCTAATATATAAATATTTTCTTTTAACGACCATACCCAGAAGATAACATTGTACTAAGAGCATCCTCCCAATCCTGATAGTGTACTTGAAGAAAGGCATGAAACCAAGACGATCCCACTTAGCTGGATCCGATCCTAGTGCAGTTCCAACAAGACTTTACCTCCCAAATCCATAGTCACCAAAACTTGGCCTGCTCAAGGGAAAAGCACACACCGTCATCACTTCCCCATGCTTCCAACAACTCTAATGGGCTCCCACGGCGAAAGATGGCACATATTTGGATGTCCTAAGGCATGGAACTACAAGCTGACATGACCAAAGGTATCTGCCACACCAAATGGGAGTTGAAAGAATACGTCCCATGCAAATGAGAAAAGTGTGTCTATGGCCCGTGTCCTCGTTCTCCTTAAAGGCTCATGCAAGTCCTTAGTGCCTTTGATCACTCTATCCTATAAATATGGTATAGCAGACTCAATCTCCTTAATCCTGGCTGCCAATCTGATGTGTCTCTACAAGAATCTCTGCCAAAATCTGTCCCCCATCCGCCCATGCACGCATCAAAGAAGCCCAATCAATATGAGTCCTCTCCCCCAAATGTCGACCCTCTGTGTCAGCACTAAATTTACGCAGCAAGGTCTCTTCAGAGAGGAGCACAGATACTAGCTTAATGCAAATATTTAAAAAAGATACCTTTATCCAAAAACTTACAAGTCCTCTATGTAGAAACATTTAGGTTCTATAAAGTTTTGTACTAGGTTCTGGACTGTTATTAAGAACAGCTTGCCGTCATCCCCATGATATGCACAAGAGTATTCAAAGAACAGGTTGCCGTCATTCACATGATATGCACAAGAGTATTCAAAGAACACATACGCACAAGAGTTGGGATAACATCCATGCTGCTTGTTTGCTTGGAAGAAATTTTGATGAGCATTGCATACATAGCCTCCTCAGACATAGAGAATGAAGACAAAATGCAAAAACACACCCCAAAAGCAGGCCGCACCGGCGCACCCTGCTTTTGGGGTGTTTTTTTTTCATTTTGTTTGTAAAAACACACACACATTCTGCAAGCCTTTATCACACATTCTGGCATCAAACGTCAGTTTACAAAACCAATGCTGGCAACATACACAATGCTAGTATAATGTATGCAAAGCAAGTGTCATTATGTGCAGACTCCAAAAGACATATGTTCCTCTCAATGTTCCTCTGCTGGCCAACTACGGGGAGAAAGAGCGGAATCCCCGACCATCTTAAAGGTCATAATGCAAATCTGAGATAGCACTAAGAAATCTTCAACAATGAACCTCAGAGAAAAGAGGCCTGCACAAAGAATCATAAAAGAAGCATTACTTGCAACATATTCTTGCACCGTAATTACAGTCAGGTTTTGCTGTAATTAGACCGCAATATAAACATTGCAATCCTACAAGGTCAATATGCACCCTTGGGGGGTTCACTATGTGTAAAACTACCATATCACGTGCGTTCAAGACATGTTTGTAAAACCCCTTATCTGTGAGTTTTGTTAAGAATATAATGTACCCTTTTCTTTTAAAATCTGTAAATTCTTTTCAAATTTGAAAAAATCATGCCCTTCTGTATATATATTTCTGTAAGTTTCAAGAACTTTAAATACCCTTCTGTTGAACTCACGTGATAGGTTACATTTTTATTAGGTGACCTCCCCGGGTATGCACTAGTCTTGCCATTTACTGCTTCGCGCGATTGCCTAGAGTTCTTACAAAACAGTAAGCAACTTAGGTCTCTGAGCACCAGCTTTGAACTTGAAAAGGGCTCTTTAGAGAGCTACCGGCATATACAGAGGCCACTCCTTTTGGAACAAGCTGCATTTACGCTACCCAAATGGTGTGCACTGCAAGGTGATTCCGCACATAACGAGAAAAATCTGAGGGATTTTGCAGAGAAATTGCCACATTTAAGCATTATGGCAATGTCATTCAGTTCAAGGGGAGCTTTGAAATATGCAGGTGAATTCCTGCGCAATCTGACCACCATGGGATCTCTGAAGCTCAAGTGTGAGTTCAATCCAAGAGTTGACATAGATGAGGGGGAACAAATGGGGGGGGGTTTGAAGGGTTTAGGTTGATTTTGCCTACTAAATTGAAAAAACTGGCTATGGTGAATGTGCCGGAGGGTGAATTCGGCATTGTGTTTGGATCTGATTGTGGTGAATTGCAGGCATCCTTGGATCATGTGTGTGTGCGATTCACATGGTCGAGTGCAATGGAGTTGGGGCAAGAGAAGATGGAAAGGATAGAGGTGCTTTTCAAAAGCTTGGCACACCTAGAGAGTTTGTGCATAGAGGGATAGAATGAGCAGGGAAGCCCTGTCTTCAAAATCAACACACTGACATACAAGCCCTCATACTGAATTTATCAATAAGCCCAACAATCCAGTTGTTTGAAAATTATCTCTCCAACAAGCCCTCTAACCTGTTGTAGCTTTCTATCACTCAATGACCACAAGTTGAAGAAACGCATACAGTAGAAGCGCTGGCTGAAATCGACTAAAGCACAGATTTTTTTTTCCCAAAAAACAACACAAAAGGAGGGCGCGCCGGCGCGGCCTCCTTTTGCTGAGTTTTTTCTTGCAGAGAGCAGCTATGTATCTCTGGGGAGTTTTTTTCGATCTCTTCATCTTCGCATCTTCGCTTTGTTCTTCCCTTTCGACTCAAAAAAGCCCCAAATTTAGAGAGCTTTTGAGATATATATATATATATATATATATATATATATATATAGAGAGAGAGAGAGAGAGAGAGAGAGAGAGAGAGAGAGAGAGAGAGAGAGAGAGAGAGAGAGAGAGAGAGAGAGAGAGAGAAGAAGAATAAGAGAAATTTAACTTCGTAGGAAACTATCCCAAGAGACCTTAAATATCTATCCAATGAGGAGAGTTGAACTCAATACATGTTATTCAAGAGGGAAATGGCATAACCAATCTACCACACTCGGGTGATAGAGAGAAAGAGAGAGAGAGATAGATAGAGAGAGAGAGAGGCACACAAGATATATATATATAGAGAGAGATCTAGTTATTTTTATGATGGCAAAAATTTAACGCATTGAAATTTTAAAATTATGTGATCATGAGATAGAGGTGCATTTATGAAGGTTTCACTAGATTTTTGTGCCGAATTTTTTTTGCAGAAAAAAGAAATTCTCGATTAATAGAAATTCCCTTCAGTTGGTTCAACTCAGAGTTTCTATAATCAGAGTTGGTTCAACTCAGAGCTTTAACGCCCCGTTTTTACAATCGTCCCCTTTCTTCAATCATCCATGAGTAGATTCATCACCATATATGGTCCTTCTCCACGACAGAAATTAAGTGTTAATTTTCATAGCAGGTTTGTGGAAATCAAGCTAAATCTTCTTGAGGAGCATTTTGACTTGGAAGGGGTGCCTTTGTCACTTAAGCCTTTGTCACTCAGCCATGAACAGTTAAAGTTTGAGCCTGTTCTGCTCTCCACTGGTGAAGAAGGATTTCTTCGTGATGCAGAAATACATCAATTCTATAAGATTTTTATTGATATTGCTGTACATGAGAATCCTACTTCTGTTGAGTTCATTCCTAATGAAACACCAAAAACTCACAGTGTCATTGATATGATTAAACAGCTGCCCTTAAATAGTAGCTTGCATGTCGCTATGCAAAGTGCTACAGAGATTGTTAAAGCTGAAGAACTGCCCAAAGTTTACGATGGGTACATTGCATTTGAGCTCCCTCCATGTGAAGAGAAGTCAACAATGCATGGCATGGAGCAGAAGTATGATGGTCACTCTTGGATGGAGTACGTCACATGCAACTCAGATTGTTTTGATGGTGTTGTGCACTTGAGTCATTGTCCTAGACACCTTCGGTGCGTCAATATTGATTGTCCTCACTACTCGAGAGTACATTATCAAAATGAAACACACTAGAAAGGAAGAATGAAAAAAAGTTGTCATGTTGTTCTTGTAGGGCTTCACAATGGTAATGGTAATATAGTTTGCAAGCACTGCTCACAAATGCCCAAGTGTGTTGATTTGTGTCATGCAATAATTTACTACTGTGTGCCTAGAGATCATTTCAACACTACAAGATGTGCGATTCATCTGGGTAATCATAAGCACCCTTATGAAGAGGGTGTCAGCAGAGCCATTGAAAAACAAATAGAGGAGAAGGTTGCATCCGCGTGCAAAGCTAAATCCTTTCACTACTCCAAAACAACTTGAGGTTGCCGTTACTCAAGATCTTATTATGGACATGCTAATGAAAGACAATCAAGAGGGGAACTCAGAGATTGGTGAGGATGAGCTTGCATACATTCTTGAGTATGCCACTCCTCTCTCAAATAAAAGGAGGATAGGAAGATGTTTAGAGTATGCCAAAAGAGAGAAGAATATCACTGCAACGGGCCTTGAAGTTGTGTTGGACTTGAAGAATCATTGTCGCTACCCTTTCATACACAGTGTGTTGTTCCCAGGGAAGTTGAGTGATAGACATCAACCGCATGTTTTTAAAATGTCAATTAGTGGACCTGGTAGTGGACTTGATTTGATTAATAGAATGAGACCTGGTAGAAACTTGCAAGAAATGTGGGTTCATTTTGATCACATACATAGAGTTTCTTGTTGGCCCACAATGTCTACACACGTATATGACCCTTATGTGCGTTCTCTTTTGACTATTTCCACATGTGAGTTCAAGGCGAGGATCGCTTTGCTCAGACTGAGTTTTGGAAAAAGTTGAATTCTGTGGTTCATGAAAATGGCTTTGAAAAACCAGAGTTTCGTGGATTCATGGCAGATGAGGAAAATGCAAATTGGCTTGCAGTGCGTGCAGTTTACTTTGGTGGGGCAAAAAAAAAGGTACCTGAAAAAGAGAGGAGTTGTACTTTCCATTGGGAGCAAAGCATGGTTCACCACACACGTAAGTGTATCCGTCCTTCATTTCAAGAGGAGCATAAATCCTTGTGTCGAAAGTGGCAAAATGCACCATCCGATGTGGCTGCAGACAGCTGCAAGAATGAAATCAGAAAATTTTGGCATGCAAGTCATTCAATCAAGGGCGAGATACCATCATTAGAAACTTGGCTTGCTTGGTGGGATATGAGAGCATTGCATTGGGGATCTTGGTTTGTGAGTCAAGATGAGTCAGGTATTTTTGTGCCCACCACTAATCTAGCAGAGGCTAAACATGCAAGTATGTGTGTTGGAGTTGGTTTTAAAAGATATATATCCATTTATGAGGCCACAGAATTTGACATGTCAATGGCTATTTTGCAAAGTGGGAAGTGTAATGCATACTTGAAAGGTATTCATGCAGGAACAGGCCCTGGAATACAAGATATGGCAGAGAGATTCAGTAGTCAAAATACAAGCCGGACATTGAATAGAAAACTAGCAGCTCTTGCTCATTCATCTATGGTTGAAATGGGGATTCAGTCTCCGGAGATGCAACATTCTGCAATGTGTAAACGGAGTGTGCGTACAAAGCGACCACTGCAGGTTGATCCAAGAGAGATCCTAGAAGAGGATAGTCATAGGCCAGAATTTGTAAATGTTACTGAGGGTCATAGTTACAAAAATAAACCAGAAGGTGAGAGAAAAGGAGAATATGTGGAGAGGAGGATTCCAAAGACAGTGTGGGCTATCAGAAGAACCGAACCAAGAAAGAAAATGACTTGTTTTGGAAGATTACCAGGGCAAAGTGGAAGATGTGGAGCATAAATTAATGCAGGTATTGATAATAGCAAAGATGGAGTACCTGCACCTTGCTTTTGGGGTTGAAGGAAGTATCGTGGAGGTCTTGTGGGGGGGTTTATTTGGTTCTGTAACTCATCCCCAACACACTCTTGGGAGGTTGATGAGGACCATGTTGTTGGCTTGATTGGCCCTACTCTAGGAGTGTGGCCAGTGGATGAGGGAACTTTGTTGCAACCACAAGAGATACAAATCCTTGAGTAAAATGGATTTTCACTTGAATCAGGTAAAAGCTCAATCAAATCAACTACAGCAAATGCAACAACGAGCTCTTTGCAAGTGCTTAGTTATTTTCAGCCAAAATTTAGAGATGGTAAACTTGTTAAGTGGAGAGCAAATTTGACCAAAGAGTTCCAGGTTAGCATTCAGAAAGGAAGAACCTTGTCTACGCAACTGGTTCGTGAGTCCATTGTTTTATGCAATGAGTCTCATATTTTCTACGTAAGTACTGAAGGCTCGCGAGCATTAGGTGTCAACTACTCAGTGACTCTGGGCGAGTTTCCTCGTTGCACGTGTGAGGGATTTCTGAAAAGAGAAAGCAAGCGCTTGACATACATGCCATATAAGCACTTGTACTATGGGATTGGATTCATCATCTCACGAGTTCATTCATCAGGCAGCTCTCACAAAAGTTGAATTATTTCAGGCTCTTAGTGGCAGACGCTGCAATGTCACAATTTGACAATCCTGTGTGTGAGCATTAAAGCCAGCTGAGTCTTTTTGTCTTTTTGAGATGCAAATCGCGAACAAGCAACAACTAGAAACTTTTTGGTGTATATTTTACATCGATACGGAGATGCCTCTTTCGCTACTATCTAATGGATCGAAAACTATAGCAATATAAAATCAAAGAGCATACATTTTGCTATGAAGCTTGGAGTATATTTCCATCATTGTTTTTACTTTTTGTTTTGACAAAGTGAATCATTGTAAATTATTGTTACATTTTGTTTCATTGATCGTACATGAAATCCTTATTTTCAGCTATAGTCTGTCATGTCCTTTTTATAACAAAAATTTAGTATCCAAGAGTCTTCCATTTAAATGTGTATTGTTATTGTTGCAATCTTGCATTCTCTCTCTCTCTCTCTCTCTCTCTCTCTCTCTAGACATGAGATTAGGGTGTATATAAATACACAATTGATTTAGGCATTCCATTTGTATTGATCAATGCAGCATGTATCCTCTTGTAGGTAAAGTTCTCTATGTCCTTTTCAAGCACCAAAATTCATTCTTGTCAATATGTATTCAAGAACGTGATCTAATTTATAGCTTTGTGGTTTTCATGGATAGCTGCATACAAGACCACCTTGTCTAATAGGAGTACCCTTCTATGGAGTACCCTTCCGCCAAGACTTGCTCGGAAACTAGGATCGCTCAGAAAACATCACTCGGAGAACGGTAGCACTCCATCATTGACATATCAACATCGCTCGGAGAACGATAGCACTCCAGCAAGAAAAATTATTGCCTACTGTCTCTTTCTAAAAAGATTATGTTTGAATGAAAAAATCACCAAAAAGGTTATCCGTAAGGCCAAATGATACATCAAAGCCATGGGAAGGTTCCCTTCTGCATCCACAAGCCTGGGAGATGGAACTCAAGAGGAATCATTGTGGGAATTTGTCTTCAAATGAAGAAATCCCTTTTAGAGATTGGAAATCCAAACAGGGAGTTTTTAAGTTAAACATTTGAGGTTTTAAGTTGAAAACTAGCTAGTAGGGCTTATGGCATAAGGGCACAAGCACAAAACACCCCAAGGCATCAAACTCACTTTCTATAAAGGTAGACATCATACACGTATGATGTCTCACAGTCAAATTTTGCACAAAAATCACTCACTTGACTTCACAAACACATTGTGTATACCCTTAACATGAAGCACATAAAATTTCATAAGGTTTGGAGCTAATTAGGGCACTCAAGACCCAAAAGAAACACAAATCCTCGGCCTAATCCCATAATTTAGCTTTGGACTTACCAAAAGTGCTTCAAATCAAGTGACATTTTACAGAAAGAAAGCATATAGCCTATACATCATGTCCCCATGCTCAAATATCCAATTTGCAAAAGTAGACATCATATGTGTATGATCTCTAGACCTGTCAGAGAGGAGTTTTGTCAGCATTTTGAACATCTAGATTTGTAAATCATGGTACATATAGTCTCTACACCAAGTTTGGCCACCTTTGGACATGTTTTGAACATCACCCTCATCATTTTCCAAATCTAAGTGTTATAAACTACTTCTATGGCCTTGGGTTCATGAGCACTAGTCCAGATTCATATTTGCACATATCAAAGCCATACACATACCATGAGCTACCTCTTCAACAAATTTGAGCCAAAAATGCCAAACCTAAACATCATACATGTATGATGTCTAGACCCTTGGATTGACATATTGTTGTTATTTTGGAAACTCTAACACTTTATACACATCATTATGATCTCCCCAACAAATTTTCATCACATTTGGATATCTTTTCACCTCCAAGTACCCAAAAAAAGAGGAGATTTGGATTCAAAAACCCATTCAAGCCCTTTCACACCCATTCACAAGCTCAATTTCAATCTGAGACCATGGACACCATGAAAATGCTATACACAACTTACCCAAGGAGTTTCAAGCTGTTTTGCATCAGTAGACATCATATGCGTATGATGTTTCTTCTCTCACACAGATGCCAAACTCCACAACTTTCATCATGATCATGTTCACCACATAGTATAAAGGCCATGCATTCAATTTGGACAAGTTTGAGCAAGGTTGTGACCACTTGGAGCCTAAAATCAAAAAATATTGGCGAAAGATACATTCTATGGCCCCAAACTCATGACTCATCTCCAACTCAAAATCTGAGATGATTAAAGGATTTTTCATCACCTGAGGATCCTACAAATGAAGTCTGGGCCAAAGATGTCTCCAGAGGTCTAAATAACCAATCTGGGGGAATTTCTCACTTCCAATGCCTTTATCCCATTAATCTTAGCCCACATCCCAAGTCTCATCAAATTTTTGATTTTGTATACCCATCTAAACCCAGGTTTTGGAATCCCAAGCTCTATACCCGACTTTTGGTTTCAAACACATGAGAAGAAACCCAAATCAAAGTCTCAAATGACAAGAGTCTATACCATGCTAAGGGTCAGCTATAGTAGAAGTTTGAGCCATTTTGAACAAAGTGGACATCATACATGTATAATGTCTCACTAGCCTAAAAATGAAGGTGGAAGCTAACTTGACCCCTTCTAAGCCTTTATCACATGATTATGAGAGCATCTACCAAGTTTCACCCCATTTGAACCTCATTTGCACAAAACTGAGTCAGAATCCAACTTTAGAGCTTGAAAGGAGTTCTAATGTTCACAGCTTGTCTAAATAACATCCAAATTGAAATCCAGGCATATATCCATGATGTACATGCTATGGGATAAAATCATGTTAACGTGACATGCTTTTTTTGCTGGATCGCATAATTAAGTTAGCATACCTAAAAAAACTTGGGACATCACCTAGTTTTGAGCACCTAAACATCATACGCATATGATGTCTCACAGCATGAATCTGCACCCAAAATTCATTTTTGACCACATAGATAGAACCCTTAGGCCCTAATTAGATTGTGTTTCAAATTTGAAGTCATTTGGATGGCCAAAAACTGAGAAAATACCAGATTTTGTAAATGATGCTAACGTTTGCACTTGGACTGCGCACTTGGACTGCCCGCAGGATCAATGGAAGCCAACAAATCGCCAACTAAAAAAAAGAAGCTATCCTTAACGGATATCATTGCAGCCACTGAACCATGCACAATACTAGAAGAGATGCTCAAGCTAGCCAAATCTTGGGTAGACAATATGAAATTGGAAAGGGAAGGATTGGCAGTGTACCAAGGTACATTCAGAGACCCGCAAGGAAATACAGTGGATATCCCAATGAATCCACGAGAAATGTTGGAATATGAAAATAGATAAGAAACACTCACCGAGCTGGAAAGAGCCAGTTTGTACAACTTCTTCACAACACCACCAGTGGGTGTAGATGTGAAAAGAATCTACAAGCTAGTCAGCTCAGTCTAGAAAGATGGCAAGGTAGTGATTACTTCTTTGGATGGACAGAAGACAGAGATGGTGATTACACCTCAAACCATAGGAGATTCACTAGGGCTCCATAATAAGGGTAGCTCCGTTAGAGAAATAAGACATGAAGTAAAGATCTACTTTCACAAGAAACCCAATCAAACATTCAAAGACCTGGTAGACTTGAGAGTTGCAAAGATCTGCAAGCTTTACAACCAATAATTTCATGTTTGCAGCAAGCAGCCACAAAAGTACAAAACACCCCCCCATGCAGTGGCTACTACAATAACTTGGGCATTGAAAAGCAGTGTGCCCAGAGAGGTGAATTACGTCCAATATTTGCATGAGCAAGTGGTCAGCATGGGTATAGAAAAGCCCAAGTACATTGGAGGTAGAGAAACACTGACACATATTTCATATGAAGCTATCGGCGCAAGAGGATAGTGGCCTTATCCACCAACCCATAATGAGTGTTTCAAGTTAAATCAAGATACAAAAGATGAACCACCAATAGTAGTGGCACCACCAGTCACCACATGGCTTTGAAGAAGGCTAGAGACTGTACCAGAGGGAAGAGTCTTAGGAACCCCCAAACAATAAGGGTAAGATGACGTTGGCAACATAATGAAGGCCCAAACAGACACACAATCAAAAATCCACCCAGATCAAGAGGCTGATTGAGCATTTTAGGGCAGAACGAGCACTCAAATGAGACTTTGAGGAGTATTGGGTACCTGACACCCAGCAAGGATTGAAGGAAGCTCCTCAAGAACGTTAGAGGATCAATTCAATCATTACATCCGAGCCTATGAAGAAACTAAAAAGGTGATCAAACATCAAAATTTAGAGCCCTTTACAATGGAGGAAATACAAGATATCAAGAGGCAGCTAAAAGAAATGCAAAGGCTCCAGTCAAGACAGGCCAAGAAGGTGACCAGAAAAAAATGCAACCCCACCACCTTCACCACCAGACTCCTCTACTCCTCCTCCAAGTCCAAAGACCTCTACATTCCAACCACAACACTCACTAGAAAAGACAAAAGAGTCAGTACCTTCACCAAAAGACAAGGAAAAAGAAGAATGGAACACTTATGAAGACCTCCTTCAAGTAGGAAACACATCAACAGAGGCTTCTACAATGGTCTATGGAACTCCAACCCCATCACGGGCTACTCAACACGAGCAAGAGAGAAACAAGAGACAAAGAATGCATATGGAAAAAGGGTTCCTAGCCACAGAGGAAATAATGAAGGCTCAACACCAAGAACTCTGCAAAGAACATGAAGATCTCCAACTACAGTTAGGTACTTTGCAAGATCTTTGGGTAGATCAAGCAGAAGAAGCTACAAAAAAAGATAGACTTGCTCAACAATAGATAACAAAACTACAAAAAGAAATAGTCGAAGCAAGGACACAAAAAATAGAGTCAGGACTGAGTGACCTTGGGATTAATGCGAGAGATGATCCCTTGGAGGTCCCTAAAGGTGCAAAAGATCTATAGCACCTAGAAGAACAACTACAGACACAGGAGGAAGGAGAGCACCCTTTAACTGCAGAGGAGGATACATGCCTCCAAACTTTGATTGAAAATCCACAGTTGAAGACCACAAGACAGCCTTGGATTGGGGGACACAAAGGACTCACTGAGTAGGGCTGGCCACAAATGTGCTTAGGGAGGAATTGATGCAACCTTCACTCCCATACCCTCTGCTAAAGTATGAAGTGATGGTTGATAAAGAAAAGAGTCAAAGTGGAAGCAACAAAGACAGTGTATGAGGGAGACATCAAAGATTCAGATACTGCAAAGAAGATAGTGGAGTACCAACCAAAGTGGAGAAAAGTGTGGCTCTTCAAGTACTCTGGATTTCAAAAGTACTTGGTGGAAGCTCCCAAAAACATCAAGGATGACACTTTGTTTTTCCCAATCCCTCATGTACGCACATGGAAAACCACACCAAAATCTTGAAAAAACATCCCACTTGGCTCAATTACCCATCTATGCCATCACCCAAGGAAGGAGAGAGGAGGGAGAGAGAATAAGTGAACCTTATATGGTGAAAACCCTAAAGGGCACCATTAAGATTTTCATTGGCTCCCCCAACTTGAAGTGTGTGATGATCAAAAAGATATGCAAAACCCACCTGGGGTGCATTGAAGTGTTCGCATTGTCCAAAGCTACAGACTCAACCCTACATTCAACAGGCGACACTGCCACCACAATGACATTGATTTGTCAAAGTAGCCATCCCTCGAGGTGTTACATCTATCATACCAAGGGATAATGTTCTTACCAAGCTACCACATGCAAGCTTTTGAGGAAGCCTTCTACATCGGCTTCTTTACTTACGACAAAAAAATATTCGGCCCTGCAGTCACCTAGGCAACATAAGGTACAAGTCATACTTGAAGCTGCTAAAGCCCCAAGGATCTCACTGACTCAAAGGCTGAGAATTATTACCAAACGAAGAAATCATGAACAATCATTTCAGGGAAGACATGGAGGCG
This sequence comes from Adiantum capillus-veneris, assembly GCF_014529385.1. NCBI lineage: Eukaryota > Viridiplantae > Streptophyta > Polypodiopsida > Polypodiales > Pteridaceae > Adiantum > Adiantum capillus-veneris. The sequence goes on along the minus strand of NC_140931.1, from coordinate 96,303,917 downwards.
GACGGAGGGAGTGTTGATGGCTAAACATAGAAGAAGCCTTTCCTAACTTTTTGTATCACTATTTTTTAGAAACAGAATGAAATTTTGTAATGGTTTAAGAGGCCAATATTCGTTGTGGGAATGAGCCTCTAAGGAAAAATTGTATATAAGCAAATTTTTGTAACCCTAAGATAACTTTTGAATTAGTCTAATCTCACGTTTAATGTGCACTGTGTCTGAGAGAGAGAGAGAGAGAGAGAGAGAGAGAGAGAGAGAGAGAGAGAGAGAGAGAGAGAGAGAGAGAGAGAGAGAGAGAGAGAGAGAGAGAGAGTGGTTTCTTGTCTTCCTTACACACTCTACGGAGCCTCCATTGTAAAAGTGACACCACCAATGCGTTAGCAGCAACTAGGGCTTGAATCCAACACCAAGATTGCACGATTCCGGTGTCATCGCGAAGCAAGCTCCTACAAGCTTTCGGGTGAGTTTTAGGCTTGCGAGCCATGTGTCCGATTGGTGGTTTCTTTATACCTATCAGTTCAAGGCAAGTAGAGCTACATATTAAGATCATACAAACCAAAAAGTGGTGACCTGCATTTTGCTACCTGTCTTTATTCACAATTGTCAAAAGGGGTGGTTCTAGGTAGGCCATCAAGTTACAGTCCATCGGGTAATGACCTCTTGATGTGGAGAGTGTTTTCTATGATTTTCATGACTTTTCAAGTGCATTTGGTTTAGTTTCAGATATCAATGAGCTGTATTCACAAGTACATAGGATGTCTACATTTGGTTTCCTTGAGGAGAGATTGTCTTAGAAGATCAAGTAGGTGATTGACATCCATATCCTTGTTTCCATGCGCCTACGGGTAGAGCTTCGTCCTTGGCTGACATATAGTTGTTGTTCTTGTTCTTACTGTTCTAGCATCTTCTCTGGCATATCCGCCAACACTTGTAAAGTTTCATGGCCATCTGTTGCCATCTCATTGGTCCAAGGTGGCACAATCTCCAAATTTTTTTAGCTTTGGGCTCGCAAAAGCCCAACAATCAAAAGTTGGTGATTGTGCCACCATGGACCGTCAAGGCAAATTGTGCTGCCCATGAAACTTTGTAGGGGTAGGTATTTTTGTGCTTCCCTCATCCATACAAATTTTCATGGTCCCCCCCCCCCCCCCCCCCCCGCATCCCGTCGGTCCACGGTGGCACAACCGTCCGTTTTTTGGCTTTGGGCTTGCCAATGGCCCAACGGCTAGAAGTAGGGGAATATGCCACCCTAGACCCTCAAGATGGATTGCAATGCACATGAAACTTTGCACAAGTGGAGATTAATGTGCTCCCATTTCCTATGAAAAGTTTTATGGGCATCCATTGTCGTCTCGTCGGTCTAGGGTGGCACAATCACCAATTTTTTGCCTTTGGGATCGCCAAGGACCCAATCGCCAAAATTTTGTGATTGTGCCACCCTAGACTATCGAGACGAGAGTTGTGATGACCATGAAACTTTGCAGGGGCAAGAATTTGACTTCTCCCACTTCCCTTGCAAAGTTTCATGGCCATCCGTTGCTGTCTCCTTGGTCTAGGGTGACACAATCGCCAATTTTTTGGCTTTGGACTTGCCAAGGACCCAATCAGAAAAAGTTGGCGATTATGCTGGCCTAGACCGTTGAGTCAAATTGTGATGCCATGAGACTTTGCATGGGGGGGACTAGTGTGATTCCCTAAACCTTGAAAAGCTGTATGTCCATCCATTGCCGTCTCATCGGCGGTCTAGGGTGGCACAATTGCCAAATTTCTGGCTTTGGGCTTGCCAAGGGCCCAACGACCAAAAGTTGGTGATTGTGCCGCCCTAGATCATCGAGATGGATTGCGATGCCCATGAAACTTTGTAGGGATAGGGATTATAGTTCTTTACCCACCTCTGCAAAGTTTCATTGCCATTTTTTGCCATATCATTGGTCCAGGCTCGCACAATTTTTTGGCTTTGGGCTCACCACAAGTTCAACGACCAAAATTTCATGATTGTGCCACCCTAGATCATAGAGACGGATTGTGATGCCCATGAAACTTTCTAGGGGGGAGATTAGTATGCCTCCCCTACCCCCACAAAGTCTCATTTCCATTCATTGTTGACTTGTCAATCTAGGTGGCACAATCGTCATTTTTGTTTGGCTTTGGGCTTGCTAAGGGCCTGACGGCCAAAATTTGGCGATTGTGCCACCCTAGACCATAGAGACGGACTAAGATGCCCATGAAACTTTGTAGGCCCTGTCCCTCCTAATTTCATGGCCATCTATTGTCATCTCATAGTCTTCTACGGTTTGCGCTATATAGAACCTGGTTTTCCCGCTTCATTTCTCCTCTTTTTGGGCAGTTTTCACATCAGGTGCAACATTTACCATGGCTGACAACAACATAGATGTGTTCAAGATGTTTGTTGTTGAGGATAGGTTGGATGGGGACAATTACCCTATGTGTGGGATTACATGATGCAACATGTTCTTGCTCAAAGGGCATCTGGAATATTGTGTAGGGCATTGATGTACGTCCTCGTTCTGAGGATCCATGCAGGCGATGTTGAGGATGTTGCAGGTCTTGCTGCAAGGATTGCTACTATTAGAGTTGTTTTGCCTATGGTAGAACAATCTCGTTGGGATGTAAAGGATGTGCAGGCTCGTGCATTGATTGCATTGTCTATGAAGCGCACCATTATTCCTCACATTCGTTCAGCAAAATCTACAAAATAGGCTTGGGATATTCTAGTAGGTCTTTATGCAAGCCGCAATGAGGCTAAAACTGCTTTGCTGCATAAAGAGCTGGAATCGAAGATTAAGCATGAGGAAGATGATATGGACACTTTCCTTGCTGGTATCAAGGATATCAATGAGCAACTTATTTCTGTAGGTGAAGTCATTTCAGAGAGTTCCCTTGTGCAGACTGTTCTTGATGCCTTACCAGACTTTCGCTAGTACTTGGAGAATTATGAACCAAGGAAATCCTGAAGTTGTCAAGTTTGATGCATTGTGCACATTGCTGTTGCAAGAGTCACTTCCAAAAAAAAACAAGACTAGGCAGCATGCAGTTGAACATGCTTTTATTGCTTCTCAAAGAAAGGGTGGTAACAGCAATGCAGCCACTTTCTTATGGTTCTGTTGCGACTGGCAAAACTTTTGCTCCTAATGCTTCTACTGGCAGCAATTCCTCTGGAATTTTGGTGATAAGGGAAAAAAGAAGATGCATTGCCATTATTGTAAAGCTTATGATCACTTGATCAAGCAGTGTCCTAAGTTGAAGGCCAAAGAGGCTAAGAAGAAAGAGGGTGGTTCAAATGCAAATGCTAGTTCCACAACAAATGCAATCATTGTTGATTCTTTTGTGAAAGGAGATTGTGCTGCTGATGTTGATGCAGAATGGGCTTTTAGTGCAGAGTGCACTTACAATCCAGCTATCCATGATGCATGCTTGTCACTTGCTGCAGATTTACATGTTGGTATTTCGACAGTGGTGCTACAAAACACATTACCTCACATTGTGAATTGTTTACCTCTCTCGAGTCTATCCCTCATGGGAATCCAGTCACTTGTCCCAACAATGCCTCTTATCCGGTTTAGGGAGTTGAAAAGATTGTTCTTACCACTGCAAATGGCAGTTCTTGTACACTTGTTGATGAACTTTATGTACCTGGGATCAAGAAGAATATTTTATCTCTATCTGCACTTGCTAGACTTGGACTTGTAGTCAAATTTGTGGATCACAGATGTACAGTTCATGATCGCAGTTTTGGTGATGAAATTATTGCATCTGGCCTTTTGTTCCATGGGTTGTATAAGCTCACTTTGTATGACAAGTGTGGACAAAATTTTACAAATGTAATTGCTAATTCAAGGGCTATTTTAGATGCAAAACTTTGGCATGCACGTTTTGCTCATCTGAATTTTGCCAGTTTGCTTCGTTTGTAGAAATCTGATATGGTTGCTTCTTTGCCGCCTCTTGAAGCACCTGTCAAACATGTTTGTCAAGGTTGTATTTTAAGTAAATACAGCATTCTAAGTTTCCAAAGGATGGTTCAGTTAGGGCCACATGCAGGTTTCAGCTTGTCCATAGTGATGTTTGTGGGCCCATGCAAACTCCGTCCTTGGGCAATTGACTGTACTTCATGACTTTCATTGTTGATTACTCCAAGCATGCATGGGTATTTCTGCTTAAAGCGAAGTCCGAAGTTTTTATGTGCTTCAAACAATTTCTGGCTATGGTTGAAAATGTATCAAAATGTACTATGGGCAACCTCCATTCCGATCGATGGGGGGAGTATATGTCTCATAAATTTAATGTATTTCTAGCTAGTCTCGTGGGATAAAACACCAATGTACAGTGCCTTATACACCTCAGAAAAATGGTGTTTCTGAGAGGAAAAACATGTCACTTACGGAAATGGCACGATGTATGGTCAAAAGTCAAGCTTTGCCGCATTCTTTTTGTCCTGAGGCCATCATGTGTGCCACTTATGTACTAAATAGGTGTCCTACAAAAGCATTGCAGTCTATTACTCCATATGAAGCATGGAATGATAGAAAGCCTTCTATTGAGCACATATGTGTTTTTGGCTGTTTGGCATATGCTTTGCTGCCACAAACACGGTGTAGAAAATTGGATGATAAGGCTGTCAAATGTACTTTTTGTTGGTTATAGCGCTAAAAGAAAAGGTTACATGTTATATCATCCACAAAAAAATCATATTTTGGTTTCACGGGATGTAGTGTTTGTGGAAGATTCTGTTCAGGCCTTGTTTTCATGTACTAGAGACAGTAATGTAAGCTCACAGGACATTTATGACACTTTCTTGCCTCTTTTTAGTGGTGGAAGTTCGAATGTAAATTCCAATGAGGCAAATGTACAGCCTATGGGGGTTTCAAAAAATGTTACAGATCAGCCTATTACTGATGTAGATGTATATGATGTACTTGATGAGGAAAGGACTGAAAATGAGCAGGCTAGAGGTATGCCAAAATGGCTGGTGCATACATTACGTGACAGTAAATTGGATGCACCTTTGTCTAGTTGTACTGGTTTAGGCTCTTGCCATGCATCTTATGGATCAGATTGTTATGCTTTGGTTGTGTCTAGCTTACATAATGTTGAGGAACCTCTGCCTTTTGATGAAGCACAAAATTCAAAAAATTGGATGGCTGCCATGCAATCAGAAATATGATGCACTTATAGAAAATGACACATGGACTTTATGTGATTTTCCTCCTGGCAAAAAGGCCATTGGTACAAAGTGGGTTTAGAAGTTGAAATGCAAGCCGGATGGTGAGATCGATCGCCATAAGGCTTGACTTGTTGCAAAGGGTTATGCACAACAAAAAGTCATAGATTATGAAGAGACTTTGCTCCCACTTGTCGTATGACTACTGTGCATTTTCTATGTGCATTGGTATCTCATTTTGGTTGAAATGTACATCAATTAAACATTGTTACTACTTTCTTGAATGGTGACATATTTAAGGAAGTTTATGTAATGCAGCCTCACAGTTTGTCATAAAAGGACAAGAGGAAAAAGTGTGTAGATGTAAGAAGGCTTTGTATGGGTTGAAGCAATGTCCTCGTGCTTGGTATGAGAAAGATGACACTCATTTGGTCAAACGAGGCTTTTGTAATAGTCCAACTGAAAGCACATTGTATGTAAAGTGTGAGGGTGATGTACTTATCATTGTGGTTCTTTATGTAGATGATATGTTGATCACTGGACCAAATGAGAGACATCTTACTGAATTTAAGGCTGATTTGAATGCCACTTTCAAGATGAAAGATTTGGGACTATTGCATCATTACTTGGGTATACAGTTTAAGTAGTGTGATGGTGGTATTGCCTTGTGTCAAAAAACTTACATAGAGACATTGCTATGTAAGTTTGGACTTGAAGATTGCAAACCTATTGCCACTCCCATGGAAACAGGTTTAAAGTTGAGTCTACATGATGCTGGCGATCCTGCTGATGTCACTCTTTACCAAACTGTTGTTGGCTACCTCATTTATGTATGCAACACGAGGCCGGATATTCAGTTTGCAGTCTCACAAGTCAGAAGATTTATGCTGAGGCGGTCCGGGGCGGGCAACAAGAAGAGCAACCTCTAGACACCCTTCAAGGCTCCCGTGCTGCTCAATTGGGTTGGGGTTGGAAAAAAACAACAAACACACACACAAACCCGCAACCTAACCCTACACAAATTTGGGGCACCACCTAGTTTTGGATGCGAACTAGGACGCGTAAAGAGAGCGAGAGAGAGAGAGAGAGAGAGAGAGAGAGAGAGAGAGAGAGAGAGAGAGAGAGAGAGAGAGAGGAGAGAGAGAGAGAGAGAGAGAGAGAGAGAGAGAGAGAGAGAGAGAGAGAGAGAGAGAGAGAGAGAGAGAGAGAGAGTGCTCGGGCTGCTTTGAAACATATCGGCAATGATCAAGCAAACACAATTATATATGTAAGAAAGAGAGAGAAAGGGGGAGGGGGTGTTTGTTGCATTAATACCTTCTTAAAAATCTGTCATGACAAATCAAAGTGAGATTAGTATTTGCTCAACATAGCTTGCGTAAATTTCACCACAACACATCACAAGAAAAGCCACCCCAATCACTGTCTTAAGGCCAGGGGAGTCCTCTCCACCCTGTCGCCCTCTTACAATATGTGGGATTTATGGCTAGATTGATGACAACACCAGAGACAAGCTATCAAGAACTTAACAAAAAACACCAGGACACTTACGCATCATTGTTGTCCATTACTTCACGTTGGAAGGGAGACAAAGTATCCAAGCTTAGTCCAAATCCACCCTCCTTGATTCAGCAAATGTTGGGCTTACACTAGTAGGAGAAATGATAGATTTCCTACTCTCAATTGAATGATCACTCTCTCTCTTACAATGGCATAGAGTTCCCTTGCTAATCCCCTATTACAACACATGCACATGCATAAGACAATGAGCTTCCACTCAAGAGCTCCTTCTAGAGAGGTTGAGCTTGGCTTCTCAAGCTATAGCATAGTGCTCTTGCTTATGGCTCCCCCTTTTTGTGCTAGCTACACCCTCCTTTTATAGAAATTTTGAAGGCTAGGGTTACTCCTCTAACCATGGTTGGGTTAGATTTTCAGCAATTTATCTAATTTCTTTTGCTTGGAATTATCAAGAAGTTGGTGGGAAAAGAGAGAGGAGAGAAATGGAGGTGATAGGACTTTTCATAGTGGGTTAGTGTTAGTAGAGTTAGTATTAATTTACAAATGGAATTGGATATTTACAATGGGAGTATCCATGTAGGATACAAATAAGGAAGAAAAACTCTTAAGAGGTAAGAAAAGGTGGATTTCTTACAAGGTTGATGCTCCAAGTGTCCTGAGTAGGGCCAATTTTGACGCTTGTTGACGGTCCACTAGCTTTGACGGTACATTTTCTCTCCACTCTTGACGTTCCTTGAGAGACAAGGTAATTGAAGCTGAGTAATCAACCACCATGATGCTATCTTTTAAGAGAAGAGGCTGAATTTTGTGGTTTTTTTGATAGATATGGGTAAATTGGAGGAGGAAAAATGAGACTAGGTGGTCAATTTTGGAATGGAGTTGTGTGTGGGAGGTATGAGTTCACCATGGTTTCTCTTATTCTTCAAGGTTGAGGAGAAGGTGAGTAGGGTGCAGAGAGGAGTGGTGAGAGAGGTGGGGATGATGAGTGGAGAAGTGTGTGTGAAAGAGAAAAATGATAAAGTGGAAGAGAGAGTGTGGCTGCATAACATGGGAAAATTGGGGTCCAGTAATAAAATCATAGCTCACAGCTCGTAGCTCATAAAAATATGAAAAACTTTGAGGCAAAAGTTCAGCCCACGAGCTACAACTTTTGTTTGTATCACCTTTTCAAATTCGGAGAGCAAGTGAACTTTAAAAATTCAGCAAAACCGACCGTTTTTTTCCACTGCACAAGGTCCTTGTGGGGTCCTTCTTTGGATGATTCTTTTGAATACCTCCAAGAGTGAGCCCTCCATAGTGCATGTATGCATGCCACCTACCCTTGACCTTATTTGGTAGGTCTATAATTGAAGATATTGTTGAGATCATGATATAAGTGAATAGTACAACTAAGAAAATCAAATATTGAGGGGTCTAAAAAATATGTACATGTTAAATATAAATAATATAGGTGGAAAAATATAAAGGGGTCAAAATAAATCTTTCTCATTATAAGTCTACCATAAAAAGATGAATATTTTTGGTGGTCTAATTTATGAGAGTAATAGAGAATATATGTAGGAAGGAAAAAATCACAACAGTGAAAAAAATATACACATAAATAGAACTAGTTTTTTTGGATTTTTGTTGGGATGGAGTTACACCAAAAATAAGAGAAGCTTGCATGAAATTCTTTTTATATGGAATAAAGAGTATGCAAAATGATAAGAAAAAATATGGTAATGGTGAGTCAATGTACATAGCATAAATAACACACCATAGGTAGAAATATTTAAATAAATACCACAATAATTATGAAAAATCCTTTTATTTAGGCCCTATATACAATGAAATATTTACACACAAATCGGCCATAATATACTTATAATTTTTATTTTTTTTATTTTTTTGGCTCAACTAGCCCAATGACTAGCTAGCTGAGGGTTTTAAAAAAAATATGGGGAAAGTTCCCTAACTCACACACGCCTATATATAGTGAAATGGTAGGGATAGCCATAGTGTTTGAGTGATTTGATAGGGTGAGGTAGCTTACTATGGCCACTATGGAAAGCCAAAAAATGGCTATCATTAGCCCTCCCCCAGGATGATGGTATATTCATGTACCATCATAGAGCATCTTTTCCAAAGAGAGTGCTTCAGAGTCCTTAACGAGATTTTCATTGTTTGGCCCCTCAGAATTTTGGCTGGAGTTACACTCATGCTTCATGTAACAATACTTACATGAGACAGCGGCCTTTGGACAGATCTTTGGTAGATCCTTTGGTAGAAGGCGACTCAAATAGGGCTTCAAGCGATACCCGTTTACCTTCCTGGAGTGCTCTTTACCATTCAAGTCCATAAGCTGATAGTAACTAGAATTGAAAGCCTTCTTGACTATGTATGGCCCTTGCCATCTAGTTTCAAACTTGGCATCAAAACGATTGTCAAGTCGTTTGTCATACCTTAGCACAAGCTCTCCCTCCTTGATGCCTTTGTCCTTCAGTTTCTTGTCGTGCGTTTCTTTCGCTTGTGTGTCTTTCCTCTTGTAGCACTCATATGCTGCTTCTCTTTTCCACTCAAGCTCCACTAACGTAAGAAGTCGATCCATCCATACCTCTTGATCATCTTGTGCTCCTTTGCCATGAAGTCGCATTGTTGGAATGTTGAGCTCGATAGGCTGCAAAGCCTCTTGACCATAGACCAAGTGAAATGGTGTGAACTCCGTGGCTTCCCTATATGTGGTTCGATATGCCCACAAGGCACCATCCAAGAAGTCATCCCATAATTTTGTCTTGTTTTGCACCATCTTTCTAATGATTCCTGCAATGAGACCATTAGCCTTCTCCACCAAACCATTTGACTGTGGGTAGTATGGTGTGCTATGACGATGTAGAATGTGAAGCTCTTCACAAACTTCTGTGAGCAAGCCCTTCCTAAACCCTGGACCATTATCAGAAACAATCTCCAAAGGTGTGCCAAATCTGCAACAAATGTGATTGTACACAAACTTGCTAACTGTCCTCTCATTCACTCTTGCCACACTTTGAGCTTCCACCCACCTAGTCATATAGTCTACAACCACTAGAATGTAGAGTTTACCATTTTTTGTCCTAAGCAGAGGACCCATAGCATCAATGCCCCACTTTTCAAAGGGTCCATTTGCAAGCACTATTTGCCTCGTGCCATGCACCAACCTTCTATTTCCATTTATCTGACAATTGTGACAGCTTTTACACCAATGTTGAACATCCACATGCAAGCTTGGCCAAACATACCCCGCAAGCAAAATCTTCTTCACAGTTAATTCTTGGGCAAAATGACCACCACATGCTTCTTCATGCAAACCTTTTAGAATGGCTGGAATTTCCTCAATAGTTGGTACTCTTCTACATACTTGATCCCTCCCTCTTTGATAGAGGGAGCCTTGAAGGAAGAGATATGTGCTTGCCTTCTTCATGAGTCTCCTGTTCTGAGCCTTTGTGAAGTCTTGTGGAAACTCACCCTCCAAAATGTAGCCAATGACGGGAGCCAATGACTCCAATCCCTGGTACCTCGGTTGCTTCACAGCAGCCGCCACCATGATGACCTGCACTTCTCTCTCAACACATGTAACTGCTTGTTGTGCAAGTAAATCGGCATCTTCATTTTGTTTCCTCGGAATATGATATAGTTGCACTTCTTCAAACTGATTAAACATCCTACAAATGGCATGAACTTTTGTCCTTAAGCTTTCATTCTTGCATGCCCAAATGCCTAAAATCTGTTTAACAGTGAGAAGTGCATCTCCTTTTACCATGAGACGTTGTATCCCTTGGCCAATGCACATCTTCAAACCATGAAGTAGAGTGTCATATTCTGCTTCATTGTTGCTAGCTGAACTTGGTAGATTGAACTTCTCTTTCATGACCACCTCTCCACTTGGGTTGAGCAACACTAGCCCTCCCCCTGCTTTTCCTGTGGCTCGACAAAAAGCTCCATCAAAGAACAAGGTAAAAGCATTAGGAATACTTTTTGGTGGTGGCAATGGTAGGGTCTTTACTTCAGGTACCTTAATCTCCTTTTCATGCACCCTATAAGTGAGAATCCCTGCCAATTGTGCACGCACACTATCTTCTACCTTGAAAGAGTATTGAAACTCTTGCAACTCCATAATCCACTTTGAGATCCTAGTACTAAGATTCATTTGAGATGACACCCAAGGGAACAAATTTTCTGCAGTGAGAATTACAAAAGGTTTTGGTAGCAGGTAGGATCTAAACTTTCTCACCGCAAACATGAGAGAAAGCATCATGAGTTCTGCTTCTGTGTAGTCTCTCTCCAAAGAATTCATGACCCTACTAGCAAAGTAGATGGGTCGCATCCTTGTACTGTGGGGATCTTGTTGTAGCAACACAGCACCAATTGTTTCTTTCCCAGCACTAGAGCTAACAAAGAATGTGTACTCCCAACAAGGAGGCATGAGTGTTGGTAGCTCTGACAAAATGGCTTTAATGTTACAAAAGTACTCTTCAAGCTCATCAGACCATGCAAATTCTACTTGTTGTGTCAACTTTTGCAAAGGATGAAGCAACTCCGAGGCTAAGTGAATGAAGCGTGACATATACTTCACTTTTTGAATGAATGATATGACCTCTTTGAGATTCTTGGGTGAGGGGAGCTCAATAAGAGCCTTTGCCTTTGAAGGATCCACCTCAATGCCTTTATAGGAAACCTTGTGACCAAGCAAGATCACTTCATCCTCAGCTATGTGACACTTGTCGGGGTTGAGTTGACCTCCCATGTCATAGAGCTTCTTTAAACCTTCTTCTACCCATTGTAGATGCAATGATTTTGAGCTATAAATGCAAAAATCATCAATAAAAACCCTAATGGACTTTCCAAAGAATGCTTGAAACACCATGTTCATGAAGCGTTGGAAAGTTGCAGGAGCATTTGTCAGGCCAAATGGCATGACTCTAAAAGCATAACAACCCCAAGGAGTGATAAAGGTTGTTTTCAATTGATCCTCCAATGCGATACCTATTTGAAAGTAACCTGAGTAACCATCGCACACAGTGTACTTCTCATGACCAGCTACCTCATTTAGTATCTCATCCTAGAATGGGAGGGGAAAGTGATCTCTTTTTGTTGCCTCATTGAGGGGACGGTAATCCACACACACCCTCCACTTGCCATTTTTCTTAGGAGTGACAACAACAGGAGAGACCCACTCTGAATTCTCCACTGGATAAATGAAACCTGCTGCTAGAAGCTTTCTTACCTCCTTGAGTAGAGCCTGCTCCTTAATGACTCCTAGCCTTCGTAGCTTTTGAGCCTTAGGTGTGGCCTCTGGCTTCAACTCAATCTTGTGTTGAACAACATCTACTCCACGCACATCGGTGTAGTCTTTAGCAAAAATCATCGGAAATTTCCTTAGCACACATTTGAACTCCTCTCTTTCATCCTTTGTAAGTGTTGTAGACAACATACCTTCTAACATTCCTTCATCTTCCACCTTTTGGTTCTCTTGGGAACCTACCTCTTCCAAACCTCGACAAGAGGTCTCTTGGTTGCTTGGCTTAAACCTTACACCCATGACTTCGATGGAAGACTCCTCTTCAGTAATGATGCTGCTACTTTCTTCTTCTGAAGTGCTATCGGTCCAACCTTCTTCCGTCTCACTTTGAGATGATTCTTCATAGAGCTCCTCTTGGCATTGCTCCTTCATGTCAAAGACAACCTTCTTATGATTGTCATTCCTGCAAATTAATTTCCCACTCTCCCAATCCTGCAAAGCTCGCATTTTCATTAGCCATGGTCTTCCTAGGATAAATGGATAACCACTTCCCTTGGTCGACATAACATAAAAATCCACTGCCTTCTTAATGCCAAAGGCCTCCACAAAAACATTTTTACAAATGCCTATGCACCTAGCCTTGCTATTGTTTGCCATTTTCACTTTGATTTCAGGTGTCTCATGGATGTGCATGCCTAGTCTTTGCATGAGCCCTTCTGTCATGATGCAAATTTGTGCACCCCCATCCACTAGACCTTTCCTAACCAATCTTCCTTTTATGTAACAATCTAGCACAGGTGTAATATCCTCGTTCATTTTAGCATGTGCAATTTTTACAACAGGAAAACTCTCTTTTACTTTTCTCCTAGTGCTAACTGCCTTTGTTAAATCCCTCCTAACTTGTGGGCATAATGCAAGAAACTGAGGCCATGAGATATCAGGACCCTTACCTCGCATGTCTTCCAACAGGTTGTATGGAGCCATACCATGTCCAAGAGGGAAGTCTTGGAGATTGATACGACGTCGAGTCCTCTTAGCTTCCTTGGTCTCCTTTGCCTTCTTGCTTTGTCCATGGTCACTCTGTGATGGGACACCCTCTTTCTCTTTACCTTTTCCTCGCCCACGCTTAATGCCATTTGCTTCCATGTCAACCTCATTTGAGTTTGTCACCTCTACCACATGCACATTTGGATCTGGCAAAGGTGGAACTCCTTCTACCCCTTGTGGAGGTGGTCTTGGTCCATTTGGTCTTTGTAGAAGCCTTGGTTGTTGACTAGTTCCTTCACCTGCATTCATCACTAGGTAATTCAAGTTAGGTCTCCCTGGCTCCCCACGGGGCCAAGGACAATTATACATCCCATGTCCAGAATCTCCGCAATTCCAACATTGCAAGACTCTCCTAGGTCGTGGATCTCGCTCTTCAGACTTCTTTGCTTGTCCCTTTGGACCTACAGCTTGTGCAAGGTGAATTGACAGGCTGCTTAAAGATTTGTTTAATTTCTCAATTACTTCTGCCGTTACCTCAGGAAGCTCCCTCGATGTTGATGCTTGTGACTTACCTTTGGGTCTAAGACCTTCTATTGGAACCTCTCCCCTTAAGCACTTGAGTTTCCTATATTTCTCAGCAGCCCTAGTTTCAGCTGCATCAAAGGTAGCAGGTGCACCCACCTCAACTTTTACCTTAAGGTCAGGAAAGAGTCCGGCTATGAACCTCTCCTTCTTTAGAATTCTGCACCATCACCAGGGTTAGCAACATTTCGTATCCATAGAGCCCAAAGACGTAGAAACTCTTGCTTGTACAAGTAGTAGTCATCTAAGTCTTTTTGCTTATGAGAAACAATGTCTTGCCATAATTTTTGAGTGTTTTGGGGATCAAAGAAGTATTTCTTGAAACGATTCAAAACTTCTGTGTAATTCTCCTTAACTTCCTCAGGCAAAGAGTCAAACCAAGTGCTAGCATCTTTCCTAAGGACCACCTCAAACATTTCTACATGTTCTTGATCAGTTATTATCCTCTTGATACGGCAAGACATCTTGAAATTCGCTAAAAATAATTCTGCATCCTCTCCAGGCTCTCCAAAGAAAAGAGGATACCCAGACATTTGGCGTTGGCTTTCCATTGAATTGATTTCAAAGTGACACCCGTTTTTGTTTTTCTTTCTTAAAAAGATTTACACAATAATGTTTTCTAGCTTGCAATCTATTCTACAACAAAATAAAGATATTCACATCAAACGACCTATGATAATCAATAAGAGGTAGGATGACAAGGTTTTGTGATGCGAGAATTTCTCCTACTCTTTGGGCACCAAACATGAACACCATACGTTGTTGAAAATGGATTTTCCTACTAATTGCAATGTTTATTCTAATGTGTGGAGTGAAATGGAAGGGGAAAACCTCTATTCCTGGGCCATTATCCATGGTCTATGCATGACCTAATGCTTAAAACAAAACAAAAATATAGACGTCCAAACTAAGGTCGTACCTAATGAGAGGCAAAATAAAAGGATTTACTGAAGCATTTATCTCGGCCAACCTAAGAGGACCTAAAATTCTACGAATGACACGTTGAAATTGCAACTTAGTACTAACAATTATGTGTACCTTTTGCCTTGCAATGGGAATGAAGGGATCATACAAATTTTCGTGATTCATGCAAACTACTTGACTATGCTAAAGGTTGATTCTACACAAAAATACACAAGCCGTCCTCAGTGGGAGCACAATTTTGAGGCGGTCCGGGGCGGGCAACAAGAAGAGCAACCTCTAGACACCCTTCAAGGCTCCCGTGCTGCTCAATTGGGTTGGGGTTGGAAAAAAACAACAAACACACACACAAACCCGCAACCTAACCCTACACAAATTTGGGGCACCACCTAGTTTTGGATGCGAACTAGGACGCGTAAAGAGAGAGAGAGAGAGAGAGAGAGAGAGAGAGAGAGAGAGAGAGAGAGAGTGCTCGGGCTGCTTTGAAACATATCGGCAATGATCAAGCAAACACAATTATATATGTAAGAAAGAGAGAGAAAGGGGGAGGGGGTGTTTGTTGCATTAATACCTTCTTACAAATCTGTCATGACAAATCAAAGTGAGATTAGTATTTGCTCAACATAGCTTGCGTAAATTTCACCACAACACATCACAAGAAAAGCCACCCCAATCACTGTCTTAAGGCCAGGGGAGTCCTCTCCACCCTGTCGCCCTCTTACAGTATGTGGGATTTATTGCTAGATTGATGACAACACCAGAGACAAGCTATCAAGAACTTAACAAAAAACACCAAGACACTTACGCATCATTGTTTTCCATTACTTCACGTTGGAAGGGAGACAAAGTATCCAAGCTTAGTCCAAATCCACCCTCCTTGATTCAGCAAATGTTGGGCTTACACTAGTAGGAGAAATGATAGATTTCCTACTCTCAATTGAATGATCACTCTCTCTCTTACAATGGCATAGAGTTCCCTTGCTAATCCCCTATTACAACACATGCACATGCATAAGACAATGAGCTTCCACTCAAGAGCTCCTTCTAGAGAGGTTGAGCTTGGCTTCTCAAGCTATAGCATAGTGCTCTTGCTTATGGCTCCCCCTTTTTGTGCTAGCTACACCCTCCTTTTATAGCAATTTTGAAGGCTAGGGTTACTCCTCTAACCATGGTTGGGTTAGATTTTCAGCAATTTATCTAATTTCTTTTGCTTGGAATTATCAAGAAGTTGGTGGGGAAAGAGAGAGGAGAGAAATGGAGGTGATAGGACTTTTCATAGTGGGTTAGTGTTAGTAGAGTTAGTATTAATTTACAAATGGAATTGGATATTTACAATGGGAGTATCCATGTAGGATACAAATAAGGAAGAAAAACTCTTAAGAGGTAAGAAAAGGTGGATTTCTTACAAGGTTGATGCTCCAAGTGTCTTGAGTAGGGCCAATTTTGACGCTTGTTGACGGTCCACTAGCTTTGACGGTACATTTTTTCTCCACTCTTGACCTTCCTTGAGAGACGAGGTAATTGAAGCTGAGTAATCAACCACCATGATGCTATGTTTTAAGAGAAGAGGCTGAATTTTGTGGTTTTTTTGATACATATGGGTAAATTGGAGGAGGAAAAATGAGACTAGGTGGTCAATTTTGGAATGGAATTGTGTGTGGGAGGTATGAGTTCACCATGGTTTCTCTTATTCTTCAAGGTTGAGGAGAAGGTGAGTAGGGTGTAGAGAGGAGTGGTGAGAGAGGTGGGGATGATGAGTGGAGAAGTGTGTGTGAAAGAGAAAAATGATAAAGTGGCAGAGAGAGTGTGGCTGCATAACATGGGAAAATTGGGGTCCACTAATAAAATCATAGCTCACAGCTCGTAGCTCATAAAAATATGAAAAACTTTGAGGCAAAAGTTCAGCCCACGAGCTACAACTTTTGTTTGTATCACCTTTTCAAATTCGGAGAGCAAGTGAACTTTAAAAATTCAGAAAAACCGACCTTTTTTTTCCACTGCACAAGGTCCTTGTGGGATCCTTCTTTGGATGATTCTTTTGAATACCTCCAAGAGTGAGCCCTCCATAGTGCATGTATGCATGCCACCTACCCTTGACCTTATTTGGTAGGTCTATAATTGAAGATATTGTTGAGATCATGATATAAGTGAATAGTATAACTAAGAAAATCAAATATTGAGGGGTCTAAAAAATATGTACATGTTAAATATAAATAATATAGGTGGAAAAATATAAAGGGGTCAAAATAAATCTCTCTCATTATAAGTCTACCATAAAAAGATGAATATTTTTGGTGGTCTAATTTATGAGAGTAATAGAGAATATATGTAGGAAGGAAAAAATCACAACAGTGAAAAAAATATACACATAAATAGAACTAGTTTTTTTGGATTTTTTTTGGGATGGAGTTACACCAAAAATAAGAGAAGCTTGCATGAAATTCTTTTTATATGGAATAAAGGGTATGCAAAATGATAAGAAAAAATATGGTAATGGTGAGTCAATGTACATAGCATAAATAACACACCATAGGTAGAAATATTTAAATAAATACCACAATAATTATGAAAAATCCTTTTATTTAGGCCCTATATACAATGAAATATTTACACACAAATCGGCCATAATATACTTATAATTTTTATTTTTTTTATTTTTTTGGCTCAACTAGCCCAATGACTAGCTAGCTGAGGGTTTTAAAAAAAATATGGGGAAAGTTCCCTAACTCACACACGCCTATATATAGTGAAATGGTAGGGATAGCCATAGTGTTTGAGTGATTTGATAGGGTGAGGTAGCTTACTATGGCCACTATGGAAAGCCAAAAAATGGCTATCAATGCGTAGCCTAGGGTCTGAGCATTGGCAAGCTGTCAAGAGGATTTTCTGCTACCTTAGTGGCATTTTACATCTTGGCTTGTTTTATCCCAGGGGGGATCATTGCCGCCAAACTTACATGATTTTTCGGAATCAGATTGGACTGGTTGCTTTGACATGTGAGTGTCCACAAGTGGTTTTTGTTTCATGCTTGGCAGTTCATGTATATTATGGTTGAGAAAGAAGCAACCTACTATGGCCACTCAAAGTTGTGAGGTTGAGTACAAGGCAGTCTTCACAGCTACGGTTGATTGTGTATGGCTCAGATGCCTTATGGCTAATTTGGGTGTTGGATAGTACATTGCCAACACTATCTACATTGACAGTCAGAGCGCATTGGCAGTTTCAAGGAACCCAATTTTTCATGCTCGAACAAAGCACATTGAGGTGCATCACCACTATGTCAGGGAGAGGCTCTCAACAAGAGAGATTAGCTTGGTTTATGTGCTAACACAGGACAACCTTGCAGATATTTTCAAAAAGGCATTGTATCATGAGAAGCTTGAAGCTTTCCGCAAAGCTTTGGGCTTACTCCCCTTTGTGGACTGATCATGTCCTCACGGCAAGAACTTCCCTTTACTCACGTGCCAGCTCTTGTTCACCGCATCACTCTAGGGGGGATTTGTTACCATATACATGTGGTAGTGATGTGTGTGAACACACTAGGACTGTCGTGGCATCTTTTTCCCTCTTGAGGAGGTTTTTCCCCCTGTGCATTGTATATATGCCCATCACTTTAGGGCTATCTATCTTTCCATTGCACACTAAGTAATACACTCTTAGTTGTGTGCCTTGAGCTTCCTTCGTCTTCTCCAAGTTGTGTGCATTTCTCTGCAACCCTAATTCCAACAGGATAAGCATAATAATACCCACCCCTACCAATCTTCATGGGCATCAGAATCCGTCTCAATAGTCTAGGATGACACAATCACCAAATTTTGACTCGTGGGCTCTTGGTGAGCCGAAAGGCAAAAAATTGGCGATTGTGCCACCCAGACCAATGCAACAACAACGGATGACCATAAAACTTTTTTGGGATGGTGGAAGCACACTAGTCCATCCTTTTAATGTTTCATGGGCATCACAATCCGTCTCTACGATCTAGGGTGGCACCCTCGCCAAATTCTGACGGTTGGACCCTTGGCGAGCCCAAAGTAAAAAACAATTGGTGATTGTGTCACCGTGGACGAATGAGATAGGAGCGGATGGCCATGAAACTTTATGGAGGTAGAAGAAACACACTAATATCCACCCCTAGAAAGTTTTATGGGCATCATAGTCCGTCTCTACAATCTAGGGCGGCACAATTGCAAAAGTTTTATCGTTGGGTCCTTGGCTAGCCGAAAGCCAAAAAATTGGAGATTGTGCCACCCTAGACCAACCAGATGGTAGTTGATGGCAATGAAAATTTGGAAGGATAGGGTAACCACACTTATCCCTATCCGTGCAAAGTTTCATGGGCATCACAATCTGTCTCGATAGTCTAGGGAGACACAATCGCCAACTTTTGGCCGTTGAGCCCCTAGTGAGCCCAAACCCAAAAAATTGGTGGTTGTGCCACCCTGGATCAACAAGAAGGGTAATGGAAGGAAATTAAACATAGCAAGTACAAGGGAATCACACTAAGTCCCACCCCTATAAAGTTTTATGGGAATCTCGGTCTGTCTCTACGATCTAGGGAGGCACAATCACAAAGTTTGGTCGTTGGCTCCTTTGCAAGCCAAAAGCCAAAAAATTGGATATTGTGCCACCCTGGACCGAAGTGACAGTAGCTGATGGCCTAACAATTTGGGTAGCACAATTGCCAAATTTTTGTCTTTAGGCCCTTGGCAAGCCCAAAGCCAAAAAACTATGTGATTGTGCCACCTTGGACCGACCAAACAGCAAGGGAGGGCCATGAAACTTTACAAGGATTGGGGAAGCACACTAGTTTTTTCTTGTGCAAAGTTTCATGGGAATCACAGTCCGTCTTGATAATCTAGGGTAGTACAATCGCCAACTTTTGGCCCTTGGGCCCTTGGCGAGTCCAAAGCCAAAAAATTCACGATTGTTCCACTTTTGATGGACGACACGGCAACGAAGGGCCATGAAAATTTGCAAGGGTAAGGGAAACACACTAATATCCACCCGTGCAAAGTATCATTGGCATCACAATCCGTTGTGAGCGGGATGAAAACACACACAGTGCCTCTATAACAACCCGACACACACTCTTGGGAAGATACACACACACACACTATGGGGCACCACTCGGCTTAGACAACACACCTGGCCGAGACAAGGAACACACCTCTGGAGTGAGAGGAGAGAGACTATCCACTTGCCCACTCCACACAGACACACACACACACACACACACCCAAAAAACTCAGCTCAAAAGAGGATAATTTTTTATGTTTAGATACAATTGAGCTTGGGCCAACACCAATGGGGCAAATAGCTCACACAATATGGGTAAAATAAGCCAGATACAATCACAAACTAGAGCAGAAACTTCGCTCATAGGAGAAACTTACACAAAAAAATAGCAGGAAAAGAGTGAGGAATTTGGCAAAATGGATAGCACCATCGCATCCGGAATGGCCCAAAACCCCAGTCTACAATGTCAAAGTGCTCAAATCCGACCTCGGATGAGCAGTTTACGGCCAAAACAAGCTCCAAAATGAGCAGAAACACACCTGCGGCTGTTCCTCCTCTCTTCTCCACGTTTTTTCTGGTCTTCTCCCAGTTTTTTCAGTTCCCACACTTAGCTTTATTAGTTGGGCACCCTTGGCCTTTTAGATGACCTTAAACGGACCCCAAACAGGCCAAAAATTGACCTCGCAGTGCATAGTTGTCACCTTCTTGCATCATCCGCACACCTGGCACTCATTTCTTTTCAATAATGCGTCTCGCAACCACGTGAAGTGGCCCCAAAATATGATCCTCATGATGACTTTTCTGCATAATTATCGCAAGAAAACACCCACGTTGTGTTTGTACTCATCCACGTGCAAGTATTGACCCCATTCGGCCTCCTGACGCCACTAGATGCCATCTGACTCACCTGCTTACCTCATGTCGTCGGCCCGCGGATAGATTCCTGGAGAAGTTTTACGTGCTAACAACTCCTCCTTATTGTAGAAAAAACACACTAGTACTGGTGATAGTGAAAATCGATGCACTATGTACATGCTGTCCTACCTGTACACATGTGGGCCCCACGTAACCACCTGGCTCTGGAAAATGGGCAATTCTTCATTTGATGCACCATGCATGTATATGTACATATGTGCAATCCCTTGCTCCAAAAAACTCCTGACATAATTTGGCCACCCCCTAGCCTGCTAGATCATTCATGATCAGCAGCAGCAAAGAGAGATATGAGACTCGCCGCATCACAGGTCTCCCCATCCCTCACCAACATTGCTTGCTCCACAGACAGCTCATCTTGCTCCACCATCATTAACCTGGCATGATATAATTTAAGATGCAATCCATTTACCCTTGACTTATGTAGAATCCCATCCAGGTTAGCCAACTCATATGTACCATTTGGAAAACACTCCACTACCTTGAAAGGGCGTTCCCACTTAATATGAAACTTCTTTTGGAAGGTGTTGTCCAGATTACTATTGTAACGCAAAACTAAGTCATGCTTCTTCATACCCTTACTTTTGACCTTTTCATTTATCTTTGCCAAAGCCTTATCCTGCATCTGCCCATAATGCTCCAATGCGCTCATCCTATCCAACTGAACCTCCTGTAACTGTAAGAGCCTCTCTTTGAATGCATTACTAGATGGCCCAAGTAGCTTCTCTAGCTTCTTTACTGCAGGCAACTCTACTTCCACAGGCAATAGTGCTTCCTGTAAACCCTGTACCTGTCTTCACCGAAGTACGGTAAGCCCATAATGCACTAGGCAATTCCAAATCCCAATTCTTTCCTTGGTGCTCTTTCACTTTCGAAAGAATCTGTACCAACTCACCATTGAATCTTTCATTTAAGCCATTACACTGCGGGTAATAAGGAGTGGTATGCTGGTGCCTAATCTTCATCTTTGTGCATAAGAATTCTAGCAGTTTAGCTCTAAATCCTGGCCCCTTATCTGAAAGTATCTCTAATGGCATCCCAAACTTGCAACATATTTCATCATACACAAATTTTGCCACATCCTTTGCAGTGATCTGTTTTACTGCTATAGCCTCTGCCCATCCAGAGAGATAGTCCACTGCCGTCAAGATATATCTTTTGCCCCTGCTTGTGATAGGTAACGGGCCTATTGCATCAATCCCCCACTTTTCAAACACATCAAACGCCATAATGGTTTTTCGTAGCTCTGGCTTCAACACTCTCTTCCCAAATGCTTGACACCTATTGCAAGACCTACACCAATGGTGAACATCCTTGTGCAAACTAGGCCATACATACCCCTCTTGCAAAATCTTATGCAAGGTGATCTTTAGAGCAAAATGGCCACCACATGCGCCTTCATGATTCTCTTCCAACACTCTGTAAAGCTCCTCCCGCCAAGGTACACGTCTCAACACGAGATCAGCCCCTTTCATGTATAAGACATCACCAATCAATTTGTACCTGTATGCTCTACGCACAAAGCCATACTTCTTAGACTTCTGAATCTCCTTTGGAATGATTCCTGTTAGCAAAAACTTCTCTTCTTGAGCCAAACTTTCCCGGCCATGATAAAGAGGTAAAGTGGTCCTCAACACAAATAGCTCCCCAATCATGCCTTGAGCTGCTTCATGTGCCTCTCCATTTAGAGCACGTTCAATGTGTCTGATGATCCATGCTTCGAACTTTTTTAACAGGCCTTTAATTCTGAAGCACATTTCCTTCAATGAGGTGTTCTTGCTCTTCCACACACCCAGCACTTGCTTCACCACTAGCAAGGCATCACCTTTTATGCTCAACCTTCGAACCCCATGCTTCAAACAAATGTGTAATCCGGCTTCCAGAGTAGCATATTCAGCCTCATTGTTACTATGAGCATCCAATTTGAACCCTCTCTTGCATACTAGCTTCCCCTCTGGATCATAAAGTGCTATACCCCCTGAAGTTGCATCATGGCTCTTTCTGTATGAACCATCAAAGAACAACACATGTGCATTGCTGATCTGTGGCACTTCTTCAACTATCTTTCTCACCACCTCTTCCTTAACAATAAGGGGATTCTCCTTGTAGGTCAACAAATCAGCTAGGGTAGCCCTTGTACTATCTTCCACTAGAAAAGAGAACCCAAACTCTTGCAGCTCAATTACCCATTTCTTTACCACATTTGACATGTTAGTACCATTAATTAACTATGGCAAAAAGGAATAACTCGTCAAGAAAACAAAAGGCCGTGGTTGCAAGTAATGACGAAATCGTCGACAAGCAAATATTACACTGGCCATCACTAGCTCTACTTCCGAGAACTTTCTCTCTGCTACCAACTTCACTCGGCTTGCACAATACACTGGCCTCATATAATGGCTTCCCTTCCCCTTTTGCAATAGCATGGCTCCAATGGCATCATCCCCTACTGATGGATTTACATAAAACACTTTCTCCCAATCAGGAGCCTTCATGGCTGACAACCCCCCTAACACCTCTTTCACCTCTTGAAACACTTCTTCACACTTGTCATCCCATTGCAATGGATCATGCTTTGCCACTTGCTGTAATGGATAAAGAAGCTGCGAAGACAATGGAATAAACCATGCCATGTACTTCACTTTGTGTATAAAAGTTGCCAATTGCTTTGTACCCGTAGGTGATGGAAGAAGAATAATAGACTTAACCTTATCAGGATCAGCCTCAATGCCATTTTCTAACACCATATGGCCCAATAACTTCACCCTTGGTTGTGCTAGATGACATTTCTTTGGATTTAGTTGTCCTCCACATTCATCATATCGATCCAATACCATCTGCAGCTTCTCATGGTGTTCAGCCCTACTGCTATAAACACAGAAGTCATCCATAAAAGCTTTAACACAACTACCAATGAATGGTTCCAACGCCCAATTTGCTCTCTCTTGATAGAAGGAAGGTCCATTTGACAACTCAAAAGGCAATACTGTGTAGCAATAGCAGCCCCATGGCGTAATAAAAGTGGTCTTTGTGCGGTCTTTAAGAGCAATCTTCAATTAATAGCCTGAAAAACCATCACACACACTGTACCTCTCATAACCTGCCACTGAATCCAAGATCTGATCGATGAATGGAAGAGGATATGGGTTCTTCTTAGTGGCTGCGTTTAAGGGTTTAAAATCTACACAAATTCTCCACTTCCCATCCTTCTTTGGACTGACTACAACTGGACTCACCCATTCTGTGGTCTCCACAGGGACTATGAACCCTGCCTTCAACAACTTGTCCACCTCTTCTCGCAAGGCTTCCATTTTCTCTTGACCCATCCTTCTTAGCCTTTGCCGCACTGGCTTAGCACCTTCTTTCAGCTCTATATGCATCTCTTCGCCCTTGAACCCTCTGATCTCTTCATATGAAGTAATGAACAAATCAGGAAAACTAGCCAGCATGTGCAAATATATATCCTTCTCCATAGCTGAGAGGCCTCCACTGATCATTTGTGTCAAGAATTCCTGCTTCTTTGACAACTTAACCTTGGTTTGCATCAACCCTTCAATCACTTCATAAGGCCCTTCACTTTCATCTTCAACCTCATTCACAAATGCAACTAAACCAAACTCCTGGATTTCTTTGTCCATCAAAAGAAATGCAACATCAGCATCCTCATCACTGCTGGTAGTGCTATCACTGTCCTCATCTGTCACCGTGGAAGAGTCTTCATCACTAGACTCGTCCTCATCTTCATAAAGCTCCTCTAATCGTTTCCTTGTGTCCATATTATAAAGCTTCTTGGTACCTGTCTTTCCATAGAGGCTAATCGTACCATGTTGCCAATCTTGAACAGCTCCCACTGCATGTAACCATGGTCTTCCTAGTATAATAGGATATGCTCCCAACCCTGCTGGCATCACATGAAAATCAACCACTGCCTTTGCATCATATGCCTCCACTTCTAAGCTCTTTACAAGACCCAAGCATTTTACTTTTTGATGGTTTGCCAATCTAATCCGGAAACCTGACACCCCAGCCACTGTGAGACCCATCTTTTCAACGCATGAGTGTGTTATGACGCATATTTGGGCTCCGCCATCCACATAACCTTGTCCCAAATTTTTCCTTTTATGCCACACATCTACTATTGGACAAATGTCTGGTAGCTCATCCATTGCCAACACCTTTACTGAACCTCTCTCTGGCTCTTTCTCCATTGGGTTAACCATCCTCTTCCACTGTCGCTTTAGCTTAGGCACCATCTCTATAAGCTGCCCAAAAGTAACATCTGCCTTCCTGCTCTTCAGATCCTCCTTCAAGT
Source organism: Adiantum capillus-veneris (assembly GCF_014529385.1). NCBI lineage: Eukaryota > Viridiplantae > Streptophyta > Polypodiopsida > Polypodiales > Pteridaceae > Adiantum > Adiantum capillus-veneris. Next base: position 96,279,221 of record NC_140931.1, on the reverse strand, counting down.
CATAGCTTAATTTCCCATCCCCTAGTGGAAAATCTGAAACATGAAACTTTCGACGAGCTCTCCTTTTCCTCTTGGCCTTGACATCCTCGCCTTCATGGCTCTTTCCTTTCTTCTTACTAGGATGTGGGGCACTTCTTCCTTCCTTATCCTCTGTGGTCCTCTTCCCAATAGGAATCACTAATGTATCCTCTAGCTTTGATGCCTTCTCCAAGGTGACTACACTTAGCACTTTTGTCTTTCCCTTTTCCTCCTCGGTCAGTCCACTGGTTCCTTCGTCTCCCTTAATTTCGATGCCATAATCATTTGACCTAGTTAGCACCTGTCTTGGCAATGGATACATGTCTCCCCCCATCCTTGGTGGCTTATCACATTGCGGGCTGATGTGACCCAACTCTCCACAATTATAACATGTCGGCGTCTGCCTCCAAAACCTACCATTGCTTTGTCCAACACCATTCCTAGGCCTTTCTTCACCTCCTGGCTGATTTGCAAACCTCCCTCGACCTCGATTATTTCCCACTTGACCTAGCATGTTTAGGCTGAGATTCTTCATCAAATCTACCATTTGCCTCATGTCTTGCCTTAGCCCATCATCTTGCACTGCTGTAGTGACCACTACTGGCATAACCTGAGTAGTAACAGGAACCACTGGATCGTGATGAACCCCTGACATGCGACCTTGTAAAGACTCTATAGGCTGAAATTCAGACCTCATGGGCAAAGACTCCATCCCTAACTGGCTCATTTTCCTCAACTTCCACTCTTTGTTCCTTGATACCTCTAGTGCATCTTCATATGTCCTAGGATTCTTTAGGTCCACTCTCCAACGTATATTCTCCCAAAGACCAGCTAAGAACCTAACCTTGTTCATCATGTGAGGCGGGGGTACCTGTGGTGCTAAGGCCTTGCACATTCGCTCCCATGCCAATGAAAACTTACGTATGTACGCATCTACTAGCTCACCTTCCTTTTGCACCAAAGCCTGTACTTCTTGCCACACTTTGTCAGGATCTTCTATCTTCACAAACTCCACTTCCAACCCATGTCGTAGATTGTCCCAACTCAACCTTACAGGTGGATCAGCCACATGCAACTCCTCTTCAAATGCTTTAGACCAAACTCGTGCATCACTCTTCAAACAAATTTGGAGTTAGGGCAAAGCAATGGCTTTTGACCCTGGATGAAGAGACTTGTATGTACCCACGTGCTATGCATCAATGTACACGATGGGAGCTTGACAATTGTCCATGGTGGATAGATCTTGAAGGAGGTCATGTTTTGAATAGAGAGAAGAAGCTCTATTCACAAATATCAACCATGGTTCCAAAAGAAGTGGACCAAAGAAAGAGTATGATAATTTGAAATTTTGTATAAGTGAAATTTTGAATTATGTATCATGTATTTGTTGGTTTTTAATAACGTTTTGTTCTTTATTCTATTGTTGTTTAGATAAACAAAAAGAGAAGCGTGTTGAGAAACAAAGGATTGATGTTGAAAGCTAAAAGTCCTTTGATATTTCTCATCATATGGAGGACCTGGAAACAGAGGATTGCATTCAAGGTTTGAATTTCAAGATCCACATCTATTTTGATTCTTTAGTGAATATTTTAATAGTGTTTATACACACACACACACACACACATATATATACCTACTTACTTGCGTACGTATACATAGATATATAAATGTTTGTTTATGCATGTAAGTACTTATATATATATATATATATATATATATATATCATGTTTTTGCATACATTACTCTATTGTGTATGTCTCTCAAGTATCCAAGCTATGTCTTTGCACACATACACAGAGACTCTCTCTCTCTCTCTCTTCTCTTATCTGTATGTGTTTTGAGAGGAAAACATATTGATATCATGCTCTTGTGATCTTGAAGGGAATACTCTAAACGTCAAAAGAGACTTTCCAAAAGGACTACACAATTTATTTATCTTGCAACGCATTATTTGGGATACATGCCTCATGTTGAGAATCCCAAAATCATTGTAGTGGTTGGTGATTACATCACCATTGGGAAGTATTTTACGGGAGGAAGAAAAAATTATACCTTCTATAGTGTGCACGAGTTCATCAAGCAAAATAAGCCTTCAGGGGTTAAGTACACAAAGAGAGGAAAGACTGTGGATTGGGCAGCTGACTTCATTTTTCTTGACTTGCCATTTGGAGGCACTCAAGGTGGTGACGATCCTTGTCCCACCTGGGATTTTTTTTCTAAGGACCATGTGCGCTATGGGATTGCTTTGGCAACATCTACTTTGGCAGACTTGGGATGGTTATTGGTGATGGCCTCTATGGCAGGTATTTGTTAAAGTTAATAGTTGTTAATATTTATGTTTATTTTGTATGTTTCTACTTATTGAAACTTTTCTAAGATGATGCGATTATATTATAGGTGATTTCACAATTGGGTGGATTGAGCGCTATGTTCGCGTTTACAATTTGGAGATAGTGAGACGAGTGGTTGTCATTCACCATTCTACATATGGATTCAAAGAGATTGGTGGTATTCGCATAGATGTGAGTATAGTGATGATTATATTCTATTCAAATGCTCAAAACTACATGTGTTTCTTGAATTGAGGTTTATTATCTTTTGTTGCTAGTGTTCTACGTCAATGATTTTTATGGTTCGACGTCGAGCTGTAGATCCTCCTATTTTCATTGCAGAGAGTACACCTCTCTTTGAGTCCTTCGGCATGCATCCTTTAGATACCCTCACCTACCATTATCTTCCGGATGATTTGCGTGCTTTGGACCCTATCGGGTAGCAGTGGCGTGGGGGACTATAGAGGAGTCATACATTTTTAGCATGCTTTGTACACATGTACTGTCGTCGAGGTGGTGTGTGCATTGAGATGGGATGTGGTACTGCGCCTATTCTTAAGACATGCATGCACACTGGTAGAGTATGTGCATCTATCGATGTGGATACATTTTTGATGACCACGTATGTAGAGCCTCTCCTTTTGGCTTACATTCAACAGGGTAGCCATGATGATGTTAGTAGGCCACAGGCAGATGATGAGGTGGATCCACTTGCAGGTTTCAATCTGTATGACTAGTGAGGCCCTTGTCCCTTGAGACTAATACTATTATGGACTTATTTCAAGTGTGGTTTGTTTTTATGTGATGTTTGGTTTATATTGCCATGTTTATTTATGCCCTTGTTTTGTCGGAGGAGATCCATATCCCGAGCAAACAAAACCGAGCGAGACATTTTTTCGAGCGAATCTAGTCAAAAACTTGATACACTATGCGTACTTACCTAGTTTATCTAAGCTAATAAAATTCAATGTCCATGGTATAAGTCACCCCCTTTTGAACTAAACCAATTGTGCTACCATTAAAAAAGTGCAACCCATTTGGCACCAATATTACTTCCCTTTACTAGATTTGCTCCCAGTAAAACACACATGATTTATTCTTCTTGGGGATCTTTTCTTGGGAATAGTATATTACCACTAGACAAGTCCAAATGCACTCTAGCATTTGACAAAAATCAATACATACATCTTTCCCATTGTCTGCATTCAACATACCCTTACTTGGGGTATGCACTAGTTTGGCTCTCTAGTGAGACTCATTCAATGTCTTTCTCCTTCAAAAATAAGGAAAATCTACATTAGAGAATCTCAAATGTCTATCATAATGACTACAGAAAACCATTCCCTAAAACAAATCCTACCACAAGCTACATTCTTTATTCAAGCATGTCCATCAAAACTCTACTACATTCAATACATAGTTGACTAGTTTTCTTTTTGAGGAAGAAGCACCTAAGCAATGTAGCCATCTTACATATTTGGCTTTTCCAGAATGTCTACAACCTTTTTTTTTTTTAAAAAGGGCAACATATAGATTCATCTGCAATGGAAGAGCATCAATGATTTTAGGAACACTTTTGGTGGTCGCAAGGTCTGGTTGTATACTTCCATCTTCAAAAATGATCGGTGATATCTTGGAACCAACCAAAGATGTAGTTTGATTCTCAATAGCCTCAACCTTGTAGTACTATGACACCTCATGATCTAACAACTAAAACAACTTGTTTCCTTCATTGCAGGCATGTTCAAGCTTTAGCTGCTCCGTAAGCAATGCTAGTGGCTACAATGCAAAATTTAAATCTTCCATTTTAGAATAATTATCTTTGAGAGGTTACACGTGATTGTCTTATATTGACCGTCAAACATAAACAACAACCTTTTCCCATGTGCAAGGCCAATGATGGTAATATGCCAATCCATTCATTCACATGACCTTCTTGCAAAGAAAATAATATAACAGTAAAGTTTGTGGACGACCTTCTTGCAAAGAAACAAATATAAGTTTACAAGGTTGATCTTTTTGCTAGAAGATTAGAATCTTTCTTGCGAAATTCAAAATAACAGTTAAGTTTGTGCCTAGTAACCTATTGCACACCAATTTGAGGTAACCCTGGCACGGACCTTTTTTGGGGACAACATTTTAAGCTAATGTGAAACTTTAGGGACAATTTTGTTGACGCTTTGCCTCTAGACTCCTTGAGCGGCTACAGAAGGTCTGAGCCTAACTTAGCTAGTCCTTGCGAGTTGCATCTGATGTCGCCCTCAGCGCTAGCCTCTTGACGCTTGAGTGGTGCGTGGCTATAGTTTTGGCCTTCTTTGTGGCCCTTGTTTATTTTGTTTTCTATTGCACGTACAATGCAGTGTTCGGGAGAAATCATTTTCCCAAACATACAAAATTTCGTTCCTTGAATTTGCCAAGAGAAGATTTTAAAACAATGGGTTATTTTTCTGCTCTTTTACACTATTTTTCACTATTTCGAGGTGATTTTTTTTATTTTCCCCTTGCCATTTTTGAAATTGAAAACCGCATGAGTAGTTTGGTTCAACGGTTTTTTTGGGGCTTCATTAAGAGGAATCACTTTTTATTCCACTTCAATTCTAAAGAAAAACTAGTCTTCAAAAGTTAAAAGCAGACCGATGGCAGTGGTGTCTGTTTCCAGCTCAGCAAGGGGGATATATTTGTGTGTGTGAACTATCTTTTTCTCTCCCTTCCCATGTAGCCAGAGAAAGGAGTCATGCGTCCGAGGTTGTGTGTGCAATACGAGGGGGGCAGGAGTATCACAAAAGTTTAGTCGCGCACCACTCAATTAGGGGCCAGCACCGAGGTCATCTAGCCAGGAGAAAGCTGCAGCTGATGAGGTCAATGGCGTCATGATCCCAACACTATGGCTAGCCACGTACCACTCATTAAACGAGGCCAGTACCGAGGGCATGATCAAGAGAGAGGTGTAATTGATGCAGTCAATGGAGTCATGATCTGATCAAGCTCCAACTACCAGGGCCATGCTGCATAATGCAGGCAAGGAGCTCATAGTCGTCAGGTGACCAAAGGCCTCTCTTGAGATTTTGCTTTGAGAAGCACTCGTGTGAATGAGCCATTAATGAAGCAGCGTTTGAGAAAAATGTGTTGCAGCTTAACATCGTCTCTCTCTCTCTCTCTGTCTGTCTCTCTCTCTCTCTCTCTCTCTCTCTCTCTCTCTCTCTCTCTCTCTCTCTCTCTCTCTCTCTCTCTCTCTCTCTCTCTCTCTCTCTCTCTCTCTCTCCACCCCAATGCACATATACCTACGCTCCCTCGTTTGAGTATCGACAGAGGCATCTCCTGAAGCAAAATCATAACATGCTCTTTCTCCCTTTTACCATGCACAAAGAGAGCGCCACTCTGTCCTCGTCTGTATTTTATGTGCTTTTGTAGTAAAACACGCTCGCGTACATTGATCCTTGGATCAAATCCTTGCACCTCACCACATCCCCCCGCCCATGCCTTGCTACAACTGGGTCTGGTAGATCACAAGCTGCTGGGAGTGAAGGCGTGTCCTACATCCTCACTGTCTATTGCACACGTGTGTATGGATGGATCTGCTAAATATTTGGATCAGTACGATGAGCATGGAAGACGCAGAGCCCGGCCTGCCACAACTCAACAAACCTCTAGACTTCTCTACCAAAGTTGGGACACTCCATGAAACTGTCCCGCGCCAGCGCGGGATAGTTTCATGGAGTGTCCCAACTTTGGTAGAGAAGGAAGAGGGGATAAAAAAGGAGCTACTGATTTGAGTTTGACCCTTGGATATTGTGTGTTTCCGCCGTCGTCACTGGCTAACAACTCCAGTGACCTCGTCATCTTTGTATCTGTCCTGGTATGCCCATGTGTTGGTCCCTTAAGTGGTGCACGACTACAGTTTTGTGGCCCGGATCATGATGCCATTGACTGCCACAGCTGCACCTCTCCCGATTATTCTTGGTCGCGCTTAATCATCCCTTCTTCCTCCTCTACCAAGGTTGGGACACTCCATGAAACTATCCGGCGCCGGTGGCCAGGATCATGATGCCATTGACGGCCACAGCCGCGCCTCTCTCCCGGTTATGCTCGATTGCGCTTAATCATCCCTTCTTCCTCCTCTACCAAGCTTGGGACACTCTATGAAACTGTCCTGCGTCGGCGCGGGACAGTTTCATAGAGTGTCCCAACATTGGTAGAGGAGGAAGAGGGGATAAAAGATGTGTTGCTTATAATTTAAGTTTGACCATGGACATTATGTGTTGTTTTCTTCATCGTGCATGAGATCTCAGTGCACCCCTCACATGAGAATCATTCATAGCTACGCATGTCCTCTTGACCTTAGACCCGCATTTTGTCCTTGGGCTGTAATTAGAGTAACTGCTTGCTCTTGCTTCATTTTCCCTTCCTCCTAGTGTTCGGGAAAAATGTGTCTCAGCTTAATATCATGCCGTTTCCAATTTCAAAAATGTTAGTTGAGGCCAAGGGGAAAGAGTAGAGAAAAATAGTGTAAAAACCAAAAAATACCCCTGAGTTTCTAAAATTTCCTCTTGGCAAACTCAAGGGAAGGAAATTTGTATGTTTGAAAAAATGATTTGTCTTGTACACTACTTCCTCCTCTACCAAGCATGGGACAATCCATGAAACTGTCCCACACCGGTGTTGGATAGTTTTCATAGATTGTCCCATGCTTGGTAGAGGAGGAGGTGTGTACAAAATATTGAATTGTTAATTTGAGCTTTGCCATGGACATTGTGCCACTACTGCCATCATTGTAATGTAGTATACATTAGATCTCAAGGCATCCATTATAGTTATCATTCATAGCAGGGCACCATGCCCTCTTCACCTAGATCCGTTATTTTTTCCGTGGATTCAATCGGATCTACAATGGTGTCATTTTGGAGCTCTAGTTTGGAAGCACAGCAATAAAAAGATTGTCGGTATCCAATTGTGTCAGCATTGTTTCCATTTTGATGGCCAAGGTCACATTCCCAAAAGCATATTGCACCAATGCAGTGTCCTTTGGAGCAACAAACAACGTCTTGTTGTTCCCTTGTCCTGCCCTTGTCTACATTGGGGCATCATTGTAGGTTCCCTATCCCGTACAATGTTTGTAGGTTATACATTAGCTTGTATGTATGAAGTCCCTCCTCTATTGGTGGTTCTAGAAGATGTAGTCAGAGTGCATCAACTCCATTGCTATTGTGTAGTGATCAAGTGAGCTCGATCATTGAGATAGAGTTTCATGACAAGAGTGATATTCAAGATATAGGTTTAGGGTCTCTATAAAAATTAGACCAGAAGGAAACTACATTTGAAGCCTAAATGGAGATAAAATGAGTCCCAAGATCCAACTAGGAGGTGGTGTTGATGAGGATGGAAGCATATTGCATATGTACAAAGAGAAGGACATCTTGTCTAGAACTAGATCGTCTAGTTACTTCAGGTGTCCTCTTGTGAAACTATGCAAGCTCATTCGGCCACATGCGAGAGCTCAAAGCTTAAGGTCTGATATGATAATCTTAAGCTCTAATATAATCTTATAATATTAAAATTATATTTTCTAAATAAGATAGTATCTTCTATTTGTTTTTTTCCTTCAAAGTCCATTTATGAAGAAATGGAATCTTGTATGGAAACAAATCAACCAATAGTATGAAGTAGAGCTTGCTGCACATCCTCAATTTGAGGGCCTTCCTTAGAAGGTGTTCTCTGTTTAGGTAAGGAGCCGTAGAACTATGTCTTGGGAGGCATTCATCAAAGAGATGTACACTACAAATGAAGATAAAATTCAAGAGTTTGTGTATTGTGATTGATGCCACAAAGGCGTTAGAGATTTCTCGGTTGACACGTCTTCAATGAATGAAGTTGTGAGTTCAGAGTAGCTTAAAGTTAAGTTTCTTTATGTCGCAGGACTTCAAATTTTTTTATGGTTTTTTTTTTGGCACAAATACGTGTCCTTTGGTTATCTCTCACTTGAGAATGGGTTTGTTAGTTGTACAAATATTTGTGTGACCGATCATGAAGATTATCTGCATGCTTTACTAGAGGTAGATTAAAAACTTATTACAAGATTTGAAAAAGAGGGACAAAATGATGAGAGCCATGACATCTTCTTACTAGGAGATATCTCTCTTGCCTATTATTTTATGTAAGTGGTCCTTGCCAATGAGGACGTATTTTGGTCAAGAATTTTATGTCTGTTTTGGCTAGATGTAGATTGATGGCAGTTTTATGATTTGTTCAATTATTTATGCTAAAGGTCCTAGAAAAGACTAATCTCATAGATTTTTACGATGCAAAGATAGAGAATATGATTCTATGGTTATCTTTGTTGAAGGCTTTTGATTTTTGTGTTATTGATCTACTTACGAATTTCTATAAGCAAATGTTGGGTAAAGGAGGGATGGCATATTTGTTCCATGGGCGGTAGTTGGCTTTCTTATATCCGTGTTTTGGAGATGTCTTGCATTCTACTCCGTCACACCTGGTATGGAATGTATTCATTAAGATCCCCCCCCCCCCCCCCCCCCCCTTGCGGTTCTTGCTCGGTTTTTCCATTAGCTCTGTAAATTTTGCTCGTTGTATGGTAAAACTCGTTTTGTCGCAGATTGACATTTATGTAAAACTCATGGGTTTTGGAACATAGTTTACTTCGGAAATGTTGTGTTCTTGGATGTTATGTTGTTCATTTGTTAATCTTCTCCCTTTGTATGAATTTTTTGGTATAGAAATTATTGGCAGCTCTAGGTAAATAGTAGTATTCCAATATATGCTTATGTGTTGTTTGGCTTGTATTGCCATATTTGGATATGCTTTTTTTCTATCATGGTTGGTGACAATATATGGATTACGCACGATTTAGGAAACACATTTTACATTGGAAATGTTATGTATTAAATGTTATATTTGAATATGTTAATCTTTTTCCTTTGTATGGATTTCTTTATATGTATTAAGATTTCGTTTATTCCTTCCATGCAAAGTCAATTGCCCATGTATGCCGAAGCAATGGCAAAGAGCATGTCTAGAGACAAACGATTCGACATGGAACGGGAAGAGCATCGCTACATTCAAAACCTTTACATTGATGATGAATGTGAATCATTGTAAATTATTGTTACATTTTGTTTCATTGATCGTACATGAAATCCTTATTTTCAGCTATAATCTGTCATGTCTTTTTGATAACAAAAATTTAGTATCCAAGAGTCTTACATTTAAATGTGTATTGTTATTGTTGCAATCTTGCATTCTCTCTCTCTCTCTCTCTCTCTCTCTCTCTCTCTCTCTAGACATGAAATTAGGGTGTATATAAATAAACATTTGATTTAGGCATTCCATTTGTATTGATCAATGCAGCATGTATCCTCTTGTAGGTAAAGTTCTCTATGTCCTTTTCAAGCACCAAAATTCATTGCTATCAATATGTATTCAAGAACGTGATCTAATTTATAGCTTTGTAGTTTTCATGGATAACTGCATATAAGACCACCTTGTCTAATAGGAGTACCCTTCTACGGAGTACCCTTCCGCCAAGACTTGCTCGAAAACTAGGATCTCTTGGAAAACATCGCTCGGAGAACGGTAACACTCTCGATGATGCGTGTGAAGTGTGGTGGCAAATGGACGCCTCGCTTGGCAGTGAGGGCCAAATGAAGCTTTGCATGTTCGAAGGCTAACTCGATGTTTTGGTCCACTTTTTGATGATAGATCCATGAGTACTAAATGGAGTTACTTGGGTTGTTGTTTTGGAATCCAAATTTGTTCAAGCTTACTTTGAGCCATAAGTAGTTTCTTTGGTACCCATATTTTCTTAAGGAGAAACTTTGGTTTCAGCTTGCGGGTGGAGAGATATCTTTGAATTGACTCTGTTGAAACCTTGTGACTTGATCCTTTTTAATCTATATCTACTTGGTAGCTTTGGTAGTGAGAGTAGGTGGGATTTGTTATGGTACACTATCGTGAATTCCCCCACTAATTGTTTCTTACCCATTAAACTCTCGTCCGGGGGAAGAGTACTTGCTTTATTGACTTGCTTTGCTTGCATTGTTGGTCTCTTTGGAATCCATTATTGGAAAATGGTTGTTTGTAAGGATTTCTTACCTTTATTTGTCAAGTGCATCACTGATGGTTTGTCTGTAGCAGGAACTTGTTGTTTTCCTAAAGCAAATTGGATGTTGACTATATTGTTCCTCCAATCAAGCTCTACATTAAACACTCTGCCAAGATTTCCCAAGCAATAAAGAATGTTGTGTGGTCTTATCTTCTACCACATAAAATTTATGCGGATAGACATATTGATTAACTTGTACCAGGAGCAATGTCCAACCCATTACCTTGATTGAGTGCTTTGAAAAACTGTAAAAAATTTGTTGTGTTTGCTGTAATTGATTGTCGAGTTGGAGTTGCTTATAAAGATTGTAGGAGATCAGGTTACCTTGAGCACCTAAATCAAGCATTGCAATCACCTCCACCTGATTGCGTCGTATCTTTACAGAATATGTGGGATCCTGCATGTTCTTGGTTTCAAAGTCTATTACTTTAATGACAGTAACCGTCAAGGGAGATCCATGTTGTAGTTGTTGTCAAAGAAGCCTCCATTTTGCTATTCGTTCCTTGGCCTCTGCTTGTGCTTCTACAATAATCTACTGTTTTTCTTGGTTCTGTATCTTTTCCTTTTGGATTTTGAGAAGCATACTCGGGGTTAGTGTTATGTGAAATTTTTTTAGCCACTGAGTGTCCATTTATCCAGTTGGGCATTTCTTCATCGTCTAATGTAGAAAGTTTAACGACGCAACTTGGTGATAAGTCTTTGATCACAAATGGTCCCATTCCTTTCTTCTTTAGCTTCTTAGCATGTTGTTTTAAAGTGTAAATTAAGACATAATCACCTCTTTTGAAATCTTTTGATTGTACATGCTTATCAAAAAACTTTTTTTGCCTTTGTTGTGTGTAGATGGAAGCTATTGCTTTTAAGCGAAGCTCATCTAGCCTTTCAAGGTCATCTATTTGTGAAGTCATTTCATGGACTGTCCACTCTTAGTGTAAGGATTAGGAATTCCATAGGCAAGATAGCGTTAAGACCAAATACCATGTTGTACGGTGTTGTTCCAATCAAAGTTTTATAAGCAATCCTATAAGCCCATAGTGTCAAATGTAACTTCTGATCCCAATCCGCTCTTGATTTTGAGACTATTTTGGTCAAAATTGTACATAGAGTCTTATTTGTAGCTTCGACTTGCCCATTAGCCTGTGGGTGGTACATAGCAGACTTGTTATGAACTACCATGAACTCATCAAGAAGATTTTCAATTGCTTCATTTATAAAATATGTGTCGCGATCACTGACAATTTCTATAGGTAGACCATATCTAACAAAGACATTTTCATATAGAAATTGTGCAGTAGTCCTGGCATTAGTTTTTTGCGTAGCTTTAGCTTCGACCCATTTGGTGAGATAATCCGTGGCTACAATAATAATTGGGCATGTGTTTTGTGATCGAGGGGCGAAATTGGTCCCACAAAGTATATCATTAGGAGAAATATGAACCTTGCATGGGCCTTGTAAGGAATCCTAATTTTTAGGGATTAAGGCTAATGTTGTGTAGGGTTAAGGGGACAAGGGCATTCAAGAAGCTAGTTTTGAGTAGACTTTTCTAGCCTTTTTTTAGACACATGTAGGATGTGGACCTAAGAGGTCACTTTCTCTCTCTAGCTTTTGGAAAGTGAAGGGAGTAAAGGGGTATGGCCACATCAGCAAAAACGCGAGTCACTAAGAGCCAAAATTTGACTTTTTTTCAAAAAAGTTATTTTTACTTATTTTTGACTTAAAATTCCCTCCCAACATATATACACATCAAAAAATCATTTTTTGACATTTTTTTAAACCTACAAACACTAAAAGTCCACTTTTTCAAAAAAAAAAAGCCCCCCCAAAAAAAAAACCTTTGTTCTCTCCTCCTCCTTCCTCCACTCTCCCTCTCCTCTCCCTCCCTACCCCCTTTTCTCCTCCTCCTCCCCTCTCTCTCCCTCTCCCCCCTCTGCCCCCTTCTCTCCTCCCATGTTCCTCTCCTCTCCTCTCCCTCCCTACCCCCTTCTCTCCTCCTCCTCCCCTCTCTCTCCCTCTCCCCCTCTGCCCCCTTCTCTCCTCCCATGTTCCTCCCTCTCCCTCCCCCCTCTTTCTTTTCATTCTTTGCTTCCTCACGCAACAACTGCCATGGTGCTCACGGACATCACAAATCGTATCCCTCCACCACCATGTACTCCGCACAACAAAAGTGTGCATATTGCTTGTCCGCAGTGTTTGCACCGAAGGCCGCACGTGAGAGTGAGCAGAGGTCATCCCAAGATCTTCATATTGTCGGTGAGACGAATGTGTATGGTTCTTCAATATCTTGGGAGGGGAGAAGTAGGCTTGTTAGGCTATTGCAATTGGTTGTGTATGGGTGCAGGTGCTTCTTTGCATTCATGGATGCACGAATGTCAAGCTCTTCAGCTCAAAACAGTGGCATTACAAGAAATAGTGGGTGCAGGTTAGAGAGGTCAAGTGTCACCACTTTTCCTCTAAAACAACCTTCTTTGTTACATCTTGCAGGTAGGTGCTTCAAATCCATCCTTATTAGAGGTGGGTAATCTCATCCTAATGCAAGAATGGCTCAAGGAACTAGCATAACATGAAGCTTTTACGGTGGCACAAAGCTCTCCTTAAGCAATGTGGCTCCCACTACACCAAAAATCACTATGCTAACATGGAGAGATCCCTAGTAGGACAATACAACAACTTTTCATCAACAGCACACCCTTTCCTAACATGAGGGCACCCCCACTAGAGATATTTTTATATGATAGGTCACCCCATGAGCATACCATGTCATGGAATGGATGTAAGAACTATGACTGCACTACCCCTTGGAAGTTGTTCACGAATGTATGTTTATCAAAGTTAATAAGAAGAAGTTTGGACTTTTTTGTTTGTTGATGTGTAAGAGCACTCTTGGTCTACCATATTTTAGATTGTTTGATAAGTTAAATAAGATTGTAGTCATTTAAAGTATCTTTCTTTTTTGTAACATTGTACATGAGAAGACATGATAAAGTACAAGAGATCTTGATAGAATAAACCTCGATAAGATTCCCACCATGCACTTGTGACACCATACCTCTCCTTGAACCCTTTGACTTCTATCATTGTGGGGAGTCCAATAGGGGGCTATTTTCAAATTTTTAGCATAACTTTTTTTTGAAGGAAATTTTGGTTATTCTAAAATTTATACACAGTCTAGGAGTTCATTCTGATTGTTTTCTTCAGTTTCAAATTTTGACCGAGTACACTCCTTGGAAGCCACTTTTGAAGGTGTTAGGGCGAGATTTTGGGAAAGTTTTGTATGTAGGAAATACAGTCCTTAACACAATAAAAAACAATGGTTCTTTGAGTATTTTCAGATTCCATGGTTTTAATGCTCGTTGGAGCCCGTAGATTAAGAAAAAAGTAAAAAATGTATGTTTTACATCATTTTTAAATAAATTGTCAACTTGCACATTGATTTTTGGAGAATGCGAGCAAGATATGATTTTTTCTCATCACATGATGGTCGAAGAACACGATGAGATGAACAAATTCATGTGAGACAAGCCCAGACAGATTCGGAGCCGATTGAAATCTAGAAGCTGTTGAAAACAACCGAAAAGTTCAACACTTATTTTTTTTTTTTTAAAAAACTTAACACTTGAATCATGGCCATGCATCAAAAATATGCTCACACGGTGAAGGAGGTGCTTCAAAGCTATGGAAATCAGTATAAAATGCAAGCAATAGCGTTGGAGGCTATTCAAGAAGTTGTAGAGGCTCACAGCATTTCAGATGACTTTGCAATGACAAAATGATTAAGAGTTGTGTCTACTGTCTCCATAGTGATTTGGCTTTTCTGTTTATCCATGTGTTTTAAGTTAAGTGGTTTTGGCCATGAAGAGTTAAATTTAAATCAAATATTAAAATTTTTGCCATCCTAAGGGGCAAACAAAGCTAGAAAATGCAAAAAAAAGGGTGGCCACAAGGGCGCGCAGATGGCCCTTTTTTTTGCATTATATGGCCTTGTCTGCCCTTATTTGATGAAACCAGATGTTTATGCAGCATGAGACTAGATTTTTATACTGTCCAATGTGATTTGCCCTTTTGGTGCAGGGAACTAGTAAGTTGAGTTGAAGGAAGACATAATGTGCTTGAAAAGTTCAATTTTAGGTTCATCTCATCTTTTCCAGGGTTTTGGAGTGCAGCAATAGCCTAATTATGCAAAAAAAGGGTGGCCACAAGGGCCCACATATGGCCCTTCCAGCAGTTTTGGATGGCTCACTACGCGCGCTTGTGGCCACCCCTTTTTTTGCATTATATGGCCTTGTCTGCACCCCAAGATACCAAATTTTTTTTAGATTAAGTGAAAGCAAATCTTTATGCAACATGACAATACAAATTCCACTTCTTTTCACTCAGATGTAATTAGAGCTCCCCCCCCTCCCCCCCCCTTCTTTGTGTTCAAAGGTCCGGAGCATTCACTATGTAAAATTTTCCTATATCACGTGCGTTCACTAGAATGGATTAAAAGTACCCCTTATAGGCCTTATCTACACATGTTTCTGCAACTTTACAAGAATATAAAATCCCTTCTGTTCAACACATGTGCTATGTTACATATACTTTAGTGAACTCCCCATGTCAACGGCCTCACAAATCCTGTGCACTAAACATTAAACACTAGAAATCGACCAAACAAGGAGCCAATTTTTACTTCCTTGTGTCCACCTAGTGTTCTTGTGAAACATTGCTAATGATATATATTCAACATCCCCAAATGAGGACATCTTGACAAAGTTTATGATCCACTTTAATAAGAATAACCATTAATGATTAAACTGAAATCAAAATATTGCTTGAATTTCTTCAAGGTGGAGTGATTAAGACTTGCGACTTGAATCATCGTACAGGCAAATCAAAATATCCATAAAAGTAAACAATATTTCTCAGATTTGTATGAAACTTCAATAATCTAAATTAAATACTCTCACTCAATGCGACAGCATTTAACCAAAAAAAATATTTATATTGCATTTATAGAGGAATCCACCCTCATGAAAAATAATTACAAATGGAGACAATGTTGTTGCTGTTAGGCTTATCTTACAAGTATTTGTCTTCCTCATCTAGAGATTCATATACACTTGAGTATTTGTGTGTCTATGACACTAGGGAAGATAGTAGTACTATATGGATGGCTCTTATGAGAGCTCCTAAAGAGTCCCTATTGGTTCAAGATTCTAAAAAACACCTACTATTCTTATCAAAATCTTTTAACATGGTAGTGAAAGGTTCCTCAAGGAACAAAAATAGAGTGATTTCCATCTCTGCACATGGTTGCTTGCTCATGTCCTCTTAAAACAAGTTGAATCTGTAAGTAAACAAAAGATTATGTGAGCACAAAGTTATAAAGTACAAAATGATATCATTCCAATTATCTAATGACAATTATACGAAGAATAAATTACAAGAAAAATCTTTGACGACTCTCCATAGATAACACAACTTACTAACATTATGAGACTCAAATCACATGCTACACAACTATAGATGGCGCACCAAAGTCATCAACAAAATAGCACCACCCAGTGTTATGAGGTGTGAAGCCTAAACACTGAAATCCATAAAGAGGTTAATTCTCTCCAGCATGATAAACTTAAAGATGGAGATGATGTTAAGCTCTGAATGTAAGCTACAAGGGTAGTTTTCTTACCATTCTATCTTTATGTTGGAGATGAATCCTTGCAATGCCCACGCGATATTCACACCTCCTATTGTTGTGGTATGCAACTCATGTGAGCTCATACTTTTGCCACCTTCGGGAGTAGAGGTTTCCATGTAGTGTGAGTGAATGAAAGTAGAAGGAGTAGAATCTTGTTTCATGTTGTAATGGAGATGAGAGAAGGGAGAGGAGCTAGCTTGGTGTGAAACTATGTGGTGGGTAAGGGGAAGAGATGGAGGAGGAGCTTGCTTGGTGCTACAATGGAGGTGGGAGAAAGCTAGCAGAGAGATAATGATAGACTATAGGGGGTGCATGTGGTTGTTGCAGCAATGGAGAGCTTGGAAAAAGGTTTGTAGAGAGAGAAAAACACTTTTTAGCTATAGAATAGGTTTGGAAAGACTTTGGAGGGTGAAAATGATGTTTTGATTTGTTTTTTAAAAAAATCAATTTTTTGGATTTTTTAATGCACGTTTTTAACTTCTGAAGGTCAAAAATACTTTTTTGACCATGAAATAGGTTTGGGGACCTTTTAAGGAGGGAAAACTTGAAATTTGAAATTTTTTGAAAATTTGAAATTTTTAGTGTATTTTTAAATCCGGGCCAAAAAGTGGGGGAAAAGAGGTCAAAGTGGTCCCCCCCGCCCCCCTCCCCCTCTTTCCCCTAGCCACCTCCCTTACCTTCTCACTAGGTAAGAGACAATTAAGAGGTGTAAGGCTACCTTGTCCCTCTACTTTTTTGAGTGTATAGAGTGTGTCCACCACCCTCTTTCTATTGGCTGACCTCTAATTAACCTTAATCCCAAAGGGCCCCTAGAGGGTTCATATTTTTCCTAATGTTCCCCCGTAGCAAAAGATCTAGCTCCCATCGTTGCCCGTAAGAATATCTCAACAGGTTTTTTTGCCACTTTGGTGCGTTGACAAGAGTCACATCATCTTGTATATTCATCCGTGTCCATATGTAATGTTGGCCACCATATTCCAGTGGTCAGGACAATTTTTTTTTTTCCCCCTGAGAAATGGCGTCCAATTATTCCTTCATGTGCTTGCTCAAGGATTGGAAGGTACATGCTTTCCGTTGCGCATAACCTAAGTTGGTTATCCTTTCCTCATTTATAAAGTTGGTTTTTAATCAAAGTGAAGTCACGAGCTTATATTTCTATTGCCCTCTCCCATGCTTTGGTGGTATTTTCAGGAAATTTTTGTGTTTCCAAGAAGTCAACAATGTATTGATTCCGTACTAGTGTAACTATTATTTGAAACAGTGTTGCATGTTCTATTGGTGGGTTTGACCTTCATTTGACACAACTAGCTATATAATCATGAACATCAACATGCATAGTTGGCCTATGCACTCCCAATTGTCTCAAGTGTTGAAAAGTCTTTGTGGATGATCAATGAAATGTTAAGTCTTGATTATGTGCTTCCAGCAAGTAGGCATCATATTCCTGTGGATTTATGCACACTCGTAGAATACGATCGGAACCTAGATGATATAAACATCTACCAATTAACTGAAAGTTCTTAGTTTGCTGAATCGTTCGTAGTTTATGGTCTTGGTCATTCTTGTTGAATTCTCCACCATGTGATAGTAGGCCTACTATCTCTTGGGACCACTTAGGTACCATTTCTACATTGAAGAGATATGCATTTGGGATATCATTGTCTACTCCCTCTATAACTTCTCCATTTGGTAATCTAGAAAGGTTATCTGCTTGAAGATGTATCTTCCCTTTTTTCCCACTACAGTAAAGTCAAACTCAAGCAATATGATGAACCATCTTACGATTCACCCTCTATTGCATGGTTTGTTGACAAGGTATAAGAAGGGAGGAAAGAGTATCTCTTTTCTCACTTATGATGGCACCTTTGGTGCTATCAACAAAGTATTGGCCTTCATCCGACAATTTGATGCGGCCTTTGGAGATGAGGGCTTCATGGAGTCCTCCAATCTATGCCATGTAGCTATGCACTTCCAAAAATTGGCTCGTCAATGGTAGGCTAGACTTCATGGAAATGGCAAAGCTCCAAACACATGGAAAACTCTACGAGTTTCCATCATGAAGCAATTCCTTGCAAGTGATGCAAAGAACAAGGTGCTCCGCAAATGGGGGAGTTTGAGGCTTCTATCTCATGAGTCTATCCACAAATATGTGGACAAGTTTTGGGATTTACATCTCAAGTCTACTATCTTTCAAAAGATAGACTTTGCCGAGCAAAAGCAACAATTTTGTATGGGATTAGGTGAAGAGATGGCGGAGTATGTCAACTCTCAGTGGCTTGGTTCCATCAACGAAGTAATCCACCATACCATGGTTTTTTCGCACATCAATGCCCATCAAGGGGCTAGACGGAATGTCAAGCCAATGGAAAATAAAGACAAAAGTGATGCAAAGGAAAAAACTAATGCCCAAAATTCTTCCCAAGGCCATTCCAACAACAACAACAACAATCAGTCCAAAGAGAAAGGAGTTTACAAAGGTAAAAATAAAATCTCTCTTGAAGATCTTGAAACTTTTCGAAAGGATCACAAATGTTTTAAGTGTGGGGAGCAAGGACATGGTTATCGTTATTGCCCCAAAAGAAATGCTCGCAATGAGACTCCTAGAGATAACACTATCGAAGCTCCAAAAGAGGATGCTCATTGCAAAGGAGCACCTCTCTCCTATGCTTGGGGAAAGGTAAGGGAGCATGATACCTTCATATTGTTTGACCTAGCTCTACTCACAACTTTATATCAGTAGAGTTGGCCACCAAGTTGGGCATTCAAGCTTTTGAGATGGGAGATGTTGTAACTGCCGATGTCACTTTCAAAGGACAACAAGCCTCCGTTACTCCCTGTGAGTGTGCAAATGCAGTGTGTGTGCAGAGAGTGATAAGGGGAGAGAGAGAGTACACAGGATGTGGGTGCAGCTCCCAAATCTCACTGTATGAGCACAGTGTGAGAATGAATGAGAGGTCCTTATTCTTTGTATATATAAAGAATAAGGAGATAAATCTGGGTGGTCAGACACTGGCCGATGAACACGGGTAAAGCACAGTGAGGCACACCGCCTTTACCTAACATTATCCCACCAAAGGTTGTGAGCCGATAAGTGGTGAGAAGACTAGTCTACAACTAGTATATACAAGAGGTGAGAGAAGACAACTCTCAATCTATGCCCACTAGCTCACTCTGTAACCGCTCTAGTGTAGATGCAACATGCATACCACTACGGCTAGAGCTACGATGACACTCCTGATGCAGGTATCTAGTGACAACCTGCATGGCTCCACAATGCACAATGCCAGTGTCAGTCATCGCACGACTGACAACTCCCACTGCAAATGCACCAACCACATAAGCAAGATCAGGTCTTGAGACCAAAAGATCAAACATGAGAGACCCAAAAGCCGATGAAACATGCACTATGGGTACCAACCTATCCCTGTCAGCAACCTCAGTGCCATATGCATCCTCATCAAGAACTACCTCACTATGCATCACCATGTCAACATCTTTTGGCAAAGGCATATCTACTGAGAACGACTGCAAAACCAAAAAACCAGCACCACTGTAATCACACACAGCTATTTGAAGAACATTGTTGTCCTCAAACATATCAGATGCATCATAGAGCAATGCATCAGTCTCTGGCTCAATTGATGTCATCTCAATTGGTGACTGATAATTATGTGCATCCCTAGAGATACCAATGTCTGTGTGAACATCACCACAAGACAAATGCACAATCTGCTCTCCATGTAGCACATCCACAAAAGAGACATGCTTCGTCTCTCGCTCCAAACATGGCTACAAATACACAGAGACTACACCGCCTCGTGTGCTAGAAGTATGCAAAGGGTATACGAGACCAATCCTAGCACCTCTGGCTATCACCAGTGATCCCCTATGCATCTGGAATGATCGCTCTCCAAGCAGTACACAATTTCCACTACTCTGCAACTGATGCACTAATATGAGACTCTGGCTGAGTCCTGGTACATAACGTACATCTCGTAGTGTAAGCAATGCACTGCTAGGTAAAGACATGCATACATCTCCAACACCCTCTATGTCATATGCTGAACAATCATCAAACTACACACAACCAAGTCTTCCACTAAAGAAAGAGCAAAACAAATGACGACGTGGTGTCACATGAAAAATTGCATGCTTGTCTAGTAGAAAACGCGCAGACAATGTGCTATCCCAAGACATAAAGTAGTCTGAAGGCAAGCTAGAAACACCATATTAGAGAGTATGGGACCTTTGAAACATTTTGGGAATTTGAAATCAATACAGATCCCGTAAGTTGTAGAGTTTTTGTTAATTTGGAATTGAGATTAGTACATAACGTGCACTAAGATTATTGAAAAATACCTTTGGTTGCAAGCTATTGAATGGTTCATATTACTTAAAGAGATGATTGTAAGAATTGTTGGTATAAGGGAGTTGATAAAAATGTTTTTCAGGTGGTGTTCAAAAACACCTCAATTTGGTTTGTTGGAATCCCATGCCTTGTCCTTCACTCAAAGGAATCTTTGAGACTTTCTTTGGCCCTTTTCACAACCTTTGTATAGGAATTTTGACTTTTTTGGGAATGCCCTTGCTTGGCATCCAAGAGAAGACTATAATTTCTATCGCTTCCCATAGTTTAGAATCCTTCATATTACACATCCAGTATTTCTCCCAACAATTTGAGTAAACATCCACATCCGTTGCATTTTGACGAGAGCAAGTTGGGGCCCAATATTGTATAAGAATTTTTTTGAAGCTATTTGAACACTTTTTCATGTCTATGTCACTTTGTGCAACTTCAAGCCATATTGGATAAATTGATTCTGAAGGTCGAACAAGCACAAAGTCTCCTTGTTTTACATCCACCATTGGGTCAAATGCATCCTTCAGCCGTTTTGATGCAGGACCGCAATAATGGTCATCTAAGTCTTCTATTCTCCAAAACTCATCTTCCTCGTTTCCTTCAGCACATATTGTTCCACCTTGTGTTCTTGGCCAAAAGTCCACATATTTGGTTACATGATGAATGTGTGGCGTTTGTAAAGCATGGGCCATGTCTTTTTAATAATCACCTATTGGGGCTATAAATATTTTGTACCCAGAATCTACTGTACCTTGTTTATCTGAGTACCACTTTTCCCAATATTTTATGTAGTCTTTAATCCCTCCTACAACCTCCTGGTGCTCTTACATAATCAAACATTAGCAGTAGCATTGTCACACCCTTTGGAAGGCTAGGCTTCCCATCATTCCCCTTTTTCCACAGTTCAATGCAACCTTCTCTTGGCAACCAATCCATTGACTTTGGATGCATCTTGTAGTGCATGATAGGCAACTCACCCTGCATACAGAACCTAAATTGAAGAGGTTTTGAGTGCCCCACAAGAGCTTCCTTTGAATCACACAAGTGGTCCTCAATATAGGTTTTAAAATCTGGCATATGCGTTAAAAGAAATGGAGTAGGCTTTGTGTTCTCACATGATTGGAAATGTTCCATGAGATGCGGAAATGTAAAATTCATGCTTGTCCTTAGATTCTTTGAAAAATTACTCAACATTGCATCAATGTCTTTGTGTGTATGACCCACCATTAAAAAACCCAACTGGATCATCTTGAATGTCCCTCATGCAACTAGATAACAAAAATGAAAATAGATAGCGATTTTTGTTTTCTGACCCACAATTATCCGATTGCAATAGTAAGTTATTGGGCAACTTTTTTAAGCCATAGAAATCACCATGCCCTCCATCTTCATTTTCACATTAACTTGATCCTTGTGTGATCCCTTGATGATGATCTAGTGCTTTCTTGGAATTTAGAGATTGAAGCACTATAGAAGAAGACCTTGGCATTCCATCTAGCTCAAGGTCACCCTTTTCATGACTATCCAATCTCTCTAGATTTCTTAAGCATAGAGAAAGAGATCCAATTATGAAGTTTGGGTCATGTGGCCACAAATCAACTACAAAGTGACCATATCTTCCATGCCCATGTCCATGTGTAATCATGCTAGTCAAAGATACTGGAAGCTGAGGAGACCAATGTATTTTTTTTGGACACTGACCTTGAAATATTACTCAAGTTTTTGGCGAGAAAATGAATCTAAATTTATAAATTTGGAAAGAAAATACTTTAAATTTAAATTTATCATTTTTTCAACAAAAAATCTAATTTAAACCTTAACTGGTCATTTTTTTCAATATCACATGTAAGGATAAAAGGAACATCTCTTACAAATTTTTATATAATAAAAAGAAGTAATTTAAGTACTGCCACCTAGACTTTTCAAATAAGTAACAATGTTACAACACACCTCATATGTACTAGGGTTTTGCTAGGAGACAACATCTTGTTGAGTAGGGTAAGGTCTTTGGAATCTAGATGGAAAGTAAATGAGGAAGTGTGAAGATCTCATACCTCCTACATAAAATCTATTCAATCAAACCTACTTGCCCCTCAATCTCCCCTACCATCAAGTTCTTCAGTGGGCATATCTTTGGCGATGACTAGCTACCCCAAAATACAAAACCTTATAGCAAAGTCTGGCAAAAAACATCTTAAGGTCTACACCAATGAGAGCCAAAAAAAAACTCAAAATTTTCAAGATTCGCCAAATTGACGATTTTTAGCCAAAAAAAATACACTGGAGGAGACCTATTTGTTTGCTTTGACTTTGACCTTAGGCGTGGAAGTGCAGTCTTTGCTTGGTCTATCTTGTCATGTATGATGCATAAGTTTGTTTGAGGTTCCAACTGAGATGCCAAGCACCAACCATAGTAAAAATTTCTACAGCTTTGTTGTTGTAGCATGTGAACTCGACGCTTCCTTAAAAGCACATTATGCTCTTGTAGACACTTTGCTGATGCCATTTTTTCCTTTATTTTTGAGCAAATAGCACATTTGGAGAACATGCTTGTTGTTGCAGGACTAACATGCTTAAAATGATCCATATCCAATTAAATGAAGATATTGACACTTTCTTACTTCCAACCTGTTCCAAGGTCTTATTCACTTCTGTCCATATGTCTATTTGTTTGTAGATGTCAAGGATGACTAATTGCATTTTCACACGTTCCATCATGCATTGTGCGGCTTTTATGTCGCATTTTCTCTGCATTCTTGTCAACAAAGTCTCTAAGAACTACTCTTCCCATCTCTGTGTGATCTCAACCTGCTATTACTTCCCCTTTGTTTCCATGCATTTCCCTCCTCACACCTTGCTCAAATTGAGCTCTGTACCTATAAAAAGATGTTCTTGGTATACCATGCTTTTCCACATACAATCGTCCCACTGAGCACAAAGATGTACTTCCTTGTGCCAACACCATCAACTCGGCAGGATGAATCAAGTGTGTCATACACATAATTTGTACGTTCCTCCAATTGCAAACCCAAAAAAAAAATTTGCAAGTTGAGCAACTCTTCTCTATTTGAGATTTGGAAACATTTATCTAGACAACAGTCAATGGTTGCAATTTGTGAGATAGCTCCCATAGACATCCTAGCCTCTAAATCTTTAAGAGCAAGAATCCTAGGTTTTCTATTAGCCATACAATAAGTTCACTTGTGTACAAAAAGTGACCTTGTCCATGCAACAAAATTTGTAGCCGCATAATCCACATTGTCCATCTCCTTGCCTACGTCTTCATCCACAAATTCTTTGCCCAATGGTTTGGAAAGCAATGGTGATCCGTCTTGGAAGGTAAGCCTCTTAATAGGCCATCGTACTAAAGTAATGAAATCTAAGCTGTCACTTGCACTCGTCCTTGTTCCTTCATTATAAGCTTTATTCACCACCACACCAAGATCTTCTTCTCCTAAAACCTCATAGTCAATCACTTCATATGGAAAAGATAGAAGTATATCCCCTATTCCAATGCAATATTTCATCCCCTCTAACCAAATCAAGACAACACGCTCTTTCCAAATCTCTCGCAATTGATCTTCGTAGTCGACATCCTCCATATGTTCTCCTTCAAGGGCCACATCCACTTCATCATGTGGAATACTAACCATGCCACATTCCCCTGTAAGCTTGACATTTTGTCTCTCCCATTTTGCAAATCCACCAACCATTTCACTAACTGTCAATGCGTGAATTGTTGAAAAGGGCAAGCAAGCAAAAGAGTCACGGTAATTATCAATAGACACTGGCAATTATCAATAGACACTGACAAGTTACCATCTCCAAGTAATTCACCATGGCACAAAACACTAGGTTTGGTTGAAAATACACTCCCATTTGCAACCACCTTGTCTCCAATGAGAAGGTCTACAAGGTCTCCACTCTGAATGACTTTTGTAAAGACACCTGAAAAAACATTCAATGCAAGAAAAGTCTCAAGATTTGACCATGTAGCACAAAATTGAATCTCATGTTGAGGATTATTAGAGATATTAAGGACCATGTGAAAGCTACGGGTTTGCAATCATGGAATGTACCACCCTCCACTTATATACACGCTATCACTCATATAATATGTACCCTCATAGTAGCCTCAAGATTTGACCACGTGGAAAAAACTTCTGGTCCATGTCAAAGAGTATTAGACACGTTAAAGGGCCATGCCGAGGGTATGGGTTCCTAGTCATTCAGTGAACTGGATCCCATTTTTATATGTGGCTAATATTACTTCATGTATACCTTCAGAGTAGACTCATCAATTGACCATGTGACAGAAACTTTAGGCCTACACCAAGGGTTATTAGACACATTCAAGGAATGTCAAGGCTATGGGTTTGCAATTAATCAATCTGCCAAAACCCACTTCTATTACACCCTATGTTTACTTGGTTAATATAACTTGGGGTGTATCATCATAGTGTGGCCTCAAGATTTGACCACGTGACAAAAACTTGAGGTACATGCTAAGGATAATCATACACATTCAAGGCCTATGTCAAGGCTATGGGGTTGAAGCTATTCTCTATGTTTACTCAGTTAAGATAACTTGCATTTGTAACAATAGTCTCAAGATTTGACCATGTGGCAAGAACTTGAGGTCCATGCCAAGGAGTATTAGACCAAAACCTACATCCATCTATGTACAATAAGCACAAAATAGATATATGAAATTTATATACACATAGCCATGTAAATAGTCAGTAAATATCTTGAGATGGACCCTTATAGTAGCCTCAATATTTGACCACATGGAAAAAACTTGAGGTCCATACCAAAGCGTATCACACATGTTAAAGGGCCATGTCAAGAGTATGGGTTCCTATTCATTCAATGGACTGGATCACTTTGATATACCTTATGATTAGTCAACTAATATTACTTCATGTATACCTTCAGAGTAGACTCAAGAGTTGGCCACATGGCAGAAACTCTAAGCCTACACCAATAGTACATATTCAAGGAATGTCAAGGCTATGGGTTTGCAATTATTCAATCTACCAAACCCCACTTCTATTACACCCTATGTTTACTTGGCTAATATAACTTGGGGTGTACCATCATAGTGTGGCCTCAAGATTTGACCACGTGGAAAAAACTTGAGGTCCATGCTAAGGATCATCATACACATTCAAGGCCCATGACAAGGCCATGGGTTTGAAGCTATTTAATCTGCATGTTTACTCAGTTAAGATAGCTTGCATTGTAACAGTAGCCTCAAGATTTGACCACATGGCAAAACCTTGAGGTCCATGCCAAGGAGCATTAGACCAAAACCTACATCCCTACATGTATTGTAAGTACAAAATAGATATATGACATTTACATACACATAGACGTGTAAATAAATATAGATATATAGGCAGATATGCATTGACTAATGGAAGGATCTTTTTGAAAGAAAGAAATAAATAAATATAAAAACAATATTGATATTTATAAATATAACTAAATAAACACACACACACACACATGCATGCACAAACACATTTCATTTCTATAGCTATGCACATTCAAATATGTATTTTAGATACACATATGTATAAATACATACTCACACATGCATAGAATGCATAATACACACACACACACACACACATTGTGTGTCCTGCACATATATATAAATCCGTACAAACATGCATAGCATATTGCATAATACACACACACACACATATGTGTTTCTATGTATAATTATGTATATATGTATTCACATATATACATAATTATATATATACATGTGTGTGTGTGTGTGTTTATATATACGTATCAAGGTGAAAGCTGTCTCTTTTAATGTCTACATCAACATGAAGTAGTGTGTGCTTTTGTTTTCTTGCAAAAAAATTTGTGCAAAAAACTTCTTATTTGTGATGCACGCCAAAAGCCTCCCATCTTGTAGTAGGAAAACTGCTTGGGAACATCAAATCAATGCATTTATTGCACTTGATGATTATTAGGTTAGTGACAGATCCAATTTTTTATCATGAGGAAGGTAGGAGAGCATCGTGCATGCGACCTAGCCCTATGTTGGACGGAGGACTCAAGTTGCAACAACTTGTATCGCGTAATAGGATAACCATTGTATAAAGAGGTATGTGTGTGTGTGTGTGTGTGTGTGTGTGTGCGTGTGTGTGTGTGTGTGTGCGTGTGTGTATGTGTGTGTGTGTGTGTGTGTGTGTGATTAATGAGGACTAGACATTTCTTGAAAATTGATGTAAAACCTAGGGAACTAAGACGTAGGATCCTCCTCCCTACCGCCCTTTATATAGGCCTAGCTCCTAGCTCTTGCCCTAAGTGGATCCCTAGTCCACACTAGTCCAGTCCAGGCCCTTGGCCTAGCTCCCTGACCCCCTAGGTTGGGCCTTGCCCCGTAGGACCCTTGTCCTGACATTACTCCCCCCTTAAGAAGAGTTTTCGTCCTCGAAAACAAAAGCAGAGAACTTCTTCTTAAGAACACTAATGTTTTCCTAAGCGGCATCCCTCATGGATCTAGCTGTTTGGTTGCCCGGAACACGGTTCCGCAGGAGGTTCAATGAAACCAAGAGTAACATCTTGATTTTCCACATTGTTGTCCATTTGCAACCATCTAGTGTATAGACTCCATTTAGAACGCACATGAGTATGCTAAACAAGTTATCACGACAAAGATGTACCTGAAGAGTACCGCTTTTCACTTTTTGTGAAAGTAACTTGCTGACCTAACTCATCAGCCAAGTGTAAGTCCTTGACTTGTTCTCAAATTTCATCAGTAAACAACCCCACCCTAACGAGTGTCAAGGTTGAGAACCTGACTTATACATGAAGAGACTACCAAGTCACAACATGCATTAACTGATAGTAAGTAAACTCCAAGAAGAGCAATAAATGCTTACTAATTGGATCGCTTGGTGCTAATGTACTCACTTTGCTTATCCTTCAGCACAAGATTACTCCTTTTAATCTGCCTATCCCCTTGGATAACTGACAGTACTGAGGTGTGTTTCCTTCACGGTTTACAGATAGTCGTCCCAGATGACTGGTAAACAGGGGATCACAGTAGTGTATAACATTGGTGAGGAATCAACAATGTCCGAAATAACCATCGTGGTTAACTTAAAAAAATCCACAAACGCCCAAACCGAGCCATGACCTCTATTGGTGATTAGTAGACCCAAAAGTAATCTCTTAGAGATATTGCACTTAGATGCAAAATGCTTCATAAGCAACAACTTAAGGAATATGCATGCCGTTCCAAATCAGCCTTTGCTAAACACTAGGGCCCATAACACCTAGTGTGCATGCATTTAGCAAAAACAAACCCGAACCTGTATATCCATAATGATCCTGGCCAATACTTATGGCAAATATGATGCGCCTAGCACACATTAATAGGAATGTAAATAGTTCTGAAAAGAAACTAAATAATTTCATTTGCAATCTTTTGCAAGCTTTGCTGAAACGTCTGAACCATAATAGAAGGTGAAACAGTGATCACTTCTAGTTACAAACAATGAAACTTTTTCATTTATTATATGTATAAACAACCATCTATAATGTTGTTTAGCAGTACTTGTACCTTAACAAGTCATTCTAAGTATCCCACAATTTCTGGCCACGAAATTGCTCCTAATACGTCGTGCTAAAAATGGTCTAGAAAACAAATGTGACCAACACCTAGGGACTTTGTTGTGATACATAATTGAAATAATGGCGCCAGTGTCAGTCCAGAGACTCATATTCTCCATGTGGAATATGTCTCATGTGAGGATGTTTAAAAAAGAACATCCGTCAAGTACAAGATGTACTTGTGTGTGGAGGTAACTCTAAACAATCTGCGATAAGACTGAGAGGGACCCTCATTATTTCTCCACACTGGCTAAACCAAACTCCTTCAATCCCTAGACCATGTTGTACCCCATGTGACAACATGTGCCAAATTGAATCCCACAAATGGATTCATAACAGCATAATGTACATTGGACACTACTGCCCAAAATACGTGTTTCGACATGCCCTTGGCATGGCCCTGAAATATTCAAGTGTATTTAAAAGACTTGAAAAATGGAAGTAATGAGACTAAAAATTGGAATAACACCAAATCAATAGATGCGTACCTGGATATTGAACTGAATGTTCACTTACTCGTATTCAAAGACAAAGGAGCACGTCTCCCACCCGTGAAAAAACCAAGCAACATTGCACTGAAAACCCTAGGTGTTGCCTTCGCAATTCAAACCCGTTCGGTAGAATCTACATAGTCAACCCCTTGATAAGAACCTTTGTAGAAACTGCTCAACTAGCAGGTAACGGTAACCAACATAGTTAACCGTGTACAAAATGACGAGAATCAACTTGAAAACTTAAATTTTTCTGCTACCGCAAGGTATATTGCGGAATTCTTTCCTTGAGAGTATAACGGGAACAGATCAAACTGTGATCCTCAATGCCTATGGGGTGATTTAGTAAGCACCCGCGGGGTCTTACCCAAAAACAATGCATCCATAGACACTCGTAGTGCTATAGAGAGAGCAAGAGATCCACCCAAGTGGAAAGCCTAGCTCTTATGGACAGCCATGCTGTTGCAACGGTATGTTGCATCTAAAATCCGTGGTAGAAATCAACTGAGTTGAGTTTATGGTTATCAAAAACTCAACTCGAGTGTCACACCGGAACCATGTCGTGCAAAAATGACATCGTAAACATCCGTAATGACAAGACTCTTGCTTGTCCATTAACGTCGTTGTGTAGTCCAGTGGGTAGATCTGTTTGATCTTTAGAAAAATCACCCAAGGAATTCCAATAGTTGGGTCATACCTGAGATCTGACAATGACTCTTAGCCAGTGTGTGTGGCTCATAGCCCTCATGGAAATTAATGTTCAATCGTCGAGCTGATGAAGACTAATGTGGATGGCATCTTGCCCAATTTCTAGCTGAGAGTTAGAGCATCGTGGCTGATGCTGACTCCCAAAAAAAACATGTATGACAAGATTCTCAGAAGTTTTCATTATTCTTGAGAAAAATAAGAAAAAGAGAGAGAAGAAGAGCATGCTGGGCGGAAGAATTTTCCTTAAATTTGTAGAGGGTGTGCCCAGAAGGTGTACTCTTAGACATCTTATGCTTGAATTTCAGCTTATCCTATAAGCATATCACAATCTCTTTGTATGACGCTCTCATCGATAGAGGCAACAGAAAATACAAGTCAAATCTTGACCATTTTCCGTGTATGGGTCGTGACTATATAAGGATGACTTAAAAGGGGCACCTTGCCGGTGAATCTACTCAAACTTTTAGGTTCTTTTTATTATTGTTGAGTGTTGATAGCAACCAACAATCCATCCGTACTCTGTCCTTGACAGAGTAGCGAGTGTGTTAGCGAAAGCGTAATGCATGAAGTGCGGGAATTGAATCCACCTCACTCTAACGCCTTGCATGCAGAATTGTAAGCCCTTGAGAAGAGTGATGGCATCAACTGTGAGAATAAAAACCATAAGTGTTGTGCACAGTTTAGACTGGTAGGGATTTTGTGAGTGATATTCCCTATTTTGCCAGTTCCTTGAAGCCTTGCTTCATATGAAATTGCCGAAGCACTTTGCACCCTTCATCAAGTCGAGCAATAGGTTGTGCCGATCATCTCCTTGAGATTCTAAAGCATCGCGAATTTTCTATGCTTTTGCATCAAATTAAACCGCTAAGAAGCCGTGCTTCAGAGCCAGGTGGTTGGGAGGCAAGCCGTGCTTGATTCGAGTTTTCAAGCTTATCTTTGGGCTTTTACCAACAATGTAGGCAACAAAATTTAATGTTTCAGATAACTGTCACAAGCCATGCTTGTGCTTGGAGTGCAGAAGATGCACTTTCTGTGATGCATGTAGAGATATGCAATAGAGATGCACTGTCCTCTGATGCATGCGAGAGCTATGCAATAGAGGTGATACTTCCTCTATCCTCTAGAGGTGATACTTCCCAAGTGGAAAACCTAGCTCTTATGGACAGCCATGCTATCGCAGCGGTATGTTGCATCTAAAATCCGTGGTAGAAATCAGCTGAGTTGAGTTTATGGTTATCAAAAACTCAACTCGAGTGTCGCACTGAAACCATGTCATGCAAAAATGACATCGTAAACATCCGTAATGACAAGACTCTTGCTTGTCCATTAACGTCGTTGTGTAGTCCAGTGGGTAGATCTGTTAGATCTTAAGAACAATCACCCAAGGAATGCCAATAGTTGGGTCATACCCGAGATCTGACAATGACTCTTAGCCACCGTGTGTGGCTCATAGCACTCATGGCAATTAATGTTCAATCTCGAACCATGAGACTAATGTGGATGCATCTTGCCAATTTCTAGCTGAGAGTTAGAGCATCGTGGCTCATGCTGACTTCCAAACAAAACATGTATGACAAGCTTCTTAGAAGTTTACATTATTCTTGAGAAAAATAAGAAAAAGAGAGAGAAGAAGAGCATGCTGGGCGGAGGAACTTTCCTCAAATTTGTAGAGGGTATGCCCAGAAGGTGTGATCTTAGACATCTTATGCCTAAATTTCATCTTATCCTATAAGCATACCACAATCGGTCTGTATGACGCTCTCATAGAGAGAGGCAACAGAAAACACAAGTCAAATCTTGACCATTTTTCGTGTATGGGTCGTGACTATATTAGGATGACTTAAAAGGGGCACCTTGCCGGTGAATCTACTCGAAATTTTAGGTTCTTTTTATTATTGTTGAGTGTTGATAGCAACCAACAATCCATCCATACTCTGTCCTTGACAGAGTAGCGAGTGTGTTAGCGAAAGCGTAATGCATGAAGTGGGGGAATTGAATCAACCTCACTCTGATGCCTTCCATGTAGAATTGTAAGCCCTTGAGAAGAGTGATGGCATCAACTGTGAGAATAAAAACCATAAGTGTTGTGCACAGTTTAGACTGGTAGGGATTTTGTGAGTGATATTCCCTATTTTGCCAGTTCCTTGAAGCCTTGCTTCATATGAAATTGCCGAAGCACTTTGCACCCTTCATCAAGTCGAGTAATAGGTTGTGCCGATCATCTCCTTGAGATTCTAAAGCATCGCAAATTTTCTATGCTTTTGCATTAAATTAAACCGCTGAGAAGCCGTGCTTCAGAGCCAGGTGGTTGGGAGGCAAGCCGTGCTTGATTCGAGTTTTCAAGCTTATCTTTGGGCTTTTATCAACAATGTAGCCAACAAAATTTAATGTTTCAGATAACTGTCACAAGCCATGCTTGTGCTTGGAGTGCAGAAGATGCACTCTCTATGATGCATGTAGAGATATGCAATAGAGATGCACTGTCCTCTGATGCATGCCATAGCTATGCAATAGAGGTGATTTTTCCTCTATCCTCTAGAGGTGATACTTCCCAAGTGGATAGCCTAGCTCTTATGGACAGCCATGCTATCGCAACGGTATGTTGCATCTAAAATCCGTGGTAGAAATCAGTTGAGTTAAGTTTATGGTTATCAAAAACTCAACTCGAGCTGAGAGTTAGAGCATCATGGCTCATGCCGACTCCCAAACAAAACATGTATGAAAAGCTTCTCAAAGGTTTGCATTATTCTTGAGAAAAATAAGAAAAGAGAGAGAAGAGGAGCATGCTGGGCGGAGGAACTTTCCTTAAATTTGCAGAGGGTGTGCCCAGAAGGTGTGCTCTTAGACATCTTATGTGTGAATTGCATCTTATCCTTTAAGCATACCACAATCTGTCTATATGAGGCTCTCATCGAGAGAGGCAACAGAAAACACAAGTCAAATCTTGACCATCTACCGTGTATGGGTCGTGACTATATGAGGATGACTCGAAATGGGCACCTTGCCGATGAATCTAGTCGAAATTTTAGGTTCGTTTTAGTATTGTTGAGTGTTGATAGCAACCAACAATCCATCCGTACTCTGTCCTTGACAGAGTAGTGAGCATGTTAGCGAAAGAGTAATGCATGAAGTTGGGGAATTGAATCCACCTCACTAGCATGCCTTGCATGCAGAATTGTAAGCCCTTGCGGAGAGTGATGGCATGAACCGTGAGAATCAAAACCATAAGTGTTGTGCACAGTTTAGACTGGTAGGGATTCTGTGAGGGATATTCCCTATTTTTCCAGTTCCTTGAAGCCTTGCTTCATATGAAATTGCCGAAGCACTTTGCACCCTTCATCAAGTCGAGCAATAGGTTGTGCCGATCATCTCCTTGAGATTCTAAAGCATCGCGAATTCTCTATGCTTTTTCATCAAATTAAACCGCTGAGAAGCCGTGCTTCAGAGCCAGGTGGTTGGGAGGCAAGCCGTGCTTGATTCGAGTTTTCAAGCTTATCTTTGGGCTTTTACCAACAATGTAGGTAACAAAATTTAATGTTTTAGATAACTGTCACAAGTGATGCTTGTGCTTGGAGTGCAGAAGATGCACTTACTGTGATACATGTAGAGATATGCAATAGAGATGCACTGTCCTCTAATGCATGCCATAGCTATGCAATAGAGGTGATACTTCCTCTATCTTCTAGAGGTGATACTTCCCAAGTGGAAAGCCTAGCTCTTATGCACAGCCCTGTTATCGCAACGGTATGTTGCATCTAAAATCCGTGGTAGAAATCAGTTGAGTTGAGTTTATGGTTATCAAAAACTCAACTCGAGTGTCACACTGAAACCATGTCGTGCAAAAATGACATCGTAAACATCCGTAATGACAAGACTCTTGCTTGTCCATTAGCTTCGTTGTGTAGTCTAGTGGGTAGATCTGTTCGATCTTAAGAAAAATCACCCAAGGAATGCCAATAGTTGGGTCATACCCGAGATCTTACAATGACTCTTAGCCAGCGTGTAAGGCTCATAGCCCTTATGGAAATTAACGTTCAATCATCGAACCGATGAAGACTAATGTGGATGGCATCTTGCCCAATTTCTAGCTGAGAGTTAGAGCATTGTGGCTCATGCTGACTCCCAAACAAAACATGTATGACAAGCTTCTTAGAAGTTTGCATTATTCTTAAAAAATTAAAAAAAGAGAGAGAAGAAGAGCATGCTAGGCGGAGGAACTTTCCTCAAATTTGTAGTGGGTGTGCCCAGAAGGTGTGCTCTTAGACATCTTATGCCTGAATTGCATCTTATCCTATAAGCATACCACAATCTGTCTGTATGACGCTCTCATCGAGAGAGGCAATAGAAAACACAAGTCAAATCTTGACCATCTACCGTGTATGGGTCGTGACTATATGAGGATGACTTGAAACGGGCACCTTGCCGGTGAATCTAGTCGAAGTTTTAGGTTCTTTTTAGTATTGTTGAGTGTTGATAGCAACCAACAATCCATCCGTACTCTGTCCTTGACAGAGTAGCAAGTGTGTTAGCGAAATCGTAATGCATGAAGTGGGGGAATTGAATCCACCTCACTAGCATGCCTTGCATGCAGAATTGTAAGCCCTTGCGGAGAGTGATGGCATGAACCGTGAGAATCAAAACCATAAGTGTTTTGCACAGTTTAGACTGGTAGGGATTCTGTGAGTGATATTCCCTATTTTTCCAGTTCCTTGAAGCCTTGCTTCATATGAAATTGCCAAAGCACTTTGCACCCTTCATCAAGTCGAGCAATAGGTTGTGCCGATCATCTCCTTGAGATTCTAAAGCATCGCGAATTTTCTATGCTTTTGCATCAAATTAAACCGCTGAGAAGCCGTGCTTCGGAGCCATGTGGTTGGAAGGCAAGCCGTGCTTGATTCGAGTTTTCAAGCTTATCTTTGGGCTTTTACCAACAATGTAGGCAATAAAATTTAATGTTTCAGATAACTGTCACAAGCCATGCTTGTGCTTGGAGTGCAGAAGATGCACTTTCTGTGATGCATGTAGAGATATGCAATAGAGATGCATTGTCCTCTGATGCATGCGAGAGCTATGCAATAGAGGTGATACTTCCTTTATCTGAAGAATACGCTTCCTAAGCAATACACAGCCTTCCTGTCAGAAACATCATAACCATGTCATACTCAAGCCATGCTTGATTCAAGTTGGCAAGGGAAGCATGGGTCTTATGCCAATAATGAATGCAACATGGCATGCATAAAACAATTTTTCCAATGATAAATATGTCCCATATGCAAAAGGCGTATGCATGCAATTTTGTACATGAATGATCAGGCATATTAGCTAATCTTCCATGCCAAGAAATGTAAGTGACTAAAGTTAATACTAGCCATGTTGGACTGACAATCAAGCCTTGCTTGATAAAGTCCAACCTACCCCTTGGGCGGCCATCATGGCATAAATTGGTATTCACAAACCCAACAAAATGCAGATGATGACATAACAAGTTTGAAAGTAAAGGGAAAATCGACACATGAGTACCTGGAATTGTGTCAAAGTTTCCAATATGCCTCGCAATATGCCGAAGGATTTTCAGATACCAACACCGCTTGAATCTTTGAATGCTTTATCCCTTGGACAACTGATTGTGCCTGATACAATCGTTGAGTCCATGTCTACTTGTACATGTTAATGTGATGCTGATAATTGACCGCACTCCTCACGTCGAATCAGCAATATACAGGTGTGATCAAGCGGAAAACAGAAGGCTCGTAGCCTGAGCATGCTTTAACTCATATGGATTCGCAATGGTGAGCTTGAAACGGCCCTTGGCCGACTTTCCTTGACCTTGTCCTCATCCTTGCATGCAAAAATTGATAAGACTCATGCTGTCAAAATCTCCCATTTTTGTTGCTAGCAGTCGTGCCAATTTGCCCGCTAAAGCTCAAACCTTGCTCAACTTGCTTTACCCAATCACTGTGATTTGAAAACTCATAGGATCGTGGCACTATTCATGTGCCGAACATCCAACTGTTGCAATACGAATGCGGTTTGCCACTTCCCTAGGCTCTACTCTCCTTCATGGATTTTGAGTTGCCTTGGCCTTACCATGCCATAGCAATAGCCCCCGCCCTGCAGAACTGTCCATGACATGGTTGCATGCCATACTACTATGGCCTCTTTAACCATTGTTGCCTCCGGTCCGCGGAGTGCTACGTTTTCTTCCTTGCATAACACATCCACCATGGGATGCAACTCTTAACAAGAGTGAGTGCCCAAAAATAGGATGCCCAAAGTAAAGATGCCCTTAGCCATGGCAACTTCTGCAGAAAGCGCACGCAGCAAAATCCATTCGCGCTGCCTTCTGCTGACTTTGGATAGCCTCGGCAAGGAAGCGAAACCTGCCGGATTCCACAAGGCGTTCCGTTTTGGCTACGATTGCGCCACCAACTGTGCAGGTCCAAGAACGCTTCTCCCGCATGCAAGGGGGGCTTCCCGTGCGGCCTTTTTCATGTGAAAACCCACCCCCTCCATGCAAGAGGCCGCTCCTGCGTCCCCTGATCTCTGTCAATCTCGCCATAGGACTTCTCGACACAAGAGCCCGTGCATGTGGTCGCATGCTCCTCTTGCTTAGCTTCCTTTACACCAATGATCGCCAAGAGAGAGCTGGAAAGTGAGAGAGCAAGACCATGCATGCCTCATGCAACCTTCCTCTCCCTCCTCCATGGCTTTGATACCAGTGTAAAACCTAGGGAACTAAGACGTAGGATCCTCCTCTCTACCGCCGTTTATATAGGCCTACCTCCTAGCTCTTGCCCTAAGCGGATCCCCGGTCCACACTAGTCCAGTCTAGGCCCTTGGCTTAGGTCCCTGACCCCCTAGGTTGGACCTTGCCTCATAGGACCCTTGTCGTGACAATTGATGACTTTGAAATCCAAGGGGGAGTATGGGTCTTTTCACTTTTAATGAAACATGGAACATTTTTTTTGAAATCAAATTTAAAATTCCCTCTCTCTCTCTCTCTCTCTCTCTCTCTCTCTCTCTCTCTCTCTCTCTAGCATCTTTCCAAGGCTCAAATAAAAATATGGCTTCTCCAAATTGCCACGCTAAGTCAACGATGGGGAAAAATGTGCCTTAGCTTGATATCGTGTCGTTTTCAATTTCAAAAATGTCGATTGAGAGCAAGGGGAAAAGGAGGAATTTTGCCTAAAATAGAGAAAAACAATACAAAAACGGAAAAAAAAAAACATAATTTTCGAAAGTTTCATCTTGGCAAATTCAAGGAAAGGAATTTTGTATGTTGAAAAAAATGATTTTTCTCGAACACTACCGAAAGTCTTGAAGCCTTGAAGCCAACTAAATGTGGATGATTTTATTATAAAAACTGGTAAAACCCCCAAAAACTAGTAACCGAACGCGAGGATCTCAACTAAATGTTGATATCGTGTCATTTTTACAACTGAGGGGTTTGGTGGAAGAAACTCAACGAACATTAGAACCTGAACCCAAACATATCCAGATGTCGGACACAGTGTTTCCCACACAAGTTCAACCTCACAAGAACTACAGGCCGTTAGCTATACCCAGTATCAT
Organism: Adiantum capillus-veneris; assembly: GCF_014529385.1. Lineage (NCBI taxonomy): Eukaryota > Viridiplantae > Streptophyta > Polypodiopsida > Polypodiales > Pteridaceae > Adiantum > Adiantum capillus-veneris. The sequence goes on along the minus strand of NC_140931.1, from coordinate 96,242,308 downwards.
TCAGGAAGAGAGTGAGGGTAGGACATATGAAAGTGGACACACACCTTTCCTACTAGAGAGAATGTTTGGCGAGGGAATGCCCGACCCCCTTGAGGAAGTGGAGATTCCATCTTCACCATTCTCTTGTCAGGGTCCTACGTCCCACAAGATGCCATTAAATATTGCCAAATTGATGGATTTCATGTCTTCAGAAGTTAGAACCACCATCATGTCCAAACTATATAAAGACCCCGAACTAGTCTCAACTCTTTGAGCCTTCCTCAATGGAGAATTACAGGCCGGATTACCACAGTTTGCACATATGAACAAACTTGACTGGGTAATGAATGATGAGGAACATTTAGCACCACCATCTGACCTAGCGGGATATGAATCTATAATTGAAGTACCCGTTAACAAGTTGGGGCAATACTTTGAAGGTGATGAATCTAATGCTACTCTACCAATCACTACTAAAAGATTAACTGTAAAGGGGGTCCTTGACGGTGGTGCGGGAGTCAGCATGGTGACAAAGAGTTGTTGGGAGTCTATGGGGCGACCTCACCTTGAAGCCACAAGCGTAGTGGTAAAAATGGCTAATGGATCTATGGTTACGCCTATTGGAATGCTTAAGGATCTCAGGATCAAGGTCTTGGGACACAAGGTAAGGTAGACTTTCATTTTTATGGATTTTTCCAAGCATCCTATGTCATTTGAGATGATCTTAGGGAGTGCATTCATGAGGGAAGCAAAAATGGTGCATGACTAGTCCAAAAACCACGTCTACTTACGGTTCCAAGACTCTGTCATTCGAGTTGATCTTTTAAGTGGTCGAACGCATCCTCTAGGAAATAAATTCATCATTGATAATCGATCAGACACAACAATTCACTCAGCTCCATTACAGTATTGTTACACGTGTAACGAAGACACGGATATTGGGAGAACTCTCCTTATATGGATATCCTACCCGGAATGGCTGAGTCAGACAATGTCGATTGGGTACACCTAGCGCAACTATAGATACATGGGGAGCTAGAGGAACAACCTGGGTAAATCCAGATGGGGAAAGATACCACACATTGCACTAGTAAACATGTTAGGTGTAGCGCATGTAACATCCGATGATAAAAAGAGGCACACCTACCTGAGAGTGAAACCGATGATTCCTCAAAGGCTTCAGCCAATACACATCAGAACGGAATCTCAGGAGAAATGGATTCAGAACCTAAGGAAACATCGAGTGAGACAAGTATAGAAACTAAACACTCAAGGTCTAGTACGACCATCTATGGTAATTATATGAGAGTGAAGAAGATACAAGCGAAGACCTATCAAGCGAGTCGAGTTCAAACATTTACCAAAATCAAAAACTTAACAAGAAACAAAGGTCATATAAGAGACGACGATATCGAGCAAATGTGAGAGCTAGGATAAACAAGGAAAGATCTACTGCAGAATGCCTTAGCTATCTAGGGGCATGTGATGCTCATCGAAAGCTAGTAGACAATTGGGGTGAACATCTCCAGAATGTCATGTGGTGCAGCCCACGACCCATTGACCTCGCTCAATTGGAGGTTACAGAGCCAAAATTGAGTCGAACTATAAGAAGACATCAAAACCGAGAGTTAGCACAACAACAAAAGGAGGCAGAACTAAAAGAAAGGTCTCCGTCAGGACAAGAGCCTGCTGACTTACATACGGCTCCTGAACATTTTAAATCTTATACCACGGGGGAGCGAAAGGTTGTGTATTCCAAAGCCCAACGAATACCTACCAATGGAAGAAGTGGAGTCTATGATGGTCCAACGGTAGTTAAAGAGATAGAATTAGCAGAACCAGGTGAGGAGTCTAAACCAGTCTTTATTGCTCAAGACCTTACCGAAACTGAAGAGGCTGTACTTAAGGATCTCCTCAAGGAATACAAGGATATCTTTGCCCGGACATATCATGACATGAAGGGCGTTCCACCTTCTGTGGTGCAACATACAATTCCCATGATCAACACTGCTAAACCCATCCAGCAACGACCCTATCCAATGAATCCTAAGTACGGCCAAAATTGTACAAGAGGAGATTGAAAAACTTATCCAATGTGGATTCATATACCCTATTGAGCACTTAGAATGGGTTTCTCCAATAGTCATTGTGCCAAAAAAAATGGGAAACTAAGAGTGTGCTGGACCTCAAGAAAGTTAATGCATCCACTAGGAGAGATCATTATCCCTTGCCATATTCAGAACATGTGCTTGAAAGAGTTGCGGGCAAGAAGCTTATAGCTTTTTAGATGGGTACTCTGGTTACAATCAAATCACAATTGCATTAGAGGACCAAGCTAAAACTGCTTTTATCACAGAGTTTGGAGTGTTTTTCATTTCGTGTTATGGCTTTTTGGCTTAACGAATGCCCTGCTACATTCCAACGATTAATAAACACTGCGTTTAAAGAATTTCTAAGGGAGTTTTGTGAAGCTTTCCTAGACGACCTTTGTGTTTATTCTTCTTGGGAGAAGCATTTGTTATATCTACGAAAATATTTGAAAGGTGCAGATTTTATCGCATCTCATTGAACCCTTTCAAATGCCAATTTTGGGTTAAGCATGGAGTCATTCTAGGGCATATAGTGTCCAAGAACGGGATATCCAGAGATGAGAGTAAGATTAAAGCCATTGCCGATTTGCCACCACCTACGAACTAAAAGGAGTTCAAATATTTATGGGCCATGTTGGTTATTATCGAAGATTTATTTAAACTTTGTCGAGATAGCGCGTCCATTGTACAAGCTTCTTACGAGTTTCACTGGACGGAAGAATGTCATCAATCTTATGAGTTATTAAAGAAGGCACTAACAAGTGCTCCAATCTGCGAACACCTGATTGAAATGTAACTTTCATGTGCATATTGATGCATCAAATTTTGCTATTGGGTGTGTTCTACTCAACCGGGAAACATAAATTGGACTACCCTATTAGCTTTGCAAGTCGCCAATTAAATGATGCCGAGATGAACTACACTACTACAGAGTGCGAAGGTCTAGCTATGATTTACGCAGTAAAGAAATTTTGCTATAACCTTCTTGCTACCAAGTTTGTGTTTTATGTTGATCATCAAGCATTGCTATATTTGGTAAACAAGCCGTGTTCCACAGGTCGAATTACACGATGGTTGTTAATTCTTCTTGAGTTCGACTTCACCGTTGTTGTGAGGCCTGGGAGGAAACATGTCATGGCGGATCATTTATCTCGTATCCCTAATGGCGAAGCTCCTACGGGGGTTGATGATGAATTGCCTGATACTCCTTTGTTCATTGTTGAGACAATGCCTGAATGGAGTGAAAAATTGTTAACTTCTTAGTTAATGGTTTTCCACCTAAGACTGCGAAAAGATATAGGTCGAAAATTAATCAAGGAATGCGAACCCTATTGCTTACTGGCTGGAACTCTCTATAAGAGAGGAAAAGATGATGTTCTTAGACGCTGTGCCCGCGAGGATGAGTATTTATATATTCTACAAGAGGCACACATGGGTGTAGCTGGTGGTCACTTTTCAGGAAACTTGACTGCCCGAAAGATCTTACAGTCAGGCTATTGGTGGCCCACTCTGTTTAAGGATGCATCACTTTTTGCAAAGGGATGTGATGAATGCCAACGCTTCAACAAGCCACAAAGAAGGGATAGGATGCCTCTACATCCCATCAAGGTAACCCAACCATTTGAAAAGTGGGGCTTAGACTTTGTAGGACCGATTAGTCCGGCTGCACGTAACACGCAATCACGATATATCATTGTGGCTACCGACTATGTAACCAAATGGGCTGAAGTAAAAGCAACACGAAAGGCGGATGCAAAAACAACAGCTAAGTTCCTCTTTGAGAACATTATCACACGTTTTGGATGCCCCTTTGAACTTGTAAGTGATAATGGAACTCATTTTATAAATGAAGTAATAAAAGAACTTACATCAAACTTCATGATATCTCACCACAAGTCTACACCCTATTATCCCCAAGCAAATGGCCAAGCTGAGAGTACAAACAAAAACTCTCATCTCCATTTTGACAAAGAAGTCGAGGCTCATCGCACTGATTGGGACCTAAAGCTTACATCAGCTTTATGGGCTTATCGTACTGCGTATAAAGTTGCTATTAATCGCACACCGTTTAAGATGGTGTATGGTCAAGAAGCAGTTATTCCATGGGAGTTTGTCATTCCTAGTCTTCGAGTAGCTTCTCAAGAAGGTTGGGATGGTAACCCCTTAGTGGAGCGATTATATATCCTGGAAAGGCTAGATGAAGAGAGGCAATTAGCTGTGCGAAATGCTCTAGTGGAGAAGGATAGGAGAAAGAAGTGGTTTGATAGCCATTTAAAGGATAAAAACATCAAGGTTGGTGATAAAGTTTGTCATAATAATCAATATCTAATTCTCCTAAATGATTTTCTCATATTAAACTGATCATTTAATGTGGGGAAGTGCCAAGGGAGAAAAAGCTAGAATATTGGTTAAGTTAGCAGACCGGCCACAGTAGGGATCCAAAGGAGGGAAAATAGGGATCCAAAGGGGGGGCCATCTGCAAAAGAGCCATGTGAAACAACGGGCTAAAAAGACCCTAAGGTTCAGCCCATTAAGACTTCCAAAATGCTAAGGTTCCAAAATTCAAAGGTTGTGTCCAAAGGTCAACCTTAGGGAAAATTGGATGCTTAGTGTGTGTGCCCAAAAAGTCTTTCTGCATCCTACATGGGAGGGGCGAGCCCCAAAGCTAGGGGATGAGAGAGAAAACCACACACACACACACAGGCTCCCTTTACACAAAGGGAATGAGGGACACATGTCAGCTCCCTAGGCCAGATGCCCACAAGGTGTGCCCCAATTCCTATTGGAAGACCCTTGAAGTGGACCAATGAGAATTAAGCTAGAGTAAATCTAGTTTAATTAATTTAAAAACATTTAATAAAAGAAACCAATAAGAATTAAGTGTCCTAGAAGACTATTGGGCAGTCTCCCAAGGGGTCCAATGAGCATTCAGAAGCCCCATGGCTTGCCTGATTCCTATTGGCCAGGAGGCAAAGGGTCCAATGAGAGTTTAGTTTAATTATTTAATTATCTAAAGCTCTCACAAAAGGGGAAAGGGGGACACATGTCAGAAGGCTATCACTTATGCTGCTTAATTCCTATTGGCTTGACCTGGGGAGGTCCAATGAGGAAAAAGCCAGCCTAACATAGCAGCTAGGGCTCGCCCAAGAGAGAGGGGGGGCTGATTTTTGCTGGGCATTCACTCTCACACTCTCACACTTGACCATGTGTGAAGGAAAAACACTCTATCTCCTCCCAAGCTTTAATGGAGAGCTCATCACCTACTCCAAGCTTGTGAGATAGAAGCCTACATCAACACTCTCTTGGCATGTGGATGCAAATCCAACCAAGAGCCAAGCTTCAATGCATGCTCATCTTCTCTACCAAGCTAATTACTAAGCTAAGCTATGCTAATATGAGTGATTATGTGAGGAGATGTACTTCTTTCTCGTAAGATACTTCTTTTCCTCTCAATCTACTCTCATACCCTGCTAGCTCTCACCATCTTCGAAGGTGTGTGAGGTCTTGGGTCTGAGAACGGGGATAATTCAAGTTGTGTTTGATTAAGTGTTTTGCTTGGTGTATGAAGCTTCCATCTCATTGCACTAGCTAGTCTTGAAGGAACACAAAGAATTGTATTGTACAATGTCTCTCTGATGGAGAAAACCATAATACAAAGCCTTTGGGAGGGGGGACCGGCTCCATGCAAATCCGGTCCTCAACTGTTGTCAATAGTTTAATTGCTCTCTCTTTTGAAAGTATTGTCGATGCTATCTAACTAGGTGTTATGCTTTTTGTTGCTCTCTCCACCCAAGCACTCTTGTAATTATCATTAGGAATCTATTCTAATGAAATGCCCACTATGTTCATGCTAATTTCCGCTACAAATAAGATTCTAGGCCATTAAATGTTTCATTGGTATCAGAGCTCAAGGTTTCTCTTTTCTTGCTCAAGAAGGGAGGTCCTCAAGCTAGCTACAAATGGTTGGTATTATTAATTGCCTGTGAGTAAGTAGAATAGGGATTTTTCAGCCTTGCAGTGCGCCTGCCTTTGTGCAGTTAACGGGGCATCACCGTCGAGAGCTATGGTCTTAATAGTGGAGTCCTACGGGGCTTGCCTACGGCTTAACCACTATTGAGCTATTAGAAGCTTGACAGGAGCCGGTGCTGTTTTGGTGTCAAAAGACCCTCTCTTCTATTCCTTGCAATTAATGGTATTCGAGCCGCGGGTACAGTAGCTTGAGTGCTTTTCTAAAGGGGTAAAGAGGAGTAGCAACTAGGGCTTGAAGTGCCAAAGTACACCTAAAAAGTTTACACCTAAAAATTGTTAGAATGGCTGACAATATTAAAGAGAGTGAAATTAATGTTGATAACTTTGATTTTGCTCATGAGCAAGCTACTAATGATGCTTCAATGCTTGTTAATTATCTTGTTTCTAGGCTTCAACAAGCCATGGGCAATCCATCTCTCCAAAGTGAAGTGCAACGGCAGCTCCGTGCTCACGGGATTTTCCAAGCTCATCACCATGACGAGAGAACACCTAGGAAGCCTCCTTGTGAGACTACCAAAAGAGGTCTCTCTCCGATTCGGGAAGAAGAAGAGAATCCATATGAAGGCCTCAAGAACTTACTTCTTGATGATGCATCTCCTTCCCAAAGGAGAACTCAAGAGCCTCCACCGAAGGAACGAGAAAGAAGCGAGTCTCCCGCCACCTCGGCGGAGATGGCTCCACGAAGACGGCGGGCTAAACGCTCTCCATCACCACCAAAGCGGAGAAGACCATCACACTCTTCTCCACGCCATAATTCAAAGAGGGATGATAAAAAGCAAGAGAAGAAAAAGGCGAGAAAGAGGACACCCTCTTCTCCATCTTCTTTATCCTCTTCCTCTTATGAAAGCTATGGTGAAGACGACAAAGATCAAGACAAGAAAAAGGCGAGAAAGAGGTCACCCTCTTCTCCACCTTCTTCAAATTCTTCATCTTCTGAAGAAAGTGATGGTGCAACTTTTGAACCATCAAAAAGAAGAGGCCATAGGAAATCCTATGCCGCATGGAAGAGGTCGTCCAAGCTGAAGAAATTCAAAGAGGGAGGGAAGAGCATTTCTTTCCTTACCTATGATGGTACCTTCGGTGCTACAGACAAAGTTTTGGCCTTTATCCAGCAATTCGATGCAACGTTTGGAGATGAGGGCTTCACGGAGTCCTCTAAGCTACGCCATGTAGCTATGCACTTTCAAAAGTCCGCCAGACAATGGTGGTCTAGCCTACGAGCCAACGGTGAAGCTCCACGAACATGGAAGGCTTTAAGAGCTTCCATTATGAAGCAGTTTTTGGCCACCGATGCCAAAGACAAAGTACTCACCGAATGGCGAAGCTTAAAGCTCTCTCCCAATGAATCCATCCACAAATATGTAGACAAGTTTTGGGACCTACAACTCAAAGCCACTGTCTTCAAAAAGTTGGATTTTGGAGAGCAAAAGCAACAATTTTGTGCGGGCTTAACCGAAGAAATGGCGGAGTATGTCAACTCCCAAAGGCCACGTACCATATCGGCGGTAATACACCATACTATGGTGGCCTCGCGAATCAATTTCCAACGGGGGGTAAAAGAAATAATAAGCCCCCGGAAAACAAAGGTACCAATGAGCCTAAGGGGAAGGACAATGTCCAAAAGTCTCCTAAGGGCAATTCCAACAAAGCTAAAGAGAAGGGAGTTTACAAAGGAAAGAATAAACTCTCTCCTGAAGAGCTTGAGCGTTATCGTAAAGATAACCGATGTTTCAAGTGCGGCGAACAAGGGCATGCGTACCGCGCTTGTCCCCAAAAGAACAACCGCCAAGATCCTCCTAGAGCTTCTTTGGTTGAAATCCAAGAGGAGGAGATTCACCAAACTCACCACAAAGGATCTCCTCTATGCCATGCTTGGGGAAAGGTAAGAGAACATGATGCTTTTATTCTCTTTGACCCTGGTTCTACTCACAATTTCATATCTATGGAGTTAGCCACCAAGCTAGGCATACAATCCTACGAGATGGGAGATATCCTACCCGCAGACAGTGCCTTCAAGGGGCAAGAAGCTTCAGTCACTCCCTTAATCGGGAAATTGAGGCTTCATGTCCAAGGCTATGTGGACAAAGAGGATTTCTTTATCTCTCCTCTCAAGCATGAGGATGTAATCCTAGGGGCACCATGGTTTGACCGTTTGGCTGCCCATGTTAAATTTCCTGAAAGGAGAATCTCCTTTAAGTTCAGGAAAAGGACATGTATATAGATGCTAGGGAGATGGGTAACACCATCCCCATTGTACATACACCAGCTTTCAACAAGTCAATAAAGAGCTCTATTTCCGTGTACATGATTTTTGTTAAAGATTCTCAAAATGAACCTAATGCTTTAGCAAAAGAAAATAAAAGCAACCAAAAGGAATTAGAGTTATCCAATTTTCTCAAGGGGTTTCAAGATGTCTTTATTGACGACATCCCCTGTGAGCTACCTCCTAAACGAGGTAATGACGACCATGCAATTGAACTTCTTCCAGGAAGTTCACCGCCTAACAAACCTCCTTATAGAGTTTCTCAAGCTCAACAAGAGGAGATTATGCGGCAAGTGCATGAGTTAATTGAGAAGGGCATGGTTAGGCCTAGCTCATCTCCATTTTGCTCACCTGTGCTATTAGTGCAAAAGAAAGACGGCACATATCGTATGTGTGTCGACTATAGAGCACTAAATAGGATCACTATCAAGAATAGGTTTCCCGTTCCACGGGTAGAAGACCTATTTGATAAGCTACAAGGATCGACCTACTTCAGTAGGATTGACCTAAAAAGTGGCTATCATCAAATAAGGATAGTTGATCAAGACATTGTAAAGACCGCATTTCGTACTACATTTGGTCTTTACGAATACATTGTCATGCCTTTTGGCTTGACTAATGCACCAGCCACATTTAACCGCTTGATGGAGAAGCTGTTCAGACCTCATCGAACCTTCACTGGAGTGTTCTTTGATGATATTATCATCTACTCTAATTCATTAGAGGAACACAAGCAACACCTCCAGGTAATATTTCAAGTTTTAAGAGAGAATAAACTTTATGTTAATCGAAAGAAAAGTGAATTTTTCTTGCAAGAGATTCAATATTTAGGTCACATTATCTCTCAAGATGGAATCCAAATGGATCCATCCAAGTTAGAGGTAATAAAAGGATGGCCTAAACCAAGGAATCTTCATGAACTAAGAAGCTTTATAGGTATGTGTGCATACTATAGACGCTTCATAGAAAAGTTCTCACAAATTGCAGGACCATTACATGACCTAACAAAGAAAAATGTTAGGTATACGTGGTCTGCTAAGGAGAACAATGCTTTCGAAAAGCTTAAAGAAAACCTTATCTCTCAACCTTCGCTTACACTACCGGATCTCTCAAAACCATTTGAGGTCCAATGTGATGCTTGTGGTGATTGCCTTGGGGCTGTTTTGCTCCAAGAAGGGCACGCCATAGGCTATGAGAGTCGAAGACTCGACCCTGTTGAGCAAGCTCTAGGCATATACGAAAAAGAACTCCTTGCAGTTCTACATGCCTTAGACTCATGGAAGCACTATTTATTGGGGACTCCTTTTATTCTGCGAACGGATCACCAAAGTCTTAAGTACTTCATGACGCAGACCAAGCTCTCCGACAAACAAATGAGGTGGGCAAATTTCCTTTCGCAATTTCATTTTCATATTGCTCACATTGCTGGCAAGCATAATCAAGTAGCCGATGCACTCTCAAGACGACCGAGAGTGAATGCGGTTTCCATAGCAACTCACAATGATCTATCTTTAATGATAGATGAGTATGCTATTGATCCCGATTTTAGAGATGTGATTTCAGCCCTTGCCTTAGGGAAGAAAGAAGAACCATTTACTTTACAAGATGGCTATCTTCTCTATGGCAATAGACTACTCTGCGTTACTAACTCACTACGTGAGAAAGTAATGTATGAATCTCATGCTCCCCCATATGCGGGGCATAGAGGGATTCAGTCTACCCTAAAGGGAATTGAAACATATTTCTATTGGCCTACCATGAAAGTGAACATACATGAGTATGTTTCCAAATGTGTGGTATGTCAAAAGACAAAATTTGATAGAGGGAAGCAACTTGGATTGCTTCAACCCTTGCCAATTCCAAATTCACCGTGGGAGAGCATATCCATGGATTTTATCTTTGGATTGCCTAAGTCTATCCATGGGAATACGGGAATATGGACGATAGTAGACAGGTTCAGTAAACAAGCTCATTTTATACCTGTCAAAAAGACTATCAAAGCCCATCAAATGGCAACCCTCTTCATTTCACAAATTTTCAAGTACCATGGCTTGCCAATGTCCATAGTGTCGGATAGAGATCCTAGAATGACCAGTAATTTCTGGAAGGGTCTCTTTGAGAATTTAGGAACAAGGCTAAACTTCTCTTCGGCCTATCATCCACAAACTGATGGCCAAAGTGAAATAGCTAACCTAACTATTCTCGATCTACTAAAAGCCTATGTAACGGAAGTAGATCAAAGATCCCAATGGGAGAAGTACTTACCCTTAGTAGAGTATGCTTACAATAACACTGTACATACTTCTACAGGAAAAACACCTTTCGAGGTAATTGAGGGAAGATCAAAAAGTCCCTTGCTACTTAAGGTACATGGGAAGATCTTCGCTGCAGATGAGTATAGCCGAGACCTACAAGAATCTTTCCAAAAGATTAAGGATGCTATCTCTATCTCACAGCAAAGGCAAAAGGCTGCTGCTGACAAGCACAGAAGAGCCCAAGCCTTTAAAGAAAACGATTGGGTCTTGTTAAAGTTTCCCAAGGCTCGCTTAAGGCACACGACGGGCAAGAATCCTACGGGCCACCAAAAGTACTATGCTAAACTAGCAAAAAGGTACTATGGTCCCTTCCAGATTCTTAGGCCAATCAATGAGATGGCCTATCAACTTAAGTTGCCCAATCATTGGCTCATACACAATGCTTTTCATGTGAGCCTCTTAAAGCCTTACAAAGGAGAGCCACCTCAAGAACCAACTATTGAAGACCCACCGGAGATCGAGGACCACGAGGAGGTGCTGCAGCCCGAGTCCATTCTCCGACATGAAGACAAGGTATTAAGAGGCGGTAAGACTATCCGACGATATCTTATTAAGTTTAAGAATTATCCTTTTGAAGATGCTAGATGGATGCAAGGCATACAATTAAAGGATAACCTAAACCTTGTCAATGCTTACAATGCTTCCCAAGAGTAATTAAATGTACAAAATGTTAAAAAAAATGAACAAAAATTTTTGTCTTATAAGACTCTCTTTTTCTTTATTTGTGCACAAAAATAAAGTAGTATGCATGCTTAGATCAAGTTTGTGGAGACGACGTCTCCCAAACACCAAGTAGAGCTTGTCACTCTACTATTGGAAGACTGATAGGACTAATGTGCAGACATGCTTGCGGCAGCCTCAGGCTCTCAAGCGCCAAATGGACTAGTCATCCATTATGGAATGATGTCGTAGGGTAACATAGGGATCCTCTACCCGCTAAGAAAAGGACTCATGCATATGCTTTATCTTCTCTACACCATAGTCGAGGACGACTATGATTTCAAGAGAGAGGTAATGTCATAATAATCAATATCTAATTCTCCTAAATGATTTTCTCATATTAAACTGATCATTTAATGTGGGGAAGTGCCAAGGGAGAAAAAGCTAGAATATTGGTTAAGTTAGCAGACCGGCCACAGTAGGGATCCAAAGGAGGGAAAATAGGGATCCAAAGGGGGGGCCATCTGCAAAAGAGCCATGTGAAACAACGGGCTAAAAAGACCCTAAGGTTCAGCCCATTAAGACTTCCAAAATGCTAAGGTTCCAAAATTCAAAGGTTGTGTCCAAAGGTCAACCTTAGGGAAAATTGGATGCTTAGTGTGTGTGCCCAAAAAGTCTTTCTGCATCCCTACATGGGAGGGGGCGAGCCCCAAAGCTAGGGGATGAGAGAGAAAACCACACACACACACAGGCTCCCTTTACACAAAGGGAATGAGGGACACATGTCAGCTCCCTAGGCCAGATGCCCACAAGGTGTGCCCAATTCCTATTGGAAGACCCTTGAAGTGGACCAATGAGAATTAAGCTAGAGTAAATCTAGTTTAATTAATTTAAAAACATTTAATAAAAGAAACCAATAAGAATTAAGTGTCCTAGAAGACTATTGGGCAGTCTCCCAAGGGGTCCAATGAGCATTCAGAAGCCCCATGGCTTGCCTGATTCCTATTGGCCAGGAGGCAAAGGGGTCCAATGAGAGTTTAGTTTAATTATTTAATTATCTAAAGCTCTCACAAAAGGGGAAAGGGGACACATGTCAGAAGGCTATCACTTATGCTGCTTAATTCCTATTGGCTTGACCTGGGGAGGTCCAATGAGGAAAAAGCCAGCCTAACTTAGCAGCTAGGGCTCGCCCAAGAGAGAGGGGGGGCTGATTTTTGCTGGGCATTCACTCTCACACTCTCACACTTGACCATGTGTGAAGGAAAAACACTCTATCTCCTCCCAAGCTTTAATGGAGAGCTCATCACCTACTCCAAGCTTGTGAGATAGAAGCCTACATCAACACTCTCTTGGCATGTGGATGCAAATCCAACCAAGAGCCAAGCTTCAATGCATGCTCATCTTCTCTACCAAGCTAATTACTAAGCTAAGCTATGCTAATATGAGTGATTATGTGAGGAGATGTACTTCTTTCTCGTAAGATACTTCTTTTTCCTCTCAATCTACTCTCATACCCTGCTAGCTCTCACCATCTTCGAAGGTGTGTGAGGTCTTGGGTCTGAGAACGGGGATAATTCAAGTTGTGTTTGATTAAGTGTTTTGCTTGGTGTATGAAGCTTCCATCTTCATTGCACTAGCTAGTCTTGAAGGAACACAAAGAATTGTATTGTACAATGTCTCTCTTGATGGGAGAAACCATAATACAAAGCCTTTTGGAGGGGGGACCGGCTCCATGCAAATCCGGTCCTCAACTGTTGTCAATAGTTTAATTGCTCTCTCTTTTGAAAGTATTGTCGATGCTATCTAACTAGGTGTTATGCTTTTTGTTGCTCTCTCCACCCAAGCACTCTTGTAATTATCATTAGGAATCTATTCTAATGAAATGCCCACTATGTTCATGCTAATTTCCGCTACAAATAAGATTCTAGGCCATTAAATGTTACAAAGTTCTTATGTACGGGGTACGTAATGAAAAGAAGAAATTGAAATACGCTGGTAAGGGGCCATATCGAGTGTGTGAAATTACCCCGCAAGGTACCATTCATGTGGAGACTCTAGATGGAGTTGAAACCATTGGATTCCTTAATGGGAGTAAATTCAAAAGATATTATGATCCTCTAAGCCAGAAAGAGTTGCAAGCCATCCATCAAAAGAAGACTGCCAAGGAACAAGCAGAGCTTTAAAAAATCCAAGCAAGAGTTGAGGCTAATCCGGGAATCACGCAAGCATTTTTCGAGGACACAGATGACGACTCATTAGAATATGAGCCACCCCTACGATACCCAATTGAGCTAAATACCCCCTATGGGAAAGTACTATACAATGCCTTATTAGATACGGGAGCTAAACACAATTTGTTATCCTATGGAGTTTGGTGTCAATTAGGGAAACCGACCCTATCCCCGAGTACGATGCAAGTCAAGGGCATTAATAAAAAGAAAACTGCTATTCTTGGAGTCCTTCAGACCCCTATTGTCTATGACAATGGAAGCATAGTGCAGAGGTTTCTAGTGATGCCCGCGGGAGCTATGGAAGGCAGCGTAAACCTGGGACGCACGTGGATGTTGGCAACCAAATGCACTATTGATTGGGATACTGTTAGTGTCACGAAGCGACCACCAACTCTTACCCTATCATTCAAGCAAAGTCACCTACATTGCAAACTCTAGCAAAGTTGAAGGATAGACAACATTCACAAGCCAAGGTGGTTAACTCGTCTTTGCCTGCTACCCATGAACCTAGCAATTCAACACTTGTAGTTGCAACAAGCAGTAATATTGCAAGTACTCATCCACGACCTAAGAGTACATATCAATGGGTCCCCAAGGCCTTACTTCCAACTACCTCAACCCTCCCATCCATTCCAAGAAAAAATTTCCTGGGAAAACCAAGAGCACGCCCTAGGAGAGTCAAGACCAAATCACGATGGATTCCAAAACAACTATTAGAAGCCCAAGGCTACTATGATGGAAATGAGCAAATTTGGGTACCTAAACGTAAAATGTGTCCTTCCCTATCAACAACAAACCCATATGAGTCAAACAGTGTAACGCTAAAGCCAATGGCAGACTGTGGGAAGGGAAAGATCACAGAATGCTACACACCTAGTCCAGAGCTAGTTTGGGCTCCAAGGCAAAACCAATTTATTCCACCTATCTCAGGAAGGGGGGAGTTCCATGAATCTTCTAGCTCCTCATGTAATACATCCATAGAGGTCAAAGCTTCTACACAGCTTCCATCTATAGTAATGGACCTCCATGAAGCTACAAAAGAATCCACACCTCCCAGTGTTCAAGAATCACCTGATGAACCACTTCAAGTTCGATCCTGGGAGAGTACCTTACCACCCTTGCAACTTGACGAGGCACCTAGGGTAATAGAAAACCACTGGCAAAAATCCTCACCTATTACCAACTGGAACAATTGGTTTCAAAGGGTGACGACATCATTTCAAACGGTATGATCTACCCAAGGAAGGGGGGAGTGTTTGTGGACATCCATCATTCACTTGCTTCCCTCTCAACCTTTCTCCCTGACCTCTTAATCTCCGATCTTAGGGAATGTATATATAAAGCCTTATACTCCCAAAAACAAGGTAAAAAAGTAAAAGAGCAAGAGCCATAACACAAATCATAAAAACAAATTATGCACAAGAACACGACCCTTGTAATATTTGGACTCTAACCATCATCTATTTGCGTGTACAGATATGGCTAGTACGCTAGAGTCATCCACTCCTGCCTTGGGTGAGAGGTACCCTCGTTACTTTTCACAAATATTTCACATGGTCTTTCCAGTGCTTGCATGTGAATGGGATTTGATAGGTACGCTAGCATGTGAGAGGAATTTTGAGGAGTTAGAATGGCTGATACGTCTCTTGACCACGTCTGATCCATACTTAGTAGAGAGCGTTTCTCCCATTGCACAAGCCTACCCTTTTGACCAAGATGACTATAGGCGTCTAGTGACCTTCTTAGTAAACATGGGCACCTATGATGAAGAACAAAATTTACACGACTCCACGGATGGCACATATGGTCTCATGGATGATGACTTTGTTTATCTCGACGACAAAGATAGGGGTTTAGCCTTAGGGTTTCCCCCCAACCTCTACAATATCCTATTTCCTTGACTCTCTAGGGGGAGTGCAAATAATTAGGTTAGGGTTCCTTATGTTTTTTGTTGTGTTCAATAAGTGTTGGTACCTTTTTCCACTAATGTGCCTCCTGGAGGTATTCCTTTTGTTTCCTAGTGTGTACAGGAACGTGTTGCTATTGGTAGGATTTGGACCTTCATGGAATCTTTATCTCGACTCACTCTTCAAATCAAGCGCGACCATCGACACAAACAGGTGTTTCTTGTCCATTAGCATTGCCCCTTATCTTTTTTGCATCTATGATTGTCAGCTTTAATTGTGATTGGTAGCCTAATATTCACTGCATTTGCTTAGTATCAAACATTTAATTCAATGTAATTTTTTGTCATAATCACTTGTCTAGGTTTAAAAATCAAGCAGTCCGACAAACTAGTTTAACCAAGTTAGGTGTTAGAAATCTTCTCTTAATACCATGGGGAATGCCTTCCTAATAATTAATGGTTACTTAGGTTCTTAATCCGATTTAGGCAGCATTGTGTGAAATGTACTAGGGCTTTCTAGTGGGGCTTGGCCCTATTGACCTTTAGCTTAAGTATTATAAAGGGAGTTTACTGGTGTGATGAGCCTGGGGAGGTGTATCAGTGTTATATGACCCCCCAAAGTTACAAAATTAAAATGCTGAAAATGAACAAACAAAAAATCAAAGTGCCACACTGTAAAATCTTAAGCTGGAAGAGAAATCGCAGCCTGATTTGGTACTTCACTCACATGTATTTCCTATGGTACTAGAGCCCTAGAGGTCCCAGTATGGGCGCTTTTACTTGAAAATCAAAAAACCCAAGGCATACAAAATAAGCACACACATCAAAATTGAATCACTGTGAAAAGACTTTGGGGGGTCAAAGAAAAATTAATCAGTCAGGCGATGATTTCATGAGAAATTACTTTTATGGTAGCTTAACTACAAGGTATTCTAGATATAGCCTCTAGTGAGCCCTCGAACATGAATACTTGGCTCTCGCGATTAAACAACTTAATTGACCACAGATAATTAAGAAGCTTACCCATGGTATTAATATTCGATCTCTAGTGCCTTTCGACCGTCAAATTAGCGACCCCATACTTGTTTAATTTTTTACCTTTACATCTGTTTATGCATTTAATTACATTGCAAGTTAATGTTCATTGCTGACAAATTGTTTGAAATTCTTTTACCAATCAATTTGTCTACCTAAAACTGCATATGCTTTTTAATCACTTATGAGAATGCAATTACTGTGCCAATGTTGTTTGATTTTGCAGTGACTGAAGAAGGCTAAGGACATTCATCTCAAATGCTCTTCCACCTCGACGAACGAGCTTCAACTCAATAGCTTCCAAGGACGGAATCAACATCAGGAAGGGGGGCGTGTTAACCCTCACGGCTCACGGACACCCCATCACCTACGACGGACGTGTATTATGTATTTGGTAGAGTCAGGTACCGGGATTGTCGAACCAATAGGAAAAGGGTAAGAGTGATCGCCGATGAGAGGCGCACTCTAACTGGGACATTCAAGGGATTAGTTGGCTAAGCATGGGCGCCCAAGTGTGAATGGGGTGTGCTCGTATAAAAGCCAACTAAACCTAAAATTCACTCATTCTCTCATTTGTGCAATAGAAGAGTGCTCTTGCTCCATCTCCATCTCCATCTTCTTCTTCTTCACCTCCTCGTGTGTGTGTGCATGTGAGAGAGAGAGAGAGAGAGGGAGAGTGTGTGTGCGATCGAGCATTACGAAGGCACGACGGCGGCGAAGCGGTTGAGCGCGGCATGACTGCAACTTCTTCTTCATCGCGGCGAGGAATCCTCCACGGCAGGAGCATAGAGCGGTGAGTGACACACCATTTCCCTCTTTTGAGCTTGCTAGATTAGTCTTGTTGTGTGCTTGGAGCCATTTGTGGCTTGCACACGGTGTATCGGCAAGTCCCTTGCTTCGACAGTGCGGCAAGGAGCGCACATTTTTGGCACCGTTGCCGAGGAATCTCCCTGCACTACACCATGCAATATTGTCCACTTAAATTGGACTATTTTCATATTGAAGAATTCTATTTACAATAAACCAAAGAAGTATTCCAATTTCAAGATCTAGGAATGTTTTACTCATATGGATAAATCTATTCAAGGTTTGATTGAAAACCAACCATTTGTAAGCCATACTCTTCCATCATGACAAAACAACAAACTTATGATTGAAATAAGATGGGGAGGGGGCATAATTTAGTGTCTACAATTTAGTACCATGTGGGCAAATCTTATTGTCTACTCTCTATCTCTCTCTCTCTCACTCAATCCTTGTGTTTTGTCCACATGGTCAAAAATATTTCTCCCTCTAATTTCTCTCTCTGTGTCTTCCTTTCTCCCTCTATCCTTGAGTTTTGGCCACATTGTTAAAACTCTTTTTTCTCCCTCTCTCTCTCTCTCTCTCTCTCTCTCTCTCTCTCTCTCTCTCTCTCTCTCTCTCTCTCTCGCTGTATCTTCCTTTCTCTATCAGTCCTTGTTTGTGGCCACTGGCCCTCCATCCATTGGTGTATTAGATTTCTTATTGATTTGTCATTCTGCCACTGTTTTGTCCACATAGTCAAAACACTGTGTGTGTGTGTGTGTGTGTGTGTGTGTGTGTGTACCTCCATACTTTCCTAAGTTTTGTCCACATGGTCAAAACTCTATCACCCACTTCTTAGTCTTAGCAATGACCTCCTCCTCCTCCTCACTCTTTGTCTCTCTCAGCCCTCACTTTTGGCCACATGGTCAAAAATTTTGTATGAAAGTTTGTGCACTATCTCTTAGTGAGTGTAGTTTTTTCCACTTACTCAAACCTATGTGAATGATTCTGGTCATCTCAAACATTGCCTCTCCCCCTTTCTCCCTCTCTCCCTTGTCTCTAGAGAGAGACCTTGTACAAATATCTCTCTCTCTCTCTCTCTATCTATCTATCTTTCTAAGTTTTGTCCACATGGTCAACAATCTCTCTGTTTATCTCTCCCCCCTCTCCCCCCCTCTTTTCTCTCTCTCTCTCTCTCTCTCTCTCTCTCTCTCTCTCTCTCTCTCGTTGTGTCCCTCAAAGTTTTGTCCACATGGTCAAAACTCTATCACCCCCTCTTAAGTTTTGTACTTTCTCTCTATTTCTGCTAGTTATACCAGTGGCTTCCTCATTCCTTTGTCTCACCCCTTCATCCCTCACTTCTAACCACATGGTCAAAAATTTTGAAACGATGTTTTTACACTCTCTCTTAATGAGTGAGATTTTTCCACTTGGTTGCATCTATGTGAATGAGTTTTTTCCCCTCTTTCTCTCTCTCTCTCTCTCTCTCTCTCTCTCTCACACACACACACACACACACACACACACACATTGTGCCCCCCTCTATCCATAAGTTTTGACTACATGGTCAAAATTTATCACTCCCTCTCCAAGTTTTGTAATTTCTCTCTCACTCACTCAAATTTCTCATGGCTTTCTCATTCTTCCAATTTTTTAATCCACATGGTCTCTCTCTCTCTCTCTCTCTCTCTCTCTCTCTCTCTCTCTCTCTCTCTCTCTCTCTCTCTCTGTGTGTGTCCCTCCCTCCATCTCTAGGTATTATCCATGTGGTCAAAACTCTATCAATCCGTTTGTAAGTTTGATACTCTAAGTGTGTGAGTTTTGTCCACATGGTCAAATGTTAAGCAAGTACCTAGGTATATCCAAGTTACAATAATATGGAGTAATGTGGACTAATGCTTTATTGTTGTATGCTTTTATAGACTCCCAAATGGTAAAGAAAGATTATAAAGCTCCAAAAAAGGGGCTTGAGGTGATTGATGGGGTTACTAATAAGTTTTTATATTTATGGTATATTGATGTCTATGATTTACAAGGACAATTACACTAAGATTTGCTCGTATTCACAAAGAAAGGGAAAACATTAGGTTTTGAACAAAATGGGGTGATAGACAATATTACAGAGGGGTGTGTTGGCAAGGAAGGGGTTCCTTGTAATGAGATTAAGTTAAGGGACAATAATATGTGCTATTTTGATGCTACACGGATGCGGGTTGAAGACATTAGCCTACGAGTCAACGGTGAAGCTCCACGAACATGGAAAGCTTTAAGAGCTTCCATTATGAAGCAGTTTTTGGCCACCGATGCCAAAGACAAAGTACTCACCGAATGGCGAAGCTTAAAGCTCTCTCCCTATGAATCCATCCACAAATATGTAGACAAGTTTTGGGACCTACAACTCAAAGCCGCTGTCTTCAAAAAGTTGGATTTTGGAGAGCAAAAGCAACAATTTTGTGCGGGCTTAACCGAAGAAATGGTGGAGTATGTGAACTCCCAAAGGCCACGTACCATATCGGTGGTAATACACCATACTATGGTGGCCTCTCGAATCAATTTCCAAACGGGGGCTAAAAGAAATAATAAGCCCACGAAAAACAAGGGTTCCAACGAGCCTATGGGGAAGGACAATGTCCAAAAGTCTCCTAAGGGCAACTCCAACAAAGCTAAAGAGAAGGGAGTTTACAAAGGTAAAAACAAACTCTCTCCTGAAGAGCTTGAGCATTATCACAAGGAAAACAGGTGTTTCAAGTGCGGCGATAAAGGGCATGCGTACCGCGCTTGTCCCCAAAAGAACAACCGCCAAGATCCTCCTAGAGCTACCTTGGTCGAAATCCAAGAGGAGGAGACTCACCAAACTCCCCACAAAGGATCTCTATGCCATGCTTGGGGAAAGGCAAGAGAACATGATGCTTTTATTCTCTTTGGCCCTGGTTCTACTCACAATTCTATATCTATAGAGTTGGCCACCAAGCTAGGCATACAAGCCTATGAGATGGGAGATGTCCTACCCACAGACAGTGCTTTCAAGGGGCAAGAAGCTTCAGTCACTCCCTTAATCGGGAAATTGAGGCTTCATGTCCAAAGCTATGTGGACAAAGAGACTTCTTTATCTCTCCTCTCAAGCATGAGGATGTAATCCTAGGGGCACCATGGTTTGATCGCCTGGCTGCCAATGTTAAATTCCCTAAAAGGAGAATCTCCTTTAAGTTCAGGGAAAAAGACATGTATATATATGCTAAGGAAATGGGTAACACTATCCCCATTGTACATACACCAGCTTTCAACAAGTCAATAAAGAGCTCTATTTCCGTGTACATGATTTTTGTTAAAGATTCTCAAAATGAACCTAATGCTTTAGCAAAAGAAAATAAAAGCAACCAAAAGGAATTAGAGTTATCCAATTTTCTCAAGGGGTTTCAAGATGTTTTTATTGACGACATCCCTTGTGAGCTACCTCCTAAACGAGGTAATGATGACCATGCAATTGAACTTCTTCCAGGAAGTTCATCGACTAACAAACCTCCTTATAGAGTTTCTCAAGATCAACAAGAGAAGATTATGCGGCAAGTGCATGAGTTAGTTGAGAAGGGCATGGTTAGGCCTAGCTCATCTCCATTTTACTCACCTGTGCCATTAGTGCAAAAGAAACATGGCACGTATGTGTGTCAACTATAGAGCACTAAATAGGATCACTATCAAGAATAGGTTTCCAATTCCACAGGTAGAAGACCTATTTGATAAGCTACAAGGATCGACCTACTTCAGTAGAATTGACCTAAAAAGTGGCTATCATCAAATAAGGATAGTTGATCAAGACATTGTAAAGACCGCATTTCGCACCACATTTGGTATTTACGAATACATTTTCATGCCTTTTGGCTTGACCAATGCACCAACCACATTCAACCGCTTGATGGAAAAGCTGTTCAGGCCTCATCGAACCTTCACTGGAGTGTTCTTTGATGATATTATCATCTACTCTAATTCATTAGACGAACACAAGCAACATCTCCAGGTAATATTTCAAGTTTTAAGAGAGAATAAACTTTATTTTAATCAAAAGAAAAGTGAATTTTTCTTGCAAGAGATTCAGTATTTAGGTCACATTATCTCTCAAGATGGTATCCAAATGGATCCATCAAAGTTAGAGGTAATAAAAGGATGGCCTCAACCAAAGAATCTTCATGAATTAAGGAGCTTTATAGGTATGTGTGCATACTATAGACGCTTCATAGAAAAGTTCTCAAAAATTGCAGGACCATTACATGACCTAACAAAGAAAAGTGTTAGTTATACATGGTATGCTAAGGAGAACAATGCTTTCTAAAAGCATAAAGAAAAGCTTATCTCTCAACCTGTGCTTACACAACCAGATCTCTCGAAACCATTTGAGGTCCAGTGATGCCTGTGGTGATTGCCTTGGAGCTGTTTTGCTTCAAGAAGAGCACACCATAGGCTATGAAAGTCGAAGGCTCGACCCTGTTGAGCAAGCTCTAGGCATATATGAAAAGGAACTCCTTGCAGTTCTACATGCCTTACACTCATGGAAGCACTATTTATTGGGGACTCCTTTCATTCTACGAACGGATCACCAAAGTCTTAAGTACTTCATGACGCACACCAAGCTCTCCGACAAACAAATGACGTGCGTAAATTTACTTTCGCAATTTCATTTTCATATTTCTCACATTGCTGGCAAGCATAATCAAGTAGCTGATGCACTCTCAAGAAGGCCAAGAGTGAATGCGGTTTCCATAGCAACTCATAATGATCTATCTTTAATGATAGATGAGTGTGCTATTGATCCCGATTTTAGAGATGTGATTTCAGCCCTTGCATTCGGGAAGAAAGAAGAACCATTTACTTTACAAGATGGTTATCTTCTCTATGGCAATAGACTATGTGTTACTAACTCACTATGTGAGAAAGTAATGTATGAATCTCATGCTCCACCTTATGCGGGGCATAGAGGGATTCAGTCTACCTTAAAGGGAATTGAAACATATTTCTTTTGGCCTACCATGAAAGTGAACATACAAGAGTATGTTTCTAAATGTGTGGTATGCCAAAAGACAAAATTTGATAGAGGGAAGCAACCTGGATTGCTTCAACCCTTGCCAATCCCTAATTCACCATGCGAGAGCATATCCATGGATTTTATCTTTGGATTTCCTAAGTCTATCCATGGGAATATGGACGATAGCAGATAGGTTTAGTAAACAAGCTCATTTTATACCTGTCAAAAAGACTATCAAAGCCCATCAAATGGCAACCGTCTTCATTTCACAAATTTTCAAGTACCATGGCTTGCCAATGTCCATAGTGTCGGATAGAGATCCTAGAATGACCAGTAGTTCCTGGAAGGGTCTCTTTGAGAATTTAGGGACAAGGCTAAACTTCTCTTCATCCTATCATCCACAAACGGATGGCCAAAGTGAAATAGCTAACCTAACTATTCTTGATCTACTAAAAGCTTATGTAACGGAAGTAGATCAAAGATCCCAATGGGAGAAGTACTTACCCTTAGTGGAGTATTCTTACAATAACACTGTACATACTTCCACGGGAAAAGCACCTTTCGAGGTAATTGAGGGAAGATCAAAAAGTCCCTTGCTACTTAAGGTACATGGGAAGATCTTCGCTGCAGATGAGTATATCCGAGACCTACAAGAATCTTTTTAAAAGATTAAGGATGCTATCTCTATCTCACAACAAAGGCAAAAGGCTGTTGCTGACAAGCACAGAAGAGCCCAAGCCTTTAAATAAAAGGATTGGGTCTTATTAAAATTCCCTAAGGCTCGATTAAGGCACACGACGGGCAAGAATCCTACGGGACACCAAATTTACTATGCTAAACTAGCGAAAAGGTACTATGGTCCCTTCTAGATTCTTAGGTCAATCAATGAGATGGCCTATCAACTCAAGTTGCCCAATCATTGTCTCATACACAATGTTTTCCATGTGAGCCTATTAAAGCCTTACAAAGGAGAGCCACCTCAAGAACCAACTATTGAAGACCCACCGGAGATCGAGGACCAAGAGGAGGCATTGCAGCCCAAGTCCATTCTCCGACATGAAGACAAGGTACTAAGAGGCGGTAAGACTATCCGACGATATCTTATTAAGTTTAGTAATTATTCTTTTGAAGATGCTAGATGGATGCAAGGCATACAATTAAAGGATAACCTAAACCTTGTCAATGCTTACAATGCTTCCCAAGAGTAAGCAAATGTACAAAATGTCAAAAATGAACAACTTTTTTGTCTTATAAGACTCTCTTTTTCTTTATTGTGCACAAAAATGAAGTAGGATGCATGCTTAGATCAAGTTTGCGGAGACGACGTCTCCCAAACACCAAGTAGAGCTTGTCACTCTACTATGGAAGATTGATAGGACTAATGTGCAGACATGCTTGCGGCAGCCTCAAGCTCTCAAGCACCAAATGGACTAGTCATCCATTGTGGAATGATGTCGTAGGGTAACATAGAGATCCTCTACCCGCTAACAAAAGGACTCATGAATACGCTTTATCTTCTCTCCACCATAGTCGAGGATGACTATGATTTCAAGAGAGAGGTAATGTCATAATAATCAATATCTAATTCTCCTAAATGATTTTCTCATGTTAAACTGATCATTTAATATGGGGAAGTGCCAGGGGAGAAAAATCTAGAGTATTGTTTAAGCTAGCAGACCGGCCACAATAGGGATCCAAAGGGGGGTCCATCTGCAAAAGAGCCATGTGCAACAATGGGCTAAAAAGACCCTAAGGTTCAGCCCATTAAGACTTCCAAAATGCTAAGGTTCCAAAATTCAAAGGTTGTGTCCAAAGGTCAACCATGGGGGGAATTGGATGCTTTGTGTGTGTCCCAAAAGTCTTTACAAATCCCTACATAGGAGGGGGCGAGCCTTGCTTGTAGGGGATGAGAGAGAAAGTCACACACACACACACAAGATCCCTTCACACAAAGGGAATGAGGGACACATGTCAGCTCCCTAGGCCAGATGCCCACAAGGTGTACCCAATTCCTATTGGATGGCCTTGTAAGTGGACCAATGAGAATTAGGCTAGAGTAAATCTAGTTTAATTAATTTAAAAAAACTTAATAAAAGAACCAATGAGAATTAAGCCCTCTAGAAGACTATTGGACAGTCTCCCAAGGGGTCCAATGAGCATTCAGCCGCCCAATGGCTTGCTTGATTCCTATTGGCCAGGAGGCAAAGGGGTCCAATGAGAGTTTATTTGAATTATTAAATTACCTAAATCTCTTACAAAAGGGGAAAGGGGGACACATGTCAGAAGGCTATCACTTATGCTGCTTAATTGTCATTGGCTAGCCCTAGGGAGGTCCAATGAGAGGGTAGCATGAGGAAATAGCAAGAGGGGTCGACCAAGAGAGAGAGGGGGCTGATTTTTGCAAGGAATTATCACACACACACTCACACAATCTCATGTGTCAAGTAAAGAAGACTCTCTCTCCTTCTCAAGCTTTAATGGAAAGCTTACCACCTACTCCAAGCTTGTGATAAGGGAGGCCTACACCAACAACTCTTGGCTTTGTGATGCAAATCCAACCAAGAGACAAGCTTCAATGCATGCTCATCTTCTCTACCATGATAATTACTAAGCTAAGATATGCTAATATGAGTGATTATGTGAGGAGATATACATCTTTCTTGTAGGAATACTCCTACTTCCTCTCAATCTACTCTCATACCCTGCTAGATCTCACCATCTTCGAAGGTGTGTGAGGTCTTGGGTCTGAGACCGGGGAGAATTGATGTTGTGTTTGATAAGTGTTTTGCTTAGTGCATGAAGCTTTCATCTTCATTGCACTAGCTAGTCTTGAAGGAACACAAAGAATTGTATTGTACAATGTCTCTCTTGATGGGAGAAACCATAATACAAAGCCTTTTGGAGGGGGGACCGGCTCCATGTAAATCCGGTCCTCAACTGTTGTCAATAGATTAATTTCTCTCTCTTTTTAAAGTATTGTTCATGCTATCTAACTAGGTGTTATGCTTTTTGTTTCTCTCTCTCCACCCAAGCACTCTTGTAATTCTCATTAGGAGTCTATTCTAATGAAATGCCCACTATGTTCATGCTAATTTCCTCTACACACAAGTTTTGAGGCTATTAAATGTTACAAATAATAACGTGGTGTCACGTGAAAAATTGCATGCTCGTCTAGTAGAAAACACGTAGACAATGTGCTATCCTAAGATATAAAGTAGTCTCAACGCAAGCTAGACTCAAAACTGAATGCCCGTCACATACATACTCTTTAGCATCCGTCCTCATAGTAGCACCATGCATCTGCCTCTTTTGCTGCCTCATACGCCTGAAGCAATGATGCCTAATATGCCCATCATGGCCGCAATGCCAACATGTCGGTTGCGATCGTGAGCGAGAACCACCTCTAACTTGAAGCGTCTCCATATGCCAAAACTATGGCAAGCAATACTCGAGATCACAAGACTCTCCCACCTAAGTGAAAAAAACTATCTCAAGCAAAGAAGAGGACCCAAAGGTCAAGCGCACTAGCCTCTACAATAGGCATACATATATGGCAAACTTTTGGCAGAGTCTCCTCTGTAACTGGAGCAAAAACTCAACAGTAAGCCGCAATGGAGACAACAACAAATGCCCAAATGGACAATCCGGGAATGTACTCATCCAGAATCACCTCACAAAGTCATACACAAAGCCACATTGCTCTAGCCGGAGTATCACTCAACGGTGCCACAAATGATATACGTATGTGAGTGAAAAAGTGCTCCCAAAATGTGTCAATGAATGAACAACGTGCCAGAAAACCATAGCATACATAACTTTTGTGAGAATGGGAGTCAAAAATCGAAAAACTATAAGAAGAAAACAAGTTCTTGTAATAAGGTTGCAAATCAGTCCCAAAACAGCCCCAAATTCATCTCTCAAAAAGTTGAAGAAACAAGTCACAATTGTGCCACAAATTAGCTTACAATTGAGCCGTACATAGGCACCTGAAAAGAGGGAATGATGGATGACAAATTCAGTTCACAAATGACCCTCATACCTTTCAATGTGAGAGAAAATCTTGATCATAAACTATGGTGAGTAAACTCCAGCCACTATCCAACAAAAGCATACACAAAGCAAAAGCTTAGGACACTGGTTGTGTTGAAACCGGTATGCAAGCCAAAATAGTACAGAAGATGTCCTCAACTACAAATGGAAACTCCTATGGGAGTACTAGACTCAACTTGTAGCTTGGAGTCAGAACTGGAATCCCCAAATGGCCGGGAAGTCATAGCTAAAGACCAAAAATGCAGAGTGAAACACGCTCGCGATGCACCACCCAAAATGGAAAACATTGCACGCAAATCCTGTGCTTCATCAAAAGACAGAGGTTCCTCAACATCATGTAAGCTAGACACAGCCAAAGCATAACAATCTGATGCATGAGATGCATGCCGAGAGCCTGAACAAGTACGACTAGACAAAGGTGCATCCAATTTACTATCACACAATGTATGCACTAGCCATTTTGGCATACCTCTAGCCTGCTCATTTTCAGCCCTTTCCTCATCAATTACATCATGTACATCTGCATCAGTAGAATTTACATTCAAACTTCCACCACTGAAAAGAGGCAACAAAGTGTCATGAATGTCCTTCGAGCTTACATTATTGTCTCTAGTACATGACAGCAAGGGCTGAACAGAATCTTCCAGAAACACTACATTCCGTGAAACCAGAATACGCTTTGTTTTTGGATGATACAACCTATAACCTTTTCTTTCAGCACTATAACCAAAAAAAGTACATTTGACAGTCTTATCATCCAATTTTCTACGTTGTGTTTGTGGCACCAAAGCATATGCCAAACAGCCAAAAACACGCATGTGCTCAATAGAAGTCTTTATATCATGCCATGCTTCATATGGAGTAATAGACTGCAAAGCTTTCATAGGACACCTGTTAAGTACATAAGTGGCACACATGATGGCCTCAAGCCAAAAAGAATGCAATAAAGCTTGACTTTTCACCATACATGGTGCCATTTCCGTAAGTGACCTGTTTTTCCTCTCAGCAACACCATTTTTCTGAGGTGTATAAGGCACTATACATTGGTGTTTTATCTCACAACTAGCCAGAAATGCATTAAATTCATGAGACATATACTCCCCCCCTCAATCGGAACGGAGGGTGTCCATAGTACATTTCCAGACATTTTCAGCCATAGCCAAAAATTGTTTGAAGCACATAAAAACTTCGGACTTCTCTTTAAGTGGAAATATCCATGCATGCCTAGAGTAATCATCAATTGTAGTCACAAAGTACAAGTACTTACCCAAGGACGGAGTTTGCATGGGCCCACAAACATCACTATGCACAAGATGCAACCTACATGTGGCCCTAACTAAAACATCCTTTGGAAACTTAGAATGCTGCATTTTACCCAAAATACAGCCTTCACAAACATGTTTGACTGGTTCTTCAAGAGGCTTCAAAGAAGAAACCATATCAGATTTCTGCAAATACAGCAAACTGGCAAAATTCAGATGACCAAAACGTGCATTTCTAGGTTTTGCATTTGAAATATCCATTGAATCTGCAACTACATTTGCAAAATTTTGTCCACACTTGTCATACAAAGTGATCTTATACAGCCCACGGCACAAAAGGCCAGATACAACAATTCATCACCAAAACTGAGATCATGAACAGTACATCTGTCATCCACAAATTTGACTACAAGTCCAAGTCTAGCAAGTGCGGATACAGACACGAGATTCTTCTTGATCCTAGGTACATAACGTGCATCAACAACTGTGAAAGAACTACCATTTGTAGCAATAAGCACAATCTTTCCAAATCCCTGAACCGGATAAGAGGCATTGTTGGCACAAGTGACAGAATTCCCATGAGGGATAGACTCAAGAGAGGTGAACAATTCACGATGTGAGGTAATGTGCTTTGTAGCACCACTATCGAAATACCACACATGTGAATCTGCAGCAACTTACGTGCATGCATCATGGACAAAAGGATTGTAAGTGCACTCTGCACTAAAAGCCCATTCTGCATCAACATCAGCATTACAGTCTCCTTTTACAGAAGACTCACCAATGGCTGCATTTGTAGTGGAACCAGCATTTGCGGTGAAACCACCCTCTTTCTTCTTAGCCTCTTCGGCCTTCAACTTAGGACACTGCTTGATCAAGTGATCATTAGCTTTACAATAATGGCAACACATCTTCTTTTTCCCTTATCAACAAAATTTCTAGATGAATTGTTGCCAACAGAAGCATTAGGAACATAAGTTTTGCCACTCGCAACAGAACCATAAGAAGTGGCTGCATTGCTGTTACCACCCTTTCTTTGAGAGGCAATAAAAGCCTGTTCAACTGATGCTGCCTAGTTCTGTTTTTTCTGGAAAGTGACTCTTGTAACTGCAATGTGCATAATGCATCAAACTTGACAACTTCAGGATTTCCTTGGGTCATAGGTCTCCAAGTACTAGCAAAAGTCTGGTAACAATCTGGTAAGGCATCAAGGACAGTCTGCACAAGGGATCTGTCTGAAATGACTTCACATGCAGAAATAAGTTTCTCATTGATATCCTTGACACCAGCAAGAAAATTTTCTATATCATCTTCCTCATGCATAATATTCGACTCCAGCTCTTTACGCAGCAAAGCAAGTTTAGCCTCATTGCGGCTTGCATAAAGACCTGGTAGAATATCCCAAGCCTATTTTGTAGATTTTGTTGAACGAATGTGAGGAACAGTGGTGCTCCTCGCAGACAACGCAATCAATGCATGAGCTTGCACATCGTTTACATCCCAACGAGCTTGTTCTGCCGTAGGAAAAAAAACTCTAATAGCAACAATCCTTGTAGCAAGACCTGCAACATCCTCAACATCGCATACATCCTCAGAACCAGGACGTACATCAATGCCCTACACAATATTCTAGACGCCCTTTGACACAAGAACATGTTGCATCATGTAAGCTTGCATAGGGTAATTGTCCCCATCCAACCTGTCCTCAACAGCAAACATCTTGAACACATCTGTGTTGTTGTCAGCCATGGTAAATGATGCACCTAATGTGAAAACTACCCAAAAAGAGGAGAAACAAAGCGGGAACAACACGTGTTGTATAGCACAAACCGTAGAAGACTGTAAGGCACTTGTTATGCAAAAAACAACACTGACAAAAATCCTGCACAAAATGACAAAATTGCCTGTGCAAACCTGCCTGTAGTGGAAACGGAGGCCGAAATGAGCCCAAATCAAAAATCTGAGCAGACTAAGCTCTACGAGCACTCTTGAAATATTTGTGGACCTGTGAACGCTCGCCAAACCTGACTGTAATCAGAGAAAGTGATCATGCGTGTGATGGAGCAGCTAGAGACTAAGCCGAGGAGGATGCAACGTGCTCTAACACCCATTGTTGGAATTAGGGTTCAAGAGAAACTCACACAGCTTGGAGAAGATGAAGGAAGCTCAAGGCACACAATAGAGAGTGTGTTACTTAGTGTGCAATGGAAAGATAGATAGCCCTAGAGTGATGGGCGTATATACAATGCATGAGGGGAAAAACCTCCTAAAGAGGGAAAAAAAGCTTCAACGGTCCTAGTGTGTTCACACACATCACTACCACATGTATATGGTAAGAGAAAAAACCCTCCTATAGCCATTGTAGACTCCCATGGTCATGTAAATATAGTCAAGGAAATTCCATCCTTGCATCATATGTCATTGAGAGGTCACTTGCCTCGCCATTAACTTCCTTACATTTATCATGCTAGACATGTTCCGCAAGCAATGGTTCTCAAACACCGCATCTGACCACAATCTATTATGTTCTCCATTAAGCAAGACACCGTAAAGATGTGAACATAGATGATTGCATGTAGAGAGATCCCCACTTGCTCTCGATGGAAAGAGCCTACAACTTTGCATCCATTCTTGGTGCTAAACATATCCTCTCATGAGGAATTTGCTTGTCTATATTGACGTTGACTTGCATAATGTACACATCTTCAAGATGCAAGAAAGTGATTGGATCTCGGAGACTAGCCCTCCCTTTGTTAGTGCTTTGATGAGTCATCTTCTTGGTTTTTGTCTAGATATAGGGAGTGAGGTTTTCATTGTGGTTGTGGCTAACCTTGTTCATGAGGCCATTGTCTCCAACATGGGTCTTGGACATGTCCAATGTCACTAGGGAATCCTATTTTAGGGTATTTTTTGCATTTTGCAAGAGTTGTTACTATGTGGATTAAGGTAACAGTCACATCAAGGGGAGTTGTACATGTTTTTCTTCAAATCTTTTATGAAGGATCGTCTCAAATTTGCATTTTTCATGCAAAAAAGAGGAGAGACACTTGCGTTTTCTATGGAAAATCTTTTGACAGGACATGGGAGGCCGTGTAACTGCATTCTTACATAGGATGCAATCTAAGACTGTGTTTGCAATCCTGGGTTATCTCCCTCCTAGTGGCACACTCCCATCTTCTGGTGCACTCCTTGTCTTTTTACATCTGCGCATTAATCGATTTCTTCTTCACATTTGTTGGAAACGATCGGTTTATATTTTTGTGCTAAATCCATTCTCTCCCTACTTGACATGTATTTATTTTTAGATTTCTTGAATGCTCAAAGTGAATACACATTGGCCGGCCAAGCATAAATGGACATAGCTCATAAAGAGAACTTTAATTATATAATATACATGAATGTTGTAACATTTAATGGCCTAAAATCTTATGTGTAGCGGAAATTAGCATGAACATAGTGAGCATTTCATTAGAGTTGATTCCTAATGAGAATTACAAGAGTGCTTGGGTGGAGAGAGCAACAAAAAGTATAACACCTAGTTAGATAGCATCGACAATACTTTCAAAAGAGAGAGCAATTAAGCTATTGACAACAGTTGAGGACCGGATTTGCATGGAGCCGGTCCCCCCTCCAAAAGGCTTTGTATTATGGTTTCTCCCATCAAGAGAGACATTGTACAATACAATTCTTTGTGTTCCTTCAAGACTAGCTAGTGCAATGAAGATGGAAGCTTCATACACCAAGCAAAACACTTAATCAAACACAACTTGAATTATCCCCGTTCTCAGACCCAAGACCTCACACACCTTCGAAGATGGTGAGAGCTAGCAGGGTATGAGAGTAGATTGAGAGGAAAAAGAAGTATCTTACGAGAAAGAAGTACATCTCCTCACATAATCACTCATATTAGCATAGCTTAGCTTAGTAATTAGCTTGGTAGAGAAGATGAGCATGCATTGAAGCTTGGCTCTTGGTTGGATTTGCATCCACATGCCAAGAGAGTGTTGATGTAGGCTTCTATCTCACAAGCTTGGAGTAGGTGATGAGCTCTCCATTAAAGCTTGGGAGGAGATAGAGTATTTTCCCCTTCACACATGGTCAAGTGTGAGAGTGTGTGTGTGTCAATGCCAAGCAAAAATCAGCCCCCTCTCTCTCTTGGGCGAGCCCTAGCTGCTAAGTTAGGCTAGCTTTTGCCTCATTGGACCTCCCCAGGTCAAGCCAATAGGGATTAAGCAGCATAAGTGATAGCCTTCTGACATGTGTCCCCCTTTCCCCTTTTGTGAGAGCTTTAGATAATTAAATAATTAAACTAAACTCTCATTGGACCCCTTTGCCTCCTGGCCAATAGGAATCAGGCAAGCCATGGGGCTCCTGAATGCTCATTGGACCCCTTGGGAGACTGCCCAATAGTCTTCTAGGACACTTAATTCTTATTGGTTTCTTTTATTAAATGTTTTTAAATTAATTAAACTAGATTTACTCTAGCCTAATTCTCATTGGTCCACTTCGAGGGTCTTCCAATAGGAATTGGGCACACCTTGTGGGCATCTGGCCTAGGGAGCTGACATGTGTCCCTCATTCCCTTTGTGTAAAGGGAGCCTGTGTGTGTGTGTGGCTTTCTCTCTCATCCCCTAGCTTTGGGGCTCGCCCCCTCCCATGTAGGGATGTAGAAAGACTTTTTGGGGCACACACTAAGCATCCAATTTTCCCTAAGGTTGACCTTTGGACACAACCTTTGAATTTTGGAACCTTAGCATTTTGGAAGTCTTAATGGGCTGAACCTTAGGGTCTTTTTAGCCCATTGTTTCACATGGCTCTTTTGCAGATGGCCCCCCCCTTTGGATCCCTATTTTCCCTCCTTTGGATCCCTACTGTGGCCGGTCTGCTAACTTAACCAATATTCTAGCTTTTTCTCCCTTGGCACTTCCCCACATTAAATGATCAGTTTAATATGAGAAAATCATTTAGGAGAATTAGATATTGATTATTATGACATTACCTCTCTCTTGAAATCATAGTCGTCCTCGACTATGGTGTAGAGAAGATAAAGCATATGCATGAGTCCTTTTCTTAGCGGGTAGAGGATCCCTATGTTACCCTACGACATCATTCCATAATGGATGACTAGTCCATTTGGCGCTTGAGAGCCTGAGGCTGCCGCAAGCATGTCTGCACATTAGTCCTATCAGTCTTCCATAGTAGAGTGACAAGCTCTACTTGGTGTTCGGGAGACGTCGTCTCCGCAAACTTGATCTAAGCATGCATACTACTTCATTTTTGTGCACAAATAAAGAAAAAGAGAGTCTTATAAGACAAAATTTTTTGTTCATTTTTAACATTTTGTACATTTGCTTACTCTTGGGAAGCATTGTAAGCATTGACAAGGTTTAGGTTATCCTTTAATTGTATGCCTTGCATCCATCTAGCATCTTCAAAAGGATAATTCTTAAACTTAATAAGATATCGTCGAATAGTCTTACCGCCTCTTAATACCTTGTCTTCATGTCGGAGAATGGACTCGGGCTGCAGCACCTCCTCGTGGTCCTCGATCTCCGGTGGGTCTTCAATAGTTGGTTCTTGAGGTGGCTCTCCTTTGTAAGGCTTTAAGAGGCTCACATGAAAAGCATTGTGTATGAGCCAATGATTGGGCAACTTAAGTTGATAGGCCATCTCATTGATTGGCCTAAGAATCTGGAAGGGACCATAGTACCTTTTTGCTAGTTTAGCATAGTACTTTTGGTGGCCCGTAGGATTCTTGCCCGTCGTGTGCCTTAATCGAGCCTTAGGAAACTTTAACAAGACCCAATCGTTTTATTTAAAGGCTTGGGCTCTTCTGTGCTTGTCAACAGCAGCCTTTTGCCTTTGCTGTGAGATAGAGATAGCATCCTTAATCTTTTGGAAAGATTGTTGTAGGTCTCGGCTATACTCATCTGCAGCGAAGATCTTCCCATGTACCTTAAGTAGCAAGGGACTTTTTGATCTTCCCTCAATTACCTCGAAAGGTGCTTTTCCTGTAGAAGTATGTACAGTGTTATTGTAAGCATACTCTACTAAGGGTAAGTACTTCTCCCATTGGGATCTTTGATCTACTTCCGTTACATAGGCTTTTAGTAGATCGAGAATAGTTAGGTTAGCTATTTCACTTTGGCCATCAGTTTGTGGATGATAGGCCGAAGAGAAGTTTAGCCTTGTTCCTAAATTCTCAAAGAGACCCTTCCAGAAATTACTGGTCATTCTAGGATCTCTATCCGACACTATGGACATTGGAAAGCCATGGTACTTGAAAATTTGTGAAATGAAGAGGGTTGCCATTTGATGGGCTTTGATAGTCTTTTTGACAGGTATAAAATGAGCTTGTTTACTGAACCTGTCTACTATCGTCCATATTCCCGTATTCCCATGGATAGACTTAGGCAATCCAAAGATAAAATCCATGGATATGCTCTCCCATGGTGAATTAGGGATTGGCAAGGGTTGAAGCAATCCAAGTTGCTTCCCTCTATCAAATTTTGTCTTTTGACATACCACACATTTGGAAACATACTCATGTATGTTCACTTTCATGGTAGGCCAATAGAAATATGTTTCAATTCCCTTTAGGGTAGACTGAATCCCTCTATGCCCCGCATATGGGGGAGCATGAGATTCATACATTACTTTCTCACGTAGTGAGTTAGTAACGCATAGTCTATTGCCATAGAGAAGATAACCATCTTGTAAAGTAAATGGTTCTTCTTTCTTCCCTAATGCAAGGGCTGAAATCACATCTCTAAAATTGGGATCAATAGCATACTCATCTATCATTGAAGATAGATCATTGTGAGTTGCTATGGAAACCGCATTCACTCTCGGTCGTCTTGAGAGTGCATCGGCTACTTGATTATGCTTGCCAGCAATGTGAGCAATATGAAAATGAAATTGCGAAAGGAAATTTGCCCACCTCATTTGTTTGTCGGAGAGCTTGGTCTGCGTCATGAAGTACTTAAGACTTTGGTGATCCGTTCGCAGAATGAAAGGAGTCCCCAATAAATAGTGCTTCCATGAGTCTAAGGCATGTAGAACTGCAAGGAGTTCTTTTTCGTATATGCCTAGAGCTTGCTCAACAGGGTCGAGCCTTCGACTCTCATAGCCTATGGCGTGCCCTTCTTGGAGCAAAACAGCCCCAAGGCAATCACCACAAGCATCACATTGGACCTCAAATGGTTTTGAGAGATCCGGTAGTGTAAGCACAGGTTGAGAGATAAGCTTTTCTTTAAGCTTTTCGAAAGCATTGTTCTCCTTAGCAGACCACGTATACCTAACATTTTTCTTTGTTAGGTCATGTAATGGTCCCGCAATTTGTGAGAACTTTTCTATGAAGCGTCTATAGTATGCACACATACCTATAAAGCTTCTTAGTTCATGAAGATTCCTTGGTTTAGGCCATCCTTTTATTACCTCTAACTTGGATGGATCCATTTGGATTCCATCTTGAGAGATAATGTGACCTAAATATTGAATCTCTTGCAAGAAAAATTCACTTTTCTTTCGATTAACATAAAGTTTATTCTCTCTTAAAACTTGAAATATTACCTGGAGGTGTTGCCTGTGTTCCTCTAATGAATTAGAGTAGATGATAATATCATCAAAGAACACTCCAGTGAAGGTTCGATGAGGTCTGAACAGCTTCTCCATCAAGCGGTTAAATGTGGCTGGTGCATTAGTCAAGCCAAAAGGCATGACAATGTATTCGTAAAGACCAAATGTAGTACGAAATGCGGTCTTTACAATGTCTTGATCAACTATCCTTATTTGATGATAGCCACTTTTTAGGTCAATCCTACTGAAGTAGGTTGATCCTTGTATCTTATCAAATAGGTCTTCTACCCGTGGAACGGGAAACCTATTCTTGATAGTGATCCTATTTAGTGCTCTATAGTCGACACACATACGATATGTGCCGTCTTTCTTTTGCACTAATAGCACAGGTGAGCAAAATGGAGATGAGCTAGGCCTAACCATGCCCTTCTCAATTAACTCATGCACTTGCCGCATAATCTCCTCTTGTTGAGCTTGAGAAACTCTATAAGGAGGTTTGTTAGGCGGTGAACTTCCTGGAAGAAGTTCAATTGCATGGTCGTCATTACCTCGTTTAGGAGGTAGCTCAGAAGGGATGTCGTCAATAAAGACATCTTGAAACCCCTTGAGAAAATTGGATAACTCTAATTCCTTTTGGTTGCTTTTATTTTCTTTTGCTAAAGCATTAGGTTCATTTTGAGAATCTTTAACAAAAATCATGTACACGGAAATAGAGCTCTTTATTGACTTGTTGAAAGCTGGTGTATGTACAATGGGGATGGTGTTACCCATCTCCCTAGCATCTATATACATGTCCTTTTCCCTGAACTTAAAGGAGATTCTCCTTTCAGGAAATTTAACATGGGCAGCCAGACGGTCAAACCATGGTGCCCCTAGGATTACATCCTCATGCTTGAGAGGAGAGATAAAGAAATCCTCTTTGTCCACATAGCCTTGGACATGAAGCCTCAATTTCCCGATTAAGGGAGTGACTGAAGCTTCTTGCCCCTTGAAGGCACTGTCTGCGGGTAGGATATCTCCCATCTCGTAGGATTGTATGCCTAGCTTGGTGGCTAACTCCATAGATATGAAATTGTGAGTAGAACCAGGGTCAAAGAGAATAAAAGCATCATGTTCTCTTACCTTTCCCCAAGCATGGCATAGAGGAGATCCTTTGTGGTGAGTTTGGTGAATCTCCTCCTCTTGGATTTCAACCAAAGAAGCTCTAGGAGGATCTTGGCGGTTGTTCTTTTGGGGACAAGCGCGGTACGCATGCCCTTGTTCGCCGCACTTGAAACACCGGTTATCTTTACGATAACGCTCAAGCTCTTCAGGAGAGAGTTTATTCTTTCCTTTGTAAACTCCCTTCTCTTTAGCTTTGTTGGAATTGCCCTTAGGAGACTTTTGGACATTGTCCTTCCCCTTAGGCTCATTGGAACCTTTGTTTTCCGGGGGCTTATTATTTCTTTTACCCCCCGTTTGGAAATTGATTCGCGAGGCCACCATAGTATGG
This sequence comes from Adiantum capillus-veneris, assembly GCF_014529385.1. NCBI lineage: Eukaryota > Viridiplantae > Streptophyta > Polypodiopsida > Polypodiales > Pteridaceae > Adiantum > Adiantum capillus-veneris. Next base: position 96,205,615 of record NC_140931.1, on the reverse strand, counting down.
TGTATTACCGCCGATATGGTACGTGGCCTTTGGGAGTTGACATACTCCGCCATTTCTTCGGTTAAGCCCGCACAAAATTGTTGCTTTTGCTCTCCAAAATCCAACTTTTTGAAGACAGTGGCTTTGAGTTGTAGGTCCCAAAACTTGTCTACATATTTGTGGATGGATTCATTGGGAGAGAGCTTTAAGCTTCGCCATTCGGTGAGTACTTTGTCTTTGGCATCGGTGGCCAAAAACTGCTTCATAATGGAAGCTCTTAAAGCCTTCCATGTTCGTGGAGCTTCACCGTTGGCTCGTAGGCTAGACCACCATTGTCTGGCGGACTTTTGAAAGTGCATAGCTACATGGCGTAGCTTAGAGGACTCCGTGAAGCCCTCATCTCCAAACGCCGCATCGAATTGCTGGATAAAGGCCAAAACTTTGTCGGTAGCACCGAAGGTGCCATCATAGGTAAGGAAAGAGATGCTCTTCCCTCCCTCTTTGAATTTCTTCAGCTTGGACGACCTCTTCCATGCGGCATAGGATTTCCTATGGCCTCTTCTTTTTGATGGTTCAAAAGTTGCACCATCACTTTCTTCAAAAGATGAAGAATTTGAAGAAGGTGGAGAAGAGGGTGACCTCTTTCTCGCCTTTTTCTTGTCTTGATCTTTGTCGTCTTCACCATAGCTTTCATAAGAGGAAGAGGATGAAGAAGATGGAGAAGAGGGTGTCCTCTTTCTCGCCTTTTTCTTCTCTTGCTTTTTATCATCCCTCTTTGAATTATGGCGTGGAGAAGAGTGTGATGGTCTTCTCCGCTTTGGTGGTGATGGAGAGCGTTTAGCCTGCCGTCTTCGTGGAGCCATCTCCGCCAGGTGGCGGGAGACTCGCTTCTTTCTCGTTCCTTCGGTGGAGGCTCTTGAGTTCTCCTTTGGGAAGGAGATGCATCATCAAGAAGTAAGTTCTTGAGCCCTTCATATGGATTCTCTTCTTCTTCCCGAATCGGAGAGAGACCTCTTTTGGTAGTCTCACAAGGAGGCTTCCTAGGTGTTCTCTCGTCATGGTGATGAGCTTGGAGAATCCCGTGAGCACGGAGCTGCCGTTGCACTTCACTTTGGAGAGATGGATTGCCCATGGCTTGTTGAAGCCTAGAAACAAGATAATTAACAAGCATTGAAGCATCATTAGTAGCTTGCTCATGAGCAAAATCAAAGTTATCAACATTAATTTCACTCTCTTTAATATTGTCAGCCATTCTAACAACTTTTAGGTGTAAACTTTTTAGGTGTACTTTGGCACTTCAAGCCCTAGTTGCTACTCCTCTTTACCCCTTTAGAAAAAGCACTCAAGCTACTGTACCCGCGGCTCGAATACCATTAATTGCAAGGAATAGAAGAGAGGGTCTTTCGACACCAAAACAGCACCGGCTCCTGTCAAGCTTCTAATAGCTCAATAGTGGTTAAGCCGTAGGCAAGCCCCGTAGGACTCCACTATTAAGACCATAGCTCTCGACGGTGATGCCCCGTTAACTGCACAAAGGCAGGCGCACTGAAAGGCTGAAAAATCCCTATTCTACTTACTCACAGGCAATTAATAATACCAACCATTTGTAGCTAGCTTGAGGACCTCCCTTCTTGAGCAAGAAAAGAGAAACCTTGAGCTCTGATACCAATGTAACATTTAATGGCCTAAAATCTTATGTGTAGCGGAAATTAGCATGAACATAGTGAGCATTTCATTAGAGTTGATTCCTAATGAGAATTACAAGAGTGCTTGGGTGGAGAGAGCAACAAAAAGTATAACACCTAGTTAGATAGCATCGACAATACTTTCAAAAGAGAGAGCAATTAAGCTATTGACAACAGTTGAGGACCGGATTTGCATGGAGCCGGTCCCCCCTCCAAAAGGCTTTGTATTATGGTTTCTCCCATCAAGAGAGACATTGTACAATACAATTCTTTGTGTTCCTTCAAGACTAGCTAGTGCAATGAAGATGGAAGCTTCATACACCAAGCAAAACACTTAATCAAACACAACTTGAATTATCCCCGTTCTCAGACCCAAGACCTCACACACCTTCGAAGATGGTGAGAGCTAGCAGGGTATGAGAGTAGATTGAGAGGAAAAAGAAGTATCTTACGAGAAAGAAGTACATCTCCTCACATAATCACTCATATTAGCATAGCTTAGCTTAGTAATTAGCTTGGTAGAGAAGATGAGCATGCATTGAAGCTTGGCTCTTGGTTGGATTTGCATCCACATGCCAAGAGAGTGTTGATGTAGGCTTCTATCTCACAAGCTTGGAGTAGGTGATGAGCTCTCCATTAAAGCTTGGGAGGAGATAGAGTATTTTCCCCTTCACACATGGTCAAGTGTGAGAGTGTGTGTGTGTCAATGCCAAGCAAAAATCAGCCCCCTCTCTCTCTTGGGCGAGCCCTAGCTGCTAAGTTAGGCTAGCTTTTGCCTCATTGGACCTCCCCAGGTCAAGCCAATAGGGATTAAGCAGCATAAGTGATAGCCTTCTGACATGTGTCCCCCTTTCCCCTTTTGTGAGAGCTTTAGATAATTAAATAATTAAACTAAACTCTCATTGGACCCCTTTGCCTCCTGGCCAATAGGAATCAGGCAAGCCATGGGGCTCCTGAATGCTCATTGGACCCCTTGGGAGACTGCCCAATAGTCTTCTAGGACACTTAATTCTTATTGGTTTCTTTTATTAAATGTTTTTAAATTAATTAAACTAGATTTACTCTAGCCTAATTCTCATTGGTCCACTTCGAGGGTCTTCCAATAGGAATTGGGCACACCTTGTGGGCATCTGGCCTAGGGAGCTGACATGTGTCCCTCATTCCCTTTGTGTAAAGGGAGCCTGTGTGTGTGTGTGGCTTTCTCTCTCATCCCCTAGCTTTGGGGCTCGCCCCCTCCCATGTAGGGATGTAGAAAGACTTTTTGGGGCACACACTAAGCATCCAATTTTCCCTAAGGTTGACCTTTGGACACAACCTTTGAATTTTGGAACCTTAGCATTTTGGAAGTCTTAATGGGCTGAACCTTAGGGTCTTTTTAGCCCATTGTTTCACATGGCTCTTTTGCAGATGGCCCCCCCTTTGGATCCCTATTTTCCCTCCTTTGGATCCCTACTGTGGCCGGTCTGCTAACTTAACCAATATTCTAGCTTTTTCTCCCTTGGCACTTCCCCACATTAAATGATCAGTTTAATATGAGAAAATCATTTAGGAGAATTAGATATTGATTATTATGACATTACCTCTCTCTTGAAATCATAGTCGTCCTCGACTATGGTGTAGAGAAGATAAAGCATATGCATGAGTCCTTTTCTTAGCGGGTAGAGGATCCCTATGTTACCCTACGACATCATTCCATAATGGATGACTAGTCCATTTGGCGCTTGAGAGCCTGAGGCTGCCGCAAGCATGTCTGCACATTAGTCCTATCAGTCTTCCATAGTAGAGTGACAAGCTCTACTTGGTGTTCGGGAGACGTCGTCTCCGCAAACTTGATCTAAGCATGCATACTACTTCATTTTTGTGCACAAATAAAGAAAAAGAGAGTCTTATAAGACAAAATTTTTTGTTCATTTTTAACATTTTGTACATTTGCTTACTCTTGGGAAGCATTGTAAGCATTGACAAGGTTTAGGTTATCCTTTAATTGTATGCCTTGCATCCATCTAGCATCTTCAAAAGGATAATTCTTAAACTTAATAAGATATCGTCGAATAGTCTTACCGCCTCTTAATACCTTGTCTTCATGTCGGAGAATGGACTCGGGCTGCAGCACCTCCTCGTGGTCCTCGATCTCCGGTGGGTCTTCAATAGTTGGTTCTTGAGGTGGCTCTCCTTTGTAAGGCTTTAAGAGGCTCACATGAAAAGCATTGTGTATGAGCCAATGATTGGGCAACTTAAGTTGATAGGCCATCTCATTGATTGGCCTAAGAATCTGGAAGGGACCATAGTACCTTTTTGCTAGTTTAGCATAGTACTTTTGGTGGCCCGTAGGATTCTTGCCCGTCGTGTGCCTTAATCGAGCCTTAGGAAACTTTAACAAGACCCAATCGTTTTATTTAAAGGCTTGGGCTCTTCTGTGCTTGTCAGCAGCAGCCTTTTGCCTTTGCTGTGAGATAGAGATAGCATCCTTAATCTTTTGGAAAGATTGTTGTAGGTCTCGGCTATACTCATCTGCAGCGAAGATCTTCCCATGTACCTTAAGTAGCAAGGGACTTTTTGATCTTCCCTCAATTACCTCGAAAGGTGCTTTTCCTGTAGAAGTATGTACAGTGTTATTGTAAGCATACTCTACTAAGGGTAAGTACTTCTCCCATTGGGATCTTTGATCTACTTCCGTTACATAGGCTTTTAGTAGATCGAGAATAGTTAGGTTAGCTATTTCACTTTGGCCATCAGTTTGTGGATGATAGGCCGAAGAGAAGTTTAGCCTTGTTCCTAAATTCTCAAAGAGACTTAAAAAATATAATGATTTTCTTTTCATTTAAAAAATATAATGATTTAATGTAAAATCTTGAGGTGTTTAGTGATACAAATTGAGGGGGTTTTGATAAACTTTTAGCAACTATTTGCTATTTAACTTCTACAAATTTCAATTAATTTTCTTTTAACTACCACACAAGGGTGCAAGTGCATTGGAGTGTGCATCACAAGTTGCTGAGTGTTTACAAAATTTCTAGTTATTTTCAAGCTTTTGACTAGTGTCATGACAAATTTATTTTGTAAATCAAGACTTTATGGATATTTAAAGTAGACCAAATAAAGAAATTTTTTCCCACATCCCCATTCACAACGTTCACGACACATATACTCAACCCATTTTTTACCTTTTTTATTTGTCTTTAATATCTTTACCTATTTGGAGTTTATTTCTTGCATTTTGAATTCTCTCTTTCTCTATTTTTTCCTCTTTTTCTTCATTTTTGTGGCTATTTTTTCTTGAATTGAAAATATTAATTAACTAAAGAAAGAAATTACGAAAGCAAAAATAAAATATAATGAACATATCAAAATATAAGAAAACAAAGACAAGAACAACCCAGAAATGAAAAAACAAAAACAAGATACCAAACAGCTTTGGCAAAAGGTCTTTCTCTCTTTACAACGTTTTCAAGAATTCATAATAACTTTGTATTAACGTCTACCTTGTGCTAAGAGTTTTACTAGCCCACAAAATAAAATAGTGATTGCTAGTGGGAAATTTGCAATGGTATCCAAGGTAGGTGATGGTGGAGAGATTAGCAAAAATAGAACGATGGCAGCAAAAGTAAGATGGGAAAACGTGGAAAGATATTATTTGTTTACTATGGAGTTTGTTGGATACATAAGTAGGTCCCTCTAGGTCAACGAGCGATCTTGAACGAGATGTATGTATCTTTGACAACTAAAAAGAAAAATGTATTCTCAATTACATTAGTGTAGGCCTTGTTTTTCATCGCTTAGAATCTAATGAAAATGGTCAAGAGCTGGGAACAAGCCCTCCCATAGACGTTGTAGACTCCCATGGTCATGTAAATGTACTCAAAGAAATTGCATCCTTGCATCATATGTCATTGAGAGGTCGCTTGCATCATATGTCATCATATATTTACACTAGGAAAGCACTCATTGTGCTACGTCCAGGGCAACAACTCCTTGTTAAGATATGTACACGGCAAAAACCATTCCCACCCATGGCACACTATGTACATAATCAAAAGTGTTTTCACTTATCCAAAATGCATAGAAAGTGAGTTTTTAAGATATTTTCATGTTACTTTCTTTTGACGACCACACTAGAGTGCAAGTGCATTGGAGTGTGCATCACAAGTCACTGAGTGTTCACAAAATTTCTAGTTACTTTTGGGCTTTTATCTACTCTCGCCGCAAATTTATTTTGTAAATCAAGACTTTATGTATATTTAAAACAAACGAAATAAAGCAATTTATCCACACATCCCCATTCATAGTGTTCATGACACATATACTCAACCCATTTTCTCCCTTTTTTATTTTTCTTCAATTTCTTTATCTTTTTGGAGCTTATTTCTTGCATTTGAATTCTCTCTTTTTCTATTTTCTTAACTTTTGTGGCTATTTTTTCTTGAATTTTATACTTATTTTGTATTTTTTTTGTGATTTTAGTAATTCTTTAAAAAAAAATTGGGAAAATTCTTCCTAAAAAACGAATATCTTACTTGAAAATATTAATTAATTAAATAAAGAAACATATGCAAAAAAATTAAAAAAGAACGTATCAAAATATAAGAAAACAAAGACAAGAACATCCTAGAAACAAAATAACAAAAACAAGATACATAATGGCTTTGGCAAAGGGTCTTTCTTTCTTTGCAAGTTTTCAGGAATTCATAATAACTTTGTATTAGCCTTGAGCCTTGAAGCAATATCCACACATGCCCAATTGATTGTTGCATCATTACACGCGGCCTCCAATTGATCGTGGCACTACACAGTACACTGCATCGTGGTACTGCATGGTCAATTGAGCGTCTCTCTGATCTGCCGATCTGCTTTCCATGCAGAATAAGAAAAGGGGGTTAATTTTCAACACCCTGTGTGAGGGGAAGTCCCTGCCCGTGAGCGCGCCCAGAGGGGACAGGGCAGTACCAACTGGACTCCGACTCCGGGAGCATGGCCTAGAGGATCGGACCCGGGAGGGTGGCTAGCACGGGACACAGGGATTGAACCCGCGCGCCCTCCATTCGAGCCGAACATTTTACCGTTCTTGTACCGCCGACCAGTGGTGTCAGAGGCCCGCTTTTTGCGCCCCTCATCGTCACCTTTGTAAGGCCACGTGGCGACGTAGGTTTAATTCGCAGGCAGTTCGCCACCTTCATACATAAGTGGAGCTACTTGGTTTGAGTTCACACCAACAAACACTCGAGAGTGTCACGTCATGCACCACCACATTATGATCCCTCTCATCTATTTCCCACTCACACTTGCATCAGTTGTATCGTCATCATTCCTCTCTAGCCTGCACACCCGCACTTCATCCCACGCACACTTGCATCAGTTGTATCGTCACCATTCCTCCTCTAGCCTGCACACCCGCACTTAATCATATGAACCACCTCGAATGCTTTAGGGCTTATATTAGAATTTGAAGGACTGATCGACACCAGAGAGTGGAGAAGTATTTAGGAGCTCCATCTCTCCTAGTATAAAAGAGTTGCCCGATACATCCTTGGCCGAAGATACTTGTTTGGCATCATCCCGAGAGAGATTTTGATTAACCACATTATTTGGGAAAACTTTTATACATGTTTCATCATGCAAATATTCATGTCTATCTATCAAAGAAGTTTGGTTTAATTTGTGTATATAAAAGACCTAGCCAAGTGAAAGAACATCTTTCAAAGGCTTGCCAAATGGCTAGCTAATAATGAACGGTGTTGTAAAAAATGCTTCACCAAAACACCACGTAAGTACACGGGAGGGTTTTTTTTTACTAGTTACATAAGCATATAAGTTAAGGGCAGGTCCCCAATAATTTATCTCTCAAGCTTAGAAATAAGGGAGGGGGCTGATTTGGAGCAGGTCAATAGTTGATTTACACCAAGTTTGGAGGTCAGAATACGACGAGTAGCCAAAGTGTAGGATGATCGGACACATAGTTTGAAAGTCAAACTAAGGCACACAGTTTGTACCTAATTGTAGACATGCCATTCTTGACCTGCTAGTATCATGCTTCATGCACAATCGGCATTACGCAATAACACGCCTCATGATTTTAGACTCTAAAAATATAACTAATTCATCCATTGAGTCGAGTGGGGGTCGATGAACCAGAGGAAATTCATACACCGAGCAAAAAAAACGGAGCATGTCATTTTTCGAGCAAAAGTAAAGAGTATTGTAACACATATTGCTTTTTTAATTAAGCTGTCATATTGTAAAGTGAAAGCATTAAAACAAAATGATCAATTTGTAGAGGATGAAAACTCTAGTACATGAAGGTGATTGCTGCTACAAGATAAACTCATACCCGATTGAGTCACATAGGCTATCAAAATTCTAGGCACCCCTCTTGCAATGGAAATTGCAAGGAATCCAATAAAATGGCTAATGCATAGGGAATTGTAAGCTCAAGACATCGACACTATGTAGAAACTTTGGCCCCACCCAATCCCTAGAACAACTCCAATTTTGTTAGTGCAGCCGGATGCACAAACTGATAAGCTGTAGCGTCCAACCCAAGGACACAAAAATACGCAAAGTACATGTGTTTTCAAGGCACATATGTGAGACATTGGTTGTCTCTTTTTGGAAATCCTCACAAGTACAATGAGGGAAGTGTGCAATGGTCACAACATACGTCACCCCCTTTTGAATGAAGCTAGGAGTGCTAACATGGAAAACATGTGATGCATTAGGCACCAATAAAACCTCTCTCACTAGTTGTGCTTGCATGCTTCAGCCCAATGCTATCTTGTCATTGAAATCATTGGTTAATTTGGACCTCCATCTAGCCTGGTTTCCATCTCTGAATTTAGCACGGAAAGAACTGTGTTGTGGTCCACATTGCCCAATAGGGCGGTTATTTGACTGCACTGCCGCGTTATTGCCTTGCAACACAAATCCATTTCTGTGCAGCAGGTTTAGCTAGTCCCTTCTTGGTAAAGTACTGCTTAGAGCAGAAAACGGGTTGCTTTGGTTATTAATGTAATAGGTCCAGCGTAGTCTCTTAGTGGCAGCGCATAGTGGCATCCATGACTTTGAGATATGGTGCACATATGGTTTTTATGCCATTTTCGAAAGTTGTTTGCTAGGGCTCCATTGTAGTCATTGGTCTTTGGAGTTGTTGATCAGGAGTTGCTTCATCTAGTCCCCTCATTGTTGTGGCAATTTTCCTTTGCATCTTTGATATTTCTCTATCCTTTGTATCATCTGGGGTTTTTTCCCTTAGCTTTGCTTACCTCGTATATCTTGAGGGGGTTTTTAACTCCCGTTAATCTTTTGCCATTTGACTTTGAGAAGTCATCATGTAATTTTCTTACAATATTAATGAATGGGAACGAGCCCACCTTGAGAGAGAGAGAGAGAGAGAGAGAGAGAGAGAGAGAGAGAGAGAGAGAGAGAGAGAGAGAGAGAGAGAGAGAGAGGGGGGGGGGCATCTTTTTATGATGCAAACCTCCTTGGTATGGATAAGTTCACAATCAATACATGGATGAGGGAGATGATTCAAGGCATTTCTCTAGGCTATATAGTGCCATTTTTCACACATCTCCAAAAACCAAATTAGGTATAGACTTGGTGTTATTGCTCAAGCTTCTAACTTGAGGATAACATCTCGATAGTGAGATATATATTCAAGTAATGATGGGTATTGGCACATGGAACACATCTCCCAAGATTTCCAATTCCGATCTGCCTCATTTGTAGGCAAGAATTCTTTGCAAAACATAGCCTCAAAAATTGCCCAACTCTGTGGTATGATATTCTTCTCCTTGAGAGACATCCACCACTTGTAGGCCTCGCCTTCCAGAGTTAAGCTTGTTTGCAGTGCTCTGACTGCGTATGGAGTACGCCGTAAGGCGTGAATTCCATCCCACTTGCTAAGAAAGATATTCACTGCATCCTTATTGCGATCTTGGTCTTCTCCCTTAAAAGTCGGTGGTTTGGTGTTTTTCAACAACTCATCCACCTCCTTTGGAGTGAGAGTGTGCAAAGAATCTGGAGATGGACCATGTCCATGATCAGAAGGGCCTTGCCCTGTGTAGCAATGTGCTCATGCATGTGTGTGGCAATAGGGCCCTTGGCCTCCTGCTGCGTAAGTTGTATCAACAATGTAGATAATTTAGTGACATTTTCATTTAAAGCTGCAAAATTTTCTTCCATGACTAATATGCGTGTTTGAAGTGCACGAAATTCTTGAATATCAAGCAATTCATAAGCGTCGTCACCCGTCGTAGCGTCGCGGGCACTCTCCGTGAGAGCATCTGACCGCGAGCCATCACGGGTAGGATCAGGTGTTTGATGCTCAAAATCAAAAGTCATATTAATATCTAAATCCACGGCAACACCCTGGAGTGGAAGGAACATAATAAAAAATACCTTGAGTTGAGGAAATTAATCCCGTAGTTGTAATTGGCACCACCAAGGGTAATTAGCCGTGCTAATTACGTCGATTGTCCAAGTTTAAATCAATCCAAAATTCCAGCCGTGTAGGTACTCTACTTGGACACGTCGTAGCCGAATCGGGTGTGATTGTTATTGCTTTCAAATGAAATTGACTTGATAAATAGGGTCGCCAATGAATCCTTTTGAGAAAATTTATTGACTTGCTGATTTTCTGCAGCAAGCATGTAGGGAAAATATGTGCTTGCCTGTCCCTTCACCGATCAAACCCGAATATGTGGTCACAATGTCCGGGTTTGAAGCTGCGATGCTTGTTTCTCGATGCGGTGTGTGTAATCACCCTTAGGTTAATTTAAGTCCTAAGGCCAAGGGTCTTAGGCATTTGTATGTGAACACAAGGCTTCAAAAAGCCATAGCCGTCGAGCAGACAACGCGAGAGCAGTGGGAGGTTGAGGGGGAGCAAGATGATGCGAAGCGGGCCTTGCCCCTGTGTCGAGAGTTTCTCAGGGTCTCTGGGTGCTCACGTTGAGCCAGTACGCGACCGCTTTTGTGCACCTTCACCCGGTGGCTCCCCTTGCCAAGCCCACCTGCACACGCCCTTCGACCTCGTCATCCTCCCTTAGCAAGAGGCAAGCCCCACAACATGCAATCATGCAAACACCTTTTGTGGCTTAGAAACACCACGCCCTCCTTTCTCCCAAAAAAGTTACTTGGCTCTTGATACCAGTGTAAAGCCTAGGGGAGACTAGTGCCTGGAATCCACCTCCCAATCTCCCACTATAAAGGCCAAGCTCCTAGCCCCTTTGCCCTAGCTGGATTCCCTTTCCACATTGCCTAGTCCGGGCCCTTGGCCCGTCCATGACTCCTTGGCCTTGCCATTGTCCTGACAGGTGTAGCTATAAATTGCCAAAAAGGCTTGCTGCATGTGAGGGAGAGACATGAGCTACTGGTTGATGTCATGAATAACCGTTGATTTTGGTGTACAACAAAGGTTTAGAAGAGTGAGTTGGTACTTACTCAATGGCTTAACAGCGTGTGGGGAGGGATGGATAGAGGGAGAGAGAGAATACTTGACTAAAAGAGAGATTGAAGAGGGAGGGTAGAAGTACACTTGGTGCCGCTTGCAACTAGTTTTATAACCATATATATATATATAAATTATTGGTGTTGGTTTTCAACTGAGAAAAGAAGAGGCAGTAGTCTATCAATGCAACATATGTCTCCTCAAGGTCACGCACCTTCATGAAAGGTCTCCATTCTAGCTCTTGCCCAATGGCTTTTGGACTAGTGCCTTCGATGATTGGCTTCATATTCATCGTCATCATCCACAAATGGTTTTCTTTTCTTAAAGATTGAAACCACCCAACCAAACTATCATGTTCACATTGTCCTTGAAAGGATATTAAACCCTAATTAGGAACCTTATATGCTCAAAAAAAAGAGCCAAGGATGGCGGGATTGTAGTAGACAATCATAAACAACCCCTGTGTGTATGATAAATCAATATACTAAAATGGCACGCTATTGTTTATATAAGCTTACTCCCAGCTTTGGAAAGGATGGAACCCTCGTTGACATGGCATTTTTGTGCATTTTTTGGCCAAATATTTGGTCATTTTTAACCCAAAAGTGCATGTTCTTGACCTTAAAAATGCCAAATGAGACGGGGAAAACCCCTAGATTTGTGGAAATTTTTCACAAAGCTCATTTTTCATTTTGAATTTTTGTTTTCTAAAGCTTGGATACATTTTTCAGAATCACATATGCCACTTGCTATTTTTGAACACTTTTTCCTACATCAACCTGTCTACATGAGGCGAGTGCTCGACCACGTTGCATTGGGTCCATCAAAATTTCCAAAGAATATTAGGGATCATTTAAACTAGAAAATCACTTATGAAAGAAAAGTATGGCCCAATTTAGAAGCCTAATTATGCAAGAAATATTGGTAAGTTTTATATGCAATTGACATTGTCGATGTGTGGGCAGTGTCTGAATTGTGATCATAGCAAGTATCAATTTGTGTCCAAGAAGTGGTTTATGGTTAATGATTGTGAAATCAAGCCAAACTGCTATCAATTTTTTTTTTGCATTGTGTATGCACACTAAATAGATGGTTTTGTGCCTAAATGCATTTGTGTGCATACATAATTAGACCAATTATCATTGGGAAATTGATGTGTAAATGATTGCATTTTTATGTTTATTAGTGGTGAACGAGTACACGTGCAAAAATATGGTTAATTTGATCACGCTTAAGCTTGGGTCGATATTGAGCTCAAAACAAAGAAAAAACGGATCTGATTGTGCTTGATTTTCTATTCATTTGAAAAATATGATGATTTGATGTGAAATCTTGAGGTGTTTAGTGAGACAAATTGAGGGTTTTTTAATAAATTTTTAGCAACTATTTTCTATTTAATTGCTACAGATATTAACCACCACACAAGATGACAAGTGCATTGGAGTGTGCATCATAAGTCGCGGAGTGTTCACAAAATTTCTAGCAATTTTTGGGCTTTTGACTAGTGTCACGAAAAATTTATTTTGTGAATCAAGACTTTATGGATATTTAAAACAAACTAAAAAATTCAATTTATCCACACATCCCCATTCACAGTGTTCACGACTACTCAATCCATTTTCTCCCTTTTTTCCTTCAATTTCTTTATCTTTTTCGAGCATATTTCTTGCATTTGAATTCTCTCTTTCTCTATTTTTTTTCTTTTTCTTCATTTTTGTGGCTATTTTTTCTTGAATTTTATATTTATTTTGTAATTTATTTTCTATATTTTATATTTTATTTTTGTGATTATGGTAATTTTTAAAAAGAGAAATGAAAAATATTATTCCTAAAAAAACAAATTTCTTACTTGAAATTATTAACTAACTAAATAAAGAAACATAGGAAAAAAAAAACATATCAAAATATAAGAAAACAAAGACAAGAACATCAATGAAACAAAAAAAAACAAAAACAAGTTACCGAATGGCTTTGGCAAAAGGTATTTCTTTCTTTGCAGGTTTTCAAAAATTCATAATAACTTTGTATTAACATCTACCTTGTGTTAAGAGTTTTACTAGTCCACAAAATAAAATAGCGCATTGCTAGTGGGAAATCTGCAATGGTATCCAAGGTAGTTGATGGTGGAGAGATTAGGAGAAATAGAACGATGGCAACAAAAGTGACACGGAAAAACGTGGAGAGATATTATTTATTGTCTATGGAGTTAGTGGGATACATAAGTAGGTTCCTCTAAGCTAGTGGGCGATCTTGAACAAGATGTATACAAAATGACTGATCTTGTATGTAGCTTTGACAATTGCAAAGAAAAAAGCATTCTCAAGTAGATTAGTGTAGGCCTTGTTTTTCATCGCTTAGAATCTAATGAAAATGGTCAAGAGCTGGAAACAAACCCTCCCATAGCTGTGGTAGACTCCCATATTGGTCATGTAAATGTCCTCAAAGAAATTGCATCCTTGCATCATAGGTCATTGAGAGGTCGCTTGCCTCACGACCGCATCCGTTCACAATCTATTTTGTTCTCCATAAAGCAAGACACCATAAAGTTGTGAGCATAGATGATTGCATGTAGAGAGAAGCCCTCACTTGCTCTCGATGAAAAGATCCTAGAACTTTGGCGTATCCATTCTTGGTGCTAAGCATATCCTCTCAGGACGACTTTGCTTGTCTATGTTGTCATCTTGCATACTAATGTACACATCTTCAAGATGCAAGAAAGTAATTGCATCTCGGAGACTAACCCTCCCTTTGTTAGAGCTTTGGTGAATCATCTTCTTGGTTTTTGTCTACATATAGGGAGTGAGGGTTTCGTTGTGGTTGTGGCTAACCTAATGGGGCCATTGTCTCCAATATGGGTACTCTTGGGCATGTCCAAGTTCGCTATTTTAGGGTATTTTTTGCATTTTGAGGAGTTGCGAGTTGTTACTATGTGGATTAAGGTAACAGTCACATCAAGGGGAGCTATACGTGTTTTGCTTCAAATTTGTTGTGAAGGATCGGCTCAAATTTGCATTTTTCAGGCAAGGAAGTGGAGAGACACCTGCGTTTTCTATGGCGGATTTTTCGACAGGACATAGGAGGCCGTATACCTGCATTCCTACATAGGATGCGATCTAAAACTGTGTTTGCAATCCTGGGTTATCTCCCTCCTAGTGGCACAATCCCATCTTCTGGTGCACTCCTTACATCTGCACGTTGATCGAGTTCTCCTTCAAATTTGTTGGAAAGGATCGGTTCATATTTGCATGCTAATTCCATTCTCTCCCTACTTCCACTCAAGGGCAGGCCTGAATCACCAAAGATTATCGAGGAGAAGTAGTAGAACTACCATTGCATGATGTTGGTGCATAAGCATCTACCTCTCCTTAAAGAGCACACCTACGAGGCACCTCTAAAAGATGCGAGTAGCACCGTTTGAGCGTTCCAGAAGGTGCTATTCAACAATTTTCTCCTCATTGGGGAACTTGCTTCATATCTCATGCTACTGGGTTCTACTACTGGCTCACAGTTTATTTTATTCGATTTTTTCGGAGATTCCTCCCAACTTCAGCTTACCTTCACTCTCCAAAATCAGGCAGCCAGATTTGAACTTGCGCAGGTTAATAGTTATCTCATCAGAAATGCTCTTGTAGCCAACTCCTCACCCACGCTATGATAATCCGCGTTATCTCAATTTCGTTTATAAAAAAACCATGAACACAAGACAAATCTGTGCCTGCGTCCTACGAGCCAGCACGATCTGCCCCGCCTTCACTGCCACTTCGCGGCCTTGCCTCGGCGAATTTACTCCAACCTGAAGCACTTTTCTCTCTCTCTCTCTCTCTCTCTCCTCTTCGCGTGCTGCAACTGGCGGGGTCCTCAGAATTCGCTTCAGAAGAATTTACACAGATTCTTCTCTTCTTTTCCATTTTCTAGAATTGGGTACCCCCTACTACTAGCTTAGGCACAAAAGCGAGCCACAAAATGTTTGCCTGCTGCAAAGCAAAGCTTTCCCTGTGGACAGTCTTGAGCCTTGAAGCAATACCCTGAAGATCCTTGAGACTTGAAGCAATATCCACACATGCCCAATTGATTGCTGCATCATTACACGCGGCCTCCAATTGATCGTGGCACTGCATGGTCAAATGCCATCCTTCGACCAAGCTCCAATATCAAAGAGTGTTGATGTGCTAATCTGCTTTGCATGCAGAAAAAGAAAAGGGGGTTAATTTTTCGACACCCTGTGTGAGGGGAAGTCCCTGCCCGTGAGCGTGCCCAGAGGGGACAGGGAAGTACCAACTGGACTCCGACTCCTGGAGTATGGCCTGGAGGATCGGACCCGGGAAGGTGGCTAGCACGGGACACAGGGATTGAACCCGCGCGCACTCCATTCGAGCCGAACATTTTACTGTTCTTGTACCGCTGACCAGTGGTGTCAGAGGCCCGCTTTTTGTGCCCGTCATCGTCACCTTTGTAAGGCCACGTGGTGACGTATGGTGCAATATGGCCACCCGCTACTTCTTTCCTTCATTCTTCATTGCATATATAATGTATACTAGTGTGTGACCCGTACGTTGCCGCGGCTAGAAAATGCATGTTTTCTATGCTTACAATTACAAAGGTGAAAAATTATATAGATTCTATTTCTTTACATGCACTCTTTTGCATTACAAAAAATTTATTCATAACATCTCTCTATGGATTCTCAAATAAAAATTGATACATGCAAGAGGCAGCAAATATTCCTTTAATACCAAGCTTGGCAGGTTCTCACATGTTTCGTACGTTCGGTTGTAAACCTCTATCCCTCAAGGCTTGGCGTGAGCTTGAGGCTTATTTGTATATATGTTGGTGACTATATAATACAATCACTCCCAATTGTGAGTTTTGCCAAAAAAAAAAAAGAGAGGATTTTCTAGCCCTTATTCAATGGATCTAGGAGTGCTTTATATCTATTGAGAAGAAAGAGAGAGACAGAGAGAGAGAGAGAGAGAGACAGAGAGAGAGAGAAGGAGGAGGAGGAGGAGAATATAAATATTAATCTCTCTCTCTCTCTCTCTCTTCCCCGTGCGTCCAAAAAAAATTTAAATACTAAATACCTTCATATTGTGTATGTTTTCTTACCTTCTATTTTATAATTTGAAGCAGCGTTTCAAAATTTATAATGTAGAAGCAGCCTTAAATAGATTCTCCAAGGAGCTATTGCACATCTTTAGCCAACAAGGAAGACGATCATGCCTATGTGTACCACATCTGAAAGATGCAATTGGCCATAAACGTGAAAAACATATGCAGTGTCATTGCCACCCAATGAGCCATCTTGTGAGGAGTACCATCGCCACTTGGTTGCACTCACATCAAGCTCGTATGCTAAAAATGGATGATTCCAAGCATTTAGAAGAGGTGAAAAGAAGCATAGCTCATGTTTTCTCATTGGATGACTTAAACATCAGACTCAACATTCTCGAGTCCATGGGATTGGTACCTAACTTGATGTAGGAAGACATGAAGAATGGTTTACAAACATCGAAGCATGTTGTTGGGCCTCCAGCCTTCAAAGGATCATCTCCATACCCATCCCACATTCAAGCAAACCAATAGTTCAAGAAACCATTGATGTGTTAGCCATCATTCAAGGTCTAGATGAGGGAGAATATGCTTCTTCACCATCATTATTAGATGTTGGATCAATGGCACCTTCAACAAATAATGTGTAAGGCACTTCGACACCTTCCTCTCCCTACTAAAAGTCTCAAGGTTAGGTTTAGTGTAATCACACCTAGAAGTTTATTTGAGTGTATGCTTACTGTAATCATATGTAGATTTTCTAAGTTTTTTGGAAAAAATATTGTGTATTTGAGTGTTAAAGAAAAACCTAGGTTTAGTCTGATCCCACTTGCAAAATAAAACCTGCAAATCTAATACATTTTCCTTTGAAATTCCTCATACATATGCTTTCCAAGTTTTTGGGAGAAAGTATTGTGTATCTGAATGCTGTAAAAAAAAACCTACGTTTATTGTAATCTGACCTACAAATTTTGAGATTTACCTCTAAATTCTAGATTTGAAGGTAAGAACTTCTACAAAGTTTAGACAAATTTAGTGTAAAAACCATCAAATACAATAAATTTGCCTCTAAATTTTCTCATAGGTAGGTTTTTTAAAATTTTTGAAAAAAGAATTTTGTATTTGAGTGCTCGAAGAAAATCTAAGTTTAATGTAAGTATAGTAAATTTGCCTCCTTGAAAGTGACCCTAAAGAGTAAGAACTCCTAAGTATGGGGGTACTAAGGGCCACATAAGTGCATTCCAAGAGGCTACATTTAAATATGGTGTACATGTTGGCCAAAACATTTTGAAACGGGATGGGTTTTTTAAAGAGTCCCTCAATAGCCATTTTAGTTTGCTTATGCCAAATACTTGCATGATGCGACATGCCTTTGAGATATAAGGACACAAAATTGTATCCGAACATGAGCCCTCACCTTGCCTCATGTGAAAACTACTCAAATCTTCCTTACCCTCACCTTTCTCCTTCCAGACATATGTGGCATCCTAAAATGCTTGTTGTGCATTTTTCAGTACATGATCACGCTTAGTGTACATGTTGAGTAAAGCATTTTCAACCATAATCTGTTTTTTGGGCTTCTCCAAGAGCCCTTGATAGGAATCTCAGCATGAATTCTTTCATTCATGTTAACTTCTTGAATGTTTGCATTGGATAATACTAACATACCTTCAAGGTGAAAGCCAATGTTGACATCATTTAGTCCATTGATGATAAGCAGAAAAAAAGCTAGTTGTGGTGGCACGCGAAGCGGGTGAGTTGGATGTAAGTTTCTAGGACGGAAAACTATGAGTAATGACTTCTCAAGTTCCTTAGTGAAAGCCCGAAGATTTGACACCGACAAAACACACTCTAGAGGGATCCACAAGGTAGAGACCTTGAGGAGTTGCAAGTTTTGTTGACTTTGGGACCAATTAGTAGGGATGAATTACAAATCATATGTCTTCCGTCATTATTAACTTGCAATTGCTCACCACCCGTCTTAAGTTTTCTCCCTGTCCTAGATTCGTAAACTTGGGCTTACTCGCCTTTGTTCGTGATTGGCTATGGGACCAACTATTATCTCTCTCTCTCTCTCTCTCTCTCTCTCTCTCTCTCTCTCTCTGAGCCTTGGCTGTGCACACGGGCTTGCTCAGCTAGATTGGACTCTCTCATAATCGCATCGTAGGTTGAGATTCAAGTCTCATACACACACATAGCCAGTGGCCAATCGCGTTGCTTCTCTCTCTCTCTCTCTCTCTCTCTCTCTCTCTCTCTCTCTCTCACACACACACACACACACACACACACAAACACATGAACACACCACATACACACACACACACACAAGAAGAACGGCTTTCCGAAGAACGGCGTTTTGCAATCACTCGTATAAAAGAGTTGCCTGATACATCCTTGGCCAAAGAGACTTGTTTGGCATCATCCCGAGAGATATTTTGATTAACCACACAGTTTGAGAAAACTTTTACTACATGTTTCATCATGCAAATATTCATGTCTATCTATCAAAGGAGTTTGGTTTTTGTATAAAAAAGACCTATCCAAGTGAAAGAACATCTTTCAAAGGCTTGACAAATGCCTAGCTAATAATGAACGGTGTTGTAAAAAATGCTTCACCAAAACAAAAACAAAAAATATCTCTATCACAAAATATTTACCGAAAAAAATTCCTCTTTCAAGAAGATCCTAGGCCCATAGGACCATTTTCTTTTTACGTCGGGCTACCCTGAGGATAATGCATTCTTAAGATGTTCACAAGACAAGTGGGAAGGCATTAGGCCACTTGCTTTAAGAGTTTGCAGCTTGGCGGATGATAAACACACTTACTTGAAGAAGTAAAAACAACGAAAAACACTCAAAAACTTACCGCACCATGTAAGTGCAAGGGAGGGTTTTTTTTTACTAGTTACATAAGCGTATAAGTTAAGGGAAATAATTTATATACCAAGTTTAGAAATAAGGGAGGGGGCTGATTTGGACCAGGTCAATAGTTGATTTATACCAGCTTTGGATGGGTCAGAATAGGACGAGAAGCCAAAGTGCAGGACGATCAGGCACATAGTTTGAAAGTCAAACTAAGACACATTGAGGGTACATCTAGTTATCAATAGGAATTGTTACTTAGTACATTGCCAGTCACTATGCTATACACTCTTTGAGTAGTTTTGCTTACTTAGATCAAGTGAGACCTAAATTTTATATGTAAGATAGGGGTATGATAGTTTTATTTATTGATTGTTGTATAAGCGTAGAAAGGGGGGTCATATTCCCTAATATGAGTCGTATATAGGGGTTTTATCAAAGTTGACTGCTAACAGGTGGCATCCTGTTTTGTATATAGAGTGAACCTCCATGGGGTGTGTATATCCTCTCAGGAAGAAGGATGCAGTTCTTTCAAAATTTTAGAATTTTGTGGCATTAGTGGAGAATCAGTCTGGCAAGACAGTCAAGTGCTTAAGGTTAGACAATGGTGGTGAGTATGACACTAAAGCCTTTCAAAAAGAAATTGATTCAAAAGAGAGTTGACTGCTCCATATAACCTTCCACAAAAAGGTGTTCCTGAGAGGATGAACTGTACCATACAAGAGAAGTTACATAGCATGTTGTTTAATGCAGAGCTCTCCACAAAATGGTGTAGCTGAGAGGATGAACTGTACCATATAAGAGAAGTTACGTAGCATGTTGTCTAATGCAGAGTTGCCTAATGGATTTTGGGCGGAAGCATTAGCAACTGCTGTCCATCTTATTAATAGATCTCCTAACAAGGCTTTAGATGAGAAGGTACCTGAAGAGATTTGGTCTAGGAATCCACCTTCTTACATGCATCTGATAGTCTTTTGCTATGAAGCGTATTGCCATTTTCCAAAGAAGTTTCAAAGCAAGTTGGATCTTAAGTCAAAGAAATGTATATTTCTTGGCTATGGCAATCCTGGCGAGATGGGTTTCGGTTATGGGATCCTGAAGCTAAAAAGTTAGTTTGCAGCAATGACATATGCTTTCAATGACGCAAAGATGCATAAGAAGCCCGTGCACACAGTGGATGTCAGGAGAGTTATCTTCCAAGAAGATGGAGTTGTCCACAATAGGGCTGAAGTGCCTAATGTTAGACAACAAGTACAAAATCCTCCTATAGTACAAGATGTTGTTGAGGGACAATTGGCTCAAGCAGTTATTAGAAGGTCTACAAGAGTTTCAAGGCTTCTTGATAGATTTACTCCCTCACTGGACTACATTATGTTGATAGATTGCGGAGAGCCTTCCTGCTATAAGGAACCCATGTCAATGAATGACAAGGTGAAGTGGGAGAAAGCTATGCATATCAGAAATGGACTCGTTGCAACAAGAATCAAACTTGCAAGTTGGTTTGAGGTAAAAAGGCATTACCTTGCAAATGGGTGTACAAGCAAGAAATTACCATTAGGAAGAGAATGGGGTCTAGGAGGGCCTCTTTATTTGGCAGTTTAAGGAAGTCAAACCTTTAGTATTAAGAAAGTAATCAAAAGATAACTTTTGAATTCAAATAGGAAAAACGACTAGTTTATTTGAATTCAAAGTTTCCCCCCAAAATGGAATTAATCAAGCTGGTAAAACCATATCATGTAGCATATCTATGGAAAGAGCTCAACGTGTAGATTCCAGATCTATGATCTCCACTCAAATTGGAGATCATATGTGGGAGTTATGGAAGGCCAAAATTCATATAGCTTTCCACCTCCTTTTTGGGAGGAAAAGTGTATCCTTTGACCACTCTTACACATCTCTTACACACCCACCATTATTGCACACATGGCATACACCTATTCGTCAAAATGTTAATCACCTCCAAAAGTTCATGGCAAATAAAGAGGCCCTCGTACACACCATCCTCTTCCTAATGACCTCATGATAATAAACCCAAGTACAAGGCACAACTTGTTGCTAAAGGATTTAAGCAGCAGCAGGGTATTGACTTTGATGAGATCTTTTCTACTGTTGTCAAGACGACTACTTTGTGGTGTGTACTTGCATTGGTTGCTAAAGACCACATGGAACTTGACCAGATGGATGTCAAGACGGCGTTCTTTCATGGTGATCTTCAAGAAGAAGTTTATATACATGAGCCAGAAGGTTTTGTTGAGAAGGGCAATGAAGGCTTGATGTGTCAGTTCGAAAAGACTCTTTATGGTCTAAAACAATCATTAAGGGAGTGGTATCGTTAATTATACTCATTCATGCTCTCTCAAGGCTACAAACGTAGCAATATGGACCATTGCATATACACTAAGCAAGCTACAGATGGTAGTTTACTGATTTTGGTCCTTAATGTGGATGATACATTAATTGCCGAGAAATGCAAGGATGAGATTTTAGCCTTGGAGTCAAAGTTACATGACTTTGAAATGAAAGACATGGGTGAAGCAAGCCATATCCTTGGCATGCACATTAGGCAAGACAAATGCAAGAAATTGGTCAATCTGTGTACATTGCTAAAGTGCTGAAGCGTTTCAATATGGAGAAGGAGAAGGCATTGAGTACTCCATTGCCTCCATATGTGGAACTTTCTAAAAATGATTGCCCTAAGTATGAAGAGGAAAAGGTTGAAATGGCACAGGTGCCTTATTCATCTGCAATTAGGAGTTTGATGTATGCTACGATTGCTACACGTCCTGATATTTCTTTTGCAATGAGAGGTGTCAGTAGATATATGTCAAATCCAGGCAAGAGACATTAGGAGGCAGTGAAAGGGGTTATGCGATATTTGAATGGTACAAAAGACGTGCATTTGCTTTGGAAGAAAGAAAGCATGTGTAATGGGTTACACGGATACAAATTATTCAGAGAGACTTGGACAAGAGAAGGTCCACTTTAGGCTATGTTTTTGAATTCACTAGAGGTGCAGTTTCATGGCGATCTCGTTTGCAAGACTACGCTACATTGTCTACTACAGAGGCTGAATATGTTGCAGCTTCAAAAGCTTGCAAGGAAGCTATATGGCTTGGTCGGCTGGTGGGAGACTTGGGAATCAATGTTGTGATGCATGTGTTACATTGTGATAGCCAAAGTGCTATACAATTGGCAAATAATCTAGTGTTTCATGCAAAGACAAAGCATGTGGATGTGAAGTATCACTTCATTCGTGAGGTGCTTGAGGACAAGTGATTGCAGCTTGCCAAGATTCACACCACTAAGAATCCTGCTGATCTTAACTAAGGGCTTACCTTCAGAGCCGTTTGCACATTGTTGGGCACTCATGGGCATTGGGTAGATGATCATGGTCATTGTCTACCTGTATTGTATGTATATATACATTGTCACCCCAGCTTAAAGGCACGTTGTCCTTAAAGTGGGAGGTTGTTAGGGTGGTGAAGCCCAATGTGCCATGCCTGAGTGTTGGGCGGCCGGAGACTAACCGGGAACTAATAGTGACCATTCATTCTACATAAAACAATAAGGATTCATAACCCTAACACTATTGTGTTTGAAGTCCACCCAAAAATGTGTCTCCTCTCTTCTTCTCTCTTCTCCACTGCTGCACACACACACACACACGCTCTTGCACGCGCACTTCACATGAAACCTTGCAGGGGTGGATATTAGTTTGCTTTCCCTACCCCCACAAGGTTTGAGGTCCATCTGCTCCTGTCTCATTGGTCAAGAGCGACACAATTGTCAATTTTTTGGCTTTGGGCTCGCCAAGGGCCCAACGACCAAAAGTTGGTGATTGTGCCACCCTAGATAGTAAAGATGGATTGCATTTCCCATGAAAGTTTCCAAGTATGGAGATTAGTGTACTTCCACTGTCCTTGAAAAGATTCATGGCCATCAGTTGCCGTCTCATTGGTCTAGGGTGGCACCATCACCAATTTTTTGGCTTTCGGCTCGCCAAGGGCCCAAGGACCAAAAGTTGGCGATTGTGCCGTCCTAAAACATCGAGACCATCGAGACGGACTACGATGCCCATGAAGCTTTACAAGGAAAGGAATAAGTGTGCTTATCCCACCATTGTAAAGTTTCATGGCCCTCTGTTGCCATCTCGTTGGTCCAAGGTCGCACAATCGTCAATTTTTTGGCTTTGGGCTCGCCAAGGGCCCACAACCAAAAGTTGGTGATTGTGTTGTCCTAGACCATTCAGACGGACTGCGATGTCCATGAAACTTTACAAAGGTAAAAATTAGTGTGTTTCCCCCATGCTTGCAAAGTTTTATGGCCATTGGCTATCGTGTCCTCGGTCTAGGGTGGCACAATCTCCATTTTTTTTGGCTTCGGGCTCACCAGGGGTCCAACGACCAAACTTTCGCGATTATGTTGCACTCGATCATAGAGATAGACATCGATGTCCATGAGTCTTTGTAGGGGTGAAGGTTAGTGTGTTTCCCTTACTTGCACAAAGTTTCATGGACATCCGCTCCAATGTCATTGGTCTAGGCTGTCAAAATTGCCAATCTTTTGGCTTTTGGCTCACCAAGGGACCAACGACCAGAATTTGGCGATTGTACCATCCTAGACAGTCAAGACGAACTGCGATGCACATGATACTTTGCACGGATGAGGATTGGTGTGCTTCCACCACCACTTCCAAGTTTCATGGCCATCCATTTTTATCTCATTCGTCTAGGGTGGCACAATCGCCAATTTTTTGGCTTTGGGCTCACCAAGGGTCTAACGGCCAAAATTTGGCGATTGTGTTTCCCTAGACCATTGAGCGGATTGCGGTGCCCATGATACTTTGTAAAGACACATATTAGTGTGATTCTCCCACCCTTCAAAAGTTTCATCACCCTTTGTTGCTATCTCCTCGGTCCAGGGTGGCAAAATCGCCCATTTATTGTCTTTGGGCTTACCAAGGGTACAACGACCAAAAGTTGATGATTGTGCCACCCTAGACTGTCAAGATGGATTTCTATGCCCATGAAAATTTTCATGAGAAAGAGTTAGTGTTCTACCCCTATGGGTGAAAATTTTCATGGCCATCCATTGCCGTATCGTTGGTCCATGATGGCCCAATCACCCATTGTTTGGCTTTGGGCTTGCCAATGGCCCAACGACCAAAAGCTAGTGATTGTGCCAGCCTAGACCATCAAGATGGATTGTGATGCCCATGAAACTTTGCACAAACAAAGATTAATATACTTTCTCCTCCCTTGCAAAGTATCATGGCCATCCGTTACCATCTCGCCGGTCCAGGGTAGCACAATCGCCAATTTTTTGGCTTTGGGCTCGCCAAGGGCCCAATCACCAAAATTTTGCAATTGTGTCGTCCTAGACCATTGAAACGGCCTGCGATGCCCATGAAACTTTGTATGGACATTCTCCCCTTTTTCTTGTAAAGTTTCATGGCCATTTGTTGTCGTCTTCTCGATCAAAGATGGCACAATCACCAATTTTTTGGCTTCGGGCTCGCCAAGGGTCCAATCGCAAAAAGTTGGCGATTGTGCCACCTTGCACCGTCGAGACGGACTTCGATGCTCATGAAACATTACAAGGGTGGAGAATTAGTGCAATTATCTTGACCTTGCAAAGTTTTATGGCCATCCATTGTCGTATCCTTGGTCCAAGGTGGCACAATCGCCAATTTTTGGCTTTCGGCTTCCTGAGGGCCCAACGACCAAACATTGGGGATTGTGCAACCCTAGATCGTCGAGACGGATTGCGACGCGCATAACTTTGCATGGGTAGGGTATTAGTGTGGTTTACCCACCCTTATAAAGTTTCATGGCCATCTGTTGTTGTCTCGTCGATCCAGGGTGGCACAATCTCCAATTTTTTGGCTTTGGGCTCGCCAAGGGCCCGGCGACCAAAATTTTGCGATTGTGCAGTCCTAGATTATAGGGACAAACTATGATGCCGATGAAACTTTGTAGAGGTGAATATTAGTGTTATTCTCCTATCCCTAGAAAGTTTCATTGACATCCGCTATTGTCTCGTTGGTCTAGGGTGGAACAATCACCAATTTTTGGCTTTGGGTCGCCAAGGGCACAACGGCCAAACTTTCGCGGCTGTGCCGCCGTAGATCATAGAGACAAATTGCGATGGCCATGAAAGCTTGTAGGGGTTAATATTAGTGTGCTTTCCCTACCCCCACAAGGTTTCATGGACATATACTTTTATCTCATCGGTCCAGGGTATCACAATCTTTTGGTTTTGATCTCTCGCCACAAGGGTGGCAGTGACTAAAATTGGGTGATTGTGCGATCCTTGACTGTCAAGACGAGCTTCGATGCCCATGAAAATTTCTAGGGTCTACAATTCATGTTCTTCCACCACCCTTGCAATGTTTCATGACCATTCATTGCCGTCTCATTGGTCTTTGGTGGCACAATCGCCAATTTTTTAGCTTTGGTCTCGCAAAGGGCCCAACGGCTAGTAGTTGGCGATTGTGCCATCCTAGATCGTTGAGATGGATTGTGATGCCCATGATACTTTTCAAGGGTAGGTATTAGTGTGATTTGCACACCCTTGAAAGTATCATGGCGCTTCATTTCTGTCTCGTTGGTCCAGGGTGGCACAATCCCCAAATTCTTGGCTTTGGGCTCGCGAAGAGTCCAACGGCCAAATGTTGGCTATTGTGCCTCCCTACACTATCAAGACGGATTGTGATGCCCATGAAACTATGGAGGGATAGGGACTAGTGTGCTTTCCTCTCCACTACAAAGTTTCATGGCCATCCGTTTCCGTTTTGTTGGTCTAGGGTGGCATGATCTCTAATTTTTTGGTTCTGGGCTTGCTAAGGGCCCAATGACCAAAATTTTACAATTGTGCCGCCCTAGATCAAAGAGACGGAGTGTGATGCCCATGAAAATTTGCAAGGGTGGAGACTAGTGTGCTTCCCCCGCCCGTACAAAGTTTCAAGACCATCCGTTGTTGTATCATTGGTCGAGGGTGGCAGAATCGCCAATGTTTTGGCTTTAGGCTCACCAAGGGCACAACGACCAAAATTTGGTTATTGTGCCGCCCTAGACAGTTGAGACAAATTGTGATGCCCATGACACTTTGTAGGTCTAGGTGCTAGTGTGGTTACCCCACCCTTGACAATTTTTATGGTCCTCTGTTGTGGTCTTGTGAGTCCAAGGTGACACAATCGCCAATTTTTGGCTTTGAGCTCAATGGTGCATGCAAAGTTGGTCAGAGCTAGAAGTGGTGTCAAAAGTAGTGCAAAGGGGGCCTATAGGTGTGGGTCCAAGTGTTCAAACTGGTATGAGAGGCCTAGACAGGCAAGGGCTGGTGGAAATGTATGCATAATGTGGTTTTTTGGGCCAAAAAGGCTCGAGGGAAGGCCAATTGGGAAAGCAGGTCCAAGTTTTTGAAGTGCATCTATAATGCCCAAGAATGTAGTGCTCAAAATGCTTTAGAAGCTCGTCCAAACGGCTCCTCGATGTAAAAGATATAGAGATTCAAAGTGAAGTTTTTGGAGATCAAGGACGAGTAGGGAAGATGGTGATAGATGGCCAAAGCTTATGTCAACGGATAAGATTGAAGAGTTCAAGTTAGCAAGCATACGTATCTTCTTGGATTGTCAACTAGAGCTCCAGAGGGAAAGATATGGCCGGTTAAATGTTTGTCAGGAGCTAGTTATGGGCAAATTTTCTCGATTTGGAAAGTGTTCCAACTTGGAATTTTTGGGCCATGACTCGGTTTTCGACTGTCATGTGCACTATGTGGGCTTAGCCAAAATTGACGGCTTGTCAAACGGATCCCTGAAGGCCAAGCTGCTGCAATCAAAAGTTGGTGCCAGAGGGCGGCAGTGCAGTGCGAGGCAATTTTTTTTGTTTTAATGGCCTCAAAAGATGGGCTCGAGAAGTCAAATGGTGTTAGGACTTGTGTGGGTTGTAGCTGGGTACTGGATCTACCAACAATGCTTGAGGGTTTGGCGGCTTAGTTATTGAGTAGTAAATGCCAAGGCTGTGAAGGAAGGCCCAAAAAAGGGATTGCTTGTGGAAAATTCATGAAATTGGGAAACCTTTTCAAGGGGTTTAAGGCCTGGTGCTCTGTGGCCCTACCATGTGGTAGACATATCATCCCATATACGTGCAAGCAATCTCTCATAGGGCATGGTATGTATACAAGGGCGTGGCCCCCCTCATAAGAAACGAGTAGAGAGAGAGGGGAGCTCTTGGTGAGAAGATATGTCATCGGTGGCCCTACCCTTCACTGGCGCCGTGCCAGCAGCGATGGTAGATATCGATGGTGCTAGCAGCCACTAGGCAGTGTTGCTTGTGTGGCGATGATGATGATGTGGCATTTTAGTAGGGGCGGTGCCCTTTTATATTGAGGATAAGAGCGTGCTCTTGGGTTGTCATGATGCCATGACTACCAAGAGAGCTTAATGAGGTGCTTCCCATGCAAGCGGGTGGAGGGCACTATCGAACTGTCATTGAACTATCACATATGCTAAAAGTGAACATATAAAGGAGGCAAAAAAGGGGTCAAAACAAACTTAACAAGTTGGAGGAGTCCAAGGAAAAAAAACATCCCACTTTTTTGATTTTGAATGTAAATCCCCTATAAGAGGGAGAATTGAAAAAAAATTAAGGGCTTTTTGGTGGGTGAGTTTGGGGGTGTAGTTCTTGCTCTGTGTAATCCATGAAGCAGTTGTAATTGTTATACAAGAATTGTGGCTAAGTGTGGTGGATAGAGGACAACCAAGAGGAGCAAGAGGCAGGGCAAGGTTGCTGCCTCTCAGGTGCTATAATTGCAGTGAAGAAGGGCATTATGCATTAGACTAGCCTCATCCGCCGAGGGAAATAAGTGATATCTTCCAGTTGTTTGGTAGAGGAAGAGGTCAAGTACACCTTAATGGACCAAGAGAGCAGGTGGTTGAGAATTCAATGTAGCCAGCTCCTTTGGATGGCGGTGAAGTCCCTAGGGTGAACATCATCGGTGTGGATAAGCACGATGGTTGAGGTTTTGGCCAACAAAAGGGTAAGAATGGTAAAGGAAACAGAAATCGAGTGGGATACTAGAGCCTGTAAAGTCAAAGAGAAAGTGTACGAGTGCAGGGAGAAGCCAAAAATTAGAAAGAAGAGAAGGCATCACAAGATTAAGCAAGCAGATTTCCAACTAGGGCGCAACTATCCAGAATATGATTTGGTAAGTGACGTGCAGAACCAAAAGGCTAACATAACTTTTAGTCAGTTGTTGGCTTTGAATCCTAAACTTAGAAGGTGGTGGTCTACGAGTGTGAGCACAAGGCACTTAGGGTGGGTAACCCGCCATATGTTCTTCCTTTGGTGGATGTCGTCATTGACAAAAGGATGTCATCATTGACAAAAATATGCATATTCAAGCCTAAAGAGATGGTGGAGCACAAGTTTGTGTCATGACGTAAACAGAAATGATGGAAATAGGTGTTAAAGAGGTTGCCAAGTCAAACGTGTGCATGAGGATGGCCAACCATGCTAAAGCTAGGTGTTTGGGCGTGGCTCATGATGTAAGAGTGAAAGTGATGGGCATTGAGTGCCTAATCAATTTCTTTGTGATGAAAGCAGGTGATAATGCATACCTTATTATGTTAGGTAGGTTGTGGCTATTGACAATTATAGGTGTCAAAGAGGATTGGAGAGTAGGGTGTTCACCTTGCCTGATAAGGAGAGAGGAAGACAAGTGGTGCTAGATCTAAAGAACAAAGAGAGACATTTCCATCCCATTGCGGCAAAAGACGAGGATGACACCACGAGCTATGAATATGAGATGGAGACCGCATATGATGAAGGCTATATAGATACAAAGGAAGATGAAAGTGAAGATGATATGCTCAAGATTGATACTGATTTGTTTGGGGTCACTATAGAAGACTCTTGTGCGAAAGAGGAGGTGCAACCGTAGGTTTCATGGAATAGGTACGGAAGAAGTGGTCAATATGCTAAGTAAGAGAAAAGATATCTATGTCCAATTATGTGCCTCCTTTCCAAATTTGTTTGCAAAGGAGTGCAAGGATTTGCAAGGAGTAAAGGGTGTTGAGCACAAGATAATCCTCAAGGAAGGGTACAAGCTTAAAGTGCAAAAGCTGGGTGAAATTCAAAAGGAAGCCCTTTGGTAGGAGATCAATCAACTATTGGGATGCAGGTATTATATACCCCATGAAGGAATTTGAGTGGGTTTCCCTAGTGGTTATCACTACTAAAGATAATGGGAAGTGGCAGGTGCGTGTCGACTACAAACCGTTGAATGCAGCAACCAAGAGAAATCACTACCTGTTTCTGTTTCACGATGAGATCCTAAACCAGGTAGCTGGCCATGAGAGGTATTCCATCATGGATGTATTTTCAGGTTACTTTTAGATAGGGATTGCTTTTGAAGACCAACTAAAGATGACATTTATTTCTCCATGGTGATGATTTGCCTATTGTAGGATGCCATTTGGGCTAGTAAATGCCTATGCCACCTTTTAGGATTGGATGAAAAGGGTGTTTGGCCCATACTTGGGCAGGTTCATTAGGGTTTTCATGGATGACATTGGGTGTTATAGATCAAGGGTGGATCATTTGTCAAAGTTGCTGCTTTTTTTTCAAAGGCTTGATGAAGAAGGAGGCCAATTGAACCCCAAGATGTGTAAGTTAGCACAACCTCAAACATCATTATTGGACCATGTGATGTTGCAGAACGAAATTGAGACGGATTTGAAAAAGGTCAAAGCTCTAGTCTTGATGGAGCCTCCTTCCAGTGCTCTGGGTTTTGCATCGTTCATGCATAGGTTGAAGTATATATTGAGGTTTTTTTGCATGTTGTCACAATATGTATACCCCCTTCAAAAGAGAGTGCAGTAGGTGCATGGTTTTGAATAAGATGAAGAAGCTCATGAAGCTTTTGATGAGGTGAAGGAAATCCTATGCCAATTGCCAACGGTGTGTCCACCCAATCAAGAAGATGATTTTTATGTTGCCATGACGGTAGGAATGGTGGCTATTAGGGTGGTACTGCTGCAAAAGGAGGGAAGGAGCTATAAACCTATCTATTTTGAAAGTAGAATGATAAGTCTTAGAGAGGTGGCCTACATCGAAGCAGAGTAGTGGGTCATGGCCTTCGTTTTTTCCTGTAGAAGGTTCAAGGTGTATCTCCTCCTATGGAAGTTTTGTGTGTTGAAGACCAACAATTTGTTGCCAGAAGTAGTGCTGCACTTAAAGCCAGGAGAGCGGATCATGAAGTGGGTGATAGAGCTACATGAATTTGAGTTTGAGTTCAAGGTCTAACATACAAGTCAGTCTCACTTGGAAAATATTTTGGTCAGCAAGGTCATTGATATGACAATCTATCCCAGGGTGGTGTAGGATGAAGCTAAGAAGCTAAGAAGGAACCTGATTTAGTAGAATCTTTTACCATGTGGTTTGATGTCACGTATAGGAGGGTGATATAGATGGCAACTGGAGGTGTGATGATATGGGACGCACTTGGCAAACTAATTATTTCAAAGTCTTATGACTTAGAAGACATTCATGCCAACACTGAGGTGGAGTATCCCACTTTACACTTGGGATTGAATTAGCGTGTTCAGTTTGGTATTTCCATGTCGGTGGTGAAAGGAGATGCTTTGTTGGTCATCAAGCAGTTGCCAAGCCAATGGCAGATGAAACGGGATTTGTTGAAGAATTGGTTCTATGCCATTAAGAAGTTGTTTAAGTTTTATGAAGAAGCTCAATTCAAGCATGTTAAAAGGGAGCAGAACCAAGAAGCGTATCAGCTAGCAAGCAACAAGGTGCAAGTATAGGTTACATGTATATATGTGGCTCCGGCCACCTATGATGGCCGTGAAACTTTAAAAGAAATTGAAGACTTTTTGAGCACAGGTCAGTGTTCAAAAAGGTTATCCAAGGTGAAGAGGTGGAGGATAGTGCAAAAATCTTGCAAATTTACATTGATAGGGGAGTATCTAATGACCTATGGACTAGATGAAATACTGCAGAGGGTGCTTTATAAAGAAGAAATCGGTATGGTTCTACAACAATGTCATGAGGAAAGTGGACATCAGGGTAAAGACCAAGTTCTATTTTGAGTTCTAATTTCAAGTTTTTGATGGCCTTCGGTAGTAGGTGATGTGCACTATTGGTGCAAAACTTGCCATGAATGCCAGACTATGGGTGAGAGGAGACTGATAGCTGAATCATAGGGGGCTATCATTGCCCATAACGCTTTTGAGAAGTGGGGTTTGGAAGCCATTGGTCCACTCCCGAGGTTGGCAAGTGGGAAGAAATACATTGTGGTGGCTATGGACTACCTTATTAAGTAGGTCAAGGCCAAAGTTGTGAAGGAGGTAAATGCTCATGTGGTAGCTGAGTTTGTTTTTGAGAACATATATTGTTGTTTTTGGGTACCATGGGTGCTCGTGTCAGATAGAGGACAAGGATATAGAAGCAAGCTCATGCGGGCTTTAGTATAGAAGCTAGGCAACCAATGCTGGTTTTCTTCACCTTATCATCCTCAATGCAATGGTCTAGTAGAGAATGCAAATGTTCAGATCATAAAGATGCTGACAGGAAATAGAGTGGGAAGTGAGTCTCAAAAAGTGTTTGTGGGTGTACAGGATGTCCTACAAAGTGGCGACCAATTTTACTCCATTTGAATTGGTCTATGGTAAGGAAGTGGTGTTGCTAGTGCATATACAACTAGGTGCTTTAAAAGGGATGTGGCGAGTCAATGCCACACAATAGGGGATGCTCCAGGATCAAATTGTCGATCTCCAAGCTTTGTAGATGAATAGGGAGGCAACTACGGATTATTATGCAAAGTAGCGGAAGAAATGGATTGCTAAGTTTAATCAGAGCTTGCATGATAAGAAGATAGAAAAAGGGGATATGGTGATGAAATACGAGAATTACTTGGATTTTACCTTTAAAAAGAAGTTCAAAAATAAATGGACGGCTCCGTACAAGGTACAAAAATCCATCAACTGATGAGAGCTAATGGAAGACTGCTTAGAAACAGGGTGAATGGGGTGCATCTTAAGGTATTTCCCTACAAAATATCATGGGCATTGCAATCTGTCTCAATGGTCTAGGGTGGCACAATCGCCAAATTTTGGCGGTTGCGGCCTTAGCGAGCCCAAAGCCTAAAAATTGGCGATTGTGCCATCCTGGATTGATGACATATCAACTCATGAACACGAAACTTTGTGGGGGTGGAGGAATTACACTAATCCACACCCCTAAAATTTTTTATGGGCAACGGAGTTCATATCGACGGTCTAGGGCGACACAATCGCCAACTTTTGGGTGTTCGACCCTTCGTGAGCCCAAAGCCAAAAAATTGACGATTGTCCCAACCTAGACAAATGAGACGACATTTGATCTCTTATAAAATTTTTTAGGGGAAAGAGAAGCACACTTATACCCACCCCTACAAAGTTTCATGGGCATCGGAGTCCATCTTGATAGTTTAGGGCGGCACAATCACAAGATTTTCACGATTGGGCCCTTGGTGAGCTTAGAGACAAAAAATTGGCGATTGTGTCATACTGGACGATGAGACGGGAGCATTTGGACATGAAAATTTGTGAGGGTGAAGGAAGAACACTAATACACACCCCTAAAAATTATCATGGACATCACAATCCGTCTCAACAATCTAAGGCGGCACAACCGCCAAATTTTGGCTGTTGGAGCCCAAAGCCCAAAAATTGGCAATTGTGCCACCGTGGACAAATGAGACGGCAATGAATGGCCATGAAACTTTGTAGGGGTGGTGGAATCACACTAATTTCAATTCATGCAAAGTTTCATGGGAAGCACAATTCGTCTTGATGGTCTAGGATGGCACAATCGCCAAATTTTGGGCCCGTTGGCGATCCCCTAGCCAAAAAAATGGCCATTGTGCCACCCTGGACTGACAAGACGGGAGCGAATGGCCATGAAACTTTGTGGAGACTGAGGAGAAACAATAATCTCCACCCTTGCAAGGTTTTATTGGCATTGCACTCTGTCTCTACGATATAGGGTAGCGTAATCACAAAAGTTTGGTTGTTAGGTCCTTGGTGAGCCCAAAGCCAAAACATTGGTGATTGTGCTATCTTGGATAGATGAGAATAGAGTTGGTGGCCATGAAACTTTGTGTGGGTAGAGGAAGCACACTAATCTTGACCCTTGCAAAGTTTCATGGGCATCGGAGTCCGTCTCTACGATCTAGGGCAACAAAACTTTGGTTGTTGGGCCCTTGGTTAGCCCAAAGCCAATTAGCCCAAAGCCAACAAATTGAAGAATGTTCCACCCTCGATCATTGAGACGACAGGGTATGGAACTTTGTATGGATAGGTAAAGCACACTAATCCATACCTCTACAAAGTTTCATGGTCATCGCAATCCGTCTCTACGGTCTAGGACGACACAATCGTCAACTTTTGGTCGTTGGGCCCTTAGCGAGCCCAAAGCAAAAAAGTTGGCAATGTGCCACCCTAGATGGACGAGATGGAAACGAAGGGCCATGAAACTTTGCAAGTGTGGGGGAAGCACACTAATACCCACCTACAAGGTATCATCACCATCACAATCCGACTCAACAGTCTACGGCGGCACAACCACCAAATTTTGGCCGTTGGGCACTTGGTGAGCCCAAAGCCAAAAATTTGGCAACCAATTGTGCCACCCTGGTTCAATGAGACAACAACCAATGGCCATGAGACTTTACAGGGGTGCTGGAAGCACACTAATCGCCATCCGTGCAAAGTTTCATGGGCATTGTAGTTCATCTTGACAATATAGGGTGGCATAATCTCCAAATTCCTGCCTCTACAAAGTTTCATGGCCAGTCACTACCCTCTCATCGGTCCAAGGTCGCACAATCGCCAACTTTTTGGCTTTGGACTTGCCAAGGGCCCAACGGCCAAAATTTGGCAAATGTGCTGCCCTAGACCGTAGAGAAGGACTGGGATGCCAATGAAACGTTGCAAGGGTTGAGATTAGTGTGCTTCCCCCACCCCCACAAATTTTCATGGACATATGCTCTTGTCTTGTTGGTACAAAGTGGCACAATTGCCAATTTTTTGGCTTTGGCCTTGCAAAGGGCCCAACCTGCCAAATTTGACAATTGTGCCATCCTAGATCGTCAAGAGGAATTGTGATGTCCATGGAACTTTGCAAGAACAGAGACTAGTGTGCTTATCCCATCCATGCAAGGTTTCATGTCCATCGGTTGCCATCTCATTGGTCCAGGGTGGCACAATCATCAAATTTGGTATTAGTGTGGGAGAAGGACACTAATACCCACCTACAAGGTATCATGAGAATCACAATCCGACTCAACGGTCTAGGGTGTGGGGGAACCACCAAATTTTGGCCATTGGGACCTTGGTGAGCCCAAATTGGCAACCAAGTGTGCCACCCTGGATAAATGAGACAACAACCAATGGCCATGAGACTTTGCAGGCGTGGTGGAAGCACACTAATCACCATCCGTGAAAAGTTTCATGGGAATTGCAGTTCATCTTGACAATATAGGGTGGCATAATCTCCAAATTATTTCCTCTACAAAGTTTCATGGCCATTCAATACCCTATCATTGGTCCATGGTCGCACAATCGTCAATTTTTTGGCTTTGGACTTGCAAAGGGCCCAACGAACAAAAATTGACAAATGTGCTGCTCTAGACCATAAGAGACAAACTGGGATGCTAATGAAAATTTGCAAGGGTTTAGATTAGTGTGCTTCCCCCGGCCCCACAAAGTTTCATAGACATCTGCTCTTGTCTTGTTGGTACAAAGTGGCACAATTGCCAATTTTTTGGCTTTGGCCTTGCAAAGGGCCCAACCGGCCAAATTTGACGATTGTGCCATCCTAGATAGTCAAGACAAATTGTGATGTCCATGAAACTTTCAATAATGGAGATAAGTGTGCTTCCCCCATCCATGCAAAGTTTCATGGCCATCGGTTGCCATCTCATTGGTCCAGGGTGGCACAATCATCAATTTTTATGCTTTGGGCTTGTTAAGGATCCAACGATCAAAATTCGGTGATTGTGCCGCCCTAGAACGTTGAGATGGATTGTGTAATGAATTTGGCCTATTAACTTGAGAGTAGCAAAAATTAATGAGAGTACTTTTGAGAAATTAGTTTGTGAGCATAGCCGACGAACATAATTAATAGTAGCAACATTAACATAGCATTTAGTTAACTTGGCATGAACAATACTTTTGCAAGAGAGAGAATTTAGAAAACATGACAACAGTTGAGGACCGGATTTATGTGGAGAGGGTCCCCCCTCCAATAGGAATTTTTATTATGATTTATCCCATTAAGAGAGACTTGTTACAATACAATCTTTGTGTTCCTTGTGACCTAAGTGATGCAATGAAGATGGAAAGCTTCATGCATCACAAGAATAACATAAACTTTTAAGAAAAATTTAACTATCCAAGCCTCAGTCTCAAGAAGAGGAAGAAGAAACATTTCATAGGAGAAAGAATTAGCTCCTCACTTATCATAACTCTTCTTGCTAGCATACATAATAGCATAGTAATGAAGATGGAGAAGATGGAAAGCTTAAGCATTGAAGCATGGTTCTTGGTTGGATTTTCACTCCATAGCCAAGAGTGTTGGTGTAGGCTCTCAACCTCTACTTGCTTTGAGAAGGAGAGGGAGCTCTTGCAATTTACACAATGCACAATGAGAGTGTGTGTGAGTGTGTGTGGGAGAGTATACCCCCTAAGCAACCCCCTAGCTTGATTTGGTCACCCCCCCCCTTGTAGCTCATGCTTGAAGCTCATTGGACCCCTCCAAGCCTTGCCAATCACAAGCAGGAGGCATTACAAGCAACAAGGGTAGCGTGGGCTGGGTTCTCACCTCAAGTACAGCCCTAACATCTCAAGCATGACAAGCACCTCAAGCGTCTCAATCATCAAACTGAAGGGATTGTGTGGGGAAATTGATACAATGAACTCAAGGTGGTTTGAAGCTTGAAAAAACCATGGCTATACAAAGTAGAGAGAGAGAGAGAGAGAGAGAGAGAGAGAGAGAGAGAAGAGAGAGACTCACACTCAATAGACCATAGTGTATATACAATATATTTACAACATATATTATTCTCATACACAAAAGGTATTGTTTATGTACGAAAGGTCTCACAGCCAGTATTCGGAAACTCATATCTCCAGGTGCCTTTTCAAAAGGCTACACACATATATGTAATATGTGTCACATCAAAAATTGAACTAGGTGTCGAAGGAGTTCCCATGCGCACATTTCAACCCTCCCCTTGGGCATGTAATACATACTGAAGACCCAATTATCCACACAGGATGACACTATCCACACAGGATGAAAAAATACCTCCCCTTGAACTAGAGAGAGTAGAAACGGATCTTCAAAGTACATCTTTAACGAAAGAAATTTCCCCTTCATCCGCAGTTTCTTCTTCTTGGACTATATGTGCTGCTCCTCTCACTGGCTTCTTTCCTTTGTTGTTATTGCAGCCGCTGCTATCTTGAACTTTTGAATAGCACCTAGAAGTAGGGTGCCCCTTCTTTCCACAAGTGCTACAAAATTTATTGTATAGTAGTCTTTAGCTATATGACCCATTTTACCACAATCATAGCATTTTCGGACGTTGGAAGATGATATGAAATATATGGATGATTCACCTTATCTTGTTATAAAAGCCCCATTTGTCGGTGTAGGTGGATTTTTTTGCTTGCTTTCTTCTGCCTAAAGTGAGCTTACCACATCTTGAAGTGCTGGAGTTGGCTCCTTTTCTTCGAGATTTGTGACTATATGGTCATAGTTGGAAGGAAGTGCACTAAGAAGGACTGCAACTTTGTCGTCTTCTTCTACTTCGCATTGAATGTAGGTCAATTGTGTAATCATGCTTTTCAGCCTATTGACCAAACTGGCTATGTCTTCCCCCTCAAGAATAGTGAGTGTGTAAAGTTTCCTTTTCAAGTTAACCTTACTTCGTTTTTCTTTAGTCCCAAATTTCTCTTCTAGAACTCGCCAGGCTTCATATACATGTATGCACTCATCTATAAAATGTACATAATGGTCATGGAGTGTAGTTATTATTATGCCAAGTGCATGTTCATCTTTTTCTTGATTGAGCGTAGTGGAAGCCCTGGTTTCTGTGCCTTCGTGATCACCGAGAGATGTTTTTACTACGGCCCCTAATGTTTTCTTCATTAAGTATCCTCTTAGCTTACTCTTCCAGGTATGGAAACCCTCCCCATTAAATTTTATGATTCCTTTCTCTTTCATGGTGCAAGTGCTCGTGAAAGATGTCAGAGACTTGGTCTTACCGTCAGAGAGACTCTCTCTATGGCAGTGTCTTGCCCATTTTACAAAATAGTGTTAGGAAATATGACGTAGCTAGGTAGATATTTGAGTCGACTACTTAATGGAGAGAGATAGATTTCATACACAAGAGATTATAGAGTAGAGAGAGAGAGAGATAGATTTCGTACACAAGAGATTATAGAGTAGAGAGAGAGAGAGAGAGAGAGAGAGTACACACGATATACGTGGTTCACTCAATGTGGGCTACGTCCACGGGAAAGCAGCCACTCAATGGCTTTAGTACTTCAAAACAAGAAGTAGTTTACAAAGGGATTATACCCTTAATAGAGCTCCCACCTTGGTTCACTCTCACCACCTCACACTCACCTTGTTGCATCAACTTCACACTATGAAATGTGTGTAGAAATGGCCTCCTTTTATAGGCCAAAAGGGCTGCCCTCTCTCATAAGAGGCAGCCATGTGTAGCCGCCCTTGTGTAGATAAGTCCAAATCGGACCCTCCAATCCGCCCATGTGTGGCCTCCTTGAGAAGACAAGTTCGCTTTTGAATTCGGCAACTGGCCATTGAATTCCGACCACCAGCCACCGGCCACCATCCAACTCGCCAACCGACAGTCGTTTTTCGACCACTTTTCGACCGCCATCCGGCCATAATATTTCAACGAAAAAGAATATTTCGACGAAGGAAAAAAAGTCAATAATATTCCCTAAAGTTGCCCCCGAATTTTGGCCATGAAAATTTTGGTTTCCGACGAGTGATTCCTTCACCCACAATGGCTTCTCCTCATAATGGGGGCCTTACAAATGTGCCTTTTTACCACAAAAAATTACAAGGAGTAAATCAGGCTCCATACTTAACAACCTCCCACTTGGAGACTGATCTCCAAACCAAACCTGTGACTGCTTTTTATCCTGGCTTCTTATCCTTGAATGCCGATTGAAGATGAGCAAAAGCTCAACTTCTCCTTGTTGACCACCTTTGTAAACATGTCTGCATGATTTTCACTTGTATGCACCTTTCCTAGCTTTAGTTGTCCCTCTTCCAAAAGAGTGTGTATGAAGTGATATCTCACCTCAATGTGCTTTGTTCTTGAATGAAAGGCTGAGTTAGTGATTTGGCTATCACTGTACAAGACACAATTGTCTTGTTTGAATCCAAGCTCTTCTAAGAATCTGTGAAGCCACATAATTTCTTTGCTTGCCTCCGTCATTGCTACATACTCTGCTTCCGTGGTAGAAAGTGAGACCACTTTCTGCAGCTTTGAAGCCCATCTTACTACTGTGCCTCCAACCGTGAAGACATAGCCAGTAGTGCTCCTTCGAGTATCTTTGTCACCTGCCATATCTGCATCAGCATACCCTTCTAAAAAAATATCAGTTCCTCCAAAATACAAAGCATTTGTTGTTGTCCCTTTTGGATACCTAAGTATGCACTCCACAGCTTGCCAGTGTTCTTTACCTGGGTTGTCCATGAACCTACTCACAACTCCCATTGCATGTGCAATATCTGGCCTTGTCCAGACCATAGCATATATTAGAGAACCTACTGCTGCAGCATATGGAACTTTAGACATATAGGCTATCTCCTCTTATTTCTTTGGACACATATCCTTCATTAGTTTAAAGTGACCAGCCAAAGGTGTAGAAAGTGGTTTTGCATTTTGCATTGCAAACCTTTCTAGTACCTTCTTGATGTAATCCTCTTGAGATAGCTTTATTGTCTTCTTCGTCCTGTCCCTTGATATTTTCATACCAAGTATCCTCTTTGCAACACCTAAATATTTCTTTGAAAAAGATTTAGACAGCTCCTCTTTTAGGTCTTTGATGTCCTGCATGTTAGCACTTGCAATCAGCATGTCATCAACATACAACATTAGGATGATGAACTTCCCATCTCCCAAATTCTTTGTGTAGACACAATGATTTGAGTTTCATCTTCTGAATCCATGATCCAACATCCATCGATCAAACTTCAAGTACCATTGTCTTGATGCTTGCTTTAAACCATACAAGCTTTTCTTTAATCTGCAAACCTTTTTCTCCTTACCTTTTACTTCATACCCCTTTGGTTGAAGCATGTCAATTTCCTCCTCTAAGTCACCATGAGGGAATGCCGTATTTAGATCCATTTTCTGAAGATCAAGATCATGAGCAGCCACAAGGCTTAAGACAAGCCTAATTGAGTTCATTTTTACAACAGGAGAAAATATTTCATTGAAGTCAATACCTTTGTTTTGAGAAAGCCCTTTACCACAAGCCTAGACTTGTACCTTTTCTTCCTACCTTCTTCTTCCTTCAGCTTGTACACCCATTTAATTTGAAGTGCTCGCTTACCTTTAGGAAACTCAACCAACTCCCATGTTAGGTTGCGATGTAGTGAGTCCATCTCCACTTGCATGCTTTTTGTCCATTCTTCTTTGGATTCGTGTTTCATAGCTTCTTCGTATGATTCCGGCTCTCCAGAATCTGAGATCAAGAGATGTTTGAAGGAAGGAACAAACCTTTCTGGAGGTCTACTTGCTCTTGTAGATCTTTGGGGAATAGATTGAGGCTCCTCATTTGGTTGATGTTGTTGCACATTGTCACCGTTTGCAGTCCTTGAGTCTTCACAGTCCTCAAGATCCATGTACTCATCACCTGTTTCTTTTGTTTGTTTTCTTTCCAAGTAATCTTTGTACATATTTTGTTCGTTAAAAATTACATCCCTACTCCTTAAGATTTTACCATCTTCAAGATTCCATAGCCGATACCCAAAGTCACCTTCTCCATAGCTAATGAAGAAACACTTTTTGGACTTTGCATCTAGCTTTGATCTTAGGCTTCTATCTATGTGCATGAAAGCCTCACACCCAAACACTTTGAGCAATGCATAATTCATCGGTTTACCTGTCCATGCCTCTTCTGGAACTCCCCTATCCAATGCTGTTGAGGGTGACCGGTTGATTAAGTACACAGACGTACTTACAGCTTTCGCTCAAAGCTCAAGCGGTAGGCGTGCATGTAGCCGCATGCTTCATGCTCGCTCCATGATTGTCCTGTTCATACTTTTCGAAATCCCATTTTGTTGAGGTGTCCTTGGGGTTGTCCTTTGCCTCTGAATGCCCTTGCTAGCACAAAAGCTTTCAAAAGCTTGGCCACAATATTCGCCTCCATTGTCGGAGGCATTTAACCTTGGTACTTGTTTCATTCTCCACAAAGGCTTTCCACCGTTGAAATATGAAAAATACATCAGACTTATTCTTCATGACATAAACCCATTTTTTTCTAGTCTCATCGTCTATGAATGTTACATAGTACAATGAGCCACCAAGTGATGGTGTACTTGCAGGACCCCAAACATCAGAACGAACAAACTCAAGTTTTTTATTTTTTCTTTCATTTCCAAATTTTTGAAATTTTACCCTCTTTTGTTTACCATAAACACAATCTTCACAAAACTCTAAGTCCACTTCTTTCAAACATGGCAGAAGCTTCTTTGTTTGAAGGATTTGCATTCCTTTGGCAATCATATGCCCAAGCCGGTAGTGCCACACCACACTGTGAACTTTTGTAGTTGCTGCACAAGCTGAAGGTTGCGTGCTCATAGTACACAAGTAAAGTGTACTGACCTTTTCTCCCTTGGCAACCACCAAAGATCCCTTTGAGATCTTCCACCGTTTGTTTCCGAATGCAATGTTGTGACCTTCATCGTCCAATTGTCCTGTAGAGATCAAATTTTTTCGAAGAGAAGGAACATTAGCAGTTTTCACGAAAACTGTACCTTTGCCAACAATCTCACAAGCTTCATCATCTCCTAAGTATACATACCCAAACTTACCTTTGGTGTAATCTTGGAAATGTTTCTTGTGTGGTGTCGCATGGAATGAAGCCCTGAAATCTACTATCCAAGAATTAGACCTTGTCTAATGAGAGAATTAGAGCATCTTGATCTACTTTACGTGCCACATTTTCCTCCGATGTTGTCTTTTTGTCTTGAGACTCGTCTCCTTATTCTTCTTGGACCAGAAATCCTTCTTGACGTGGCCCTTCTTGCCGCAGTTCCAACATTCAAGAACTGACTTTGTGCGTGACTTGCTCCGTCTTGAGCAATCACGACCCTTTTGGTTTTTTAACTTCTCCTTAGGCCTTCCTCTTGTTTCCACTAACAATGCAGCAGCTGATGATTCTCCTGTGCTTCTCCTTTGTATTTCCTCGCTTAGGAGAACACCCACAACATCATCAAACTTAAGAGTATTTGTGCCAGAAATAGAATTACTTACAACCATAGATAGTATAAGGAGAGCTCGCACTTCGTCATCGAAATTGATTTTCACCGATCGAAGTTGCCTTATGTTTGTGTTAAAGTCATTTAGGTGTTCTGCAACTGAACCATTCTCTACCAACTTTAGATTGAACAAGTGCTTCATAAGAAATACCTTGTTGGATGCTGATGGTTTCTCATAGAAGTCGTCAAGTGACTTCATCAATTCCTCCGTGGTCTTCATCTCTGAAACATTGAAGGCCATCGTTGACACCAAGCTTAACCGGATTGTTCCCAATGCCTTTTGATCAAGGATAATCCATGCTTCATCTACCATTGTTGCAGGCTTCTTCGCAAGACCGCCTAGTGGCAAATAGAGGTCCTTCTGGTAGAGATAGTCTTCAATCTGCATCTTCCAATGTTGGTAGTTTTTTCCGTTCAACTTCTCAATCTTGAGCTTCCCTTCCTCCGCCATAACTCCCACTCAATTCAAGGAATCCTTTCCTTGAGATAATTTAGCTACGAGAAAACCTTGCTCTGATACCAGCTGTTGGGAAATAAGACGTAGCTAAATAGATTTTTGAGTAGATTACTTAATGGAGAGAGATAGATTTCACACACAAGAGATTATAGAGTAGAGAGAGAGAGAGAGAGAGAGTACACAAGATATACGTGGTTCACCCAATGTGGGCTACGTCCATGAGAAAACAGCCACTCAATGGCTTTAGCAATTCAAAAGAAGAAGTAGTTTACAAAGGGATTAAACCCTTGATAGAGCTCCCGCCTTGCTTCACTCTCACCACCTCACACTCACCTTGTTGCATCAACTTCACACTATGAAATGTGTGTAGAAATGGCCTCCTTTTATAGGCCAGAAGGGCTTCCCTCTCTCATGAGAGGCAGCCATGTGTAGCCGCCCTTGTGTAGATAAGTCCAAATCAGACCCTCCAATCCGGCCATGTGTAGCTGCCCTTGAGAAGACAAGTCCGCTTTTGAATTCGGCCACCGGCCATTGACTTTCGACCACTGGCCACCGGCCACATGAGCAACCGATCGGTCGTTTTACGACCACTTTTCGGCCACCGTCCGGCCATAATATTCCGACGAAAAGGAAAAAAAAAGTCAGTAATATTCCCTAAAGTTGTCCCTGAATTTTGGCCGTCAAAATTTTGGTTTCCGATGAGTGATTTTCCTTCACGCATGATGGCTTCTCCTCATAATGGGGGCCTTACAAATGTGCGTTTTTACCACAAAAAATTACAAGGGGTAAATCAGGTTCCATACTTAACAAATAGTGCAGTTTTGAGCTTAACAATTTTGATTTGTGAAGTCACTCTTCTCTTGTGAGAAGT
The DNA here is from genome assembly GCF_014529385.1 of Adiantum capillus-veneris. Taxonomy (NCBI): domain Eukaryota; kingdom Viridiplantae; phylum Streptophyta; class Polypodiopsida; order Polypodiales; family Pteridaceae; genus Adiantum; species Adiantum capillus-veneris. The sequence continues at coordinate 96,162,690 of NC_140931.1, read as the reverse complement.
ACCTCTTCACTAAATCCTTAAAGTAAAAAGGATGCCTTCAAGAACAAGAATAAATGCTGAAAAGCTTGATGTGGTGCTTTGTTTAGCCAAGCTTTTTTTTTTTTTTTAGCTAGCAGGATTGCCCCCTTGAGTAAACCTTGAAGAGTCTTACACGGAAGTCACAACTTGCAGAGCTTTACACAGAAAGAGTCGTTGGCTAGAAAACCCCTTGAAGGGCCTCGTCTCAAGAGAAACTCTTAAAGTACTAATGTTTTCGTCAAACCTTGGACAAGTAGGGTTGCCTTCTCGACGGGACCTCCAGTTGAAAGGCGAGTAGTGAGGGTGTGTGGGAAGCACTTTAGGCGGAGGCCCAAAAAAAACAAATTGATTTTAATGCAATATAAGGCAAAGACAAAACAAGACACACAAAAAACGGATTTTCGATGACTGTGATAGGCAAGCAGCAACTGTCCAAGGAGGAAATGCTATGCTTTATAGTTGTTGCATGATCGGAGAGTGTTGGAAGGGTCACTTCAGCATTGTAGTTTCATCCATAGAGCTTGATCATCACGTGATTGAAGCCAGGCAAGGAGGAGTCGACATTTTGTGTGTGTGTGTGTGTGTGTGTGTGTTTGATCATTCTTGGGATCATGCTCACAACGCTTTTATTCACCCAGTGATGCTCCTGTCTCACAGCCTCTTTGCCCGATTTCTCCTTCGGAATGCCCTGCTCTGGTGCACACCGTGTGTGCTCCCCCACCTTGGAATGGCGCTTCCCAACTCGCCTTGCTCAAGGAAATTGCCCCCGACTTCTATTGCTTCTATTTTCTTTGCAATTAAGCCTTTGAAGGCATGGATTTGCTGCTTGACTTTGCTCCCAATTTGCACAACGCTACTTGCAAGCCCTTTCCTAGCACTGAATCAATCCATCTACAGCATTTTGAATGCTCCTCCCTTGCTCACTCAATAGAGTTGCTTGGCCAACACACACCTTGCCTTGCCGATTTACTTTGCAACCTCATTAGTCTCGATTCTTTTCTGTATTGTCGAGATCTACCGAATGCTTCAATTTTCTATTTTATCTTGCTTGACGAGCTACTCGGTTTCTCCTGCAGCTTCAAACTCAAAAGCTTCAAAGGTTCAAGGAGGGATACACACTCGGGATGGAAGCGGGAAGCCGACCAAGCTCTGATGCCAATTGTAGGGATTGTGTGGGGAAATTGATACAATGAACTCAAGGTGGTTTGAAGCTTGAAAAAACCATGGCTATACACAATAGAGAGAGAGAGAGAGAGAGAGAGAGAGAGAGAGAGAGAGAGAGAGAGAGAGAGAGAGAGAGAGAGAGAGAGAGAGAGAGAGAGAGAGACTCACACTCAATAGACCATAGTGTATATACAATATATTTACAACATATATTATTCTCATACACAAAAGGTAGTGTTTATGTACAAAAGGTCTCACAGCCAGTATCCGGCAGCTCATATCTCCAGGTGCCTTTTCAAAAGGCTACACACATATACGTAATATGTGTCACATCAAAAATTGAACTAGGTGTCGAAGGAGTTCCCATGCACACCTTTCACAAACACCTCAAGCATCTCAACCATCTCAGTCATCAGGCACCTCAAGCACCTTAAGCTTAGGCCAGGTTCCCACCTCAAGCCTAGTCCTAGCTTAAAGTACTTTTACACTAACTTTTACACTAACTATTGGAGGTATTCAATGAATCTAACCCTAAGGTCTTATGCTCCATTGGCTAGCCTTGCTCTTTGATAAACCATCTGTCATTTGGGCCTCTTTAGCATTGGCCCCGTGTTGAGATAGATCTATAAGCACATGTCTATATCTTAACCCTTGTTCCCATTTATTCTCCCACATTAAATGCTCAATTTAATATGAGAAGATCATTTGGGTTGGTTAGATATTAGTTTTTATGATAGATTGCAATGTCCATGATACTTTGCAAGGGTATATATTAGTGTGCTTTCCCCACCCTTACAAAGTTTCATGGCCATTTGTTGCCGTCTCGTCGATCTAGGATGTCACACTCACCAATTTTTTAGTTATGGGTTTGTCAAGGATCCAACGACAAAAAGTTGGTGATTGTGCCATCCTAGACCGTCGAGACGGACTACGATGCCCATGAAAATTTTCTAGGGAAATAATAAGTGTGCTTCCCCCGTCCTTGAAAAGTTTCATAACGTGGATGGCCATGAAACTTTGCATGGGCTTCCCCGCACACTAATTTTTGCCCTTGAAACATTTCGTGGGCATTGCAATCCATCTCGATGGTCTAGGGATACACAAACGCCAAATTTTGGCAATTGGGACCTTGGCGAGCCCAAAGCCAAAAAACTGTATATTGTGCCACCTTAGACCGATGCGATGGGAGCAGATGGATAAAGTTTCATGGGCATTGTAATGAGTCTCGTCAATGGTGTTAAGTATGGAGCCTGATTTACCTCTTGTAATTTTTTGTATTAAAAACGCACATGTGTAAGGCCCCCATTATGAGGAGAATCCATCGTGCGTAAAGAAAAATCACTCGCCTCGCCGGAATATTATGGCATGACGGCGGCCGAAAAGTGGTCGGCAAACGGCGGGTCGTTTAGCCAGTTGGCCGGTGGCCGGTAGTCAATGGCCAGTGATTGGAGGTCGAAAGTCAATGGCCGGTGGTCAATTTAAAAGGTAGACTTGTCTTCTCAAGGGCGACCACACATGGGTTGAAGAGTCCAATTTGGACTCGTTTACACAAGGGCAACTACACACAGCTGCCTCTCATGAGAGAGGGCATCCCTTTTGGCCTATAAAATGAGGCCTCTTCTACACACAAAAACAGATTGTGAAGCATTGTGTTGCTTTGTGAAGTTGATGTGAGGTGGTGAGAGTGAAGCAAGGTGGGAGCCCAAAGGGCATACTCCCTTTGTAACTTACTTCTTATTTGAAGTACTAAAGCCATTGAATGGATGCTTTCCTGTGGACGTAGCCCACATTGGGTGAACCACGTATATCGTGTTTGATCTCTCTCTCTCTCTCTCTCTACTCTATAATCTCTAGTGTGTGAAAATTATCTCTCTCTATTAAGTAAACTACTCATTCATCTACTTATCTACGTCCTATTTTCTAACGGATGGAGGGTGGCACAATCGCCAATTTTTTGGCTTTGGGCTCGCCAAGGACCTTATCGCCAAAATTTTGCGCTTGCAGCACCCTAGACTGTCAAGACGGGGAATGCAATGTCCATGAGACTTTGCAGGGGTAGAAATTTATGTGCTCCTTCCGTCCTTGCAAAGTTTCATGGCCATCAGTTGCCGTCTCCTCGGTCTAGGGTGGCACACTCACAAATGTTTTAGCTTTGGACTGGCCAAGGGTCCAATCGCAAGAAGTTGGCGATTGTGTCATCCTAAACTGTCGAGGATTACTGTGATGTCCTTGAAACATTTCAAGGGTGGGGATTAGTATGATTCACTTGCCTTGCAAAGTTTCATGGACATCCATTTCCATAACATCGGTCCAAGATGGCACAATTGCCAATTTTGGCTTTGGGCTCGCCAAGGACCCAACGACCAAAAGTTGATGATTGTGTTGTGCTAGACTATCAAGTTGAATTGTGATGCCCATGAAACTTTGCATGGGTAGGGATTAGTGTGCTTTCCCCACCCCTGCAAAGTTCCATGGCCTCTGCTGCCAATCGCGTTGGTGCAGGGTGGCACAATATTCATTTTTTTTGTCTTTGGGCTCACCAAGGGTCCAACAACCAAAATTTCATGGTTGTGCTACCCTAGATCGTAGAGAAAGACTGTGGCGCCCAATAAAATTTTTAAGGGTGGAGATTAGTGTGATATCCCCACTCCCACAAAGTTTCATTGCCATCCGCGATAATCTAGTATTTTTGGCTCTTTTTACCACTTTTTAAAAAGTTTTTTGCCAACGAGTCTTTTGGAAAAGGTGTTTGTTTATGTTTCAGTTATCTATTGCTCAAATCTCAGCCAAAAATCTTGATGAAGTACATGGATTGTGATCCATGTTCCATCAGATCTAGATACCAAATTTGGCATGTTGATGACTTGTAGTGTTAGTAGTCTACTCCACCACTTGCGGTTTTTGACTAGTTTCTGATGTTTGGCTATTTTAACCATTGTTTTGCAATTTTTTATTATTTTGCCTTTTAGGAAAGTTGTTCCAAATGGTATCAGCTACGTAGTGGTCAAATCTCAACCCCAATGGTCAGAGTCTCACCAATCATCGAGCAAACTTATCCGAGCGAATTAAAAACTGAGCAAATCGATTTAAGAAACAACTTCATATGTGCTCAAGTATATGTTTAAATATAATACATGTGTATATATATATATATATGTTTTGTGGAGTTTATATATATATATATATATATAAGTAATGTGCATTAATGCAATGTTTAAATGATTATTTTCATATTAATTTGGTGTAGGATGTAAACTAGATTGTGGCCAAGGGGGTTGGGAAACCCTTCAAAATGGATCAAAGGCATGCTGTACATATGGTTGTGATTTTTTTTAGTGTGCTTGAGTGCTAGCAAACTGTTGCAGGTTTCAAGTTCAATAAATTTGTTTTTGGTTGAACATGAATGTTCCAAAGGGAGGTGGGAAATGATGGTGCATACAAAGTTGATTGGATCTAGAAGTGGTGCCAAGCAATGCAAAGGGTGCCTATAGATGTGGGTCCAAGTGTTCAAGTTGGTATGAGAGGCCTAGGCAGGCAAGGGTTGGTGAAAATGTATGCATAATGTGGTTTTTTGGGCCAAAAAGGATCCAAAAAAGGTCAATTGGAAAAGTAGGTCCAAATCTCTAAAGTGCCATTATAATGCCCATGAATGTAGTGTTCAAAGTGCAGCTGGTCCAAACAGGCCCTCAAAAAAATCCCTGATGTGAAAGATATTGAGGTTCAAATTTAGAAGGTTTTGCAAATCCCCAACGGGAAGGTCAAATAGGGATAGATGGCTAGAGCTGATGTCAGTGGATAATATTAAAAATCTCAAGTTATGGAGCATGATGGTCTTCTTGGATTGTCAATCAGAGCTCTAGAGGGAAAGATATGGCCAGTTGAATGTTTGTTGGGGGCCAATTATGGGCAACTTTTCTGGCTTGGGAAGTGTGAAAATTGGGAGTTTTTGGGCCATGACTAGGTTCTAGAGTGTCATATGCACTATGTGGTCTTAGCAAAACTTGACGGCTTTCAAACGGATCCCTGAAGGCCAAGTTGCTGCAGTCAAAAGTTGGTGCAAGATGGCAGCAGTGCAATGCCAAACAATTTTTTTTAATGGCCTCGAAAGGTGGGCTTCAAAAAGTCAAATGGTGGTGGGATTTATGTGGGTTGTAGCCGGGTATTGGGTCTACCAGCAATGCTTGACGGTTTGGTGGCTTGGTTATTGACTAGTAAATGCCAAGGCTATGAAGGAGGGCCCAAAAGAGAGCTTGCTTGTGGAAAATTTGTGAAGTTGGGGAACAATTTCAAGGGGTTTAAGGCCTGGTGCTCCGTGGTGATACCATGTGCCAAGCATATCATCCCATATGCACAAGAGACCCCCTCATGGGGCATGGTCTGTATACAAGGGCATGCCCGCAACGAGTAGAGAGAGAGGGGAGCTCTCTTGGTGAGAAGTCATGGCATCGGCGGCCCTACCTTCATTACACACACACACCTATGTGTGCAATGAAGGTGGCTGATACCAATGGTGCTGGTGGTTTCTGGGCAGTGTCGGTTGTGTGACGTTGATGATGATGTGACATTTCAGTAGAGGCGGTTCCCATAGGCCCTTCAAAAAGGCCAACCCTTTTATATTGAGGATAAGAGATCGCTCTTGGGTTGTCATGGCGCCGTGACAACCAAGAGAGCTCAATGAGGTGCGTCTCATGCAAGTGGGTGAAGGGCACTACCGAGCTGTCATTGAACTTATCACATATGCTAAAAGTGAACATATACAAAAAGCAAAAAAGGGGTCAAAAAGAGCTCAACGAGCTGGAGGAGTCCAAGGAAAAAAATACGGCCCACTATTTTGTTTTTGAATGTAAACCCCCCCCCCCCCCCCCCGTAAGAGGCAAAACTGAAAAACATTTTAGGGCTTTTTGGTGGGTAAGTTTTGGAAAGTAGTTCTTCTTCTATGTAAGCCATGAAGCAGTTGTAAGCTCTTGCAAGAAGAAATTCTCAACGTCCCTCTTCTTGGTGTTGATTCCCTGCTCCCCCTCCCTTCGTCTTCTCATGTTTTCGATTGCGGTGTGGCTGAGTGCAACCCTGAACCTAAGTCCATGAGAGAGAGAGAGAGAGAGAGAGAGAGAGAGAGAGAGAGAGAGAGAGAGAGAGAGAGAGAGAGAGAGAGAGAGAGAGAGATTTTTTGTGATCATCACTGTGGAATGGATTCATTGATGTGTGACAAGTGCTACATCTTCTTGTAAAGCATGTGTGTGCATGTTGGTGCAATAAAACAAGTGTGCACAGGTGAAATTTTGTGAGTTTTGAAGGTGAATCTAGTGGAATGGGGTATTGTGTTTACCCTAAACTGTAGTGAGGCATTTCCCATCACTTTACTTGATTCTTTGCTTGGACTTCTTTCTTTTGACTTTGGAGCGGGCTAAGAGCCATAGCTTCATACCCCTACACACCCTGCTCAATCTTCTTCTTGATTTTACTCCTATTCGCCTTGCAATTGCAACCACACCATTGTAATTCTTTGGAGTCTCAAATGAAACTTCTGTCGAACCTTAGGATGCAAACACACCATGAATTTCTTCAGTTTGAAGTACTCGCCATTGGCCATTTACATGGCGGCTGCAAACTCTGCTGCCCAACACTCTTCAAAAGGCTTAAGAAAAAACACCAGCTTCTTCATTCACATCGTGCCTCAAATCCTTCAAATTCACATCCAAATCAACCGGAGATGCTCGTTTACAAAAATCATGCAAGAAGGAAGCCCAAAAGATTGGCCAAATCAATCTAAGTTCTCCTTCCAAAGCATAAAACCATACCTTCACCTTTTCGAACATCAACAACGGAGTTGTCTGCATCTTGCTATCTTCGTTTGGTACATGCAACAACAACATGTACAACGAAATTAGCCATCCGAGGGGTGCACTATGTAATCATGTTAATGTGTATAATGTGAGTTCAAAAGGAGGGGTTTTAAAATGCTAAAAATCTAGGCAATTTAATAGAGATACATTAAAATAAGGGGGTTTTATATTCAATTTTGGCAAAATTTCTTAAAATAAGGGGTCATTTTATTAATTCGGACATGCTAAAAGAGGATTTTTTTAAAAATCCCAACGAACGCACATTATATAGGGGGGTAGTGAGCAATGACCCCCCCCCCCAAGCATCCACTCCTCTAGATCCTCCTTGCCGATCAAAACTGGCCGGTACCTTTGTGCTATCATCATTTCTTGGTGAAAAAATGTCTTCTTGATCAAACCAGTGAGCAATCAGATGCTCCTTAGTGGGGCACCAAAAGATGGAAGGAGGAATGCCAACAAAACAAAATTATCATAAATTTCCTTTCTATAGCCCAAGATGATCAGAACACCCTAATCCTCACAAAAAAGAACATCAAACATCAAAGCTTTACTCCAAACACTCGTCTGCACACACTACATCCCATAATCACACACAAAGCATTGCTTATTGCATCCCAATCATCACAGGAGATTCTTGATTCTCAAACACACACATATCACCTCTCTCTTTCTCCCTCATTGTACACATACCAATTGGTTGGTGTGACTCACACATAGCCTACACACACCAATACTTTTGCACAATAGAAGAGAAGAGAAGAAGGGATGGGGGACACAACACCAGAGATTGCTACAATCAAAGATTTCTTCTTCGCATACACAAGAAAGATCTCTCAGAGAATTGTCTTGCCTATAGCCATAAAAAGGAGTAAATTAAGACAACTAAATTATTGTTGGGTATGCAAGCGCCCAGTTGTGGGAATGTCCAATGTCCGATGTCTAGCTCGTGGGTACAAGCCGTATAACATGCAGTCAGCTCCAGTTGCAAGTCAAGTTATGCATGGCGAGTTTTACTATTTATATTGTAAGGTGTTTATACAAAAAATAGATTATCAATCATAGCGTGTTCTTTAACCTACTGTGTGTTGAATTCTCTCTCTCTCTCTCTCTCTCTCTCTCTCTCTCTCTCTCTCTCTCTCTCTCTCTCTCTCTCTCTCTCTCTCTCTCTCTCTCTCTCTCTCTCTCTCATTCTTTGCAGCACGCTGTTCTCCTCGCCATGACCCCTCTCAGGCGGCATCCCCCTTAGGCCTGCAACCCCAACATATGGTATCAGAGCCTGGCATTGTGGCCTTGGCTTGACACGGTGTGGGAGCATCCGCTTATGCAGAGAGACAAGAGGAGACCGACTTCACATTTTTTGCCCGTAATCAACAACAAGAGGGTTGCATTAGCTTTCTGGTGAGATCTCGTTTCTTTAGCGCCTTCAAATTCGGTAGCGATAGCCTGCTGCGAGCCAGAAGATCCTTCAACTTGTCCTTCTGCACAATTGCTGTATACAGAGGTCGTTCTTTTTCCCCCTTTTGTGTTCACACTATTTAGAAATAGTGGCCACCTCTTTACTCTGTCAAGCGGTTATTCACAAACTCGGGTATCCTCGACCCTGCATTACGGTGCTTGTCAATGCTAATAGCCGCTACAACCCATCAACTGGTATTCAATCTTCATCAAAGTTGCTTCTCAAAGATCCGACACTGCTTTTGCTTGTTGCTTCCAACACAACAAGCATTTTCCTTATTTTTTTTGTGGTCAAGTTGGTTGTTCAAAGCACAACCCAGCAAAGTGTTGCTTGGCAAATGTGTAGCAGATAACCAAGGAAATGTCTGGTGATTTTAATGAGCTCATACACAACAAAGAGTATCAAAGTACTGCAAAGACAATTGTTTGCAAAGCTTCTCGCTTCATGGTGATACCGAAGAAAAGCAAAAGTGCGACTCCAAAATCAAAGCAACAGAAGCAAGTTCGGATTGGTTTCTTTCAACACAATTTTCTAGCAGTATTCTTCAAATTTCTTTTCAGTTTAATTATCCTAGCTAAAAGTCATGTTTTGTCATGTCGTCATAGGTCTGTTATGATTTTATCTATTGTCACTTATTGTCATGCCAAACTTTTGTACGGGTAATAGACACTGCCACATAAAAAGTGGTAAGACCACCCTTTGTTGTTTGGTTGAGTTCTAGTATGTCTCACACTGATGGTTGTTTGAGGGAAGTACACACACCTATGTTATTGTCAAGGGGGAGACTTCTACTCATAGTTTTAGGTGATTGAACTCTACCATGGTCTTTCTTAAGTCCATTGTCAGTGGTTTGGTTGTTTGAGGGAAGTACACACACACACCTATGTTATTGTCAAGGGGGGGACTTCTACTCATAGTTTCAGGTGATTGAACTCTACCATGGTCTGTCTCAAGTCCATTGTCAATGGTTTGGGCTTGAGTGGGGGTTGCTGGGTATGCAAGCCCAGTTGTGGGAATGTCCAATGTCCAGTGTCTAGCTCGTGGGTACAAGCCCTATAACATGCAGTCAGCTCTAGTTGCAAGTCAAGTTATGCATGGCAAGTTTTGCTATTTATATTGTAAGGTGTTTATACAAAAAATAAATTATCAATCATAGCGTGTTCTTTAACCTGTTGTGTATCAAATTCTCTCTCTCTCTCTCTCTCTCTCTCTCTTGTTCTCTGCAGCAACCTCTTCTCCTCGCCATGGCCCCTCTCAGGAGGCATTCCCCTTAGTCCTTCAACCCCAACAATTATCTTCCAAATGATATCGAATTAGTTTGTCTACAAAAAAGTCCAAAACAATGTTTTCCTTCAACTAGGCTTAAACTAGCATGGATTGGTTTTAGAAAAAAATGACAGTTCTTTTTTATTGTACTCATAAGAGGAAATTGAGACACACATCTGCTTTCCTTTTTTATCACTAACCACATGACCTTCACTTCCCCACTTGCTTTGCATGTACTAAGAGGATTTTTAATTTGAGACCATAGGGGACTGGACCATGCAACTTGCCACCCACCTAGCTATATGTAGACACATAGCCTGCTAAAATATAGCACCCATTGATTGCATGTCCGTCTTGACCCTTGGCCTACCCAATCTTACCCTAGGCATTGAAAGGTGGGCATGGGAAACACCTCTACACATGTATAGCTTAGTATTTGGAATTTGGCCTATGAGCTGTTAGGTTTTCTATATGGCTATGTGTAAGCCAAGTAGAGAAGAAGTGCCAACCGGATATATTCACGGCTTATTAAATGCATCCCTCCATGTACATATTTTATGCTCTTTTGTAAAGATATTTGGGTGCATTATTGTATATTGAGTTTGAAACTCTCTCTCTCTCTCTCTCTCTCTCTCTCTCTCTCTATTGCATGTATCTATGGATGCTCTAGCCTTCAAACCTCCTTGAGCTTCATTGCACCCTCCACCATGGTCCCAACAACTAAATGGTTGAAAGCATGGTTTGGTGGTACAAAAATTGTACCCATTTGGTTGTTTGCCTCTTTGGTAGTTGTAGGGTTCTTGAAGGAGGGAACTTGAATTTGGACTTTAAAGGTTACATTTTGAAAGGTAAAATTTAGATATTATAAGACCGAGTGCAATCATGGGCATTGAAGTCCATCTGCATGGTCTTGGGTAGCACAATCGCTAACTTTAGGCGATTGGCCTCTTGGAGAGCCCAAAGCGAAAAATCCAACGATTGTGCCACCTTGGACGGACGATACAGAAAAGGACGGCCATGAGGATTTCCAAGGGTGGAGAAAGCACACTAATAGAAAATTTGATAAATAGAATTTATGTGTGAGTTGTGTTGTTACTTGTGTAACCAAATCAAACTCTTCAAAATAGTAAAAGGAGAAAAGAGATCACTTGCTATAATATGATAGTAAAACCTTAAAGACCCACCATATTTTTAACATTACATCTCTTCATTTTGCACACTTTTTATTAAAAAAATTCCATAATCACAAGAAGTAGCTACTACAAATATCCACTACAAGTGTATGTATGGTATCCATGATAAGATAAGTGTCAGTCATCATAAACAAAAAGACATTTCATCATTATCGTCCATTTAGAGAGCCATAATCTTACAATGTAAGTAACCAGATCGAACTCTTCAAAACAACAAAGGGACAAAAGAATCAATTTGCTATAATAGAGTAATAACACCTGAGAATTTCACCACATTTTAAACATTACACCTCTTCACTTGAATATTTTTTATTAAAAAAATCCATAATCACATAAAGTTGCTACAAATATCCACTATAAGTGCACATATGGTAATCATGTAAACTAAGATGAGTCGCACTCATCATCCACAAAGAGATTGCATGGTTGTCGTTTATCTCGAAAGACATAATCGTACTTCTTGTTTGATGCCATCCTTTGAGCAACATCTTCAATGTACACTAGCAATACACTAACATAAGACAAGAAACAATAATAATCACCAATCTAACCACAAAATTATACCATACACAAATCATATGGAAATCAAAACAAAATACATAGCCATCAAAGTCTCAAAAACAAAAAGTACTCTAAAATCTCTCAAAACCATAAACGATGTCCTACTAGAGGGTGGAAGCCTCACAAATCATCAAACGGATTACCACCTAAGAATCTGTCTCCCTCATCATCCACATCTATGGAAGTAGAAGCCTCCTCTCTGTCACGCTTTTTTGAGTGAAGCAAAGGCCGCACGCATGATGCAATCAGATCCTCATCACTATCAATAGAAGCACAAACACGTCCTGTAGCCAAACAAACACTAATAACAGGAGCGGTACCACACCCAAATTCCAAACATATGCCCTTCAGCCTACACAACATCTCCACAAAGCATGCCAATAGTCCATGGCTCCTCTGTAATGCACCACGCCATGGCTCTCCCAAAGAAGATAAAGCCCAAGAATCACCAGGGAGGTAATGCTTCATTAGAGAATCTGTTGGCTTCATGCCCAATAAGTGAAACATTGGCGTGCTCTCCATAATGAAACATGGTGGATGGACACCCCTCCTATGAACCAAAATAGCGTAGAAGTTTCGCACTACATGTACATAAAAATAAGAGTGTCACATTGTGAAATATTACCACATATCACCTAATGCAAGTGTTAAAAAATGTTACCTCAACTCTTTTTCCATAGCTCTCTATGTAGCCATACGAATCATGGTGCATAATAATAATGCGACGATGCACATGCATATCAACTCCTCCACATAACTTCTCAACCCAGCGGAGAGTATCTCCTAAAGATAGCCAACTAAAATTTATGAGCTATAGTATAAAATCAATATAGCCAATTAAAACAAAAAAAATTGCAATTGATAGAAAAAAATAAAATATAACAACAACCTATTGAGAGCAAAACCATACCTGCACCTGAAGCCATAACAAGTAACCATCCCGAATCTGCAAGTGTATTATGAGCCAAATGGACACCACTACGAACATGCTCCTCACTACAAACATCCCATGGTGGTCGTGTGCCTAATTGACGATGAAAACCTCCAAAAGGCAAGTCAGGAAAATGAAATCTGCTGCCCATGCCACCGTACGTCCACATCTAGTATAGAGCATATCCGGTGCACGTACCTTGAGCGTATGCTCATGAATAGGCACCCATATAGGATTACGTATACCTACTCAAAAATCACCTACGATATCAATGTAATTCCCACCACTGCCATACATCTTCCATCTCCCGAAGAAGCCAAAGAACCGAAAGAAATATCCGCAGCATACGCATAAGATAGCACTTTCTTTAGTCTCTTGGTGCTACCTCTTCCTACATTAACACTCACAAAAAGTAGTGTCAAATAAAGATTCATAATGTAAATTAATCTTGGCATTGTGAGACAAAGTCTCAAGAAGAAGACTATAGTGAAAAGAAAGACAACCATGCAATGGTAAAGTGTCCTCCATCGTCTCCTCATTGGCAAAATCTCCTTCTGCACCTACAAGACAAGGCAAAAAAATTCATAACACAAAGTACCATTTATGTATATTAGAAATAATGCAATTTTTAAACCATAGCCACCTGTTAGTATCTTTTCTTAGGCTTGATGTACAAGTGGAGGATTGTTGGACCTTGATTCCTTCTTTTGTGCATCATACATCTCTCTCTCGCGGGTTAGGACATGCCCATGTACCATGTCCACCCACCAAGGACAATTATCCAACTCCCACTTCGAGAGTTGATGCATAGCGGGAGGCCACATGCATCCTTCTCCACTCACAACCATCAATTGTTTCACCATAATAGGAATGGCGACAATGTGACCTTGAGATTTCAAATGAGAGAGATATCTATGTAGAAAACATAAACAATTAAGAAAACATAGAATCTAATCAAAGAGTACAAAACCAAACAAAACATCATATACACCTATAGATCACACGTTGAGCTGACATCCGCAAAGCATCAACCCTTTTCAATGTTTGAATTTCAACATCCTTTGTCTTTGATTCAAAAGAAATCTCCAAAGGAAAGATATGTACCCTTGCTTCCAACTTCACCTCAACAAAATAAATATCAATTGTACAATCAAGAGGCACAACAACACCTCCTGGCACATTGACATAATCAACTAGTAATCGTGTGGCTCTATCTAGAATTCTATGAAGCAAGCCCTCACGACGTAGCCAACTATACGAGAAAAAAAATTGCATCATTGAATGAAATATATATTAACTTATAGAAATATTTGCACTTGAGAGCCTTACACACGAAACATGTGATCTCCTCGTTTCAATCCATAAGCAACTCGAGTAATTTTATCCGCCTCCAATAGACTAACCCATAAAACTTTATTCTCTTTGGAAGCATCATGTAAAGCAATGAGGTTAAGCTTCTCTAGAGTAGCCCAGCTATCTGGTCCCCATTTGAGAGCCCAAATGCGATCCAACCACTCTTTTCCAAGACGAGGATCCACAATATTTAAAATCTATTACAAAAAACTAATTATTCTAACAATCAAGAGAAAAAAATTCTTACAAGAAAAGATCTAGATTAGAATTCACCTTCCCAATTCGATCTCCATATTTGCAAGCAAGACCATTTAAAATTTTCTCCTCCTCTTTCATGAGATCATCTTTGGATATTCTCAACTTTGATTGCTCCATGCGAAAATGGAACTCCTTCGACATTTGCACCTTTGTATTAAACAACAACAAACACTATTTATTTAAACAAAATTATCTTTAAATAAATCAAAAGTTTATACAACAATCAAAGAATGTTTACATCGTACAACAACTTCCCAAGGTATCGCTTCGTTAAAGGGTACCAAGGCTCAGCTCCCTTGGAATACTTCTTTCTCACAAATGCAATTATTTGTTGATCTTTCTCTGACAAAGCTCGTAAATAGTCATCATGATTGGCCGCACAAATATTTGAACAATTGACCATTTTATCTCTCAAATGAGTTGCAACCAAGGCATGTGTCTTCATGCTACATAAAAAAAGAAGCTACTTATTTTTCACAATAGAACATCTCTCCAACAAATTCATGAGTGGTAGAAAAATCCACTTACAAATTCATCCTTTGAAGACTTGTAAGCAATGCAATCTCAGAAACTTTTGTGGGATCAATAATTGAGCATAGCACACGACAATGCTTCTCTTTCACCATACTAAAATTCTCCTTGATTGCCACTTGTCATGCAACAGTTCGATGGTTGCCCTCCCAAACATAAAACATCTTGTTTGATAGAGATTGCAAGTGTGGCTTTGCTGCCAAGTCATCCTCAAACTCGTTGTTTATTTCAAGCCAATTTGGGTCCCAAGTTTCACAAATATCATCTAAATACAAAAAATTCAATATACTTACAACTTTCTACAAGAGAGTACCATTAAAATTGAAAGCTCAATAAAAAAAACATGATCATACCTATCACTAGGGTTTGTTCTCTTTGACAAGTCCAAATCGATACAATAAAAGCTCCCTTTTCTTGCATGTACCTTTCTTTTAAAAATGCCGCCTTCAAACCAGGAATGTCATCTCTCAATCCACGAACACGTGCATATGGAATTAATCGACAAAGAGGTACGGTTGGACACTCAAAACAACTAAATATCCTTGTCATTTGCAAAATATCTTCTCCATTGTGCATATATAATTTGCTATCATCCCCAAGAGCATTTGAAGTCACTACCTCAGGTTGAACCATATAAGGGACAATTTGCATTGATGCTTCTTCAGGGCCGTAGACATTGTTAACCTCATGTACAGAACCAATCCCTATTTCTTGACTTACACCTTCTTCTTGGGTCTCAAAAGTTTCTTGAGTGGCTGAGACTGAACTGACTTGATCACTACATTCAATTGTATTGGATGATCTTCCACCACGTTTTCCCTTTCTCCTGTTGCCTCCTCGAGAAGAGGGACTAAAATTCTATAAAAAAAGCTTCTTTTAAAATGCATCATATTAATTAGCCAAAAAACTAGCAGCTTTCAACAATAAGAAAAGCTTCCAATAATAATCATGCACAATTAGCCAAAAAACTAGCAGCTTTCAACAATAAGAAACAATAATAAGCTTTCAAAAAGCTTCCGATTTTTAATCATGCACAATTCCCATCCCATTTGCATGTGAAAATATCCAATTTAGCAAGGAATTTGCATGTGAAATATTGTTAACTTTGGGTAAATGAAGAAAGTATTACCAATTCAGGACAATCGAAACCCCCCTCAAATCCATAACGCGTTGCCACGGATGGGTTTCAAGGGTTCTCATAACGCGTCGCCACGGATGGGTTTCAAGGGTTCTCATATCAACAGGCTGTAAGGACTACGCACAAATAGAATTTGGAGCATCGAAACCCCCCCCAAATCGATCCGCGTCGCCGCGGATGGGTTTCAAGGGTTCTCATAACGCAGGAGACAAGGTGGAAATCCATAGAAAACATAGCCTCATTTTTCAAATGGCATCAAACATTGTTGGTTTGTTTCCAATTTAGAAGGCGACCATGGTGGTTTGTTTCCAATTTAGAAGGCGACCAACAACCTGCACACCCCCCCCTAAATCCATCCGCGTCGCCATAGATAGGTTTCTGGGACTATTCAGCAATCGAAAGTCACGCATTAAACAAACAATAAACCATTCACCGCATTAACGTAGTTTTGCAGTAAATCAATTTTGCCGTAAACAATTAACGCAGTCTTGCAGTCGAAAATATAACAGTTAACGCAGTTTTACAGTTTTACCGTAAACAATTAACGCAGTCTTGCAGTCAAAAATATAGCAGTCAAAAATATAACAGTAACGTAGTTAGTGCAGTCGAAAGTTTTTCCATATTGCAGTCGAAAGTATTAACAGTTTTGCAGTAACGCAATGTACCGAACAGTAACTCAGTAAACACAATGTGCCGAACGCAGTAAATGCAGTACACAGTTAACTCAGTAAACGCACTTAGCGCAATTCATAGAAACGCAGTACAAATTAACGCAGTTAGCGCAGAAAGAAGTCTCCCGAATCCATCCGCGTCGCCGCGGATGGTTTTGGGGTTTTCAGGGCAGGTTTTTCGCACTTGAGTTTTGCAGGTTTACGTCAATGAGGGCCGACCTTTGCGTGGCATTCTGGCAAGACTTCAAAGAACTTCAACAAAATTTGACTTCAGCTTCAGCTTCAGCTCCCTCAACTCTCGACATTAGCGCTAACCTTCACTCCCAAACCTTTCATATCAATTTAATATCATCACCTAAAACATTTAAGACGTTGTCCAACCTAGTTTATTTAATACCGTTACTTCAAATAATTTTTCGTGCCGTCCAAGAATTTTTCATGCCGTCGAATATCTCTTCATCATGATTTGTATGGTCCCCGATATCTATCAAAAATTAAGGTGGTGCTTTAATAGAGTTCAACTTTTTGACAAT
The DNA here is from genome assembly GCF_014529385.1 of Adiantum capillus-veneris. Lineage (NCBI taxonomy): Eukaryota > Viridiplantae > Streptophyta > Polypodiopsida > Polypodiales > Pteridaceae > Adiantum > Adiantum capillus-veneris. The sequence goes on along the minus strand of NC_140931.1, from coordinate 96,145,774 downwards.
GAACTCAACTTTTGTCTCTGTTTGAAGCATTTCAACAATTCTATCTATTCGAGCTGCAAAAGATGAGCCGGCACATCACCATCTACGGTCCAAAGCTCGGACTCAAACTAGTGATACTATTTGAGAATCGTGTGCAGGAGATTAAGGTCAATATACTGAGGCAACACTTTGAGCTGAATGACAATGCGTTTACTCTTCGTCCACCTACCCTTTCTGGTCTACAAATCAAACTAGAAGCTATAAAAAATAGTTCTGGAGATGATGTTTTTTTGCTAGATCATGAATTTAATCAATTCTACAAAGTCCTTTTGAACTCTTCGGAAACATCTGCAGAGATAAAAGGTTCAAAAACGTCTCAGATCCATATTTGTGATGATTTTCAGAGTGCTTCTAGCGCTGCAGTTGAGACTGTTATTGATAAGATCAGGGCCTTGCCCCTCCAAAGTAACCTGTTAGTTGCACTTGAACAGGTCAAAGATGTTGTGAAAGTGAGTGAGCTGCCTAAACAGTATGATGGTTACATTGCATTTGAGCTGCCGCATGCATGTCTTAAATCAGCAATGTTTGGAATGGAGCAGAGGTATGACAATCACATGTGGACTGAGTATGTTACATGCAGTAGTGACAGTTTCAAAGGGATAGTCTGATTTAGCAGATGCTTTGGCCACATACAATGTGGTAATATTGATTGTCCATTTATTTTAAGATCTAAATTTTATAATGAAACTCAATGGAAGGGAAGGTTGTCTCGTTCTCCAGCAAAGGGACTGGTCAGTAGCGAGCATGGAACACTCTCTTGCACACATTGTGGACAGATGCCAGAGTGTGTTGGTCCGTGTCCTGCCGTCATTTATTATTGTATTCCTGCCAATAGAATCTCTGCTACAAGGTGTGCAATCCACTTGGGCTTTCACAAACACCCTGTAGGTGAAGGACATAGTCGAGCTATAGAGCAAGGAATTGGTGAAGCATTGTTTACACGAGCAACTTTAGACCCATACACCACTGCAAAGCAATTGGAGCGGGGTGCAACAGAAGACATTATCATGGACAAGCTCATGGATTTGAATTCAGACAAGATAAGTCATATTGGGGATGATGAATTTGCAAACTTTCTTGATACTATCACTCCTCTTTCAAGCAAGCACCGTGTGCAAAGAAGCTTGGATTGTGCAAAAAGAGCTAAGGGTGTTTCATCAAAAGGGTTGGAGGCTATTCTTGATCTAAAGAGAAAATGCAGATACCCATTTGTGCATAGTGTTTTATTTCTAGGACAGTTGGGAGGTGGTCAACAACCTCACGTATTTAAAATGTCTATTAAAGGCCTAGGTAGTGGTGTGGATTTGGTCAATCGTATGAGGCCAGGAGGAAATCTGCAGGATATGTGGGTACACTTTGATCATGTGCATCGTGTTGTTGGTTGGCCCACAATGGCAGCCCAGGTGTATGACCCCTTTGTGCGTGAACTTTTGACTTTGGCTACTTGTGAGTTCAATGTTGAGAACAAACATGCACAGATTGAGTTCTGGAATATGCTAAATAAAGTCGTCATGGAGCAAGGATTTGAGAGACCTGAGTTTAGAGGTTTTATGGAAGATGAGGCGAATGAAAATTGGATAGGAATTAGGACAGTGTATTTTGGAGGAGCAAAAAAATCTATGCCAGAAAAGGAAAGGTCATGCATTTTCCATTGGGAACAAAGTATGATTAGACATACTGTTAAATGTATTTGCCCCTCCTTTCAAGATGACCATAAAATTTTGTGCCGCAAGTGGATGCATGCCCCTACTAAGACTGCAGCTGATGTTTGCAAAGGCGAGTTGCGTCGTTTTTGGAGAGCTGGACATGCTATTAAGTGTGAGATACCAACTCTAGAAACATGGTTGTCTTGGTGGGATGTCAGGGTGCCACATTGGGGGGGGGGAGGTTTGTTGCACAAGATGGGTCTGGTGTTTTTGTTCCAATGACAAACTTGTCTGAAGCAAAACATGCTAGTATGTGTGCCTCTGTGGGATACAAGTCTAATATAAGTTTGTTTGAGGCCACAAGTGCAGACATGGCTTTGGCAATTCTTCAAAGTGTGAGATACAATGCATATTTAAAGGGAATGAGATCATGCACTGGGCCAGGTGTTAAGGATCTAGCTGAGCGCTTTATGGGCCAATCAATGGGTTCTGGTTCTCAAAAGAAATTGGTCGAGTTGGCGCACTCATCAATGCACGAGATGGGAATTTTAAGTCCAGAGATGAGCAGAGCAACAGTGAGAGAGAAAAGCATTAAGAAAAAACGTCCTATTTTAGTAGACTCTGATGTAATTTTGGAAGAGGATAGTCACAGGCCTGAGTTTGTCACGATTATTGCACAAGTTGGACAACATACCAAGGCACCTGGAGTGAGAGCAATTCAAGAGGCATGGCCTGAGCAGAGTGTTCCCAAGACTGTGTGGGCTATACGAAGGACAGAGCCAGGGAGAAAAATGACATGTTTTGGTAAGCTAACAAGCCAAGGCACAAGATGTGGTCTATTCATTAATGATTCTGTGACTGCAAGCGTCAAGCAGGGTGTTGCTGCTCCATGCTTTTGGGGACGAAGAAAATATCCTCCATGTGGTGCATGTCTAGGTGGCTTTGTGGAGAGTTTTGTTTGGTTTTGCAATAGTAACAACACTCACTCTTGGAACATTGATGAGATGATCGTTGGCCCTCCAAGACCGGCTCTAGGTGTGTGGATGGTGGCACAAGGTACAAACTTGCTTTCTGAAGAGGCTGCAATGCTTCAGAGAAATGGCTTTGTCCTTCAAGGAGGAAATAGAGTTCCATAAATGCCGCAAGGTATGGCTACTACTGGTCGTGTGCCAGCTAGTTTTCGTCCAAAGTATCAAGATGGAAAGATTGTCAAATGGAGGTCTAAACTAACAAAGGAATTCCATGATAGGATAGAAGCTAGTAGAATAATGCAAGCCAGCTTAATTAAGGAAGTGATTGTGGTTTGCAACGAGTCCCATGTTTTCTATGTTAGCATAGAAGGTTCGGTGGAAAAAGGGGTGACTTATTCAGTGACTCTTTCCTATTTTTCAAGGTGCACTTGCGAGGATTTTCAACGTAGGGAAAGCAAACGGCTAACCTATGTTCCATGCAAGCATCTTTATTATGTTTTCTTTCTGATTCTTGGGCTTGACTCGTCAGCTCATGAATTTGTACATCAGTCTGCTTTGACAAAGGTTGAATTGTACCAAGCATTGGGAGGAACTAGGGTATGTGTGAAACCTAGTTAGAAGAACAAAAGTTGAATCACACCTTTTTGCGCCCTTGTTGGTGGCGGCGGCTAGCTACACTATATATGCATTATCGTAATGGTGTTTAAAGTTGCTAGCATATTTTTTGCAGTAGTGTATCTTCCATTTCGATAAGTCTGGAGATCTTATACATCAAACAATGTAAAGTGTTTTCTTGAGAAAATTATTATTTTGTTATTTCTCTTTGTTATATTATAGTTTTACTTGTGATGTCGTAAATGTTCAATTAGTGGGATATTATTTGATAGATTCTATTGCATAGATGAAGAAGAATGGCTAACATGTTATTTTGAGAATATTTGTTGTTGTTATTAGTTTCTACAGTTGGTTCAGAAAAGCTACAATGCTCTATTTGGGTCAGTATGTCACCTTTTCAGGTGATATATATTACATGATTTGGTAGATTGAGGATGGCGAATGTTGCAATTTGTTTCTTGCAGGTAAAGTATTGGATATGATAGTGGTTTGATTTACTATGCAATCAAATTCTTTGATTGTGCTACATCCTACATAGAATCGATTCCATGTAAAGATGAAATTGGTGGTGTCGCTCTGTACTCAGACTGCTCGAAAACATTCGCTCGGGCATTGGAACTCCCCCAATGGTCAAAAGGTACATGGATTGCAATCCATGCTTTGACCACATGTTAAGATGAAATTTGGCCAGTTGTATGTCTGCACACTGTGGATGTAAGATTTTCACTTATTTTTGGATTTAGATCTCGAAAAGTCAAAAGCCCCAACTTTTGGTCAATTTCCAAGGATTTTGTGCTTTTTGTCCAATTTCTTGATTTGAGTGGGTTTTTAGTGTCAATTTCTTACCAAAAGTGTATATTTAGTGATTTGGAACAACACTTGACCCAATGGTATCAGTCTCCGCTCAAATAGTCACAAGGGGGCATGTATCGTGATCCATATTTTTCCACCAAATTGCATGAAACTTTCTAGATTGACTCTCTGTGGTTTGGTTACAATGGAAATGGCCTATGAACTTTGAGAATAATAGAATTAGGAGAATTAGAGAAAGCACTTTTGTGAGACTACTTTGAGAACATAGAGGGTGAACTTACTTAGCCGTAGCAACTTAACCATAATACTTAATTAGGTTGGCATGAACAATACTTCTGCAAGAGAGAGAGTTTAGAGAACTTGACAACAATTGAAGACCGGATTTATGTGGAGCCGGTCCCCCCTCCAATACGCTTTTGTATTATAGATTCTCCCATCAAGAGAGACTTGCTACAATACAATCATTGCGTTAATTGTGACCTAGGTGATGCAATGAATATGGAAAGCTTAATGCATCACAAGCATAACATAGAATTTGTAAAAAGCATTAACTATCCACAGCCTCGGTCCCAATGCCTCAAACACCTTCAAAGGTGGAGAGAGCTAGCGTGGAATGAGGGTAGGGAAGAGGTAGAACAAACATTCATAGGAGAAAGAAATAGTTCCTCACTTATCACCACTCTTCTTGCTAACATACTTAATAGCCTAGTAATGAAGATGGAGAAGATGAAAAGCTTAAGCATTGAAGCATGGCTCTTGGTTGGATTTTCATTCCATAACCAAGAGTGTTGGTGTAGGCTCTCAACTTCTCTGCTAGCTCGGAGAAGGAGATGGAAATCTTGCACTTTGTACACACTGAGTGTGTGTGTGTGTGTGTGTGTTGGGGGGGGGGGGGGGGCAGATTCTACTCCCCAAGCTAACCCCCTTCTTGCTTTGGTCAACCCCCTCTTCTAGCACTATCTTGCACACGATTGGACCTCCTCAAGCTTGGCCAATCATAGACTTAGTACATATCAAGCAACAAGGCTAGCCTTGGGACAAGTTTCCCCCTTTCCCCTTTGAGAGAGGACTTGAAAAATGCATAGACAATTAATTAAATTAACTAAATTATCATTGGACCCCTTGGGAGGCCAACCAATATGCTTTAGGCACACTATGAGGGCAACATGAAGAGGAGCTTGACAAGTGTCCTATTTGTTTTCTTTGTTCTAAGCTTGCCTTGTGTGGGTGTAAGTGTTCTCTCTATAGCCCCTACAATGAGGGCTCGCCCCCCGTTGTGTAGGGATATGCATTGACTTTTGAATACCTTACCCCCTCAAGCACCTTAGTCATGGAGGGAAACATGAAGAGGATCTTGACAAGTGTCCTATTTTCTTTCTTTGTACTAAGATTGCCTTGTGTGGGTGTAAGTGTTCTCTCTATAGCCCCTACAATGAGGGCTCGCCCCCTGTTGTGTAGGGATATGCATTGACTTTTGAATACCTTACCCCCTCAAGCGCCTTGGGACAAGTGTCCCCCTTTCCCCTTTGAGAGAGAGGACTTGAAAAATGCATAGAGAATTAATTAAATTAACTAAATTATCATTGGACCCCTTGGGAAGCCAACCAATAGGCTTTAGGCACACTATGAGGGCAACATGAAGATGAGCTTGACAAGTGTCCTATTTGCTTTCTTTGTACTAAGCTTGCCTTGTGTGGGTGTAAGTGTTCTCTCTATAGCCCCTACAATGAGGGCTTGCCCCCCATTGTGTAGGGATATGCATTGACTTTTGAATACCTTACCCTTAGCACCCTAGTTATTAAGAACATCAAGCACCTCAAGTACTAGATCGTCAGCAAGCACGACAAGCACCTTAGTCAAAAAGCACGACTCCCACCTCAAGCTTGGGCCCTAGCTTACCTAAGGTCAAAGGAATTTTAACACTAACCATTGGAGGTCTTTAATGAAGCTAACCCTAAGGTATTTAAGCTCCATTAGCTAGCCTTACTCTTTGACATATCATCTCTCATTTAGACCCTTTACCACTGGCCCCGTGTTGAGATAAACCTGTAAGCACATGTCTATATTCTAACCCTTGTTCGTGTTTATTATCCCACATTAAAGGATCATTTTAATATGAGAAAATCATTTGTGTTTGTTAGATATTAGATTTTATTACATTACCTCTCTCTTAAAATCATAGTCGTCCTCGATTATGAGGTAGAAGAGATAGAGACTTAGTCATTAGTCAATGTTTCTTAGTGGGTAGAGGATCCCTTTTTACCCTAAAACATCATTCCAAGATGGATGCTAATCCATTTGGTACTTGGGAGACACAGCTGCCGCAAGCATGTCTACTCTTTAGTCCATTTCATTCTCCCAAGTAGAGTGACAGATTCTACTTGGTGTTTGAGAGACGTTGTCATCACAAACATGATTCTAAGCATGCATATTAATTAAATGTGTATGCCATAAAAAGAGAATTAGCCTTATAAGACAAAACCATTGATCATTTAAAAGAAACATGTACATTTTCTTACTCTAATGTAGCATTGTAAGCATTGACAAGGTTCATACTATCCTTAAGCTGCATTCCTTGCATCCATATAGCATCTTCAAAAGGATAATTTTTTAGCTTAATAAGATACCCTAGGATAATATTACCATGTTGTAGTACCTTGTCTTCATGTTGAAGGATAGCTTTCGGTTGTAGCAGCTCTTCTTGGTCTTCGATTTTGGGAGGGTCTTCAATAATTGGTTCACTTGGTGGCTTTCCTTTGTAAGGCTCACATTAAAAGCATTGTGTTTGAGCCAATGGTTGGGCTGCTTGTGTTGATAAGCCATCTCATTGATTGGTTCAAAATTTGAGAAGGACTATAGTATCTTTTTGGTAGTTTAGCATAATACTTTTGATGGCCTAAAGGATTTTTGCCCATCGTTTGCCTCAATCGAGCCTTGGGAAATTTAAGTAAGACCCAATCATTTTCTTTAAACATTAAGGCCCTTCTGTGCTTGTCAGCAGCATCTTTTTGCCTTTGTTGAGAGATGGATACAGCCTCCTTAATCTTTTGAAAAGATTCTTGTAGGTCACGGCTATAATGATCGGCAACAAGCAAAGATCTTCCCATGTACTTTAAGTAGCAAGGGACTTTTAGGTTCCCTCTACGATTTCAAAATGTGCTTTTCCCGTAGAAATATGGACGGTGTTATTGTACGCATACTCTATAAGTACTTTTCTCGTTGTGAGAATTGATCTACTTTTGTAACATAAGTATTTAGTAGATCGAGAATCGTAAGATTGCTTTCTCACTTTGGCCATCCGTTTGTGGGTGATAGACCGAAGAGAAAATCAATCTTGTACCTAGATTTTCAAAGAGACCTTTCCAAAAAATGCTGGTCATTCTAGGATCTCTATCTGACACAATGGATGTTGGAAATCATGGTGTTTGAAAATCTGAGATATAAAGAGAGTTGCCATTTGGTTTTCCTTAATAGGCTTTTTGATAGGAATAAATTGTGCTTGCTTGCTAAACCAGCCGACTATTGTCCATATTCCCATATTCCCATGGATAGAATTGGGTAATCCAAAGATAAAATCCATGGATATACTCTCCCATGGTGAACTAGGGATTGACAATGGATGGAGTAATCCAGGTTTGTTCCCTCTATCATACTTAGTCTTTTGGCATACCACATAGTTTGAAACATACTCTTGTATGTCTACTTTCATGGTAGGCCAATAGAAGTATGTCTCTACTCCTCAAAGTGTAGGTTGAATGCCTCTATGCCCCGCATAGGGAGGAGCATGGGATTCATACATAGCTTTCTCACGAAGGGAGTGGGTATCACATAGCCTATTTCCAAGGAGAACATAACTATCCTGTAAGTTGAATGGTTCTTCTTTCCCCAAAGCAAGGGCTGACATTATGTCTTTAAAGTCAGGGTCTGTAGCATACTCATCTATCATCGAAAATAGATCATTGTGAGTTTCTATAGAAACCGCATTAACTTTTGGTTGTCATGAAAGTGCATCCGCCACTTGATTGTGCTTACCACCAGCAATGTGAGCAACATGAAAATAAAATTGCGAAAGAAAATGTTTTCACCTCATTTGTTTGTCCAAAAGCTTAGTTGGCGTCATGAAGTGCTTGAAACTTTGGTGGTCTGCTTGTAAAATAAATGGAGTCCCCAATAGATAGTGCTTCCATGTGTTTAGGGCATGTAGACTAGCTAAAATATTTTTCTCATAAATGCCCAAGACCCGTTCATCCATATTGAGCCTTCGGCTCTCATATGCTATGGCATGCCCTTCTTGAAGCAAGACTGCTCCAAGAAATCACCACAAGCATCACATTGGACCTCAAATGGCTTTGAGAGATCCAAAAGCATAAGGAATAGTTGGGAGGTTAGCTTCTCTTTGAGCTTGTTCAAAACATTTGTCTCCTTAGCAGTCCATGAGTACTTAATGTTCTTCTTTGTTAAATCATGTAATGGTCCTGCTATTTGAGAGAATTTTTCTAGAGTATGCACTCATATCAATAAAGCTTATTAGCTCATGTAGATTGCTTGGATTAGGCCATGCTTTTATTATCTCTAACTTTGATAGATCCATATGGATACCATCTTGAGAGATACTGTGACCTAAGTATTGAATATCTTGAAGGAAAAATTTGCTTTCCTTTTGATTGATAGAAAGCTTGTTCTCCCTCGATGCTTGAAAAATCACCTTGAGATGCTGCTTGTGTTCCTCCAAGGACTTGAAGTAGGTGATGATATCATCGAAGAACACTCCAGGGAATTTTCCATAGGGTCTAAAGATTCTCTCCATTAAATGATTGAATGTGGCTAGTGCATTAGTCAAGACAAAAGGCATGACTAGATGTTCATAAAGGCCAAACGTTGTACAAAAGGCGGTTTTTAGGATATCTTCATTTACTATCCTTATTTGATGGTAGCCACTTTTAAGGTCAATCCTACTGAAGTAGGTAGAGCCTTGTAGATTATCAATTAGACCTTCCACCCAAGGTACGGGAAATTTGTTTTTGATAGTGAAATGGTTTAGTGCTCGATAGTCCACACACATGTGGTATTTAACATCTTTCTTTTTCACTAAAAGGACCAGAGAACAAAAGGAAGAGGAGATAGGCCTCACCATCCCTTTGTCTACCAATTCTTGTACTTTCCTCATGATCTCCTCAGCTTGAGCTTGAGAAACTCAATAAGGAGGCTTGTTAGGCGGTGAGCTTCCTGGTAGGAGCTCAATTTGATGTTCATCATCCCCTCGTTTTGGAGGTAAGTCCATAGGGTATCATCGACATCTTGGAATCATTCTAGAAAATTAGACAAGTCCAACTCTTCTTGATTCCTACAGTTTACATTTGATAAAACATTAGGATCTTTTAGAGACTCTTTGACAAAAATCATGTACGCAAAAACATAGCTTTTCATTAATTTATCAAAAGTGGGAGGATTTACAAGTGGTATAGTATGACCAGACTCACTAGCATCTATATACATGCTCTTTCCCCTGTAGGTGAAGTAGATTCTCCTTTCAGGGAACTTCATGTTGGCATCCATGTGGTTGAACCATGGTGCCCCTAGGATAACATTCTCATGCTGGAGAGGAGAGATGAAAAATTCTTCTTTGTCAACATAGCTTTGGACATGAAGCCTCAACTTCCCAGTCAAGGGAGTAACGGAGGATTTTTGTCCCTTGTTGAAAGCAGTATCAACATCTACAATACCTCCCATTTTAAAATCTTGAATGCCCAACTTGGTGGCCAACTCCATTGATGAAGGCATCGTGTTCCCTTACCTTTCCCCAAGCATAGTAGAGAAGTGATCCTTTGCAATGAGCATCCTCTTTTGGATCTTCAATACTGGAAGCTCCAGGAGTCTCATTGAAGGCATCGTGTTCCCTTACCTGTCCCAAAGCCTCTTCACTCAGAACCCTCACTCTGAATCAATCTCCAAAAAATGCATATGAAGATATAACAAAATTTTGAAATGCCCAAAACTGAAATCTATGAGTACCTATGCGTAGCTTATATTGCTACCATTCTAGTGACGACTTGTACGCACAAAACAGACATTGTTTGATACACTTTACAACCACAAATAGCTCGTAGGTGCGTTGATGTGTGTGCTTCGTCTTGAGTGGAATGCTTTGCGTTTTTGTGTAGCTCTCCTTGAGCCTACAACAACGATGCAGTCGGATCTCCAATGCGATGAGCAAGCTGGGCGTAGCGTGGGATGAAGCTCACACTTAATCTCTTTCTCTCTCACACACAATAGATGGCAATGCTAAACTTCAATTATGGTTAAGTTTTTTTTTATGAAAGTGATCTAGGTACCTTATATACTAATGCTACCTTAGGTTAACCAAAAATAGAGTTTGAGGGGTCAAATGGACTGGTATTTACAATTTGGAAGTGCCATTGCACCCCGAATTCTGCAACTAGACTACCTACTTATTACGATGATGTTTCTAACCATAATCCTCATCATTCCATAACTCTCAGAGAGAATAAGGCTTTGTTGAGTTATGTCGTGTTGTTGACCCAACGGTCAACACTCCCCTCCTCCAAATTCAAGTCGTCCCTAACATGACCTGGTTGTCGATGTCAGCGTGGTCTTTGTTTGTCGCTTTGTTGATGCAAAGAAAGTATAGGATGTAGCCTTTGCACGAGCTCATTTTGTGCATCCAAGACAATGTACATAGTCTTCACATGATTTAGGAAAATCATAATTGATGACGAACATATGCCAATTTTGTGTCTTTCTCATTTTCAGAAACAACTTCTACAATTTGTAGAACTAATTGATTGGCATTAGATCTTGTGATCCAATGACAACTTTGTAACGATTCTGTAGAAAATGTATGGCTAAACCTTCAACTTCCTTAGGCCAAGTTGCACTCCAAAGCAAAGTCTGTCTGCGAATCTGGGATATATATATTCCTTGAGGTTAAAAACCCATGTCTAGCATTCGATCCACCTCAATGAAGGACAAGATATGTAACCCTGCAAAGGTTGGTTTTTCTACCATTTTTGCTTGCTCTTGTTTGTTGATGACTCCTTTGTTCCTCCATCAAGGTGATCAAAGTTGCATTTTCCACTGTTAGCTTTTGTGTGATGTGTAAATAATTATACTGCTTCTACTTGATACATGACTTAATTATAGCCTGACAAACCCCAGTTAATGCCCAAGTTAGTAACTTGCTTCAAAAGGGCTTTATCCGACATTATTCGTGATAGATGACCATCGATGATCTATCATTGTCCATATGTCCCCAAAATTCATATACATGATGTACAAGGTATGTAGGTGGCTATCATGGCTTCAGATTTGAAAAATTTGCATCTTTGGCTAGGGTTTTGACTTTTTTTTTTATAATAAACCCTTAGCTTGTACTCTCTATTTGTAGCCTCTTGACAAAGTTTGGCTTGAACTTGTATTTGGCTTTCCAAGCTAACTTTTAGAATTTCAATCTTGAGAATGACTAATGGGCATCTCTAGCACCTTATGTTCTTGTGAATTACATGTAGAACTAAAGATGATGACCAAAAGCTTGGGCCTTGGTTGCTTTGGCGGACATCTATCACGAAAGATGATTGAATTGTCATTTCTAGCCCATTTGTTCTTGTCAGTACGGTTAGTCCCTATTGTTTGTTTGTTAGGCTTCATTAAGTCACATACAAGATAGAAGATTTACAGTATAAAGATCTACTTCTTGTATAGGACCTTGTAGTCACATGAAGTGGCTGATAGGCAACTTTACACTTGATGGATGCTTTTGTTTAGTCGATCACCAAACTTCTTCTCCTTGAAGGCCATTGCGGAATTTGATGACCAGTTTTAGTCATTTTGGGCCTCATATTGTTGTTGAAGGATGATCAACATTCTTTTCTTACCTTTGACATTGCCCATTATAAGTATGTCTTTTGAGGCATACCTCGTGAAGTGTCATCATTTTCTTGAACCTTCTTTTCTTTGTATGGCTCGACATCCCTTCAGTATTTTCTTCATCTAGATTATGGATTTTTCATGCTTTCTCTTTCTTTTTGGGTGAAAATCACAAAAATAACAAAATAAAACCCAAAATCAACTCAATCAAACAACAAAATCAAGTTAATAGAAATCTAATTGATATGTACACTGTACACATGTCCCTAGGGGCTCATAAATGTATTTTGTCCCCTTATTCCTCTTGTAACTCTACTACGAGGGCATATACTTTGAATTTTGTCAAAAAATCATCACAATCAAACGCAAAAATTCAATACAACTCACAAAAAATTGCCCTCTAATATTCATAATACTAGGTCCACATTTAAAATGCCTCCCCCCCCCTCCTATTTGGAGTCCTCCTTGACGACAGGGTATCACCATGGGTATGTGTTGTGCTTGAGTAATCAAAATTTGTTCCTATGCAGGCCTTGTAATGTAGCCATATTATCCATACAAAATCAATGCATGGAAAAAAATTAAGTTGTGCAAGATGTGGGTATAAGCAATTTGCTTATTGATATTTTCTAGAGAGGCTGCCTATTCTAAGCAATGTGATGATCTTTAAAGCTCCTGTGCCGTTTTTCTTGATTGAAGGTTGTAGAGCTTTTTTGAAATCTACTTGATGCTTCTTTGGAATCCATTTTAGCCTTGTGGTTGGTTGTCGTATTTGGCATTGTTCCTCAACAGTGGATTCTCTTCTAATTGTATTATAACCTTAGGAGAAATTGAAAGAATTCAAGCGGCAGTACAGTGACAACAGCTTTATTGGTTGCCTTTGGGGCCCACTTCTTCGTGATTACTAGTTGTTTTGTTGATGCTGCTCATTTGGCAACCCATACTTGTCCCTATTTTATTTGTGTTTGAAGAGAATTATTTGGGATCCACCTTGTCTTTGTGTGAGTCTTCAGTAGTCTTTGCTTCAGCTCTTGTACTCTTGGTTGAGGACGAGATTCAGACGTTGGGAGTTGATACTTTGGGAGTTGACAATTTAACCGTTTTGGAATCTAAATGAACTTTTGACCTCTTTGTACTTGAGTCAACTTCTTTGAAACCCAAATCCAATTTGCAAAAGCTTGCGACTTTGGGATTTTCTTAGACACTCTTGCAACTTTAATAGTTTTCCTTTTGGCATTGGATCTTGTGATTTTTCAACAAAGATTTGTTAAAATTTTTGGTTCTGACTCGTTTTTCTTTTCTTGGACTTATTTGGTTATTATGGAAGCTGCTAGTGATGGTGATGACTTGAGTTTCTGGTAAGGAATGTCATAAAAATCATCACTATCACTGCTATCCTTAGTAAGGTTGCATTCTAGCACTTTCCCTTTGTGGTTTAACTTGTTATGGAAAGTTACTATTTGTTTGCTCTTGTATTGTTGTTTTTGGGATGACTATGGTATCCACTTTATTAGAGCATTGGTAGCTCGTTGACATGGATGTGTTCTTCTTGGTTGGGCTGTTTCTTCCTGTATGGGAGCCATGTATGAGTATGCTTTTTGCAGTTGCGTTTTCATTGTCAAGGATTTTGGAATCCACTTTTTATGCACTTTATTCTTGTAGTAGTGACATTGGTTCCTAGTTTTTTTATCTAGAAAATCATAAAACCATGCGTTAGTTCAAGTTTTATTTATGTCACCTACTATGTCATCTGGATTTCCGTTGTTTGCATCATCTTGAAGCTCCAAGTGTTCTACAGAGTCATAGAGCTCGTCTTCTTCTTTGTCTTTGTTTTCCTGGATCACACTCACTGCAAAGTAAGGAACGACATCATAGCCATATTCATCACAAAACTTCCTTGTTGGATCGTCTTGAATAACACACATGTCCAAAGTAGGCAAGATGTATTACCATTCAAGTGGATCTAAAGCTTCCTTAAGAAAGGGTTCTGGGATATAATCCTTATCTTCAATTTATCTTTATAATATGTATTCCTCTTGATTTAAACTTCCACATTGAAAAGCCCCACACATCCACAATTCCTTAGGCTTACCCAACCATGCTGGAAGTTCTAATCCTGTTATAGTAGCAAAATCAAACTCCTCCATAGGTGTTCTCATCACATCTCTGTAACTATGGTCCTTAAGATTTTTTTGTGGTTTCCATATTTCTCAGGTAGATAATAATGGTCATCTCCCAAGTCTTGGACCATTTTCAGTTGTCTCATGAATGGTCTTCCTAGAATGATATCATAGTTATTCTTCTTGCCAAAGTCAACAATAGCAAATGTTTGCTCATACTCAATGCTACATGAAGTAACAACTTCTTTTTCTAGCAGTCCTATGGGCCTTTCTATGTGTCCATGGGCAAGATGCAATCTCATCCTAGTAGTCCTCATTGCTGATTTTTCCCATTTTTTCCAGACCGCTTTCATTGCGATGGCAACACCAGCTCCGCTATCAAGGATTGCCATGGTTTTTACACCTTGGAATTCCACAGGAAGAGTGGTGTTCCCATCTTCTCCTTCATAATACTCGTCGACCTTGTTTAGTGGCACTGGATGAGTGTTTAGCTGAGGCATTTCAAGCTCTTTAATCCCTTCCTCGATTTGAGTCATTGGTTTTTTAACACCAAATTTCTCTAGGCATTTTCCCACAGTAGCCCACATGTTTGGTCATATTCTAAGCAATTCGGCCAATAATATCGTACAATTTACTGATGTCAATAAAATCTCTATCAGTCCTTTTGAATCAATGACCTTGTTGGAAGACAATCTCTATGATGGTACTTCCACAACCAGTGGCTTGGCCTCATACTCTCCCATATAGGATGGTAGTGTTCTTAGTGATGAGGTTGACTGTCCATAGACTATACAAATTCTTTGTCTCCCCAATACAATTCCACTTCTAGATTCATTTGAGATCCAACCTCAAATTCCTCTATTGGGGGAAGAGACACTCCCCTTCCATCACTCATCTAGTTTACTCGTCTGCTTATCTCACTTTCTTCATTGGCCTGTCTGAATTGTTTCCACAATTTGTCAAGACCATCTATTTCTTTACAGGTGTCAGGTATAGGTATGTGAAATCCCTTGGAAGAGTTATCCACGGTATTCAACACTATCCTTGGATCTAATGCGGGGTCCTTGAGCTTTTATCCATGCTCGTGACTGGAATATGGATCTTTTTTTGTTCTTGGCTTGGTGGGATTACTGGTGTAGGTGGGACAAAGATCACACCCTCAGGTTTTTCATCTTGTGGTTCTAGTAAAGCTTGGGTTTTTGAATCATTTTCTTGCACATTTCCAGCCTATCCTTTTCTAGTTCTGCATATGGATATGTCATCCACCTATGTTCTTGGGTTTGGTTGTTTTTTATCCATGTTTCATAGGCTTTTAATGATCCTCCCAAACTAGCACTTCTGTGTTTGTCATCTATGGATGGTTCTTCTAGAGGTTGCGCCATCTGCACAAGAGAAGGTGTAACACTTTTCTCATATTGTCTTATCTTTTCTTCAGCTTGGGTAAGCTTCTCATCCAAGGATTTTTTCTCTCGTTCCCTACGTGATTTCATCTTAGCCTTTCTAGCTTTCCAGCTATTCCTTTTGCTCTTGGTTTCTTGACTAGGTGTGTTAGCCTTTGGCTTTGGACTCACGTCAGTTTTTGTTTTCTCTGTCTCTTGCTTCTCTTCAGCTTTCTTTTGAGCTTGCACTCTCGTAACTGCTTGAACTGGTACAACATTTTCATTTTTTGAGCTATTGGGTAGATGAACAATTCCTGAGACATTCATTGTGATATTTTTAACTCCGTTTGGGTTTTTTGGACAATTGGGGATCGAGTGAATAATGCCACATTCAAGACAATAGGCATTTACTTGTGTGATCTTCCTCTAAGGACATTGTTTGACCAAGTGTTCATCACAACTTTTGTGACAATCTATCTCTGGTTGAGGAGATTCTTCTTGCAATTCCTCTTGGCTGTAAACACAAGCTATGATCTAGCTAAGCCTCTATTTACAATGAACAATGTCCTTTCGTCCATCTCATACCTTCTTTCTTCAGGTCAGAACACAAGAGGTGGAGGTTGTACCGATGTCATCACTCCATGTGTTTCTCTCATTTTTTGTCACTTCGAAGGGCAGTACCCACTTTGGTTGTTATAACACATTGAGTTGGTAATAACACTTGTTTGTTGGATGCTTCTATCATCTGCATATATCTCATGTCTATAGGAAATCTAGCACCTTACAGTAGAGGTTGTTTTCCTAAGACAAATTGTGGCCTTGAAACTCCTACTAGTCCTGGCGCATTTCCCATAGCATATCTAGGTGGAGGAGGTGCTACTGGAATAGGTTGTACATACCTCTCCCTAGCATATTCCATGCCATAGTAACACTCTTCTCTTGTATGGTCTGTCCATTTTCTCTCAATTTTGCACCACTTAAGCTCCCTCAAATCAACATTTACAAGAGGAGCTAACCTCTTGATCATTTTGTTGATAAATGTTTCTCGATCGATAGGTGTTGTTGGTTTTGCAATGGACTCACTCATCTGTGAATCACTGTGCTAAGAGGATGTGTCATCCTCTTGACTCTTATAGTCCTTTTGTCTATATTCCTCATAGTTACCCACTAGATAAAGAGATTATTTGATCAAGTTGTTTAGCATCAATCTCCTTATCATATGCAAATCTTTCTAAAGACCCGCATGTCTCATTCCCTAGATGAAATCAACATCAATCGTGCTTGCGTAGGTAGTTCAGCTCTTGGATAGAACTTGATGTATCTCTTGAGCTGTAATGGCGCTTTGCGTATTGATTCATACTCTTTTTGTTTGAATCTATGGATTTGTGAGATTGTATTGTGATCTATGCCTTTCTGTGAGAATTCTTTGATGAATTCCTCAAACATCTCGTTTAGAGTCTCAAAATCACATATTTCCACTGAGTCGAACCATGTAGCCGCATCATCTTCTAGAGTTAATCCAAATCCTACAAACTGTGTTGCAAAATCCAAAACTTCCTCTACTCTAATTACTCTTCTAAAAGCCACTACGTGATCTCTTGGATCTTTATGTTCGGCGTATTTCCTGTTTACCCGTTTTTGGGTCTTGGATGGACTAACTCACCAATTGTCTACAAGTCTAACCATAAACTCTCCCAATCCTTATCTCGCTTTAGGTCTTCTACTATGGTTAGGTTCTTCTTCAAAGGGATTAGTTATTTTGTTGGAGATCGGTCCTTGAGAAGGCCTGTCTGCCCTCTCTTGTTATCCCTCTAGAAGGGAATTTAGGTGGCTCTCTTTTTGAAATTCTTGTAGGAATTCTCATGTTTGGTGGAGATATCTGTGGTCTTGCATTGACCAATATCCACCCCTTTATAATGCAATATGTGGTTTTGTGCTTTGTACAACCTTGTATTCTCATCCATACTTGTCAACAACTATAGACTTCTATTGATAGTCGACTCCATATGTATAAACATATAAGAGCTTGTGCTCTGTCAGCTCTTCTGCGTAGGGATCTATGCACATATAAAGATTTACCTCATTGTTGTCAACGTCTCTATAAAGTCCTTCACTCTTGTGATTTGGCTAGGGACTTGTTTTATGCTCTAGGACACTGAGGTATGCCCGAATGTTTGTTTTGACCCAGATCTGGCCACTAAGACATCATACGCGTATAATGTGTTTTGGCTCATAATTCACTTAAATTTCTACCCAAGGTACTCCATGATGTATACAACAAGAATATGTGATTATAGAAAATTTTGAATGTTAAAATTGCTCAAAATCGCCACTTTTTCACCTTTGCCTTCTTATATCTGCAAAAATCTCTTTAAATGCAAAAGTATGTGTCCAAATAAGTTGAAAATTTTCAAGCAAGCTTAACACATCATTTTCCAACCCCTTATGTGGTCAAAAGTGCAATTGGACTGTCAGATATGGCCTTGAGACATCATACGTGTATGATGTCTATGTGCTCAGATTTTGACAAAATTTGGTATGTGAGCTTGTCTTGTGGTGCTTAGCACCATGGTATGCTCAGATCTCAATTTTGGCCCCTAAAATTTCCCTTTAGACATTATACGCGTATAATGTCTAACTGATCAGACTGAAGTGAATTTCTCTCCAGAGGTTTCTCCCTACATTGAAAACTCACAACAAGTTTCAAAACTGGATTTAGACACTTTTCGAGCAAGTTATGGCCAATACAAGCATTCACTTGCCTAGATGCGTCTTATGGTGTTTGCAAGCTAAAAAATGCTTCAAATTCAATGAAATTTGGCATATATGCTTCTGAAATGCTGTAGATCACAAGGGTGCACTCATTTGTAACTTTTAACCTCATATCTGGCCTCTAAGACATCATACGTGTATGATGTCCAGGTAGTCAAAATTGACTTCTGTTTCTATCAGAGGTTCCCCTTGGTGTGTACAACAAGAACATGTGCTCACAACAAATTTGGACTTTAAAATTGCACAAAATCATCAATGTTTGACAACAAAATCCCCTAAAAGAGTAAAATATCCTTAACTCTCAATGTATATGTTTAAATGACATGAAATTTGGTGTATGTGCTCAATACAACATGTAGAAGATAGGTATAATGTCAAAACTTCATTTTGACTGCCAAAATCACCCTTTAGACATCATACACGTATGATGTCTGCTAATGAATTTCTAGCTAGAATTCATTTACAGGCATCCCCAAGTCTCTAGCAATGGTTTAGAAGCACTTCTACCAATTTTCATGCAAAAATGTGATCAGAATCACAAGATATTCTCTTTTCCGTTTCAAACAATCCGTCTTTTGGGTGTCACAGGTGGGTCAAAACACTAGTCTCAACGTGTACTTAGGGTAAAACCCCCTTTTAAACACTCTGGTGTAGTCAAATTTTCAAATTTGGTCTCCAGATGCCCCTTGAGACATCATACGTTGTCAGGAGTTTCTTAGAGCAAGGAATTGCGCATATGTACATACCCATGCATGGTGTATTGAATAAAGGATTGCCCATTTTCCAGAGCCGGGTGGTTACGTGGGGCCCACATGTGTACAGGTAGGACACCATGTACATAGTGCATCGATTTTCATCATTATCAGTACCAGTGTGTTTTCTCTACAATAATGAGGAGTTGGTAGCACGTAAAACTTCTCGAGGAAGCTATCCGCGGGCCGACGACATTGTTGGGGTATAAAGCCCAATGTGGTCGCCCAGGTAAGTGGGCGGGCCGCCAAGTATGTACACATATTCTTTTGTAAAAACCTAATAAGAACTCACTATGCTCTACACATTACAGTAGAGCGAGTTCACCATATCGTCGTGCTCTTCTTCTCGCACACTCTCTCTCGCGTCGCACTTCCGCTCGTACTCCTTCAACTGGTATCAGAGCTCAGATCGAGGCTCGGGGCAGCACTGCAGGAGGCTAGAGTCACCAGCTCAGATTGGAGTGAAATTCGATAGGCGAAGGCATGGCCCCAAATCCTGTGGGAGAGCCCTAAGGGCTTGGTGTTCTCAGAATTTCATTCTGAGGTCATCTCGGCCACCGTTCGGCTTCGACAAAGGTCTGCGCAGGCCATTTTCGACTACGTGGTCTCAGCGGGTGCAGATCCGACTCTGCAAATTTGGGGTTTTTCGGCCTACGACTGCAGGTGTTGAGGATATCGACACTCCCAGAGTGTTGATTTGTGGTTGTCTACACATCGAAGGACGGCTCACAGTTCTTGGAGGCGTGTCACATACGACACGGGCGCATCTACACATAGACTGTAGGCGACATCCACTAGTTCATCAGGTAGCTTGTGTTTTTTGCTTGATATTCCAGATTTCATCCTGACATTGCAGGTACTTCCACATGGTATGTATTGTCAGAGATGATGTATGTCTGTTGAGGGTTTGCTGGCAGTGAGTCACGTAGGAAACAACCGCCGCAATGGTTACAACATATAGTGGGAAATTTGTGGATGTATGACTTTGTGGGAAGTCTATGTACTGTCAGATTTACTGCAGCCTTTGTTGAGGGTCGAGTGAGGTTTTATTGAGCTGGGGGATTCTCGAATGTTGAGATCCTTTCGGTGATACAGGTCTTGGAGAGATCCCTCGAGCACCCTTAGATAGGCAGCTAGGATGTATTGACTGTGAGTTAGACAGTTGGGATTGCATCTTTGCTTTACTGCCGTCGAGGCATTGTCACAGTCTATGCTTACAGGACAATGACAGGACAGTGAGAGACAGTACAGGTGCAGGACAGGTTTACCCGCAACTTACAGTGTCAGAGAGACAATGTTTTTTGAGTTGTTTTTTGGTCTGTTTTTTAGTACACCAGAGCCATTTTACAAAGGAGACTCTGCCAAAATCTCTGCATAATCCGAAGCTTTCTTGGTTCATTTGACCGGTTGATATTGGTTCAGAGGTCAGTTTACAAGGGAAACTCTGTCGAATTTTTCCCAGGAAAGTAAAACACTGTGAAGCGTAGCTATGGCTGGATCACAGGACACTGCTCTTTACAATATCAAGAAGCTGGATGGAACCAATTTCCCATTGTGGAAGAAGAAGATTTGGCACGTGTTGGTACAAAAGAAGCAGATAAAACCTATAAAGCTCAAGGGGATAAAACCAGAAGATATGGACGAAGATGAATGGAGCGAAATGGATGAATTGGCACTTTCTACCATTATGCTGACTTTGGCAGAAAGCGTTTACTTCAATGTAGTAGACGAGATGTCGGCTTATCAAGCATGGTTAAAGCTGAGTGATCTTTATGAGAAGCAAAGTGCAGCTTCACAAGTATACTGGCTTAAGAAGCTTGTTGACTTGAAGATGAAAGAAGGGACACCTATGTCGAATCATCTAAATGAATTCAACACAATCTATAGTCAGTTGTCAGCTCAAGGTGTCA
Source organism: Adiantum capillus-veneris (assembly GCF_014529385.1). Classification (NCBI taxonomy): domain Eukaryota; kingdom Viridiplantae; phylum Streptophyta; class Polypodiopsida; order Polypodiales; family Pteridaceae; genus Adiantum; species Adiantum capillus-veneris. Next base: position 96,124,873 of record NC_140931.1, on the reverse strand, counting down.
AGTTTGATGAACCTGTTAGAGCTATGTTCCTGTTGATCACATTGCCGGAAAGTTGGGACACTTTTCGCACAGCTTTGAGTAATTCTGCACCTCCAGATGGTTTGAACATAGCAGGTGTAGAAGGAAGTCTGCTTACTGAAGAAACCAATAGAAAGACAATGGACAAAGGAAAAGGAACAGCCTTAGTTGTCAGGGGAAGGACCAAAGAAAAGTACAAAGGTGGAAAGAGGAATCAGTCTCGTAGCAAGTCCCGCAGTGCTAAAGGCAAGAGTGACATAGAATGCTACCATTGTGGCAAGAAGGGTCACATGAAAAGAGACTGCAGAGAATGGAAAGCAGAAAAAGGCAAAGAGAAAGCTGAAGACCATGGTGAGAAGAACAAGTCCTCAGTGAAGATTTAAGAAATAAATGTGACAAACACTATTGCAGAGGATGACAGTCTAGTGTCAGGAGACATCTACTTCTTGAAGAATACAATGGACTCAACTCTTCTTACAGCATCTGATGGAAATGCACTGAGTGACTGGATTATAGACTCAGGGGCATCACTTCATGTATCTCCAAACAAGGAGTGGTTTACCTCTTATGTGACCACTAAAGATCATGTTCGGCTAGGCAATGGGTAGACATGTGAGATCTTAGGTGTTGGAGATGTTCAATTGAAGTTTCAGAATGGCTCTTCTTTCACGCTGAAGAATGTGAGACATGTTCCCGCAATTACAAAGAGCTTGATCAGCACAGGTTTACTTGATGATGATGGCTACGTCACCACTTTTGGACAGAACATGTGGAAGATATCCAAGGGTTCTATGACAGTAGCACATGGAGTAAAGTCTGCAGGACTTTACATGAGTTATGTATCAAATGTCTCTAAAAATGTAATCAATGTAACCGAGTAGTCGAACGTTTCTTTGTGGCATAGCCGGTTAGGACATATGTCCAAGAAGGGAATGGAAATCTTGTCTCGTTCTGGTTATTTGCCTGGCATTTCATTTAATGATTTTGAATTCTGTGAACATTGTCTGTATGGTAAGCAAACACAGCAGCCACATAAGCATAGACGCAGTAGAAGAGATACACAGTTGGCACTTGTTCATAGTGATTTGTGTGGACCTATGCCTAACCTATCTCTAGGGGGAGCTTCTTACTTTATGACATTTATAGATGATCACTCGAGGAAAGTATGGGTTTACTTTCTCAAGCACAAGGATGAAGCGTTGAGTGTTTTCAAAACGTTTGTGACACTTGTGGAGAATCAGAGTGGCAAGAAGCTTAAATGCTTACGCACTGACAATGGTGGAGAGTATGTTTCAAAGGCCTTTCGGGACTTTTGTGAGTCAAAAGGTATAAAACGTGAACTTATTGCTCCTTAAAATCCTCCTCAAAATGGTGTTGCTGAGAGGATGAATAGGACCATACAAGAGAAGGTCAGAAGTATGTTGTCTAATGCACAACTGCCAAATGGGTTTTGGGCTGAAGCTGTATCAACAGCTGTTCATCTTGTAAATAGATCTCCTAGCAAGGTTTTGCAGAAGGATTCAGTGCCAGAGATGGTATGGTTAGGCAAAATGCCCTCATACAAGCATCTCAGAGTCTTTGGTTCTGAGGCATATACTCACGTTCCAAAGGAATTTAGGAACAAACTTGAGCCAAAGAGTAGAAAGTGCATCTTTCTAGGCTATGGTAATTCTGGTGAGATGGGGTACAGACTTTGGGATCCCGAATCCAGAAAGGTTGTTCGCAGCAATGATGTTCACTTTAATGAATCCAAATATCATTCTAAACCAGAGAGGGTCGAGGAGATTAGAAGAGTTGTCTTCCAAGAAGATGGACCTGCACGTGCAAGACAAAATGTCAGGGCTCAAGAGGAGCAAGGACAGGATAGAGTGGAACCATAGGTTGTGGCTGAGCCTGAGCCACCTATTGTGCGTAGATCTGGACATGTCACGCGACCTCCTGATAGGTTTGTTCCATCTATGAACTATGTCATGTTGACTGATTGCAATGAGCCTTCATGTTACAAGGAAGCAGTGCAAATGAAGGACTCCGGGAATTGGCAATTGGCCATGCAGTCAGAGATGACAACTCTGCATAAAAACAAGACATGGAAGCTAGTTAAATTACCAAAGGGCAAAAAGGCTCTACCTTGTAAATGGGTTTACAGGTATAAGATCACCGCTCATGATAGTCAGCCAAAGTACAAAGCAAGGATTGTTGCCAAGGGCTTTAAGCAAGAACAAGGCATTAACTTTGATGAAGTCTTCTCTCCGGTGGTCAAGATGACTACATTGAGATGCTTTCTTGCATTGGTTGCCATATTAGATTTGGTGTTGCACCAAATGGATGTCAAGACAGCGTTCTTGCATGGTGATTTAAATGTGAAAATTTACATGCAGCAGCCAGAAGGGTTTGTTGAGAAAGGCAAGGAAGATTGGGTATGCCAGTTGTTAAAGAGTCTTTATGGCTTAAAACAATCACCGAGGGCATGGTACCATAAATTCCACAAGTTTATGCTTTCTCAAGGCTACAAACGTAGTGAGTTCAATCACTGTCTATATACAAAGAAGGCTAAGGATGGCAGTTGGCTGATCCTTATTTTGTATGTGGATGATATGTTGATTGCTGGCAAGCACTTGGAAGAAATTTCAGCTTTGAAGTCAAAGATGGCAAAATCGTTTGACATGAAAGACATGGGTGAGGCAAGTCATATACTTGGTATGCGCATTGAGAGAGACAGATCAAAGAAGTTGATTTGGTTATCTCAAACATAGTATATTGACAAGGTTTTGCAACATTTCAATATGGAGAAGGGAAAGGCACTGAGTGTTCCATTGCCACCATATGTGAAACTTAGCAAACAGGATTGTCCTATGTCTGAGGAAGAAAAGGCTGAAATGGATAAGATTCCACATGCGTCTGCAGTGGGTAGTTTGATGTATGCAATGATTGCTACTCGCCCAGACATTGCATTTGCAGTGGGAGTAGTAAGTCGATACATGTCAAACCCAGGCAAGAAACATTGGGAGGCAGTGAAAGGAATATTGAGATACCTGAAAGCTACAAAGAGTATGCGTATATGCTATGGGAGTCAGGAGCTAAGTGTAAAGGGTTTTACAGACTCAGATTATGCAGGTGACTTAGACAACCGAAGGTCTACGTCAGGTTATGTCTTTACATTGACTAGTGGAGGAGTATCATGGCGTTCTAGATTACAAGATTGTGTTACTCAGTCTACTACAGAGGCTGAATATGTTGCAGCATCAGAGGCATGCAAAGAATCAATTTGGCTTAATCGACTAGTAACAGATTTGGGAATCAAAGAAGAGATGCCTGTGTTATATTGTGATAGTGCTATACAATTGGCTAGCAATCCAGTTTATCACTCAAAGACAAAGCATGTGGATGTGAAGTATCATTTCATCAAGGAAATGCTCGAGGATAAGCAACTTCAGCTTGTCAAAGTTCACACCACAGAAAATCCTGCTGATCTACTTACAAAAGGACTTCCCTTAGAGAGATTTGCGCATTTTCGCAAGCAGTTAGGTGTAGGGTAGTACATCACTTCTCTACATCTCTTGTATATTAGCTTGTATAGTAGCTTCTCTCACACTTAAAGTACCACATTGGACTTTAAGTGGGAGGTTTTTGGGGTATAAAGCCCAATGTGGTCGCCCAGGTAAGTGGGCGGGCCGTCAGGTATGTACACATATTCTTTTGTAAAAACCTAATAATAACTCACTATGCTCTACACATTACAGTAGAGCGAGTTCACCATATCTTCGTGCTCTTCTTCTCGCGCACTCTCTCTCGCGTCGCACTTTCGCTCGTACTCCTTCAGACATGAGGTAAGCAGGTGCGTCATATGGAATCTAGTGGCGTCAGGATGGCGAATGGGGTCAATACTTGCACGCGGAGAAGTACGGACACAGCGTGGATGTTTTCTTGTGATAATTATGCAGAAAGGTCATCATGAGGACCATAATTTGGGGCCACTTCACGTGGTGGCGGGATGCATTATTGAAAAAAGCTGAGTGCCAGGTGTGCGGATGATGCAAAAAGGTGACAAGTATGCACTGCGAGGTCAGTTTTTGGCCTGCTCGGGGTCCGTTTGAGGTCATCTAAAAGGCCAAGGGTGCCCAAGTAATAAAGCTAAGTGTGGGAACTGAAAAAACAGAGAGAAGACCAGAAAAAATGTGGAGAAGAGAGGAGGAACAGCCGCAGGTGTGTTTTTGGGGTTTTTGGAGCCTGTTTTGGCCGTAAACTGCTCATCCGAGGTCGGATTTGAGCACTTTGACATTGTAGACTGGGTTTTTGGGCTGTTCCGGATGCGATGGCGCTATCCATTTTGCCAAATTCCTCACTCTTTTCGTGCTGTTTTTCTGTGTAAGTTTCTCCTTTGAGCGAAGCTTCCGCTCCAATTTGTGATTGTATCTGGTATCTTTTACCCATATTGTGTGAGCTGTTTGCCCCATTGGTGTTGGCCCAAGATCATTTGTATCTAAACATCAGAAGTTATCCTCTTTTGAGATGATTTTTTGGGTGTGTGTGTGTATGTGTGTGTCTCTGTGTGGAGTGGGCAAGTGGATAGTCTCTCTCCTCTCACTCCATAGGTGTGTTTCCTGTCTCGGCCAGGTGGTTGTGTAAGCCGAGTGGTGCCCCATAGTGTGTGTGTGTGTGTATCTTTCCAAGAGTGTGTGTCGGGTCGTTATAGAGGCACTGTGTGTGTTTTCATCCCGCTCACATTCTTTTGGTGCCCCCACTGAGGATCTTCTTCGAGTACCTTCTGCTTCGAGCTTCAAGCTTGGAGATTCGGGATTACAGGTTGCAGGTTGCAGATTACATGTTACAGGTTACAGGTTACAAGGATAGGTACAGGTACATGTGATTCACACAGGTACAGGTAGCTGGAGTATAGTGATATACTAGCAGTGATGTCACTTGCAGTTGTTGTGGGTATGCATCACTTGGCGCCTGTTTGAGCGCATTTTCTGCTGGATTGTACGTTACTTGTGGGAACTGCCATTGTACGCCTTTGTGGAGCCATATTTGGTTTTATTTGGCAGTCCCAGCCATTTCTGAGACTTGGTCTGGAAGATAGTCATTTTTGAGACTTGACTATACGAGGTTTGCATAAGCCTTCGTGTGAGGGTCGATAGCGTGAGATTTTATTGCGCTGGGGGATTCTCAAATACGGAGATCCTTTCGGTGATACAGGTAGCTGGAGCACCTTTTCGTGAACTCACCATAGGCTATGTACTAGTGATTCCTATTTGATGCTCGGGTTCTATTGTTGACAGTTTATGCATACATATATGGTCTATATTTTGGGTTCACACTGCTCTACTTCTGGGGAAACTCTGTCAAAATTTTTCCAAGTTATGATGGCTGGTTTTTTGGTCTTTTGAGCCATTTATGCTGTTACGCTGCTGAAATTTTGGCAAAAATCAGAGGATAAGTCAAGTGTGCTTTCTTGGTAGCTTCATGGTTGGCTTTAATGGATGATCAAAATGGACCTCAATTCACTCCTTTTCATTTAACTCAGAGAATCCAGATAAATGTTCATGTGTCCAAGAAGATTTTTTTCCAACAACACATAGTCTTTATATTTGGGCCAATAAGATTACGAGAGATCCTGGAATGTCCTTTTCCTGTTGTAATTCCAATGATCAACTATGAAAACTCATTTGATGTGCATGTGTTTGTCCTTATCTAAAGTTGAGCTCCATTGAGGTTTCTGGGGATTGAGTCAGTCAAAAGTTATGGGTTCTTGCATGTGTGTTTGAAGGGGTTCTCAAAGCATCGTAACATTGGGTAGCCATGGCTTTCTCTTATCCGGAATTTCATGGAAGAAGTGGTGAAGATGCGGAAGACTTTCTGGAGCAAGTCGAGGTGGAATGCATAAGCAACAATATGTGTGATGAGGAGAAGATTTTGAGGCTATTTGGATTGCTTTTGAAAGATGAGGCCCGTGTTTTGTTCAGGGATTTGGAAGCTAAAGAAGCAGTGGCTTCTTCTTATTGTTTGAGTCTTGACAAGTTTATAGAAGATTTTTTAGAGCGTTTCCAGGTTTTTGAAGATGCAAATGCAATATGGAATGAGCTCAATGCTCTTAAGCAAGGTTCTTGTCAAGGTGTTGATGCCTATATACAAGGTTTTACAGATTTATGGACTCGTTGGTGTGTTGCTCTTAAGGATGAGACCCCCCTTTGTTCATTGAAGAAAAGTTCTTTTGTTGATGGTTTGTCACCTTGGTTGCGGTTCGAGGTTGAGTTGAAGAGGCCCGAGTCTTTTGAAGATGCGGTATGCATTGCAAAGCACAAGGAATGGAAGTTTAAGCGTCTTGAGGAACATGGTATTAGTACAGGTATGCATGTGCAAAATGGATTTGACATGGAAGATGAAGTTAAGCCTAAGCAGGTGAAAAGTAGCCTATCCTATGATGTTTCTCGTTTCTTCCCAAGGTCTATTGTGAAGCGTAAAGAGGTCTTGAAGGTTGACAGGTTTATGGAAGAGCCTAAAGAGGTGAGTAATGCTTTGGATACAGGATTGAAAAGTCTTGAAGAGGATGCATTGCCTACTTGTGTACCTTGTGATTCTAGGTGTGAGTGTGAGGTTGAGGTTATTGATGATGAGCATGTATCTTTGGATACTAGTTCCTTGGAAATTAGGGAAGAGGGCAAGGTTGAGAGCCATTTTGTGGATTTGTTGGATGTGGAGCCTGTTTTGAAGCCATATTTTGATGTATGTGCAGTGATTGAACTGATTTGTGAGCATGATTGTGGTTTAGAGCAGTGATCTGTATTCTTGGAGACTGATGAACCCATGCTAGAAGCTATGGATAGTGGTGCTAGCCATGATTATGATGTGGATAAAGTTATGTGTGATGATGAGTATTCTTATGATGATGAGAAGGGGTTTGACATATATGAGTCCAATCTTAGCTATGTGGATGCCTATGCTAGGGATATGTGTGCTGCGGGGATACTTTTGTGCTTTGGATATCAACAACTTTACCTTCACACAATGCTTTTAGCTACTTGGGTGCATGATTTGCAGGTTGTTGCTATGGATGGTGAAGCCAAGATGCCAGGTGATGAGTCACTTCAGTTGTCTCTATCGGTTGGGTTGAATGTGGCATGCAATATTTATGCTTTTGGAACTCCAGACAGGGTGGATGTGTTAGTTGGATATGCCTATGGTGCATTTTGGTTGATTGTTGACAAATGTAGGTGTGGTGTTATGATGCTTCTAAGGAATCGGACGATATGCCTTTGGCCTTTTGATCCAGGTGGGATGAGCATCTACTAGTGCTGCTGCTGAGCATGAATGCTCTAGCAGGCTAGGGGGTGGGCAAATTATGTCAGGAGTTTCTTGGAGCAAGGAATTGTGCATATGTACATACCCATGCATGGTGAATTGAATAAAGGATTGCCCAGAGCCAGGTGGTTACGTGGGGCCCACATGTGTACAGGTAGGACACCATGTACATAGTGCATCGATTTTCATCATTACCAGTACCAGTGTGTTTTCTCTACAATAATTATTTGGTAGCACATAAAACTTCTCGAGGAAGATATCCGCAGGCCGACGACATGAGGTAAGCAGGTGCGTCATATGGCATCTAGTGGCGTCAGGATGGCGAATGGGGTCAATACTTGCACGCGGAGAAGTACGGACACAACGTGGATGTTTTCTTGTGATAATTATGCAGAAAGGTCATCATGAGGACCATACTTTGGGGCCACTTCACGTGGTGGCGGGATGCATTATTGAAAAAAGTTGAGTGCCAGGTGTGCGGATGATGCAAAAAGGTGACAAGTATACACTGCGAGGTCAGTTTTTGGCCTGTTCGGGGTCCGTTTGAGGTCATCTAAAAGGCCAAGGGTGACCAAGTAATAAAGCTAAGTGTGGAAACTGAAAAAACAGAGAGAAGACCAGAAAAAATGTGGAGAAGAGAGGAGGAACAGCCGCAGGTGTGTTTTTGGGGCTTTTGGAGTCTGTTTTGGCCGTAAACTGCTCATCCGAGGTCGGATTTGAGCACTTTGACATTGTAGACTGGGGTTTTGGGCCGTTACGGACGCGATGGCGCTGTCCATTTTGCCAAATTCCTCACTCTTTTCTTGCTATTTTTTTGTGTAAGTTTCTCCTATGAGCGAAGCTTCCGCTCCAATTTGTGATTGTATCTGGTATCTTTTACCCATATTGTGTGAGCTGTTTGCCCCATTGGTGTTGGCCCAAGCTCATTTCTATCTAAACATCAGAAATTCTCCTCTTTTGAGCTGAGTTTTTGGGTGTGTGTGTATGTGTGTGTCTCTTTGTGGAGTGGGCAAGTGGATAGTCTCTCTCCTCTCACTCCATAGGTGTGTTTCCTGTCTCAGCCAGGTGGTTGTGTAAGCCAAGTGGTGACCCATAGTGTGTGTGTGTATCTTTCCAAGAGTGTGTGTCGGGTCGTTATAGAGGCGCTGTGTGTGTTTTCATCCCGCTCACAACGTGTATGATGTCCAAGGTTACAAAATTTCAGTTTTTGGTCACAAAACTCTTGCACATGCCCTCTTACATGCTCAACATCAATTTGTTATGCAACAATGTAAACATAACTCTTTTTATTGAATTTTTTTCTCAAAAGAAGACTTTTCAAAGATTCCAAATGCAAACAAGCACTTTAGGCAAATAAATCAGTGATGAATAGCTCTAGATCAGAATCAAATCACTTACCTAAAGCTACTCTTACAAATCATATGGGGTTTTACATTTATGAGTAGAAAAACAATTGAATGCCACACACGGACTAGCAAACACTTTTATCACCTCACAAATCACAACTACTCTAATCCACAAATCCTAACTAAATCTACGTAGTTGCAGACCCTCGGCAAGACACGCGCTTTGTGGCTATCCACTTGATCTCGGAATAACCTCTTCCCAATCCACTTGAAAAAAAAAGCCTTCTTTAGCCGAAACTAAAGCAAGCAAGCATCACATGAGTGTTAATAGGATCACCTGCCTAAGTCCTTGTATCCTCGACCATGGTGCCAATGTTGCGAGAGGGAATCACACCACCCATAAAGTGCATGCAACACAACCTAGATCAACATAATGTCAATGGAGGACACTGATGACACGATAGGCACATGGAGGAAATATCTTTTGCTTGTGAGGCTGAGACCATCCTACTCATACAACACTCTATAAGGATAACTAAACCAGTAGAATCTCATTGCTCTCAACTACACCACCAACCCACATACACAGAACGGAAGGAACCCATTAAATCATACCAGAATCGTACGCAACTTAAGAAAAATCATCCCCTCGCTAGGATACAACTATCAGAAAGCCTCTACACTCAAAACCCTCACTCTAACACCATCTACAAAAAATTTGTATAAAGATAGAGCAGAATTGTGAAATGCCCGAAACTAAAACCTATGAGTACCTATGCGTAACTTATGTCATCACGATTCTAATGACTACTTTCATGCACAAGACGAACATCATTTGATACATGTACAGCCACAAATAGCTCATAGGTGTGTCGACATGTGTGCTTCATCTTGAGTGAAACTCTTGGTGTTGTTGCGTAGCTCTCCTCAATCCTACAACAATGATGCAGTCGGATCTCCAATGCAATGAGTGAGCGGGGTGTAGCATGAGGATGAAGCTCACACTTACTCTCTTTCTCCCACACAAACAGTAGACAACAATGCTAAACTTTGATTATGATTAAGTTTTTTTACAAAAGTGACCTAGGTACCTTATATACTAAGGCTACCTTAGTTTAACCAAGAATAGAGTTTGAGGGGTTAAATGGCTTGGTATTTACAATTTGGAGATGCCATTGCATGCCGGCTTCTGCAACTAGACTACCTACTTATTAGAAATGATGTTTATAACCATAATCCTCAACATTCCATAACTCTGAGAGAATAAGTCTTTGTTGAGTTATGTCGTGTTGTTGAACCAACCATCAACACCTTTGTAAACTTCCTTCTCCTTGGATTGATTATTGTTGTTGTAATTTCTTTGGGAAGCTTTTTGGGCATTGGTTTTCCCCTTTGCATCACTTTTGCCTTTGCTTTCCATGGGCTTGACATTCCTTCTAGCCCCTTCTTAGAAATTGAGGCATGAAGCAACCATAGTGTGTTGGATTAATAACATGATGATAGAACCAGGCCATTGGGAGTTGACGTACTCGTCTCTTCTGGTAATTTCACACAAAATTGTTGCTTTTTGCTCAGCAAAGTCTTTCTTTTAAAAGACAATAGCCTTGAGATGTAAATCCCAAAAAAATTCCACAAATTTGTGGATAGACTCATGGAAGAGAAGCTTCAAACTCCATCATTTGATAAGAACTTTGGTCTTTGCATCGCTTGCAAGGAAATGCTTCATGATCCATGTCTTTGGGGCTTTGCCATTTCCACGAAGAATAGCCCACCATTGACAAACCAATTTTGAGAAGTGCATAGCTACATGGTGTATCTTGGAGGACTCCGTGAAGCCCTCGTCTCCAAAGGCCGCATGAAGGCCAATATTTTGTTGGTAGCACCAAAGGTGCCATCATAGGTGAGAAAAGAGATACTCTTTCCTCCCTCTTTGAACTTCTTGAGCTTTTGGGACCTTCGCTATGCGGGTAAGATTTGCGATGTCCTCTCCTCTTGTATTCTCTAGGAGAATAGCCATAGCTTTTGTTGGAAGAGGAGGAAGGTGAAGAAGAAGGAGAAGAGCGTGACCTCTCTCTTGCCCTTTTCTTCCTTTGTCTTCTCTCTTCCCGTTTGGAGTGATGAGGAGAAGGACTGTGGGTTGACTGTTTCCTCTTGGGAGGATTTGGAGACCGTCTAGACGGTCATCTTCATGGAGCCACATCTTCAAAGGAACTTACAGATTCATTAGTTTCTCGTTCTTTGGATTTCTCCTCTTGTATGGGAGAGAGTCTCCTTTTGGGGGTCTTATCCAGAGGCCTCCTAACCTTTCTCTCCTCTTGCAGAGGAAGGGAAATGCCATAAGCACAAAGTTGTTTAGTAACTTTGGCTTGCAAAGCAAGGTTGCCCATAGCTTGCTGCAACCTAGTAACAAGATAACTGGCAAACATGAGGGAATCATTATTAGCACCTTCATGTGTAAAATCAAAGTTATCAATGTTCATTCTACTCTCTTGGTTGTTGTCAGCCATGCTAATTAAACTTATGTATAGATTTATTTTGTGCTTTGGTATCCTCCAAAACCTTAGTCGCTACTCTTCTTTACCTTTGAAAATCAGTGCTCAAGTAGCCACACCCGTGGTTTAGACACTGTTGATTGCAAAGACTAGTGGAGAGGGTCTAGCATTGCTTGGTTGATTATAGTTCCTATTGATCTTGCTTGTAGCTCAATAATGGTAAATCCAAAGGCAAGCCCCGAGAGGTTCCATTATTATAAGACTATAGTTCCCAATGGTATATCTCGAACTAAGTCCTTATCAACCAAGATAATAGATCCCTGACTCACTTACACTATTGCAATAAATAGGCCCAACCTTTCATGGACAACTTAAGGACCTCTCTTCTTAAGCAAGAAAAGATAAACCAATAGCTTTGATACCAATGCAATGAAAATGGACTATGAACTTTGAGAATAGAGGAATTAGAATAATTAGAGAAAGCATTTATGTGAGACTAATTTGAAAACATAGAGGGTGAACTTATTTAGCAGTAGAAACTTAACAAAAATACCTAATTAACTTGTCATGAACAATACTTTTGCAAGAGAGAGAGAGAGTTTAGAGAACTTGACAACAGTTGAGGACCGGATTTATGTGGAGCCGGTCCCCCCTCTAATAGTCTTTTGTATTATAGATTCTCCCATCAAGAGAGACTTGGTACAATAAAATCTTTGTGTTTCTTGTGACCTTGGTGATGCAATGAAGATGGAAAGCTTCATGCATCACGCGCATAACATAGACTTTGTAAAAAGCATTAACTATCCCCAGCCTCAGTCCCAAGGCCTTAAACACCTTTAAAGGTGGAGAGATCTAGAGGGGAATGAGGGTAGTGAAGAGAAAGAAGAAGTGTAATGGAAATGGCCTATGAACTTTGAGAGTAGCGGAATTAGGAAATTAGATAAAGCACTTTTGTGAGCCTACTTTGTCAGCATAGAGGGTGAACGTAATTGATGGTAGAGATATAAATATAGTACTTAGTTAAATATAGTACTTAGTTACTCTCTCTCTTTTGCAAGAGAGAGAGTTTAGAGAACATGACAATAGTTGAGGACCGGATTTACGTGGAGTTGGTCCCCCCTCCAATAGGAATTTGTATTATTGTTTCTCCTATCAAGGGAGGCTTGGTACAATACACCTTTGTGTCCCTTCTACCTAGGTGATGCAATGAATATGGAATTCTTCATGCATCACACGCATACCATAAAATTTGCAAAAATCATTAACTATCCCAAGCCTCAGTCCCAAGGCCTCAAGCACCTTCAAAGGTGGAGAGAGCTAGCGGGGAATGAGGGTCGGTAAAGTTAATGATTTTTGCAAAGTTTATGTTATGCTTATGATGGATGAAGCTTTCCATCGTCATTGCATCACCTACGTCACAAGGAACACAAAGATTGTATTGTACCAATTCTCTCTTGATGGGAGAAACTATAGTACAAATGCCTATTGGAGGGGGGACCGACTCCATGTAGATCCAGTCCTCAACTGTTTTCATGTTCTCTAAACTCTCTCTCTCTCTCTCTCTCTCTCTCTCTCTCTCTCTCTCTCTCTCTCTCTTGCAAAGGTATTGTTCATGACAAGTTAAATAAGTGCTATGTTTATGTTGCTACCATCAATTACGTTCACCTTCTATGCTCACAAAGTAATCTCATAAAAGTGCTTTATCTAATTTCCTAATTTCGCTACTCTCAAAGTTCATAGGCCATTTCCATTACATTCGTATCAAAGCATTTGGTTTCTCTTTACTTGCTTAAGAAGAGAGGTCCTTAAGTAGCCTATTAATGGTTGATTTTGTTGATTATAGAGAGTTATGGAGTGGGTCTAATGTTAAGTATGAAGCCTGATTTACCCTTGTAATTTTCTGTGGTAAAAGCGCACATTTGTAAGGCCCCCATTATGAGGAGAAGCCATCGTGCATGAAGGAAAATCACTCACTGGAAACCAAAATTTTCACGGACAAGAATCAAGGGCAACTTTAGAGGCCTTGGGGGCGGAGGCCCCCGAGACTTTTTTTCCGCCGGAATATTATGGCCGGACGGCGGCCGGAAAGTGGTCGAAAACAACCGGTCGGTTGGCCGGTGGCCGGTAGTCAATGGCCGATGGCCGGTGGTCGGAAGTCAATGGCCAGTGGCAGGTGGTCTAAAGTCAATGGCCGGTGGCCGGTGGCCGAATTCAAAAGCGGACTTGTCTTCTCAAGGGCGGCCACACATGGGCGGATTGGAGGGTCCGATTTGGACTTATTCGCACAAGGGCGGCTACACATGGCTGTCTCTCATAAGAGAGGGCAGCCCTTTTGGCCTATAAAAGGAGGCCATTTCTATACACATTTCATAGTGTGAAGTTAGTGAAACAAGGTGAGTGTGAGGTGGTGAGAGTGAAGCAAGGCGGGAGCTCTATCAAGGGTTTAATCCCTTTGTAAAATACTTCTTCTTTTGAAGTGCTAAAGCCATAGAGTGGCTGCTTTCCCGTGGACGTAGCCCACATTGGGTGAACCACATATATCGTGTGTAGTCTCTCTCTCTCTCTCTCTCTCTCTCTCTCTACTCTATAATCTCTTGTGTGTGAAATCTATCTCTCTCCATTAAGTAATCTACTCAAAAATCTATTTAGCTACGTCTTATTTCCCAACAACTGGTATCAGAGCAAGGTTTGCTCGTAGCTAAATTATCTCAAGGAAAGGATTCCTTGAATTGAGTGGGAGTTATGGCGGAGGAAGGGAAGCTCAAGATTGAGAAGTTGAACGGCAAAAACTACCAACATTGGAAGATGCAGATTGAAGACTATCTCGACCAGAAGGACCTCTATTTGCCACTAGGCGGTCTTGCGAAGAAGCCCGCAACAATGGCAAATGAAGCATGGATTGTCCTTGATCGAAAGGCACTGGGAACAATCCGGTTAAGCTTGGCGTCAACGGTGGCCTTCAATGTTTCAGAGATGAAGACCACGGAGGACTTGATGAAGTCACTTGACGACTTCTACGAGAAACCATCGGCATCCAATAAGGTATTTCTTATGAAGCGCTTGTTCAATCTAAAGATGGCAGAGAATGGTTCAGTTCCAGAACACCTAAATGACTTTAACAAAAACATAAGTCAACTTTGATCAGTGAAAATCAATTTCGATGACGAAGTGCGAGCTCTCCTTATACTATCATCTCTACCGGATAGTTGGGACAGCCTTGTGATGGCTGTAAGTAATTCTATCTCTGGCACAAATACTCTTAAGTTTGATGATGTTGTGGGTGTTCTCCTAAGCGAGGAAATGCGAAGGAGAAGCACAGGAGAATCATCAAGTGTTGTACTATCAGTGGAAACAAGAGGAAGGCCTAAGGAGAGGTTCAAAAACCAAAAGGGTCGTGATCGCTCAAGGCGGAGCAAGTCACGCACAAAGTCAGTTCTTGAATGTTGGAACTGCGGCAAGAAGGGCCACGTCAAGAAGGATTGCTGGTCCAAGAAGAAGAAGGAGACAGAGTCTCAAGACACCAAGCCAACATCGGAGGCCAATGTGGCAGGTAAAGTAGAGCAAGATGCTCTAATTCTCTCATTAGACAATGTGTCTAATTCTTGGATAGTAGATTCCGGGGCTTCATTCCATGTGGCACCACACAAGCAAAATTTCCAAGACTACAGCAAAGGTAATTTTGGGTATGTATACTTGGGAGATGATGAATCTTGTGAGATTGTCGGCAAAGGTACAGTTTCTGTCAAAACTGCTAACGGAAATGAATGGAAGCTTAAAGATGTTAGGCATGTTCCTTCTCTTCGCAAAAATTTGATCTCTACAGGAAAATTGGACGATGAAGGTCACAACATTGCATTCGGAAACAAACGGTGGAAGATCTCAAAGGGATCTTTGGTGGTTGCCAAGGGAGAAAAAGTCGGTACACTTTACTTGTGTACTGTTAGCACGCAACCTTCAGCCTGTGCAGCAACTACAGAAGTTGATAGTGCGGTGTGGCACTACCGACTTGGGCATATGAGTGCCAAAGGAATGCAAATCCTTCAAACAAAGAAGCTTCTACCAGGTTTGAAAGAAGTGGACTTAGAGTTCTGTGAAGATTGTGTTTATGGTAAACAAAAGAGGGTAAAATTTCAAAAATCAGAAAATGAAAGAAAAATAAAAAAACTTCAGTTGGTTCATTCTGATGTTTGGGGTCCATCAAGTACACCATCACTTGGTGGCTCATTGTACTATGTAACATTCATAGACAATGCGACTAGAAAAACATGGGTCTATGTCATGAAGAATAAATCCGATGTATTTTCCATATTTCAAAGGTGGAAAGCCTTTGTGGAGAATGATACAGGTACCAAGGTTAAATGCCTCAGATCCGACAATGGAGGCGAATATTGCAGCCAAGCTTTTGAAAGCTTTTGTGCTAGCAATGGAATTCGGATGCAAGGGACAACCCCAAGGACACCTCAACAAAATGGGATTTCGGAAAGGATGAACAGGACAATCATGGAATGAGTACGAAGCATGCGGCTACATGCAGGCCTACCGCTTGAGCTTTGGGCGGAAGTTGTAAGTACGTCTGTGTACTTAATCAATCGGTCACCCTCAACGGTATTGGATGGGGGAGTTCCAGAAGAGGCATGGATAGGTAAACCGGTGAATTATGCATTTCTCAAAGTGTTTGGGTGTGAGGCTTTCATGCACATAGATAAAAGCCTAAGATCAAAGCTAGATGCAAAGTTCAAAAGGTGTTTCTTCATTGGCTATGGAGAAGAAGACTTTGGGTATCGCCTATGGAATCCTGAAGATGGTAAAATCTTAAGGAGTAGGGATATAATTTTTAACGAACAAAATATGTACAAAGATTACTTGGAAAGAAAACAAACAAAAGAAACAGGTGATGAGTACATGGAGCTTGAGGACGGTGAAGACTCAAGGACTGCAAATGGTGACAATGTGCAACAACGTCAACCAAATGAGGAGCCTCAACCTATTCCCCGAAGATCTACAAGAGCAAGTAGACCTCCAGAAAGGTTTGTTCCCTCCTTCAACCATCTCTTGATCTCAGATTCTCGAGAGCCAGAATCATACGAAGAAGCTATGCAACATGAATCCAAAGAAGAATGGATGAGGAGCATGCAAGTGGATTAGCGGGCACTTCAAAACAAATGGGTGTACAAGCTGAAGGAAGAAGAAGGTGGGAAGAAAAGGTACAAGTCTAGGCTTGTGGTAAAAAGTTTTTCTCAAAAGAAAGGTATTGACTTCAATGAAATATTTTCTCCTGTTGTAAAAAAAAACTCAATTAGGCTTGTATTAAGCCTTGTGGCTGCTCATGATCTAAATCTCAAGCAAATGGATGTAAATACGGCATTCCCTCACGGTGACTTAGAGGAGGAAATCTACATGCTTCAACCAAAGGGGTATGAAGTAAAAGGTAAGGAGAAATGGTTTGCAAATTAAAGAAGAGCTTGTATGGTTTAAAGCAAGCATCAAGACAATGGTACTTGAAGTTTGATCGATGGATGTTGGATCATGGATTCACAAGATGCAACTCAGATCATTGCGTCTACATGAAGAATTTGGGAGATGGGAAATTCATCATCCTAATGTTGTATGTTGATGACATGTTGATTGCAAGTGCTAACATGCAGGACATCAAAGACCTAAAAGAGGAGCTATCCAAATCTTTTTCAATGAAAGATTTAGGTGTTGCAAAGAGGATACTTGGTATGAAAATATCAAGGGACAGGACGAAGAAGACAATAAAGCTATCTCAAGAAGATTACATCAAGAAGGTACTAGAAAGGTTTGCAATGCAAAATGCAAAACCAGTTTCTACACCTTTGGCTGGTCATTTTAAACTAACGAAGGATATGTGTCCAAAGACACAAGAGGAGATAGCCTATATGTCTAAAGTTCCATATGCTGCAGCGGTAGGTTCTCTAATGTATGCTATGGTCTGGACAAGGCCAGACATTGCACATGCAGTGGGAGTTGTGAGTAGGTTCATGGACAACCCAGGTAAAGAGCAGTGGCAAGCTGTGAAGTGGATACTTAGGTATCTAAAAGGGACAACAACAAATGCTTTGCATTTTGGAGGAAGTGATGTTTTTCTAGAAGGGTATGCTGATGCAGATATGGCAGGTGACAAAGGTACTCGAAGGAGCACTACTGGCTATGTGTTCACAGTTGGAGGCACAGCAGTAAGCTGGGCTTCAAAGCTGCAAAATGTGGTTTCACTTTCTACCACGGAAGCAGAGTATGTAGCAATGACGGAGGCAAGCAAAGAAATTCTGTGGCTTCACGGATTCTTAGAAGAGCTTGGATTCAAACAAGACAATTGTGTCTTGTACAGTGATAGCCAAAGCGCTATCCATCTTGCGAAGAACTCAGCCTTTCATTCAAGGACAAAGCACATTGACGTGAGATATCACTTCATACGCACTCTTTTGGAAGAGGGACAACTAAAGCTAGGAAAGGTGCATACAAGTGAAAATCCCGCAAACATGTTTACAAAGGTGGTCAACAAGGAGAAGTTGAGCTTTTGCTCATCTTCAATCGGCATTCAAGGATAAGAAGCTAGAATGGAAAGAAGTCACATGTTTGGTTTGGAGATTAGTCTCCAAGTGGGAGATTGTTAAGTATGGAGCCTGATTTACCCTTGTAATTTTCTGTGGTAAAAGCGCACATTTGTAAGGCCCCCATTATGAGGAGAAGCCATCGTGCATGAAGGAAAATCACTCCCCGGAAACCAAAATTTTCACGGAGAAGAATCAGGGGCAACTTTAGAGGCCTCGGGGGCGGAGGCCCCCAAGACTTTTTTTTTCGCCGGAATATTATGGCCGGACGGC
Source organism: Adiantum capillus-veneris (assembly GCF_014529385.1). NCBI lineage: Eukaryota > Viridiplantae > Streptophyta > Polypodiopsida > Polypodiales > Pteridaceae > Adiantum > Adiantum capillus-veneris. The sequence goes on along the minus strand of NC_140931.1, from coordinate 96,106,873 downwards.
GGCCGGAAAGTGGTCGAAAACAACCGCTCGGTTGGTCGGTGGCCGGTAGTTAATGGCCGATGACCGGTGGTCGGAAGTCAATGGCCAGTGGCCGGTGGTCGAAAGTGAATGGCCGGTGGCCGAATTCAAAAGCGGACTTGTCTTCTCAAGGGCGGCCACACATGGGCGGATTGGAGGGTCCGATTTGGACTTATTCGCACAAGGGCAGCTACACATGACTGTCTCTCATAAGAGAGGGCAGCCCCTTTTGGCCTATAAAAGGAGGCCATTTCTACACACATTTCATAGTGTGAAGTTAATGCAACAAGGTGAGTGTGAGGTGGTGAGAGTGAATCAAGGCGGGAGCTCTATCAAGGGTTTAATCCCTTTGTAAACTACTTCTTCTTTTGAAGTGCTAAAGCCATTGAGTGGCAGCTTTCCCGTGGACGTAGCCCACATTGGGTGAACCACGTATATAGTGTGTACTCTCTCTCTCTCTCTCTCTCTCTCTCTCTACTCTATAATCTCTTGTGTGTGAAATCTATCTCTCTCCATTAAGTAATCTACTCAAAAATCTATTTAGCTACGTCTTATTTCCCAACATCTAATAGTGTAGAATTGCCGAGGGCTAGCTCCTTTTGGACCTCTTATGGCTCAATAATGGTAAATCCGTAGGCAAGTCTAAAAAGACTCCATTATTAAGACCAAAGCTCCCGAGGTGTGCATCATATCCCACATAGTGAGCTCAACAAAACTGATAATAGACCATCAAAGTCTCAAATACTTCATGACACAAACAAATCTTTTCGACAAACAAATGAGGTGGGAAAATTTTCTTTTACAATTTTATTTTCATATTGCTCACATTGCTAGTAAGCACAATCAAGTGGTTGTTGAACTTTCACGACGACCAAAATTTAATGCGGTGTCTATAGTTCCTCACAATGATCTATCTTATATGATAGATGAGTATGATTCTGACCCTTACTTTAGAGACATAATGTCAGCCCTTGCTTTGGGAAAGAAAGAGGAACCATTCACCTTGCACGATGGTTATCTTCTCCATGGAAATAGGCTATATGTTACCCACTTCCTTCATGAGAAATTCATGTATGAATCACATGATCCTCCTTATGCGGTACATAGAGACATAGAGAAACATACTTTTACTGGCCTACCATGAAAGTTGACAAAGAAGAGTATGTTTTAAAATGTGTAATATGCCAAAAGACCAAGTATGATAAAGGGAAGCAACCTGGATTACTCCAGCCATTGCCTAGCCCAAATTCACCATGGGAGAGTATATTCATGGATTTCATCTTTGGATTACCCAAGTCTATCCATGGGAGTATGATAATATAGACAATAGTCGACAGGTTTAGCAAGGAAGCACACTTCATTGCTATCAAAAAGTCTATTAAGGCACACCAAATGGCAACTCTCTTCATATCTCAAATTTTCAAACACCATGGATTATCAACATCCATCGTGTTAGATATAGATCCTAGAATGAACAGTAATTTTTGGAAAGGTCTCTATGAAAATCTAGGTACAAGATTGAATTTCTCTTTGAACTATCACCCACAAACGGATGGCCAAAATGAGATAGCCAACCTTACGATACTCGATCTACTCAAGAATTATGTTACCAAAGTAGATCAACGCTCACAATGAAAAAAGTACTTACCTCTCATAGAGTATGAGTACAATAATAGTGTAAATACTTCTACAAGAAAAACACCTTTTGAAATCATTGAGGGAATAACTAAAAGTCCCTTGCTACTTAAGGTACATGGGAAGATCTTCGCTGCCGATAAGTATAGCCGTGACCTACAAGAATATTTTCAAAAGATTAAGGAGGCTATATCCATATCTCAACAACTGCAAAAAGCTGCTGCTAGACAAGCACAAAAGGGCCCTAACGTTCAAAGAAAACAATTGGGTCCTACTTAAGTTTCCCAAGGCTCGATTAAGGAAAATGACGGGAAAAAATCCTATGGTCCATAAAAAATATTATGCTAAACTAGAAAAAAGATACTATGATCCTTTTCAAATCTTGAAGCCCATCAATGAGATGGCTTATCAACTCAAGTTGCCTAGCCATTGGCTCATACAATGCTTTTCATGCGAGCCTACTTAATCCCTATAAACGAGAGCCACCAAGTGAACCAATTATTGAAGACCTCCTGAAATTGAAGACCAAGAAGAGGTGCTACAACCTAAAGCTATCCTTTGGCATGAAGACAAGGTACTACGACAAGGTAAGATTATTCGACGGTATCTTATTAAGTTCAAAAATTATCCTTTTGAAGATGCTAGATGGATGCAAGGAATAGAGCTTAAGGATAGCATGAACCTTGTCAATGCTTACACTGCTACATTAGAGTAAGAAAATATATAAATTTCCTTTAAATGATCAATATTTTTTTCTTATAAGACTAGTTCTCTTTTTATTGTCCACAAGTTTAAATAGCATCCATGCCTAGAGTCATGTTTGTGATGACAACGTCTCTCAGACACCAAGTAGAATTTGTCACTCTACTTTGGAGAATGAAATGGACTAACAAGCAGACATGCTTGCGGAAACTATGTCCCCAAGCACGAAATGGATTAGTCATCCATCTTGGAAAGATGTCACAGGGTAAAAAGGGATCCTCTACCCACTAACAGAGATTGACTAAAGACTAAAAATTTATCTCTTCTACCTCATAGTCGAGGACAACTATGATTTCAAGAGAGAGGTAATGTAATAAAATCTAATATCTAACCAACCCAAATGATTTTCTCATATTAAATTCATCATTTAATGTGAGAGAATAAATAGGAATAAGGGTTAGAATATAGACATGTTCTTACAGATCTATCTCAACACGGGGGCAATGGTAAAGGGGCCCAAATGAGAGATGGTCTGCAAAGAGCAAGGATACCCAATGGAGCTTAAAAGATCTATCTCAACATGGGGACAATGGTAAAGGGGCCCAAATGAGAGATGGTCTGTCAAAGAGCAAGGCTACCCAATGGAGCTTAAAAGACCTTAGGGTTAGCTTCATTGAAGGCATCCAAAGGTTAGTGTTAAAATGTTCTTTGACCTTAGGTAAGCTAGGGCTAAGCTTGAGGTGGAACCTGGCCCAAACTTGAGGTGCTTGTCATGCTTGATGACTAAGACGCTTGAGGTGCTTGTCGTGATTGAAAAATAAGGTGCTTGAGGTGATTTTCATGCTTGATGACTAAGGTGCTTGAGGTGCTTGTCATGCTTGCTGACTAAGGTGCTTGAGGTGCTTGTCATGCTTGCTGACTAGGTAGCTTGAGATGCTTGTGGGAACATTACCCAAGCTTGAGGTGCTTTTTCATGCTTGCTGACTAAGGTGCTTGAGGGTATGGTGTTACAAAAATTCAATAACTATCCCTACAAGGAGGGGGCGAGCCCTACAAGAGGGGGCTAGAGAGAGAACACAGACACCCTAACACAAGGCAAGCTTGGTACAAAGAAATCATATAAGACACTTGTCAAGTTCCTCCTCATGTTGCCCCATGGTGTGCCTAAAGCCTATTGGTTAACCTCCCAAGGGGTCCAATGATAATTTAGTAGATTTAATGAATTATTTTTGCACTTATCAAATCCTCTCTCTCAAAGGGGAAAGGGGGACACTTGTCCCAAGACTACACTTGTTGATTGTTATGCAACTTACAGGTGATTGGCTAAGCCTATAAGGGTCTAATGAGCTTCAAGCATGAGCTACAAGGGGGGGGGGGGTCGACCAAAGAAATATAGGGGGTTTCTTGAGGGGTATACTCTCCCACACACACTCACACACACTCTCATCATGGGAAGTGCAAAGTGCAAGAGCTCCATCTCCTTCTCCAAGCTAGTAGAGAAGTTGAGAGCCTACATCAACACTCTTGTCTAGGGAATGCAAATCCAACCAAGAGCTGTGCTTCAATGCTTAATCTTGACATCTTCTCCATATTCATTACTATGCTATTATGTATGCTAGCAAGAAGAGTGATGATAAGTGAGGAGCTAATTCTTTCTCATATGATATGTTTCTTGTTCGTGTTCCCTACCCTCATTCCCCGCTAGCTCTCTCCACCTTTGAAGGTGTTTGAGGCCTTGGGACTGAGATTTGGGATAGTTAATGCTTTTTTGTAAAGTTTATGTTATGCTTGTGATGCATGAAGCTTTCCATCCTTTATTGCATCACCTAAGGTCACAAGGAACACAAAGGTTGTATTGTAGTACCAAGTCTCTCTTGATGGGACAAACTATAATACAAATGCCTATTGGAGGGGGGATTGGCTCCACATAAATCCAGTCCCTCAACTGTTGTCATGTTCTCTAAACTCTCTCTCTTGAAAAAGTTTTGTTCATGACGAGTTAACTAAGTACTATGTTTATGTTGCTACCAAAAATTAAGTTCACCCTCTATGCTCACAAAGTAATCTCACAAAAGTGATTTATCTAATTTCCTAATTCGCTACTCTCAAAGTTCATAGGCCATTTCCATTACATTGGTATGAGGGTAGGGAAAGTTAATGCTTTTTCCAAAGTTTATGTTATGATTGTGATGCATGAAGATTTCTATATTGCTTCACCTACGTCACAAGAAACACAAAGGTTGTATTGTACAAAGTCTCTCTTGATGGAAGAAACTATAATACAAATGCCTATTGGAGGGGTAACTGACTCCACATAAATCCAGTCCTCAATTGTTGTCATGTTCTCTAAACTCTCTCTCTTGCAAAAGTATTGGTCATGCCGAGTTAACTAAATACTATGTTTATATTGCTACCATTAATTAAGTTCACCCTCTATGCTCACAAAGGAATCTCACAAAAGTGCTTTTTATAATTTCCTTATTCTTCTACTCTCAAAGTTCATAGGCCATTTCCATTATGTATGTTTCTACTCCTCAAAGAGTAGGTTGAATCCCTCGATGCCCCGCATATGGAGGAGCATGGGATTCATACATGACTTTCCAATGAACGGAGTGAGTAACACATAGCTTGTTGCCATGCAGAAGATAACCATTGTGCAAGGTGAATGGTTCCTCTTTCTTTCATATGGCAAGGGTAGACATTATGTCTTTAAAATCAAGGTCAATAGCGTACTCATCTATCATGGAAGATAGATCATTGTGAGTTTCTATAGACACCACATTTACCCTCGATTGTTTGTCGTGATAGTGCATGGGCCACTTGATTATGCTTACCAACAACATGAGCAATATGAAAATTAAATTGCAAAAGAATTTTTTTCCACCTCATTTGTTTGTGGGAGAGCTTGGTTTGCATCATGAAGTACTTGAGACTTTGATGGTCCGTTTGCAAAAAAAAATGGAGTCCCAAATAGATAGTGCTTCCATGTATCTAGGACATGTAGAATAGCTAAAAGTTCTTTTTTATATATGTCCAAGACCCATTCATCGGTATTGACCCTTTGGCTCTCATATGCTATGGCATGCCCTTCTTGAAGCAAGGATGCTCCAAGAAAATCACCACAAGCATCACATTGGACCTCAAATGGCTTTGAGATATCCGGAAGTATAAGTACTGGTTGGGTGGTAAGCTTCTCTTTGAGCTTGTCAAAATAATTTTTCTCTTTAGCAGTCCATGAGAACTTAACATTCTTCTTTGTTAATTCATGTAATGGTCCTGCTATTTAAGAGGATTTTTCTATGAAGTGACTATAGTATGCACACATACCAATAAAGCTTTGTAGCTCTTGTAATTCCTTGGATTAGACCAAGCTTTTATTATCTCCAACTTTGATGGATCCATACGGATACCATCTTGAAAGGTAATATGACCTAAGTATTGAATCTCTTGAAGGAAAAATTCACTCTTTTTTTATTGATAGAAAGCTTATTCTCCCTCAAATCTTGAAAAATTACCTGGATATGCTTCTTCTGTTCCTCCAATGATTTGGAGTAGTGATGATGTCATCAAGGAACAGTGAACTTGTGGTAGGGTCTAAATATTTTCTCCATTAAAAGATTGAATGTGGCTGGAACATTTGTCAAACCAAAAGGCATGACAAGATATTCATAAAGATTAAATGTTGTCTGGAATGCGGTCTTTACGATATCTTCATTCATTATCCTTATTTGATGATAGCCACTTTTAAGGTCAATCCTACTGAAGTAGGTCAAACCTTGTAGCTTATCAAACGGATCTTCTACCATGGTACGGGAAATCTATTTTTGATACTGATACAATTTAGTGCTTGATAGTCCACACACATGTGGTATGTACCATCTTTCTTTTGCACTAAAAGAACTGGAGAACAGAAGGGAGAGGAGCTAGGCCTCACCATCCCTTTGTCTACTAGCTCATGCACTTGCCTCATAATCTCCTCTTATTCAGCTTGAGAAACTCTATAAGGAGGTTTATTAGGCGGTGAGCTCTTGGGTAGAAGCTTTATCATATGGTCATCATCCCCTTGTTTTGGAGGTAACTCCATAGAGATGTCGTCGATAAATACGTATTGGAATCTATTTAGAAAAATAGACAAGTTTAATTCTTCTTGATTCCTACCACTTTGTTTTGTTAAAGCATTAGCATCATTAGAGGCTCTCATGTAAGAGGAAACTGAGCTTTTCATTGACTTATCAAAAGCAGGTGAATTTACAAGTGGTATAGTATGACCAGACGCATTAGCATCTATTTACATTCTCATTTCCCTGTAGGTGAAGTAGATTCTCCTTTCAAGGAACTTCATGTTGGCAGCCATGTGATTGAACCATGGTGCCCCTACGATAACATCCTCATGTTGGAGAGGAGGGATGAAAAAGTCTTCTTTGTCGACATAGCTTTGGAAATGAAGCCTCAACTTCTCAATCAAGGGCGTAGCGGAGGCTTGATGTCCCTTGAAAGCTCCATCAACAATAGCTACCATATCTCCCATTTTGAAAGCTTGAATGACAAACTTAGTAGCCAAATCCATTGATATGAAGTTGTGAGTAGAGCCAGGGTCAAACAAGATGAAGGCATCATGCTCCCTTACCTTTCCCCAAGCATAGGAGAGAGGTGATCCTAGCAATGAGCATATCTTTTGGAGCTTCAATCGTGGAAGCTCTAGGAGTCTCATTGCGGTCATTTCTTTTGGGGCAAGAACGATAGCCATGTCCTTGCTCCCTACACTTGAAACATTTATAGTCCTTACAAAAAGCTTCTAGCTCTTCAAGAGAGAGTTTATTTTTACCTTTGTAAGCTCCCTTCTCCTTTGACCGATTGTTGTTGTTGTTGTTGTTGTTGGAATTGCCTTGGGAAGAGTTTTAGGCATTTTTCTTCCCCTTTGCATCGTTTTGATATTTGTTTTCCATGGGCTTGGCATTCCTTTTAGCCCCTTGTTGGAAATTGATGCTCGAGTTAAACATAGTGTGGTGGAATACTTCAGCGATAGTAGTAGGCCACTGCAAGTTGACATAGTCAGCCATTTCTTCAGGTAGTCCCGCACAAAATTGTTGCTTTTGCTTGGGGAAGTCTATTTTTTGAAAGACATTAGCCTTGAGGTGTAAATCCCAAAACTTGTCAACATATTTATGGATAGACTCGTTGGAGAGAAACTTCAAGATTCACCGTTCGGTAAGCACTTTGTCCTTTGCATCGCTTGCAAGAAATTTCTTCATGATGGAAACTTGTAGAGTTTTCCATGTCTTTGGGGCTTTGACTTTTCCACGAAGGCTATCTCATCATTGACGAGTAGATTTTCGGAAGTGCATAGCTACATGGTGTAGCTTGGAGGACTCCGTGAAGCCCCCATCTCCAAAGGCCACATCAAATTGTTGGATAAAGGCCAAGACTTTGTTGGTAGCACCAAAGGTGCCATCATGGGTGAGAAAAGAGATACTCTTTCCTCCCTCTTTGAAATTATTTAGCTTTTGGAACCTTTTCCAAGCAGGGGAGAATTTGTGATGTCCTCTCCTCTTGTATTCTCTAGGAGAATAGCCGCTGCTTTTATCGGAAAAGGAGGAAGGTGAAGAAGAAGGAGAAGAGGGTGACCTCTTTCCTGCCTTTTTCTTCCTTTGTTTCCTCTCTTCCCTTTTGGAGTAATGAGGACAAGTATTATAAGATGATCTCTTTCTCTTGGGAGGAGTTGGGGATCGTCGAGACCGCCATCTTTGTAGAGCCACGTCTTCAGAGGAATTTGGGGAATCACTTCTGACTCATACATTGGATTCCTCCTCTTTTCTTATCAAAGTGAGTCTTCTTTTGGAAGTCTCAAAAAGAGGCTTCCTAAGCTCTCTCTCTCTCTCTCTTCTTGGAGAGGAATGGAAATCCCATAAGCACAAATCTCTTGGGTAGCTTTAGCTTACAAAGCAAGGTTTCCATAGCTTGTTGCAACCTAGTAACAAGATAGTTAACAAACATTGGTAGTAGCAACTTCATGTGCAAAATCAAAGTTGTCAATATTCATTCTAATCTCTTTATTATTGGCAGCCATGCTAATTAAACTTATGTATAAAATAATTTTTGCTTTGGTACCCTCAAAAACCTTAGTTGCTACTCTCCTTTATCTTTGAAAATTAGTTCTCAAGCAACCATACATGTGGTTTAGAGACTGTTGATTGCAAATAATAGTGGAGAGGGTCTAACATTGCTCGGTTGATTATGGTTCCTGTTGAGCTTGCTAGATATAGTTCAATAATCCAAAGGCAAGGCCCAAGAGACTCTATTATTAAGACTATAGTTCCCAATGGTGTACCTCAAACTAAGTCCTTTTCAACCAAGATAATAGATCCCTGTCCCACTTACCATATTGCAATGAACAAGTCCAACCTTTCATGGACAACTCAAGCACCTCTCTTCTTAAGCAAGAAAAGAGAAACCAATAGATCTGATACCAATGTAATGGAAAAGGCCTATGAACATTGAGAATAGCAGAATTAAGAGAACTGTAGTGAGAATTTTTATGAGACTACTTTGAGAAGATAGAGGGTGAGCTTAATTAGCGGTAGCAACATAACCTTTTTACTTAATTAACTGGGCATGAACAATACTTTGTAAGAGAGAGCATTAGATAACTTGAGAACAGTTGAGGATCGGATTTATGTGGAGCCGGTCCCCCCTTCAAAAGGATTTTGCATTACAATTTCTGCCATAAAGAGACTTCATACAATACAAGCTTTGTGTTCCTTAAGACCTTGATGGCTCAATGAAGATAGAGAGCTTCATGCACCACAATTATGCCCTTAACTTAGCTAAATGAAAGCATTAACTTTTCCTTGGCCTCAATCCCAAGACCTCAAACATCTTCAAAGGTGGAGAGAGCTAGCAAGAAATGAGGATCGGGAAGAGGAAGAAGAAACATTCTTATGAGAAAGAAATAGTTCCTCACTTATCATCACTCTTCTTGCTTAGCATAGCATATAGCATAGTAATGAAGATAGAGAAGATAGCAAGCTTTAGCATTGGAGAATGGATCTTGGTTGGATTTGAATTCCATAGCCAAGAGTGTTGGTGTAGGCTCTCAACTTCTCAACAAGCTTCGAGAACGAGATGAATTGCTTGCACTTTGCACTTTACACAATGAGAGAGAGAGAGAGAGAGAGAGAGAGAGAGAGAGAGAGAGAGAGAGAGAGAGAGAGAGAGAGAGAGAGAGAGTATCCCTCAAGCAATCCCTCTACTTGCATGGTCGACCCCCTCTTCTACATCATGATTGTGGCTCAATGGATCTCTCTCAAGCCTAGGCAATCACAAGCCTTGGCCACAACTAGGAAGAGAGGTAGCCTTTGAACAAGTGTCCTCCTTTCCCCTTTGAGAGAGAGGACTTGATAAATTCTTAAACAATTAATTTCATTAGCTAAAATATTATTGGACCCCTTTAGAGGCCAACCAATAGGCTTTAGGAAACTTATGAGGGAAACATGGAGAGGAGTTTGACATGTGTCCTTGTTTCCTCTTTAGACCAGGCTTGCCTTGAGTGAGGGCATGTGTGTTCTCTCTCATGCTCCTACAAGTAGGGCTCGCTCCCTCATATGTAGGGATTCTTGTTGACTTTTGCAACATCTTAAGCCCCTCTAGCACCTTAGTCATGAATCACCTTATTCATGAAGCACCTCAAACACCTTAGTCAGTAAGCACGACAAGCACCTCAATCTTGGGCCAGGTTCCCACCTCACGTATAACCTTGGCTTTCTTAAGGTCCTAGGTCTAAGGACTTTTAACACTAACATTTGAAGGTCTTTAATGAAGCTTACCCTAAGGTCTGTAAGCTCCATAAGCTAGCATTTCTCTTTGACAGACCATCTCTCATTTGGACCCATTGATTTTGACCCCTTGCTGAGATAGAACCAATGATAAGCACATGTCTATATTCTAACTCTTGTTCCCATTTATTCTCCCAAATTAAATGATCAGTTTAATATGAGAAAATCATTTGGGTTAGTTGTATATTATATTTTATGACACGCTTCATAGTTTCAAAGGATTGCAATCAGTTTTGAAGCATTTGAGCTAGAGTTAATCAACTCTTGCGAGTCTGGAAAGCATTTAACTATCAAAATTGCTTTGGAACGAGAAGTCTTGTCAGCTCAAGCATGGAGAATTTGAATGTGCAACCACAAAATCTGCTAGAGTACACTTTACAAACCAAGCCAACATGGACTCAAGTCAAAGCTGAGAGTTCAGGTATAGCACAGCTAGCTAGCAGTGATAGTAGCACAAACACACGTGCAGTAGAGGAAATCTTACAGCTATATGGCTACAACAGAGACAAGTTTTATATGCAGACTCAAAAGTCCATATGTATCTGATGAGCAACAAAAGCAACACATGAGTCAAGATTTTGTTGGTCAAAGTGAAGCCATAACTAGAGAAGTTAGAACTCCCAGATGTTTATAAATTTTAGTGGCGCTAGGTATTGCAAGCTCAAAGATATGGAAATTTTGGAAGAAAAGGTGAACATCTCTCAAAGGATTGTCCCAAGAATCCAAACAACAGGGACATAGAAACTACAAAGCAAAACATGGAGCAAATTGAAAATGCAAATCTTGATGTAAGTGCATATAATGCGTCATTTTTTATGCATTCAAATTCTCTCGCATTACCATTAGAGGCACCTGTAAAAGCAATACAAGTTCAAAATTTCCATGAAGATTCACGGGCACCTAAAAAGCTTAATTTGGAACCGTTCAATAGTAAATCCTGTGTGAATTTAGTCAAAGTCTCCAGCTATCACCAAAAGTTAAAAAGAGTGTTAGGTTTGCAAATGATTGTGCATCCATAGCTAGTAGTGTGCAATCATTTATGATTCAAAGGGATACATCAAAGTGAATGTTGTTTAGCATTATGGAACACGTCATTCCTATGCACACTATGTAGACCAAGAAGGGCAACTGTACAAAAAGAGCTGACCAATGTTTGAGAGGCCTACGTACCAGCTCATAGAATTATGCCCAGTGATAGATTAGGAAGGATGGTCTATCTCTGAAGAGAGAATCTATTATAGCCCATCCTCTCTAGAGCTAAATGATATTAACCAAGTGAATCTAGAAATTTATCCTGAGCCAAATTCTCACCCATCAAAATTCAAGCTTCAATGTTGTGACCAACTGAGCATATAATTTGACCAAAATGGATGTAGGTATAGATGGGAGTCTAAGATTTATGATGCCTTAGGCCCTGAAACCATAGAATCTCATTTCATAGGATACCCACAAGATAGACAATATTAAAGTGAAGATAAGGCTATTTACAACTTGACCTGGGAAGACATGTGTCATGTTTCACGAAGGTACATAGGAAACTATGTGGAAGGTTTGAAGATGCCAAACCAAACAGTCTTGGGCCCAGTTCATGGAGAAAGCATTAGTGATCACCCTAGGAAAGGATGAACTACAAACCCTTCAAGCCCAGCTCTTGTACAAGGGACTACAACTTCAGCTAGAATCCCTAGAACTTCTAGCCACCCCTCTTCAAAGAAGAAGCCATTAAAGGATGATATGGTTGTAGGAAGTTCTCATTTGACACAAACTCCATCAAAATCTGATGACAAATGCTTCTATGAAAATCAACGAGGATGAAAGTTTCATATGAAAAATATCAAGATGTACACAACAACAAATACCACCAAGTTCATGACTTTTTACAAACTCATATGGATGGTAAGCCTGAAGGAAAATATTATCTTAAGTTAATGGAGAACCTCAAGATGCTAGAACAAGTGATAGATAGCTTAAAATTGGCACTGCATATTCTCAAATTAAGTGATACCCAAATGCAGGCAGATAATGCACAACAATTGTAAGTAAAATGTGTATCACAATCAAATGAGCCAACATTGATTGAAGCAAGCGGTCAAAGCAAAGAAGATATAGAAAAAGTTCAACTGTCAATAGTACAGAAAGAAATCCTAAGAAGATCAAGTGCAAGATTATTAGTGAACATGAAGAAAACTTGTCAAGCAAGATAAAGCTAGATTTTCAGCTAGATAATAACCTCATGTCTTTTTGCACTTGGTGAAAATGTGGACAACCACAATTAGAAGATTCTCCAAAATTTGTTAGCATATACAAAAACAAACAAGAAAAAATGCTAGGGAATCATTTCCATTGCCATTCAAATAGGTTCGGAGACTCTCAAAGATCAATTTCATGTGATGACAATAAAAGGTGTACCATATGAAATTATATTGGGAATGTCACTAGCCCAAAAAGTTCTAGAAATATGGAGGAATGTGATCTTCAAAGACAATTGAGTATGGAGGAAACCAAAATTGGTCACCGAGATTGATGCCAAAAGAGATCTTATTGAAAATGATTCATCTCAACCCAATAGAAACTTAAATGAGCTTGAAGAAAATTAGGCAACAACAAGTGCAATTGAAACACAATGATGAGACTATGACAAAAGCAAGACAAAGGTCTTCAATAGAACCACCAATGAGGATAGCTATAGTCCTTAATAGTGAAAATGGAGAAAGTCTAAGTTCCAACGCTCTATTGGATAAATAAGTGAACTGCACTATGGTTTTAGAGAACATCCAGGGAATCCTCGAGATATCTCTAGGCAACCAAAGATGAGAGAATATGAAGCACAAAGATCAGACAATATGAAGCATACCCGTTTGGCCTTCTTCCTTGGGAGAAATGGTTGTTACTCTTAGCATCCAAACTCATAAAGAGCCGGTAAAGTTTCAAGTAAATCCTTTAAGAGAAATTCTTGCAAATGTCATCCTTGGTCATCAGTGGTTAGGCCAACACAATGCCTATAGAGAAGATACATTGCTATTACTTTCTTTCCCAATGTTAGCCGTTAGGATGCCTTGGCCGTATGGTGGGAACCTTACCTAGGAATGGGGGGATGCCAAGAGGCATGAGTCATGAGGAGCGAGGAGTCATTGATAACCTATATGAAGGGCCTCTTGTGACCTTTGTATTCATACACAATAACCAATCTAATCAGATATGGCTGCAGACGTGAACATCTCTCTCTCTCTCTCTCTCATTCTCTCTCTCTCATTCTCTCTCTCTCTAATGCTGTGCGATGCTTCTCTCTCTTGCATTTCTGTGAGCACAGTCTCGTAATAGGCAGCCATGCCTATTACACTTGGCGACCACGGAGTTGATCGAACCTCCACCCTTTGGTGATGATGGCCGTGCGAGAAGCAAAGTAAACATCAGGAGTAGCCGCAATGTATGCGCTGTCAGGGTGGTTATTGGGATCAAGTCAGTGAAAGCGATGTTCTGAGGGAGGAAAGTGCTACCACAATCTGTTACGGAAAACCTTGCACAACTGAAGACATGATTACAGATTGTCACAAAGAAGGATTGCTGTCGTAGAGGACCATATGTGGGAGGCTTCTTTTGACTATGCCACAACACAGGGATGCAGACCAATGGAGACTGATGGGGGCAACCTTAAGGGTTCAGCAGTTTGGGTTTCTGTGTTGAGCAGCATCGACGGATGTGCTGTGAGGACTGCCGGTGATGGAAATTATGGTGATGCTGTGGCTATTGAACAAAAAGGAGATTGTTAAATATTGGGAAGAGAAGCGGCCTGAGATTTTGTTAGATGAAGCACAGAATCATCGATGCACAGAGAGGGATGAGGTCATGGCGCTAAGACGCAGGTGTGGCAGAGATGTTGCGTGAAGCAAAGAAATCGCAGGAAACAAAATTGTGCAGGAGCTTGAGTATGGTACAGAAGCTCATGCACAGGAGTTAGGCAAGCCAAAATAGCGCATCTCTTGTTGGAATTTGCCTATGGTGCTTTGTGGAGCAGGTTTTCGATGTGCGCAAAGAGTTTTTTTTTCTTCTCTCTCTCTCTCTCTCTCTCTCTCTCTCTCTCTCTCTCTCTCTCTCTCTCACTCCTGCGAATGGGCACAGAGAACTCGATGTACAGCAAGGAGAAGGAGGTTGTAAGAGAGACTGGTTGCGCATTCTGATGGTTGGCCCTCCTAATGTCAGAAAATGCGGTGTCCTCCAGAGACTTCTTTGAAAGCGAATAGCCAAAGGGAGTACCGCAAAAGGTTACAGAATAGCGGAGAATTCAATAATGATCCGCATCCAGAGTTCAAGGACTTTGGTATTCAATAAACAGATGGAGCAGCCTTCTTGTAGAGAGAGGTGTCTTTGTGCGGAATTAAGAAAGCAATGGGATGCTCATGGGAGCAGGGATGCATGATATCGGTGAGTGGCATAAAATGGTAACCATCTTTTTGCAACATTTGTCAGCCTACTCAACGTCCTCTTCCTCATATGTGTATATATTTTTCTACGCTATTAAGTTATCTAGAGTAAATTCCCCCTCTTTGTTTAACCTTTGTGGCGACACATACATTATACTCTTCCCAAAAATGTCACCTTAGTCGTATATTTTAGATTACCACCCTTTTCTTTTTTTCTTTGTAAATAGAATAAGCATACAATAACCAACTATATACCCCCAAACTTTCTTACCTCTTGTGAATTAGTAGTAGAAAAATAATATATCCATCTTCCACCCCATATAGATAAATTCCCATGGAAATCAACTCTCCACTTGTCTTTACCAAATATTATGGTCCCTCTCTACAAGTCTTCTATGCCCCCTACATAGGTGGCCCAATATCTCTTAAGAATATACATATAGTTTCTCTCCTTTCAAAAAGACTCCAATTGTATATTCTTTTCACAAGAAAATAATATTGATCCCTCCTCTATTTGTTTAAGCATCATAGCCCTTTGAAAAAGCATGATTCCCCTTGGATGCATACAAGCAAAGGGCCCATACAAGAAGACTTGGAAGCAATAGGTTCCCTAGCCTAGTGTGGACCTTCCAAACCAAATTCCTTGGTGTATGGGCGTGAGGAATAGTCCAAATTCATATCAAACATGTTGAGAAGGTCAATTTTGCCTTTTGAAGCATGTCATTCCGAGCTACAGGTAAAAAGTTATGGTCAAAATAGTGTAAATCTGTCAGATTCGCAGCAAAAGGGAACTCTAAATCAAGTAATCAAGAGGGTGAGATCTTATTTTTACCCTACTCATCCTCTAGAAGAGCAATGAGTATTCAAGGTCACTTGCATGTGATGGGACCAACCTAAAGATGCTTTCTAAATGCCAAGACAAACAAGTTGAGATACCCCGTAGGAGCCACCCGTAGGGCCTCATGGTGGGGCCCACCTACATTATGCACCCCTATGGAGCCTTCACGGTCTAAAATGATATTTTTGGTGAATAAATAGTCCCTTTTATGTCCAATATTCAATGAGTGTTCAAAGGACACTTAATTAGGTCTAATCACTTACTCTAATTAAGTGTAGCATAATCCCACTCCTACACAACTATAAATAGCCCCCCTTGGAGAGACTCAAGGACACACACCTATATTTTCAACTTCATGTTGTTTCTTGATCAATAGTAGAGAAAACCCCAACTCTCCCTCTTTCACATCCTCCCCCCTAACCCTCCTCTTTGGAGGAAGTGCAACTCTATTCTCCGCTCTTTCCATTCTACAATCTCTTACTCCATCAACCCAATAAATCATTTGTAGCACCTCAATAACTTGTAAATACATCATGATCTCTCTCATGGTTATGTTAATGATCATGAAATCATCTTCAAAACTTTCAAGTGTCGCAATTCGTGATGGTTAGCCAGCGTCTGTCCTCCCCTTAAAAGGCGTGCGAGAAATCAAGTAAGTGTCTATTTTCACTTTACCATTGGTTGTTGATTTTAGCTTGTTTATTTTTAATTGCTGAAAGAACATTCCACACCCATCGAGTCTCTCTTTTTCTATTTTTTTCTTATTTTCTTAAATTTTGTGGATATTTTTTCTTGAGTTTTATATTTATTTTGTATTTTCTTTTTTGGTAATTTAATCTCTTTTCCATATTTCCTATTCTATTTTTATGATTTTGTTATTTTTTTAAAAGAAAAATAAAAAAGTCTTCCTAAAAATATTACTTGAAAATAACAATGAATTAAATAAAGAAACAAACGCAAAAAGAAAAAGAACATATCAAAATATAAGAAAACAAAGACAAGAACATTCCAAAAAAAAAACCAAAAGAAGCTATAAATAGCTTTGGTAAAAGGTCTTGCTTTCTTTGTAATGTTTTCAAGAATTGATAATAACTTTGTGCTAACATCTACTTTGTGTTAAGAGGTTTACTAGTCCACAAAATAAAGTAGTGCATTGCTAGTGGGAGATCTGTGATGGTGTTTGAAGTAGGTGATGGTGGAGAGATTAGGAGAAATAGAATGATGGCAACAAAAGTACAATGGGAAAACAAAAGTTACTCGGATACATAAGTAGGTCCCTCTAGGCTAGTGGGTGATCTTGAACGAGATGTATACAAAATGACTGATCTTGTATGCAACTTTGACAATTGAAAACAAAAATTCATTCTCAAGTAGATTAGTCATAGGCCTTGTTTTTCATTGCTTAGAATCTAATTAAAATGGTCAAGAGCTTGTAACAAACCTTCCCATAGCCATTGTAGACTCCCATGGCCATGTAAATGTACTCAAGGAATTGCATCCTTGCATCATATGTCATTGAGAGGTCGCTTGCCTCACCATTAACTTCCTCACCATTATCATGCTAGACATATTCTGCAAGCAATGGTTCTCAAACACCGCATCCGACCACAATCTATTATGTTCTTTATAAAGCAAGACACCGTAGAGATGTGAGCATAGATGATTGCATGTAGAGTGTCATAAAATCTAATAACTAACCAAAACAAATGAACTTCTCATATTAAACTGATCATTTAATTTGGGAGAATAAACGGGAACAAGGGTTAAGATATAGAGATATGCTTATAGATCTATCTCAACACGGGGCCAATGGGAAAGGGGCCCAAATGAGAGATGGTCTATCAAAGAGCAAGGCTAATCAATGGAGCATAATACCTTAAGGTTAGCTTCATTGAAGACCTCCAATAGTTAGTGTAAAATTCCTTTGACCTTAGGTAAGCTAGGGCTGAGCTTGAGGTGGAAACCCGGCCCAAGGTTGAGGTGCTTGAGGTGGGAACCCGTCCCAAGCTTAAGGTGCTTGAGGTGCTTGAGATGCTTGAGATGCTTAAAGTGTCCAAGCTTGAGGTGGGAACCCATCCCAAGCTTAAAGTGCTTAAGGGCCAAGCTTGTAGTGGGAACTGGGCCTAAACTTGAGGGGCTTGAGGTATCAAAAGTCAAAGATCCAATCCCTACAAGGAGGGGTCGAACTCTACATGAGGGGGGGTGAGAGAGAACACCCACACACTCACACTCACACACTCACACAAGACATACTTGGTACAAAGAAAGCATAAGGAACACTTGTCAGGTTCCTCCTCATGTTGCCGTCATGGTGTGCCTAAAGCCTATTGGTTGCCCACCCAAGGGGTCCAATGATAATTTAGGAGACTTAATTAATTGTCTTTGAATTTATCAAGTCCTCTCTCTCAAAGGGGAAAGGGGGACACTTGTCCCAAGGCTACCCTTGTTGCTTGTAATGATTTCTGCTTGTGATTGGCTAGGCCTAGAGGGGTCCAATGAGCTTCAAGCATGAGATACAAGGGGGGTCAACCAAAGCAAGATAGGGGGTTTCTTAGGGGGTATACTCTCCCACACACACTCTCATTATGCAATGTGCAAAGTGCAAGAGCTCCCTCTCCTTCTCCAAACAAGTAGAGGTTGAGAGCCTACACCAACACTCTTGGCTATGGAGTGCAAATCCAATAAGGAGACATGCTTCAATGCTTAAGCCTGCCATCTTCTCCATCTTAATTATTATGCTATTATGTATGCTAGCAAGAAGAAATATGATAAGTGAGGAGCTAATTCTTTCTCCTATGAAATGTTTCTTCTTTCTCTTTCCTACCCTCAGTCCCTGCTAGCTCTCTCCACCTTCGAAGGTATTTGAGGTCTTGGGACTGAGGCTTGGGATAGTTAAAGATTTCCCCACAGTTTATGCTATGCTTATGATGCATAAATATTTCCATCTTTATTGCATCTCCTAGGTCACAAGGAATGCAAATATTGTATTGTAACAAGTCTCTCTAATTGGAAGAAATCATAATACAAATGCGTATTGGAGGGGGGACCGGCTCCACATAAATCCGGTATCATAATACAAATGCGTATTGGAGGGGGGACCGGCTCCACATAAATCCGGTCCTCAACTCTTGTCATGTTCTCTAAATTTTTTCTCTTGCAAAAGTATTTTTCATGCCAAGTTACTAATGAGTGGCATAAAATGGTAACCATCTTTTTGCAACATTTGTCAGCCTACTCAACGTCCTCTTCCTCATATGTGTATATATTTTTCTACGCTATTAAGTTATCTAGAGTAAATTCCCCCTCTTCGTTTAACCTTTGTGGCGACACATACATTATACTCTTCCCAAAAATGTCACCTTAGTCATATATTTATATTACCACCCTTTTCTTTTTTTCTTTGTAAATAGAATAAGCATACAATAACCAACTATATACCCCCAAACTTTCTTACCTCTTGTGAATTAGTAGTAGAAAAATAATATATCCATCTTCCACCCCATATAGATAAATTCCCATGGAAATCAACTCTCCACTTGTCTTTACCAAAGATTATGGTCCCTCTCTACAAGTCTTCTATGCCCCCTACATAGGTGGCCCAATAACTCTTAAGAATATACATATAGTTTCTCTCCTTTCAAAAAGACTCCAATTGTATATTCTTTTCACAAGAAAATAATATTGATCCCTCCTCTATTTTTTTAAGCATCATAACCTTTTGAAAAAGCATGATTCCCCTTGGATGCATACAAGCAAAGGGCCCATACAAGAAGACTTGGAAGCAAAAGGTTCCCTAGCCTAGTGTGGACCTTCCAAACCGAATTCCTTGGTGCATGGGCGTGAAGAATAGTCCAAATTCATATCAAACATGTTGAGAAGGTCAATTTTGCCTTTTGAAGCATGTCATTCCGAGCTACAGGTAAAAAGTTATGGTCAAAATAGTGTAAATCTGTCAGATTCGCAGCAAAAGGGAACTCTAAATCAAGTAATCAAGAGGGTGAGATCTTATTTTTCCCCTACTCATCTTCTAGAAGAGCAATGAGTGTTCAAGGTCACTTGCATGTGATGGGACCAACCTAAAGATGCTTTCTAAATGCCAAGACAGACAAGTTGAGATACCCCGTAGGAGCCACCCGTAGGGCCTCATGGTGGGGCCCACCTACATTATGCACCCCTATGGAGCCTTCACGGTCTAAAATGATATTTTTTATGAATAAATAGTCCCTTTTATGTCCAATATTCAATGAGTGTTCAAAGGACACTTGATTAGGTCTAATCACTTACTCTAATTAAGTGTAGCATAATCCCACTCCTACACAACTATAAATAGCCCCCCTTGGAGAGACTCAAGGACACACACCTATATTTTCAACTTCATGTTGTTTCTTGATCAATAGTAGAGAAAACCCCAACTCTCCCTCTTTCACATCCTCCCTCCTAACCCTCCTCTTTGGAGGAAGTGCAAACTCTATTCTCCACTCTTTCCATTCTACAATCTCTTACTCCATCAACCCAATAAATCATTTGTAGCACCTCAATAACTTGTAAATACATCATGATCTCTCTCATGATTATATTAATGATCATGAAATCATCTTCAAAACTTTCAAGTGTCGCAATTCGTGATGGTTAGCCAGCGTCTGTCCTCCCCTTAAAAGGTGTGCGAGAAATCAAGTAAGTGTTCTATTCTCAATTTACCATTGGTTTGTTTCTACACACTTATTCAATTGGTCTAAAGAAATTTCTCACTCCAACTCTCTTTTGCTTCATTACATATGCATGTACCTACCTCTCATGGTGATTTTATTTGTGTCACGGCATTGCATAGATGGAGATTTTATTTGTTAGTTTGATGTAAGTGATTCTCTTGTGTGTTTGAGAGGCAAGTTATGTGCGCATGATTTTTTTATGAGTGCTTGAGAGAGGAAGAGTTTGGATGTATTATGGGTATTCTTATGGGGAGAAGGTGAATGCTATTCCACAAATTGCATATTTCATTTTGATGCACGGCATTGGGTTGCATAATCATTGATGGTGTTCAAGTGTCCAAAGTGTATATAGAGTAAGGGGGTTTTCAAAGTGTGTTGCTTGAGTGGGTGAGTGCAAGTGTTATTTTGATTGGTTTCCTTATCCACTCCCAAAAGAAGGTGGTGCCCCAAGTAGTGTGCGTACCTCTTTATGAACATTTTGTGAGGGTAGGCCCATTGGTTTGGGTTTAGAGGCCCCATTTCAAAAAGCTCGCCCTCATAAAGTGGATCCCCCACTGAGGAACATATTTCCAAGTTACCTTCAAATTTTTTAGTGATGAACAATGGAGTTCCCATCTATCCATTTCATTTTGCACAACACATTAGAGTAAATGTTCACATAGATAGAAAAGTCTTTTTTCAGCAACGCATTGTTTTTATGTTTGGTGTAGAAAGACTTAGAGAAATACTGGCATCACCCAATCCAATTATACTTCCAATCATCAATTATGAAACTTCTTTTGATGTTCACATTTTCATTTTGTTTTAAAGGCAGGAACAAGGAGTGGTGAAGGGGTGCTCAAGGGCCATATTAAGGAACGAGGTCTTCAAACCAACAACGAGGAGTAGCACATGAATCACGATCAAAACAATGAACCTTTTAGGCCTATTGCTCGGCAATCCATTCATATAATCATTGCAACTAAGTTTAGGTTTCAATCTATCATAAGGAGGATATTTGGATCCACTCGCCTCAATGAAATCATTGCTTCAACTAATCCATTTATTCTACCTATGATAAAGTACGAATTAACAATGGATGTGTACATCTTCATTTTAATGTAATCAGATTTATAGTGTCAATAATCTTGTGTGGCCCGTAAGAGAAAAGTTTCTTTAAAAAAAAGAGATTTCAAAAAGTCTAAACAAAATGTCAAGTTCTTTTCCCACGTTCTATGCAAGAAGTGGGGAAGATGCGCAAGAGTTTCTTGACAACTTGGAGATGGCACATCTCATATCCGGGAGAGATGAAGAGGAAGTAAAGCTACGAACCTTCCCATTGGTTCTAAAAGTAGAAGCTAAAGCATGGTATGAGACCTTGCAACCCCAAATCAAGTCCAATTGGGAGAGACTGCGAGCAAGCTTCCTCTCCAAGTTCGGGCAAGGTGATACTTCTGAAGGACTATGGAAATGTCTTATTGGACATAAGCAGGTATCACTTGAAGACTATCCCTCTTATGAAGCAACCTTTGTCAATCTATGGGGTAGGTGGGAGGCTACATTAGAAAATCATGGTGGTGCACCTAACTTTCTAAAAAAAGAGAGATTCATGGTTGGCTTGTATCCACTTTTAAAGGCTAAAGTAGAGCTAAAATTCTCATCCACCTTCGAAGAAGCACGTGAGGTAGCCATCATCAAGTTTAGAAAACTACACTTCCAAGCACATAGAGCAAGGGGTTTGAATGAAGTGAGTGAGAGGGAGTCTTCACAAACCATGGAAGCACCAATTAGGGCCCCTCTTGCACAATCTTCACAAATAGGAGATAACTCTCAACAAGAGGTTTTACAAAGGCTAACTCAACAGCTTGAGAACCTCACTCTGAATCTAGTACAAGGCCTACGTCAACAACGACAACCAAGAGAAGGGAATCGCAATCAACGAAGACAAGCTCAAGAGTTGCGATGTTGGAATTGCAATGAAATGGGCCATGGCATGTACAATTGTCCACATCCAAGGCGACTTCCGGGAGACATATATCCCCCCAGACCGCCTCCTCTCACTGTGCAGCAAGAACAAGCTCAAGGCCCACAAATCCTTCGTCGACCACCACCACCAGCAAATATACCTCCCGTCCCACATGAGGAGGAAGAAAGAGGAGTCAACATCATCAAGCTAGAAGAGGTAATAGATGAGCATACTCTAAACTTTGATGTTATGCCGGCAAAAAAACGCACAAGAGCACATGATAAGGATGAAGACATAAGAAGTGAAGGAACAAATTTAACCAGAAGGGACAAGAAGAAGAAGTCAAAGATGGAAGAAGCTGAAAGTAGCAAGAAGAAAAGATCAAAGCAAAGGGAAATTGGTATCAACGACTTCCCATTGGGAAAGGAGCTAGAGTTCTACAACATCCTGGAGGATTTACAAACCCAAAAGCCAAACATTTCATGGCCTCAACTTCTACACCTATCAGCCAAAGTAAGAAGGCAATGGCCAAAGTTGGTAAGTACAAGAATTCCAAAAAAGAAAGCAAATCTTTCCATTAAGGTTGTGGCCTCAAAGCTACAAAAAGATGTGGAACCCATTGTGGATGCTTACATAAGGGGTAAAAAGGTGTCTAATGTATATGTTGATGGTGGAGCTCAAATGTGTGTGATCACGGAAAAATCAATGAACAAGTTAGGGCTTGAAATTACAAAGTCCTCTAATTGTCAAGCTAGGCTAGCCAACAACTCAAGTGTGAAGTGTTTGGGGATCATTGAAAATGTAAAAGTCTCTATATGTAACATAGATGCACGAGTGTATATGTATGTCATGCCAGCTAAGGGGGAGGGCTATCCCATCATCCTAGGGAGGCCTTGGCTCATTGCTGTGAATGCAGATCAAAAATGGGGAACTGGTCGTTTGATTCTTAAGAAGAGTCAACCGGTGGTGTATGATTGGCGAGAAGGAAAGCAACTAGATATCAACTATGAAACCACGGCAGATGAAGAGAGCGAGGAGGAGAGTCCTTACTCAAGTGATGAGGAAGCATCAACCAGTGAAGAGGAGTCTTCTTTGGAGGTAATGGGAATTGTATTCAACGCCAACACTCAAGATGTTCTAGTAGAAGAAAAGCCAACAGACAATCACACACGAGGGGATGAAAGATGCCACCACCTTGAAGAAGGATTTGAGAAGATGCTTGCAAAAGATCTTACTTGTGAGGAGAAGAGGTCCTACATCAATATGTTAAGGAGGTATCCCAATTTGTTTATCACTGACTACTCACAAATAAGAGGTGTAGATGTAATAGAGCATCGAATTGAATTGAAACCAGGGACCAAACCCGTGGCTCAAAAGTTAAGGCGACTAGGATCTGTGCAACAAAAGGCTCTCCTACAAGAAGTGAATCGACTCTTGAAGGCTGGCTTCATCTATCCAGTATCCAACTCCGAATGGGTATCACCTATTGTAGTCACTCCCAAGAAGAATGGTAAGTGGAGGGTCTGTGTGGATTACAAACCCCTCAACGCTGCGACAAAGAGGGACCACTTCCCTCTCCCTTTCCAAGATAAAATTTTGAATGAAGTAGCAGGTCACGAATGCTACACTGTGTGTGATGGGTATTCAGGATATTTTCAAATTAGAATAGCAAAAGAGGACCAACCAAAAACCACCTTCATCACACCTTGGGGATGTTTTGCATTCAGAGTGATGCCTTTTGGGCTCACCAATGCTCCTAGCACCTTCATGAGAGTCACAATATTTGTATTTCAGCCATTCTTTGGAAAATCCATAAGAGTCTTTATGGATGATTTCTGTATTTATAGTTGTAGATCACTTCATTGCCAAAAGGTTGAAGAGGGGCTTAAGAGGCTCCATCAATTTGGGGGACAACTCAACCCAGGGAAGTGTCATATCAGTGAATATCAGGTGGTTTTGCTAGGCCATGTGGTTTCTTCACAAGGAATTCAAGTGGATCCCTCTAAAGTAGAGGCCCTTTTGTCATTATCTCCACCAACAACAACTAAGGAGCTAATGACCTTCAACCACAAAGTGAGGTACATGTCTCGCTTCATCCATCTCCTAGCAGAAGCCATCGCCCCTTTGCATAGGTTGTCAAGCCAATCTACATTTGAATGGGGAAGTGGTCTTTGCAATCTTGTTTGCGGTAAGGAAGTTTCGATCGTATCTTCTCCCTGTGCCATTTGTTTTTCTCACCTTAGAGCACAATCTACCATATGTAGTACAACACATGAGCCTCTCATCTAGAATAGAAAAGTGGGTGCTTGAACTCCAAGAATTTGAATACACTTTCCTTGTAGAAGATAGCACAAGAGCAGGACTTGTAGACATTATCACCTACAAAGTGAGAGAAAGGGAAGGATCACGACTACAAAGAGAGGAAGGCTCAAAACAGTTCAAAGTAAAGGAGATTGATAATGCCCATACTTTATGCTTTGACGGAGCTTATCAACGCCAACAAGACAAAGCAGCAGGGGGGATCATCATTTTGAACCCACAAAAGGAGGTAATGGTTAGAAAAGGTATCACTCTACCCAGTGTTCACTCTAACAATGAGGCTGAGTATGCTGCTCTAACCCTTGGGTTAGAAGAATGCAAAGAATTAGGCATACAAAGACTTATTATAAAAGGTGATTCTTTGCTAGTGGTCAGGCAAATCCAAGGGACTTGGAGGTGCAAGAATCGTACATTGTTTGAGTGGCTTAGTAGTGTAAGAGCTTTGATAAAGGGTTTTAAAGCAACACAGGTACAACACATTGTGAGAACTCATAACAAGGAAGCAGACTTACTCGCAAATGAAAAGCTTCAAATGGCGGTAGGAGGTGTGAAACTATATGAACCCAAATATCAAGGTCAAGAGGAGCTAAAAGACGTTATCTTCTTTCTAAAAGCAGGTGAGTGTCCCAAACATTTAGACAAGGTGCAAAGAAATAGACTAGTTAAGAAGGCCACACCTTACCAGTTGATCGGGGATGATTTATATCACAAAGGGAAAGATTTGGTCTTGAGGAGAGTACCAGGTGTGCAAGAGATAGAGAAAATTCTTCTTTCATGTCATGATGATGTCTGTGGTGGTCACTTTTCTCAAAATATTACAAGTAGGAAGATTTTACAAGCAGGTTTTATTTGGCCGATCTTACATCGTGATGTCCAATATTGGTGTAAGGCATGTAAGCCATGCCAAATTGCTGGGGATAGACGACTAACATATGAGCCTCGAGTCCCAATAATATCTTATGGCCCTTTTGAAAAGTGGGGTGTGGATGCAATAGGTCCCCTACCTCGTACTTCTACAGGGAAGGTTTTCATCATCATGGGTGTTGACTACATGACACGATGGGCGGAAGCAACAAGCACAACCCGAATCACAGCTGAAGAGGTATCAAAGTTTATTTTTGATCATATTTGTAGTAGGTTTGGAACACCCCTAGAAATCTTATCAGATCGAGGCCCGGGTTTTAGGGCTGGCCTTCTGAATGATCTCTTGAGGAGGTTAAAGGTGAAACACCTGCATTCCACACCCTACTATCCTCAATGCAGTGGATTGGTGGAAAAAGTGAATGGAATGATATGTAAGATCATTTCTAAGCAGGTTGTGGACCGGCCTAATGATTGGGATCGCCATTTGACGGCTGCTCTTTGGGCGTATAGGAAATCTTTCAAGGTATCTACCCAATTCACCCCTTTTCATCTAGTTTATGGACGGGAAGCACTTCTCCCCATTGAGGTAGAGCTCTCAAGCTTGCGCGTTCTTGCAAGAGTGGCAAAAAAACCAAAAGAGGTTCTACATGAAAGGATCTTAGATCTCCAACGACTTGAGCTAGATAGAGAAGAGTCCATTGATCACTACATCACCAAAGCGACAAGCCAAAGGGATAAAATCAACAAGAAGCTCAAGGGGAAAGGATTGAAGGAAGGTATGTTGGTTCTTCGCTATGATAACTGACTTGATACTCGACTTGACAAAAAGTTTTTGCAAAGGTGGGAGCGACCTTTCATGATAAAAACAAAGTTTGGGAATGGTAGTTACAGATTAGCAGATTTATCAGGAAAACTCCACAAGACCAGAGTCAATGGATGGAGATTAAAGCCCTACTTTCAACATATCAATCCGTTGATAGGCAGTCATCTGCCTACATCGTCTAAGCTCCAAATTGACATGGCTCCCTTCGGCTTGGCAAATGCTCCACCTATTTTTAAAGCTTTGATGTGCAAAGAAGAACCAGCTTTGGAATCTGAACATACCCAAGGCAACCCTCCCATCTCCGATTTATGGGATTGAGGTAATGAAAAGCAGGTCTAATGGAGTAAAAGAGTGCATGACACTCCTCCTATTGAAAAAAAAAAAGTGGAAAAGGAAAAATGAAAAAAAAAAGAGAAAAAAAGAAGAAAAAGAAGCAACACCGTCCTCCTAAAGATATGAATATCTCTAGGCTTGGCGGAGGGCTAATATGAGTGGCATAAAATGGTAACCATCTTTTTGCAACATTTGTCAGCCTACTCAACGTCCTCTTCCTCATATGTGTATATATTTTTCTACGCTATTTAGTTATCTAGAGAAAACTCCCCCTCTTCGTTTAACCTTTGTGGCGACACATACATTATACTCTTCCCAAAAATGTCACCTTAGTCATATATTTATATTACCACCCTTTTCTTTTTTGCTTTGTAAATAGAATAAGCATACAATAACCAACTATATACCCCCAAACTTTCTTACCTCTTGTGAATTAGTAGTAGAAAAATAATATATCCATCTTCCACCCCATATAGATAAATTCCCATGGAAATCAACTCTCCACTTGTCTTTACCAAAGATTATGGTCCCTCTCTACAAGTCTTCTATGCCCCCTACATAGGTAGCCCAATATCTCTTAAGAATATACATATAGTTTCTCTCCTTTCAAAAAGACTCCAATTGTATATTCTTTTTACAAGCAAATAATATTGTGCCCTCCTCTATTTGTTTAAGCATAATAGCCTTTTGAAAAAGCATGATTCCCCTTGGATGCATACAAGCAAAGGGCCCATACAAGAAGACTTGGAAGCAAAAGGTTCCCTAGCCTAGTGTGGACCTTCCAAACCGAATTCCTTGGTGCATGGGCGTGAAGAATAGTCCAAATTCATATCAAACATGTTGAGAAGGTCAATTTTGCCTTTTGAAGCATGTCATTCCGAGCTACATGTAAAAAGTTATGGTCAAAATAGTGTAAATCTGTCAGATTCGCAGCAAAAGGGAACTCTAAATCAAGTAATCAAGAGGGTGAGATCTTATTTTTCCCCTACTCATCTTCTAGAAGAGCAATGAGTGTTCAAGGTCACTTGCATGTGATGGGACCAACCTAAAGATGCTTTCTAAATGCCAAGACAGACAAGTTGAGATACCCCGTAGGAGCCACCCGTAGGGCCTCATGGTGGGGCTCACCTACATTATGCACCCCTATGGAGCCTTCACGGTCTAAAACGATATTTTTGATGAATGAATAGTCCCTTTTATGTCCAATATTCAATGAGTGATCAAAGGACACTTAATTAGGTCTGATCACTTACTCTAATTAAGTGTAGCATAATCCCACTCCTACACAACTATAAATAGCCCCCCTTGGAGAGACTCAAGGACACACACCTATATTTTCAACTTCATGTTGTTTCTTGATCAATAGTAGAGAAAACCCCAACTCTCCCTCTTTCACATCCTCCCTCCTAACCCTCCTCTTTGGAGGAAGTGCAAACTCTATTCTCCACTCTTTCCATTCTAGAATCTCTTACTCCATCAACCCAATAAATCATTTGTAGCACCTCAATAACTTGTAAATACATCATGATCTCTCTCATGATTATGTTAATGATCATGAAATCATCTTCAAAACTTTCAAGTGTCGCAATTCATGATGGTTAGCCAGCGTCTGTCCTCCCCTTAAAAGACGTGCGAGAAATCAAGTAAGTGTCTATTCTCAATTTACCATTGGTTTGTTTCTCCACACTTATTCAATTGGTCTAAAGAAATTTCTCACTCCAACTCTCTTTTGCTTCATTACATATGCATGTGGCTACCTCTCATGGTGATTTTATTTGTGTCACGGTATTGCATAGATGGAGATGAGCTCTCTATGCAAAGTGTGTTAGTTTGATGTAAGTGATTCTCTTGTGTGTTTGAGAGGAGGCAAGTCTTGTGCGCATGATTTTTTTATGAGTGCTTGAGAGAGGAAGAGTTTGGATGTATTATGGGTATTCTTATGGGGAGAAGGTGAATGCTATTCCACAAATTGCATATTTCATTTTGATGCACGGCATTGGGTTGCATAATCGTTGATGGTGTTCAAGTGTCCAAAGTATATATAGAGTAAGGGGGTTTTCAAAGTGTGTTGCTTGAGTGGGTGAGTGCAAGTGTTATTTTGGTTGGTTTCCTTCTCCTCTCCCAAAAGAAGGTGGTGCCCCAAGTAGTGTGCGTACCTCTTTATGAACATTTTGTGAGGGTAGGCCCATTGGTTTGGGTTTAGAGGCCCCATTTCAAAATCTCGCCCTCATCAGCACGAGAGCAAAGTGTTGAGGAAGAAGTAAATTGTGGAGATGCGGATTTTGAGGGGTGCGTATTGAGATGTCGAGCTCTACACCTTGAGCTGGCATCCACTACAGGTCTTGGCCGCTTACGGCATTTACTCACTGGCGCGTTAGGTGACCGACACGGAGGATCTCTGCCAGTGATTCTACTGCTGGACTACACTTATAGTGCCAGCTTAGTACGCTTCTAGCGAGTTCACACTTAGTGACCGCATGTACATATGTGCTACTTTTCAGCTATAGCACTTAGTCATTTTGTACTCTCTTTTCTGTGAAGAAGAAGAAGAAGCTTTCCATCTCTGTGTGCTTTGTGCTTGTCTTGTGTAGCTCTCTTGAATCCTCATTCTTTACATGGTATCAGAGCCTGGTGTAGGCAAGAGAGGCTAAGAGAGCAAGAGCATCACAATCCCTTCGTTCGCAATCCACGACGTTTGAACACAGGTTTCTGAACAGGTCTCCAAAGTGCAGTATACAGAGATTTACTGTGCAAGTACAGTGGTTGTGAAACGCTTGATTGTGGACACTCGTTGAGTGTAGAAAGTGTTACAGGAACCACGATAGCAGGTTCAGCAGATTTGCAGGTTTTTGCAGATTGCAGCTATTTTGTCTTAGTGCTTCAAGATGTCTGACGGTTTCAGTCAGATTGTTACTGAGAAGCTTGAGAAAAATAACTACCCTGCATGGAAGTTCAGAATAACAAATTTCCTAAAAGGAAAAGGTTATTGGGACTATGTAGAAGGAGACAATGAAAAGGAACCAGAGATTCCCGAGGCAAATGCTACAGTAGAACAAAGGAAAGCTTTGAGGGACTGGCAACAAGGCCAGAGCAAAGTGATGTATTGGCTGTCTATGAGCATCACAGATGGCATGATGGGCTATCTACAGGATGCTGAAACCCCTGCCATTGCATGGAGAAACTTAGGCAGAGTGTTCGAGGTGAACACCAAGGCCAGGAAGTTTCAACTAAAGTCGGAGCTAAATCAGGTTAAGAGGAACAACCTCTCAATCAATGATTATGCCTTGAAGATCAAGAGTATCATTGAGGCTCTTGGATCTATTAAAGTCTCAGTGGAAGACGATGACATTGTCCGTGCATGCTTGGATGGTCTGGGAGATGAGTATGTACATTTTAGGTCTTCCATGAATACAAGAGACGACATCCCCGTGTTCCAAGATTTGATTTCTATGCTTATTCTTGAGGAGAAGAACCTTGACACATCTTCTTCTCATGGCAGAAATAATTCTGAACAGGCCTTCTATTCTAACTCCAACAGAGGTAGAGGTAGAGGTCGTGGTCGAGGCCCAAGGGGTTGCAGGGGCCAATTTTTGGAAGGTCAATCAAATCAAAACAATACAGGTGGCAAGGGAAACCAGTCTCAAGGCAGGGGGAGTCAAAGAGGTCGTGGTGCAGGATCAAGCAGGCAGCAACATACTCCAGATAGTAGAGAATGTTGGACTTGTGGTGAAAGAGGTCACATGTCACGTGACTGTCCAAAGGGAAAAGCAAGTAGAAAGAGAGAACAGGGCAACTATGCATCTACTAGCAGAGATGCAGATGATAGCAAAAACGAGCGCATGTTTGTTATGTAGCATGTAATGAATACAATGACTGCAGAGAATTCCACCCAAGATGATGTTTGGTATGTGGATTCAGATGCCTCTAATCACATGACGTCTTGTGGAGAGTGGTTTAGAGATATGCGCAAACCAGATGTGTCAGGCTATGTGCAAACAGGAGATGATACAGCTCACCCCATTGCGCATGTAGGGGACATACCTCTAAATACGAAGAGTGGGAAATCAAAGTACTTAGCAGATGTACTTCATGTCCCAAACATTACAAAGAATCTTGTTTCTGTTGGACAAATGGTTGAGCAGGGTTTGCAGGTTCGCTTCAATCCAAATGGCTGTTATGTAGAAGATTTCCAGAATGGCTGTAAGCTGATCACAGAGGGCAAATGTGTGGGCAGAATGTTTACGCTGAATGTAGACATGCCTGAGGTAAAAGCTGCATTATTTGCACAGGGCACAGGTGTTGTGGCTGATGTTGACATTTGGCACAAACGCATTGGCCATGTCAATGAGCAGAGATTGCGTAGCATGCAATCAAAACAGATTGTAAAAGGTTTGCCCAAATTCAAGGTGGATGGTATGCATAAAGTGTGTGCAGCATGCCAGTTTGGAAAACAGTCAAAGGGCTCATTTCCACATGAGCGCAATGTATGTAAAAGGCCACTTGAGGTGGTGCACACAGATGTTTGGGGTCCAACCGATACTGCAAGTATACATGGTTGCAGGTATTATGTCTCTTTCATTGATGACCATACAAGGAAAGTATGGGTCTACTTCATGCGTAACAAAAGTGAAGTGTTTGGTCACTTTCAAGACTTCAAAGTCATGATTGAGAAGGAGACAGATATGAAAATCAAGACATTGAGGTCAGATGGAGGGGGAGAGTACTTCTCCAATGATTTTTCAGATTTTCTGTGAATGCATGGTATACACAGGCAGTTTACATGCAGATATACTCCACAGCAGAATGGGGTCGCAGAAAGGAAAAACAGGCACATTGCAGAGGTTGCACGTGCATTGATGAATGAGAAGAACATGCCTCATCATTTCTGGGCTGAAGCTGTAAATACAGCTGTGTACATTATGAACAGGACACCTACAGCTGCGGTGCATGATGTAACACCTGAGGAAAAGTTTACAGGTACAAAGCCTGATTTGGCACACTTGAAAGTGTTTGGCTGCATAGCTTACGTGCATGTACCAGATGAGTTGCGTAGGAAATTGGATCCTAAAGCAGAGAAATGTATTCTTGTGGGATATTCCCTTGAACAAAAGGGGTACAGGTGCTACAATCCTACTACACGAGAATTACGAGTAAGCAGAGATGTAGTCTTTGATGAGATGAGCAGCTGGTACAGTAATGCACATGGCACTATTGGGGCTGATGTAAAAGATGATGTGGTTGTACAAAATGTGAGGCCACAGTCACAGGTTTTGAGTGGACCACAAGAGTCCTCTTCTCGTGGCTCTGTTGATAAACCATGGAATGGTAGACTACGTACGCAGGTTACTCCACCAACAGGTACAGGGAATGTATCACGAAAAGGAAAGGAAAAGGTTGATCTTATGGCTGATGCATCATCAGGTTTTTCACATGTAGACATGGATTCAGATGGTTCTGAACAAAGTCTTGATGAGGAATTTGGAATTCCGGCTGTCAGGACACCTGGTGTAAGGAAAGTACAAGAAGATGCTAGAGGGCAAAGGAGTGACCAAGGACCGCGCAGATCTTATAGAGTCAGAAATCCAGTTCAGAAATTGACTTATGATGGGTATATAGCGCATCACCAAGCCTACATGGCTAAGGTGATACAGGATGTGGAGCCCACATGTTTTGAGGATGCAGTTGGAAATGTGCATTGGGATGATGCAATGAATGAAGAGATGGCTGCATTGGAAGCAAATGACACATGGGAGTTGGTGCCATTGCCAAGTGGAAAGAAAGCTATTGGCTGTAAATGGATGTATAAAACCAAGCATAAGGCTGATGGTAACATTGAGCGTCACAAGGCAAGGCTGGTCGCAAAGGGTTATGCACAGACGTATGGCATAGACTATGAGGAGACCTTTGCTCCAGTGGCAAAGATGACGACTGTGAGAGCTGTCATAGCAGTGGCTGCATCTAGAGGATGGATTATGCATCAAATGGATGTAAAGAATGCCTTCTTGAATGGTGAGTTGCAAGAGGAAGTGTATATGGATCAGCCACCTGGTTATGTCGATCCAGGTTACCCAGATTATGTATGCAGACTTCTCAAAGCTTTGTATGGGTTGAAGCAGGGCTCTAGAGCATGGTATGACAGGATTGCCAAGTATCTTGTCAGTATTGGTTTTAGGAGAGCTCATGCTGATCATTCACTCTATGTACGTGAGAGTGATGTGGGGATTGTGGTCATTACCATATATGTAGATGACCTTATTATTGTTGGTGACAATGCTATGGAGATTGACCATGTGAAGGGTCTTCGCAAACAGGAGTTTGAAATGAAAGATTTGGGCGAGTTGCGCTACTTTCTTGGCATTGAGGTGATCAGGACTCCAGAGGGTGTATGGCTGTCATAGAGACAATATGCTTTGGACATGTTGTCAAAGTATGGTATGGCTGATTGTAAGCCGATTTCCATTCCCTTGGATGTGAATGCAAAGCTGAGTGCAGAGAAGGGTGATGTTGTTGAGGATGTCAACATGTACAGGAAGATTGTGGGTAGTCTAATCTACTTGACTATCACGAGGCCAGACTTGAGCTACACAGTAGGCTTGGAGAGTCAGTTCATGCAACTTCCGAGGAAGCCACATTTGGATGGAGTACGACGCACACTTAGGTATGTGCAAGGTACTCTTGACTACGCATTGTTCTATGCAGCAGATGCACCATTAGCATTGTATGGGTATACAGATGCAGATTGGGCAGGTAGCGTTGTTGATAGGAGATCTACGAGTGGCTTCATGTTCTCTTTTGGGAGTGCTGTTGTTACTTGGAGCAGCAAAAAGCAGCCTACGGTTGCTTTATCGAGCACAGAGGCCGAGTACAGAGGTGCAGCAGTTGCGACGTGCGAGGTAGCTTGGCTACGCACATTACTTGAGGACTTGGGAGTGCAGGTGGACCAACAGATTGTCATTCATTGTGACAACCTCAGCAGCATGCAGTTGGCTAGGAACCCAGTGTTCCATGCTAGGACCAAACACATAGAGGTCCATTACCACTACGTTCGAGAGCGAGTGTTGGCGGGCGACATCGACTTGGTCTACGTCAGCACAGAGGAGCAGATAGCGGATATCTTTACCAAGGCCCTCGGAGCTGAGAAGCTTCAACGTTTTCGGACTATGCTTGGACTCTGCGACATGCAGAGCTCGAGGGGGAGTGTTGAGATGTCGAGCTCTACACCTTGAGCTAGCATCCACTACGGGTCTTGGCCGCTTACGGCATTTACTCACTGGCGCGTTAGGTGACCGACACGGAGGATCTCTGCCAGTGATTCTACTGCTGGACTACACTTATAGTGCCAACTTAGTACGCTTCTAGCGAGTTCACACTTAGTGACCGCATGTACATATGTGCTACTTTTCAGCTATAGCACTTAGTCATTTTGTACTCTCTTTTCTGTGAAGAAGAAGAAGAAGCTTTCCATCTCTGTGTGCTTTGTGCTTGTCTTGTGTAGCTCTCTTGAATCCTCATTCTTTACAGTGCGGGCAACAATGCTGTGATGGGGAAGTTCTTGTACTTGTTCTTCATTGTGCTCGAAGTCTCAAACGTCCATGTTCCACTTTTAATTGCAGCGAGGGTGGTGATGTCCAAGTGATGAAGGTTGATGCGGCATAGGGACATGTTGATGAAGAACGAATGGAGTGTCTATGACAAGGCATCAAATTCATGAAGGGACGACCAAAAGTTTTTGCGGTTATGCGGCAAAGAGGACCATGCGATGTTGTGATTGCCAGCATGCTGTGGAAAAGACATGTTTGTTGGAAATGTACTTCTTGCACTTGAGGTTCTCTGCCTTGACTATGCCTAAAACGATTTGTAAAAACAAATTGCACTTGACTTCTAATCAAGGGTCACTTGTGAGTTCACACAAGTCCACCGTGCGTGCCAAGTGTTAGCCGTTAGGATGCCTTGGCCGTATGGTGGGAACCTTACCTAGGAATGGGGGGATGCCAAGAGGCATGAGTCATGAGGAGCGAGGAGTCATTGATAACCTATATGAAGGGCCTCTTGTGACCTTTGTATTCATACACAATAACCAATCTAATCAGTTATGGCTGCAGACGTGAACATCTCTCTCTCTCTCATTCTCTCTCTCTCTCTCTAATGCTGTGCGATGCTTCTCTCTCTTGCATTTCTGTGAGCACAGTCTCGTAATAGGCAGCCATGCCTATTACACCCAAGTGGTAGTGAGCAAAAGACACAGGTATTGCTGTTGTTGGATTCAGAGTTACCAAGGTCACGTGAGTCAAGGGAACATCTTACAAGCAAAGGTAAAGCTACAGTGGACCTACAACGGACTAGCACAAAAGATGTGACAACATATGCCTCTACATCAAAGAATCCTCATGGATCATCTCCTTACTCTAGCTTTAGAAATTCCCAACCATTTTCTTACGAAAACAAAACCTCTAGGGAGACAGGTATAAAAGCAAAGGTATATCAGCCCAAGTACTTAGCAAAGCAAAAAAATTCAAGCAAGAGTTTGTTCCAAGTAGCCTAGTAAAATTCAAATATCTAGTGTGAATTTTGTGGTAAGCACAAGAATGTAAAAAATCAAGTCGCCAGCCTGTGCAAAAAACACTCTTTGGCATAGTCAGAGTTGGGCTGCTGAGCTGAAAAATGAGCAAAGCGTTAGTACCAAAGCTTCAATTCTTAATAAACTGTGTGCTAAGAGTCATAGTTATTAGGCTTACGTTGAAGATGAAGACTTGAGCGTATCTAAGTTGTGTCGTTCATGCTGGATGAGATGAGCATAAGAGTCAAAAGTTATCAACTTAATCATGGTGGAGTGACGTAGAGTCCTACACTTTCTCACAATGCACAATAAGATGAGAGCACATATCCTTGACAGTAAAATCCTTCTTAAAGGGGTGCCATTTTGTAAAGCCATGTTTTATTCTTTTATATCTACATATTCTTTCTGAAGGACCCCTCAACAATATTTCCTACACAACATATTGTTTTCAATGCATTTTTGTGTATGCATATAGGATGTCCATCATTGGAATTATGAATTAGGCACTCTTTTTTACTTCCACCTATGCACCATGAGTGGACTACAATAGGCAAACCAACTTTCCATATTCCTACCCTTATATTTGCTTCCCTCTTATTTCTATATCCATTAGCAAATAAGTTGTTTTGTACCATACTAATATTTCCCATGCTAATAAGTACTCCAACAATGTGCGTATTCCAAAGGCACTTTTTTCCCTTGGGGTTTTTCCTTTTGGTCATCCAGATATTAGACCCTAATTTAGATTCTCATTTCTCTACTTCTCTTGTACATACTCTTAATAAGTAAATAGTAAACATGGCCATCATTCTTCCACAACGAGCAATGCAACATCATCTCACACTAGAGACAAATTTGCACATTTAGGTTGCTACACTAGAATGGACCTCATCAACAAATTCATTGACAAATGAAGACAATATAGTCTATCGACAAACAATCAATTACATTTTACAACATTCATGGACACTCCTCACCAATTCCCAAGGACGGGCACTAAAATCAAAAGGGGGAGAATGTTAATTGAGCCGACGAGAGTTAACAGGAGCTACTAAAGGTCCAATCACTATGAATGAGCATCAAAGATAAATACAAAGAAGCAACAAAGATTGGAGATACACATTTTTCACATCTTGCCAGAATGGCCATGTATTGTAATTTCTCAATTTATTTCAATCCATTGTAATAATTGTAATGTGTTATGGGCTCAAGGAGAGTTCCAAGATGTAAAGAATATGTGAGTTAGTGTGTCTCGGTTGCACATATAGTAAGTTGTGGAGCCCTACAAGCCTTGGGTGTTTGGACATTACACATTTTAAACCCAATCGCTAAGGTATAAAAACTAGTTTTTGAAAGCGTTTTGTAAGTTTTGGATAATAAGCATAACGAAGGTTTTGTAGAGAACTATGTACTCTCCTTCTTCTTTCTCAAACTCATAATTACCTCAAAAAGTGTTCCTTTGAAGTGACATCTGCTTCATTACATTCATAGGTGAAAGCTCTTAGCAACATTGTGGTTTTCTCATGATAAAATTGTTTTTTTTTTGTTGCTCACTTACTCATTAATGTGCTCATAACTCTGGATTTGCTTACCAAAATTGCATTTTATGTATTGGAGGGGTGAGGGGTCATCATTGTAAATCTCTAGTGTGTATTTGGAGTTGAAAACGATTAGGTCAAATCTGCCCTGTAGATAATATGTGCAATTTTGGCAAGTGCTCAAAGGGGGAAGTTGAGAGTTCAACCATGTGTCTTTAGATGAGTTCAAACCATTCTATAAGTCTCGTCTCGTTTAGACTTCATTTTCTTGGTGAGGCAATGAGACTTGTGTGCGGTGTTTTAGATAGCTTCCATTGCCTGACATGTAGTAGAGTGTAGATTTGAGTGAGACAAGGATTGAACGTGTTTTCCAAAATATTGATATCCTCTCATAACCTCCATGCACTAATCGAGTCGACTCTGTCTCGTGGTATGACATTTATGTTCATGGTTCTCACTATCACTACAATAAGATAGCGAGGCTTGGCATTCGGGGAGCCTTCCATTTTGGCACCATTGTAATAACTGTAATGAATACATTAGTTAGCATGCGTAGGTTGTAGATACATGAAGTTGTGGAGTCCTAAAGGCATTGGGCATGCAAACATTGCACATTTTAAACCCTATGGCTAAGGTATAAAAGCCAATTTTTTTAAAGGTTTTTTAAGTTTTGGATAATAAGCGTTACGGTGTTTTTGCAAGAGCATTGTGTACTCTCCTACTTTCTTCTCTAGCTCATAAATCCCTCATGAAGTGTCTACTTGAAGTGTTGTTTGCTTCATTGTGTTCATAGGTCGCTTTGCGACATTGTGCTTCTCTCGTCGTAAAATTGTGTTTTTGTTGTAGCTAACCTCTTAAATATGTTTATAGCTCAAGATTTACATAATGAAACTACATTTTATGCATAGGAGGGGTGTTGGTGAATCATTTCTAAGCTCTAGGGTGTATTTGGGTCCCACTAGATATTAACCTCGACAATAACCTAGGATACCTAAGAAGCAGGCATACAACAGAACAACACTGAATGCCTCAATTCTACCACAAGTCTCAAGAGGATATAGAACAAAGATGGATTTCAAAGAATCTTCCTCTTGCAAAAAGGTTCTACAAGGGCAATACAAAGATTTGGCTACCAGTCAACCAGACCAACTAATACAAACAAGTTGCATGAAGACCTTAAGAATTCAACAAGATCTCAAGCTATACAAAGTTCTCAAGGAAGCTGCAAAGGTATTGAAAGGACTTGGATTCCTAAATCTTCTAATGCTCCTAGTCAAAAGTTGGATTTTGACAATCAACAAAGGCCTACAACAACATCAAAGGCTCCTTACAACAAACCCATTTGGAGAATCAAATAGACCATGGAGTCTTCATAGTCAAACAAGGACAAGCCAATCGACATATCTACATATTTCAAGCTAATAAAATAGGTATGGCAAAAGAAATATTATATGCCAACTTGGTCCTTCAATAATCCACTTTTTGAGTATTCAAGCTTACTTTTACCAGAAGAAAAGTTCATAGTAAGCTCAATAATGTAAAAAGTCAAGTCGCCAAGGTGAAAAAACACTCTTTGGCATAGTTTGAGTTGGGTTGTTGAGACAAAAAATGAGCAAAGTGTTCGTCTCAAAGCTTCTAGTATTATTAAATGTGGTGCTCAGAGTCATAGTTAATAGGCGTACACTCAAGCTGGAAGAGTTGAGAATATCTAAGTCGTGTCGCTCACTCTGGATGAAATGAGCATAAGAGTAAAAGTCTATTTACTTAATCATGGTGGAGTGACGTAGAGTCCAAAACTCACGCACAATGCACATTAAGAGATGAAAGCACATATCATCGACAATGAAAACCCTTCTTATAGGGGTGCCATCTTGTAAAGCCACGTCATATAATTTTATAGCTACACGTTCTTTTGGAAGAACCCCTCAAAACTCTTTCTTGCACATCATATTGTTTTTCATGCATTTTTATGTATGCATATAGGATGCCCCATCATTGGACATATGCATTAGACACTCTTTTTTGCTTCCACATACGCACCTTGAGAGGACTACAACAAAAAAGCTAACTTTCCATCATTCTACCCTTATAATTTTTGCCCTCTTATTTCTATATCCATCATCAAATAATCCCTTCAATACTTTATTTATATTTTCCATTCTAATAAGTACTTCAATTATGCACCTGTCCCAAAGGAGCTTTTTTTCCTTTGGTTTTTCTCCCTTTGGTCATCCAGTACTAGAACCTATTTTATATCCTCACTTCTCTACTTCTTTGTGCAATCTCGTAATAAATATAGAAGTCTCGCCATTATACTACTACAATTAAACAAATGAACATTATCTCTCACAATAGAGACAAATTTGGACATTCAAGAAGCTACACTGGAATGAGCCTCATCAATAAATACATCAATCCATGAACACAATACAACCCATCAATAACCAATCAACAACCTTCCATCCTCCACGGAAACTTATCAATAGTGCTCGAGGACGGGCACTAAAATCAGAAGGGGGGATTGTTAATTGAGCAAACGTCAGCTAACAGAAGCTGCTGAAGGCCCAAGCCTTCTGAATGCACATTAAAGATCAATACAAAGATGCAGTAAAGATTGGAATATTTCATTTTTACCTTTTCCCAAAATGGCCATGTATTGTAATTTCCCAATTAATTTCAATCCATTATAATAATTGTAATGTGTTATGGAATTAATGAGAGTTCCAAGTTGTAAAGAATAGGTCATTTAGTATGCCTAGATTGGAGATGTTAGGTTCAAGACCTATATGGTCTAATCTCATAGGAAACGCCTCATAAAGCATGCAAGAAAGATTAGTTCAGAGTGAGTTTGCATGGAAGGTTTGATCTATATATGTAACACTCTTTTTTGTTAAAATTATCTCATATAGAATTTTCACTTTGTTGCTATGTCGACTCTCTCTGCTCTCTCTCTCTCGTTCTTCTCTCATGCCATGGCTTACAGCCGCCATCATCCTCCATAGCTTCGACACCAAAGCTGGTATCAAAGCCAAGGTCCACTAGGGCTAGATGTAGGTGAAAATTCTCTTAGGTGGGCAACAGTTTGTAGGTGGCATATTAAAATGCTGTCAGCACTTGCATCTCAAAACGCCTTATAGGTGGGTGGAGTAGGTGGTGAATTAGGTGAGGAGTTTTTGCAGCATACCAAAAGGTAGCAGTTGAGCTCATTAATTGGGCAACAAGAACAAGACATCCACAACTTATCAAAACGCCTGTGTAGAGGGACTATAGCGCATCATAGTCAACAAGCACACTCATGAAGAGATTGTCTAGGGTGGTTGCTTGCATATAAAGCATATCAAAATGCTGCAAGTCAATGATATACACGAGCTGATCAAGCCAAAGGGTCTATTGATGAAGACAACCTTTCAACATATAAACACAAAGGTAAAGACGGTGCAATAACCAACAATAACCCTCGTTAGTAGGCTTCTTGAAGGCTTCAATATGGCATTGAAAGTTGAGAAAACCAAAGTGAAGGGATATCTGATGCGAAAGAATCTTTGGAGCGTCGTCAAGTCTCTATCAATAGACAAAGCAGGCACATCCGCTGCTATTACGAGAGCACTATCCGTCAAGCAACAACACAAGGACGAGCAAGCATTAGGTATTATTCAGACATCTCTCGAAGACGATTTTATTCATTACTTGGATGATGTGCAATCTTCTAGTCCTGCGTGGATACAGCTAGAGAAGGTTTTTGGTGCTAAAGCTAAGTATCCAATGATGAGTCTAAAGATGTACTTGTACTCTCTTGCTATGCATGCTGATGAAAATATTACATCTTCAGTTAACCATCTAAAGAGTATTAAAACTCAACTTGCTTATGGCGAAAGCCTAGTATCAGAAGAAGATCTCATAGCCGTTTTGTTAAAAAGTTTGCCTGACAAATTTCATCAGATTGTTATTGTTCTAAAGGACAAATATCCACTACCCTCCTTGGATAGTATCATCAATTCATTGCAAGAAGAAGAACGAAGGGTACCTAATACAAATTCTCCTATTATTCCTAGTGCATATACAGTCTCCAATGAAGTATCCCCCGTTAGTTCTTCTAATACTTCCAGTGCCTATGTAGTTACTAATTGCGCTTCTACTTCAGCTTCATCTTGACCATCCATTGGTACCGGGTCTTGTGCCATTTGTGGGCACAACAATCACAAGACAAAGGACTGTTTCAAGAAGTATCCTCATGATCACTACAGTAAAACAAATCATCCTTTAAATAGATTCTTTCAAAAGGGTAAAAATCAAATTCATGTGATTGGTGGAGACACCGAATCTCAAATATTTTCCGTTGACAATGATGTCTTTTAGATCAACTCTTTTCATCGTTTTCCTAGTCAAAATAAATTGTATGGATTATAGACACTGCTACACATGAGTGGTAAGACCTCCCAAACTATCAGTTTTTGTTCAAGTCCTATTTTGTTTAGCTTCTCATGAGGTTATTGGGTACACCTTAACACTAGTTTGGTACCAAAACAGGACACTTAAGTGTCCTTTAAATACTACTTGCATCAGACGGTGTATTTAAGAAAACCCTCTTGATATGCCTAAATATGTTAGCTAGAGGGTCTTTGAAAAATATAACCTTGCATTTTAGAAGCTATCATGATCAAGAAATATACTCATCAAGTGGAACCCCCATAAGACTGCAATGGATGCTTTGAAGAAATCAACTTTATACGCTCAAGAAAAAATGAAGCGACCTTGTAGAAAATTGTACACAACTTTTCAACAATTGTGTTGTAGATAATTGCAAGTTTCATGTGCAAAAAAATTTACTTGAGAGTATATAAAATAATGGGAAGTTCTACACGTTTGATATGGCCATTTCAAGCATATCATTGTATGCATAAAAGAAATATGTTTTTGGTGTGTTTTTGAGTTTTAGATGCAATACATTGCTTACCCCCTCCAACAAGGACTCAAGGTGGCAAGTAGAAGTGCTTTGGTAAGAAACAATTTTTGGATCATTTCAAATATTCAAAACTGCGCATGATATTTTAATTCTTGAGACATAAGTATCCAAAACCTCACATAACTTCAGACTTTCCACACATATCAACTAAATGTATCAAAGTGCATGGTATGAATACAAATGGGATACCTAAAACCTTGGTTTCAATGATATTGTGGAGGCACTCAAGATTTTCAAGAGTTTTTGCACAATCAAAATTTCAAGATAGGGTGTAAGCAACAAGATTTAAGTTGTTTTTTGGTTTTAACATATAAAGTCATTTGATGTTGTCAAATTGCACTAGAATAGCCCCAATTCCTTGAGAGGACCTTTGAAAGGCCAAAATTATGCTCTTATTCAGCATGTGGTCAAGTATGAAATCATGTTTATAACTTACAATTAAATTTGAAACTATTCCTTGAAGGTCATTCCATTGTTTTGTAAGACTAAGTACAAGCACTTGGCTTTTAAAAACATTAAAAAACTCATCTCTACAAAAAGATATAAGAATTTTATGTTTTTTGGGCAAAACAGCTTCAAAAACTTACGACTTATAAATTACCACAATTCTCTCCATAGGGCTTGTATTTTGACATGGAGAAAAATCCAATGTTTTCTTTCCCTCATAACCAACCTATGGTAGAAGCAAGGTGTAAAAAACTTCTTTCTAGCTTGACAAATAAACTGCCACAAATTTGTTGAAAAATAGGACACTACAGTGTCTAAGGACACTTTAGTGTTCAATTACAGAACTAGTGTTAAAACCAAGGTTTGGCAGTGAACCAAAAACTTCATTTGTTGGTAGATAATTTTTTGACCTACACCCTATCTGTTCATAGCACCAGGTTATGGATATACCAAAATCCTTGGTTGTGAGAGAACCTAAAACTCAGGGTTGATGAGTACACCAAAAACTCGAGGTATCATAAGAGTGATGTAGTTCGGGCTTGAGGGGTGGATTTTTGGGTTCAAGCCATTCAGTTTGCATGAAAGGTTTGATCTATATATATAGCACTCTTTTTTAATAAAGTTGTCTCATATAGCTTTTTCACTTTTTTCCTGTGTCAACTCTCTTTGCTCTCTCGTTCTTCTCTCTCGCCATGGCTTACAGCCGCCATCATCCTCGATAGCTCAATCACCCAAACAACAACAGATATAGTAAGATGTGGAGCCTTAAAGGCTTTGGGCACCCAGACATTGCTTATGTTTACCCTAGGTATATAAGGCAGTGTGTAAAGGAAATTAGGTTTCTCAGTCTCATTTGTTGAGACCATTCTTTAGTGAGAGTTCATGAGGTGTGTGGCTATGGAGTCCTTGAGCTTATCCTTTCTCATGTGACTTGATTAACACTAATCAATTCAACCCTTGATTTTTCAACTTGGCTTGTGGTCTATGACCCTTATAACCATGATCACATAGATAGAGGGCCTCCTCTCTTCTGTTGCTCGTATCCTTGCTTCATGAAATCACAATAGGGTGTTGTCAATGCAACTTAAGAAAAAAGGAAGGCCATCTATCAAGTTGCCCCATTTTTGTGAGTTGGGTACCTCACAATAAATTGGTCTATATTATAGTGATCCACAAGCCTTTTACCATCGTGAGCTTCTTTATTAAAAAGTTTGTCTTGAGTTCACCCCAAAGGTGAACTCTAAAACCCCAAAACCAAAACAAAGTATTGTTTGGTTCAATGAGCTTTTAATTGGAAACAGGGTTTATTTTAGTACAAATTTAAAATTTTAAAATTTAATTTAAATATGTTATGATATTTAAACATGTTGGTTCATATATTTTGTGTATAGTAAATTAGTTAGAGTAAAATTAGTGAATGCTTACCATATATAGAAAAAAATCACATTTGGAAGTGATTTAATTTAACTTAAATGAGTAGTTACTTCTTTGTGTAGATCCATGCTCACGCTTAAAAGTAACTTAGGTAGAGTTAGTTCGTGGTTGCCTGCCAAGTTTAGAGCAATTCTCACACTAGAGGTGATTTATGTAAGTAGAATAGTGATCATTTACCTTGTGTAGAGTTTGACTCACATTTGGAAGTGATTTAAGTAGGGTAAGTTGAAATTACCTCTCACATGTAGAGATTAACTTACACCTAAAGGTCATTTAAGTAGATTTAGGAGATTTTATGCCATGTGCAAAGTTTACTCACACTTGAAAAAAATGTGTAGAGTGAAAGCTCACACTAAACATGAATTTTTAAGATTATGTTAATCTTAAAAATTCATGAAGTGTGAGCTTTCACTCTACACATTATAAATGGCTGTTGATTTTCAAATGAGATAGCAATGTAATGAATTGATTCTTAAATAGAGTAGCAATGATTTGTATACATTGAAACTAATTTGAGTTATAATGTTGATAAATAGTTTTGTTGATGTTCACAGACTCCATTATGTACTATGGTGAAAAGATATGAGTGGAGCTATGTAGATGAATTAATAGTAGGAAAGACCTCATTGAGGTTGAGGTGTAAGTCTTGTGTCCATAAATTTTGCAAGAATGCACACATAATAAAAGAACATGTGTTCAAAATACCTGGAAATGTGCTAGCTTGCAAAAACCCTCCAAAATGTATTCAGGAAAAATTTCTTGAATGGGTGCCCAAAGCAAAGAGAATATTGTTGTCGAAGGAAAAAAGAAGGCCAGTACAAAACACTGACTGAGAGGGATATGGAGATGACTTTTAAAAATGAAGTAAGCTATCCCATGTGTGCACAAGGGGGTGAACAATCCTCCCCCACTACTAGTGCATACAATCAAGCATCTGGTGGTTTAAACCCCACACCAACTGCCACTTCTCATTTAAAAGGATTTGATATAGCGTCAATTGGTGGTCGACAAGCACATAGTGCTTCTATTTTGTATGATTGCTTGAGCTACATCCCAAGTGGACTCAAGCTTTTTTTGCTTGCACAATTCGCTTAAATGTAATCAGTAATCCTATCTTCAAGGATGCTTTGATGAGCACAGCGAAGAAAGGATTTGTGGCACCTGATTACAAAAAGATACATACATAATATCTAGATAAAGTGAAATCTTAATCAAAGAGAATTTTGAAGAGCAAAGTACTTGAGTAATTGCCACAATACGGATGTACAGTAACACTTGATGAATGGACAAATTATATTTTAAAAAACTTGATAAATGTGATGTTGATTGTCCGAGGGGATC
Source organism: Adiantum capillus-veneris (assembly GCF_014529385.1). Classification (NCBI taxonomy): domain Eukaryota; kingdom Viridiplantae; phylum Streptophyta; class Polypodiopsida; order Polypodiales; family Pteridaceae; genus Adiantum; species Adiantum capillus-veneris. Next base: position 96,062,154 of record NC_140931.1, on the reverse strand, counting down.
CATTTTCATGGAAGCAACTGATACATGCAATTTTCTAGCAGACATGAGCATGCAATTTGAAAATTTGGTGGGCCCAAAAATGTTACTTTCCATTGTCATAGAGAATGCATCTAACTACAAAGGTGCATGGACAACAAGAATCTACAGATCTTTTGTGAGACATGATTTGCAACTATGTACTACGTTATTATAACGTTGCAACAGGTTAAGCCAACCCTATGTGAAATAGTCTCAGATAGAATATAGGATATTTAGATTAACAAGTATCCCCGCTATGAGCCTGCAACCACCAATCAAGTGCTTTCAGCTTGCAAACTCTCTTGTGTTCTAGAGAAATGTGGAAAGAATTTTCACTGTTATAAATCCTTTCATACATTTAGTGTGCTTAGATGATGAAGATGCATTCATATTTGGTCAATTGGTCCATGCATGAGACTTTTTTCAAGTTGAAAGAGAGCACGTCCATTGCAATACGAGAGAAAACATGATGGTCTCTTTTGCTGAGAAATGTTGGGATCAATTACACACCCCTTTACATGGATCAGTCTTTGTGTTAGATCTAAAGTTTCAAATGCACAATCAATCTGCTAATAAGATGAGGTCATCAATAATTTTAAGAAAGTGTGTGCACTTTTATTGGGTGATGCAGATGGCAAGGTAGATTAATGCAGAAGACATTTTACACCATCAAAGAAGGGATGTTCGGGGATCCATGGCAGATAGATGCAATCAAGACATTGAGTACACCTGTTTGGTGGAAGGAATATTGGCAGAATATGGTAGAGAGAAAGTGGAGCTACAGAATGTGGCTGTCAGAGTATTGTTAGTGGTCGCATCTAGTGGAAGTTGTGAGCAAAATTCTCTTTTGCTTTTGTACACACTAAGAAGAGAAAGGATAGCTACATGAGCTTGGAGAAAAGCTTCGAATGTTTTTAGGCCCACGAAACAATTTCCGGGAGAAGCCCACTCTAATGACAAAAATTGAGTGGGATCTGAAAGATGTGGAGCCAGACTATTCAGATGTGGAGGAAGTGGATCATAATATGGTTCCTATGATTGATGCTCTATATGATGTATAAGAAACATATCTCCAATCAAGTAAATCCCCTTGGTGTCAAACATCTCTCTCTCTCTCTCTCTCTCTCTCTCTCTCTCTCTCTCTCTCTCTCTCTCTCTCTCTCTCTCTCTCTCTCTCTCTCTCTCTCTCTCTCTCTCTCTCTCTCTCTCTCTCTCTCTCAGTCATCAAGTCACTTCATTAATTTGGTTATTACAAAACTATGGGCTTACACCAACAGAGAAGTGATGGGAAGTTACAAAAAAATGGTATTTGCATAAATAAGATCTAGCTTAGATCATGGGTGTAATCTCCCATGATCTCTGATAAGTGAAACTCATATGTTTTCATGGACTGCTTGTCCTTGCTTCCAATATATCCTCTTCCAAGGTACCAAAATTTGCCTTGTACCTTGCTAGTTTTTGCTTCAATCCAACATTCTCAGATTCTAGTGCTTTGCATTTAGCATGCAATGATTGTGCAGTGCCTCCTTAGCTGGCAAGTTTTATGCCTTGAGTAGTCTACAATTGCTTAAGGATTGATGTCTCCTTGGGGAGGTAGGTGAATCCCTTCTTGTGCAGAGGCTCTCCTTCATTTGTCTCTTAAGCGTAAAATCATTCTAATTGGGTGTCCCTTGCCAACTCCTCCAGTGCTAGGTCGATCATCCCAGTTCAATTTGGGCCCCAAAACATAATAACAGTAACATTGTTGCACAAAGTAAATGGCTATCTAGTTTTTGTTTAGGTTTGGCATGTACACTTGTAAGAATCTGGCATGCGTGTGCAGTGCCAATATCATGTGATGCAGGTCATATATCTTTGAAAGAGGGGATCCCTTTGTGTTGGTAGTGGTTGTGCAAAGTATGTGCCACACAAAATGCTTTGGGCACAGATGTTTGAATTTCTTGTAGCTCAACGGCTCTCCATCATTGTCTGGCTTGTGTTAGGTTTCCAAGCTGGTGGGAACACTGCTTATAGCATGCAAATGAACTCAAGCTCCCTTTTTTAGTTTGCATGGAAATTCTTGCCTTATATGTTGTAAGGTTCTTTACAAAGATTATTATCAAGCATAGCGTGTTTTTCTTTTATACTGTGTTGAATCTCTGCTCTCATTTTCTATGCACTCTCCATGTTATGGCTGCAAGGCATCATCATCCCTAGGCTACTACTCCATCAACACTTGGTATCAAAGCCTCAAGGGCTTGTGCTCAATAAGATTTGCGGGAGCGATCGCTTGTCGAGGAGACCATCGCTTCATTCACCTACATAGAAGTGGTCATAACTAGCATCAAAAGCTTCGCCATGGTCTGAAGTACAACCTTCACCACTGAAGTACCCTCCAACTCGGCCTCTACAGGCTACGGAGAAGCAAGTTTGCCATCGCGCACTATCTGCTACAGAAACTTGTCAGTTGGTTTTTCGTTGCACACTATCTTTTAAATTTGACCAACTGTTAGGAAATAAGACATAGCTAAATAGATAATTGAGTAGATTACTTAATGGAGAGAGTCAGATTTATATACACGAGATTATAGAGTAGAGAGAGAGAGTACACACGATATACGTGGTTCACCCAATGTGGGCTATGTCCACGGGAAAGCAGCCACTCAATGGCTTTAGTACTTCAAAACAAGAAGTAGTTTACAAAGGGATTATACCCTTAATGGAGCTCCCGCCTTGCTTCACTCTCACCACCTCACACTCACCTTCTTGCATCAACTTCACACTATAAAATGTGTGTAGAAATGGCCTCCTTTTATAGGCCAAAAGGGCTGCCCTCTCTTATGAGAGACAGCCATGTGTAGCCGCCCTTGTGCAAATAAGTCCAAATCGGACCCTCCAATCCGCCCATGTGTGGCCGCCCTTGAGAAGACAAGTCCTCTTTTGAATTCGGCCACCGGCCACGGGCCATTGACTTCCGACCACCAGCCATCGGCCATTGACTACTGGCCACCGGCCAACCGACCGGTTGTTTTCTGACCACTTTCCGGCCACCGTCCGGCCATAATGCCCCTGATTCTTATCCGTGAAAATTTTTGGTTTCCGGTGAGTGATTTTTCTTCACGCACGATGGCTTCTCCTCATAATGGGGGCCTTACAAATGTGCGCTTTTACCACAGAAAATTACAAGGGTAAATCAGGCTCCATACTTAACAATCTCCCACTTGGAGACTGATCTCCAAACCAAACCTGTGACTGCTTTCCATTCTGGCTTCTTATCCTTGAATGCCGATTGAAGATGAGCAAAATCTCAACTTCTCCTTGTTGACCACCTTTGTAAACATGTCTGCAGGATTTTCACTTGTATACACCTTTCCTAGCTTTAGTTGTCCCTCTTCCAAAAGAGTGCGTATGAAGTGATATCTCACCTCAATGTGCTTTGTCCTTGAATGAAAGGCTGAGTTCTTCGCAAGATGGATAGCGCTTTGGCTATCACTGTACAAGACACAATTGTCTTGTTTGAATCCAATCTCTTCTAAGAATCCGTCATTGCTACATACTCTGCTTCCGTGGTAGAAAGTGAAACCACTTTCTGCAGCTTTGAAGCCCAGCTTACTGCTGTGCCTCCAACCGTGAACACATAGCCAGTAGTGCTCCTTCGAGTATCTTTGTCACCTGCCATATCTGCATCAGCATACCCTTCTAGAAAAATATCAGTTCCTCCAAAATACAAAGCATTTGTGTTGTCCCTTTTAGATACCTAATTATCCACTTCACAGCTTGCCAATGCTCTTAACCTGGGTTGTCCATGAACCTACTCACAACTCCCACTACATGTGCAATGTCTGTCCTTGTCGAGACCATAGCATACATTAGAGAACCTACCGCTGCAGCATATGGAACTTTAGACATATAGGCTATCTCCTCTTGTGTCTTTGGACACATATCCTTCTTTAGTTTAAAATGACCAGCCAAAGTTGTAGAAATTGGTTTTGCATTTTGCATTGCAAACCTTTCTAGTACCTTCTTGATGTAATCTTCTTAAGATAGCTCTATTGTCTTCTTCGTCCTGTCCCTTGATATTTTCATACCAAGTATCCTCTTTGCAGCACCTAAATCTTTCATTGAAAAATATTTGGACAGCTCCTCTTTTAGGTCTTTGATGTCCTGCATGTTAGCACTTGCAATCAACATGTCATCAACATACAACATTAGGATGATGAATTTCCCATCTCCCAAATTCTCCGTGTAGACGCAGTGATCCGAGTTGCATCTTGTGAATCCATGATCCAACATCCATCGATCAAACTTCAAGTACCATTGTCTTGATGCTTGCTTCAAACCATACAAGCTCTTCTTTAATCTGCAAACCATTTTCTCCTTACCTTTTACTTCATACCCCTTTGGTTGAAGCATGTAGATTTCCTCCTCTAAGTCACCGTGAGGGAATGCCGTATTTGCTCGAGATTTAGATCATGAGAAGCCACAAGGCTTAAGACAAGCCTAATTGAGTTCATTTTTACAACAGGACAAAATATTTCATTGAAGTCAATACCTTTCTTTTGAGAAAAACCTTTTACCACAAGCCTAGACTTGTACCTTTTCTTCCCACCACCTTCTCCCTTTAGCTTGTACACCCATTTGTTTTGAAGTGCCCGCTTAACTTTAGGCAACTCAACCAACTCCCATGTTTGGTTGCGATGTAGTGAGTCCATCTCCACTTGCATGCTCTTCGTCCATTCTTCTTTGGATTCATGTTGCATAGATTCTTCATATGATTCCGGCTCTCCAGAATCGGAGATCAAGAGATGGTTGAAGGAAGGAACAAACCTTTCTGGAGGTCTACTTGCTCTTGTAGATCTTCGGGGAATACGTTGAGGCTCCTCATTTGGTTGACATTGTTGCACATTGTCACCGTTTGCAGTCCTTGAGTCTTCACCGTCCTCAAGCTCCATGTACTCATCACCTGTTTCTTTTGTTTGTTTTCTTTCCAAGTAATCTTTGTACATATTTTGTTCGTTAAAAATTACATCCCTACTCCTTAAGATTTTACCATCTTCAGGATTCCATAGGCGATACCCAAAGTCTCCTTCTCCATAGCCAATGAAGAAACACTTTTTGGACTTTGCATCTAACTTTGATCTTAGGCTTCTATCTATGTGCATGAAAGCCTCACACCCAAACACTTTGAGAAATGCATAATTCACCGGTTTACCTGTCCATGCCTCTTCTGGAACTCCCCCATCCAATGCCATTGAGGGTGACCGATTGATTAAGTACACAGACGTACTTACAGCTTTCGCCCAAAGCTCAGGCGGTAGGCTTGCATGTAGCCGCATGCTTCGTGCTCATTCCATGACTGTCCTGTTCATCCTTTCCGAAATCCCATTTTGTTGAGGTGTCCTTGGGGTTGTCCTTTGCCTCCGAATGCCATTGCTAGCACAAAATCTTTCAAAAGCCTGGCTGCAATATTCGCCTCCATTGTCGGATTTGAGGCATTTAACCTTGGTACCTGTTTCATTCTCCACAAAGGCTTTCCACCTTTGAAATATGGAAAATACATCGGATTTATTCTTCATGACATAAACCCATGTTTTTCTAGTCGCATCGTCTATGAATGTTACATAGTACAATGAGCCACCAAGTGATGGTGTACTTGCAGGACCCCAAACATCTGAATGAACCAACTCAAGTTTTTTATTTTTTCTTTCATTTCCTGATTTTTGAAATTTTACCCTCTTTTGTTTACCATAAACACAATCTTCACAGAACTCTAAGTCCACTTCTTTTAAACCTAGTAGAAGCTTCTTTGTTTGAAGGATTTGCATTCCTTTGGCACTCATATGCCCAAGTCGGTAGTGCCACACCGCACTGTCAACTTCTGTAGTTGTTGCACAAGCTGAAGATTGCGTGCTAACAGTACACAAGTAAAGTGTACCGACTTTTTCACCCTTGGCAACCACCAAAGATCCCTTTGACATCTTCCACCGTTTGTTTCCGAATGCAATGTTGTGACCTTCATCGTCCAATTGTCCTGTAGAGATCAAATTTTTGCGAAGAGAAGGAACATGCCTAACATCTTTAAGCTTCCATTCATTTCCGTTAGCAGTTTTGACAGAAAGTGTACCTTTGCCGACAATCTCACAAGATTCATCATCTCCCAAGTATACATACCCAAAATTACCTTTGGTGTACCTTCCTCTTGTTTCCACTGATAGTGCAGCACTTGATGATTCTCCTGTGCTTCTCCTTCGCATTTCCTCGCTTAGGAGAACACCCACAACATCATCAAACTTAAGAGTATTTGTGCCAGAGATAGAATTACTTACAGCCATCACAAGGCTGTCCCAACTATCCGGTAGAGATGATAGTATAAGGAGAGCTCGCACTTCGTCATCGAAATTGATTTTCAATGATCGAAGTTGACTTATGTTTGTGTTAAAGTCATTTAAATGTTCTGCAATTGAACCATTCTCTGTCATCTTTAGATTGAACAAGTGCTTCATAAGAAATACCTTATTGGATGCCGATGGTTTCTCGTAGAAGTCGTCAAGTGACTTCATCAAGTCGTCCGTGGTCTTCATCTCCGAAACATTGAAGGCCACCGTTGACGCCAAGCTTAACCGGATTGTTCCCAGTGCCTTTCGATCGAGGACAATCCATGCTTCATCTGCCATTGTTGCGGGCTTCTTCGCGAGACCACCTAGTGGAAAATAGAGGTCCTTCTGGTAGAGATAGTCTTCAATCTGCATCTTCCAATGTTGGTAGTTTTTGCCGTTGAACTTATCAATCTTGAGCTTCCCTTCCTCCGCCATAACTCCCACTCAATTCAAGGAATCCTTTCCTTGAGATAATTTAGCTACGAGAAAACCTTGCTCTGATACCAATTGTTAGGAAATAAGACGTAGCTAAATAGATAATTGAGTAGATTACTTAATGGAGAGAGACAGATTTATATACACGAGATTATAGATTAGAGAGAGAGAGAGAGTACACACGATATACGTGGTTCATCCAATGTGGGCTACGTCCACGGGAAAGCAGCCACTCAATGGCTTTAGTACTTCAAAACAAGAAGTAGTTTACAAAGGGATTATACCCTTAATGGAGCTCCCGCCTTGCTTTAGACAGCCATGTGTAGCCGCCCTTGTGCGAATAAGTCCAAATCGGACCCTCCAATCCGCCCATGTGCGGCCGCCCTTGAGAAGACAAGTCCGGTTGTTTTCCGACCACTTTCCGGCCATAATGCCCGTGATTCTTGTCCGTGAAAATTTTTGGTTTCCAGTGAGTGATTTTCCTTCACGCACGATGGCTTCTCCTCATAATGGGGTCCTTACAAATGTGCGCTTTTACCACAGAAAATTACAAGGGTAAATCAGGCTCCATACTTAACACCAACCTAGTTAACCATTTAAGCCAGTGGACAGTCACACCCTCCGGTTTTGTGCTCGGTGCTCGGTGCTCAAAAATGATTTTGGAGGCTTATGTTCAAGTTGAAGCTGCTGCATATGGGCTATTGAATGAAATGCAGTTGTTGTTGACTCTTTAAAGCGGTGTTAAAGGTTTGATTATTTTATGCTACGGATCACGGATCCACTGATGTGTTAAAAAGCAATTCAAAATTCTATAACCAAGATCAACAGTCATAACAGGATCAAACTATCATTAGCATATTGAATGTGGCATGGAGATGTTATCAAAGGTGCATAAATTCAACGGAGCCGGCTTCCACACCTAAAAAATCAAAATGAAAAGATATCTGATGGGCAAGAATTTGTGGAGCATCGTCAAGCCGCTATCAACCAACAAAGCAGGCACATCCACTACAGTTACGAAAGCATTATCTACCGAGCAACAACACAAGGATGAGCAAGAATTAGGTATTATTCTGACATCTCAGGCTCCAAGATGATTTTATTCATTATCTAGATGACATGTAATTTGCCAACACTGCCTGGATACAGCTAGAGAAGGTGTTTGGTGCTAAAGCTTAGTATTCAATGATGAGTCTAAAGATGGAGTTGTACTCTCTTGCTATGCATGCTGATGAAAATATTACATCTTTAGTTAACCATCTGAAGAGTATTAAAACTCGGCTTGTTTATGTCAAAGCCCCAGTACCAGAAGAAGATCTCATAGACATTTTATTAAAAAGTTTGCCTGACAAATTTCATCAGATTGCTTATTTTAAAGGAGAAAGATCCGCTGCCCTCCTTGGATGGTACCATCAATTCATTGCGGGAAGAATTACGAAGGGTACCTAATACTAATTCCCTATTATTCCTAGTGCATATACAGTCTCCAATGCAGTATCCCCCATCAGTTCTTCTGATACTTCCAGTGCCTATGCAGTCACTAATTGTGCTTCTACCTTAGATTCATCTCGACCATCCATTGGTACCAAATCTTGTGCCATTTGTGGGTGCAACAATCATCAGACAAAAGAGTGTTTCAAGAAGAATCCGTGTGTTCACTATGGTAAAACAAATCATCCGTCAAATAGATGCTTTCAAAAGGGTAAAAATCAAATTCATATGATTGAGGGAGAGACCGAACCTGCAATATATTATGTTGACAATGAAGCTTTTTAGTTCAACCCCATTCATGTTTTTTAGTCATAATAAATTGTACGAGCTATAGACACTACCGCACATGAGTGGTAAGCCCTCCCAAATTATCAGTTTTTTGTTCTCAAATCCTATATTGTTCCCACTTCTCATGAGGCCCTACGAGGTGTAGATGCAACGGCTAGACAGGAAAAGATTCCTAAGATGCCACATTACAAGAAGATCGGCTACATATTACGTGAGCCACGGGTCAAGAGATCCACGTCACCTAGAGGAGGCATGCGTTACCGGCTAGTCGTGACTTGGATGCTCATTTTGGACTCTTGTTGCACCTTCTGTATTGATTTATCTCTCCTACAACACAAAAATCTCCCCTTACACTGCATGAGTTACCTTTCTATTTTACTCGCCAATGGCCCTACTACCAACCACCCATGCAGCGGCTTGTAAATACAAAGAAACCAATGTCTAGCTGATCATGTACCTCGTCAAGCACCATTCCAAGCTACCATCACCTACTTCTGTGCTTTGCATGCCCTGGCGGTCCTGGTGGATCATCATCTAGATTATGGACACTTTGCCTCTTCTTCTTCAATTTTATCTTGTTGTAATGTACTTAGTGATTCACTAGAGATGCCCATCCTTCTGAACTTCCCTCTCATCTCAAGTCTTTCTCTCCCAACCACATTCATGGAACCGCCATGCCATACCTTAACCCCCATCACCTCATGTAGAGAAGTTGCTTCCTCCACATATGATGTAATTTTGTCTCTCTTCACATATCTCCTATATCTCTATCTCTCTCGACCAAACCTTCATGGGTCACTGTAGATAGCTTACCACCAGAGGTATGATTGCTAAGGCATCCACTTTCAGCCAATTGTTCTCATTAGTAATATGAAAACATGAACCGAGGATTCTCATTCATAAGCTACTGGTTCAAATAGTCCATAACAACCCCGTTATAGTTCAATCTTGTCGCCACTGGCACCCAAAATACTCTTTGTAATACGTATGATGAATTTTATTTTAATTATTAGTAGAAGAATACAACTAAGAAAGAAATTATCTCTCAAAAAGGAACAAAATTTCTCTCTCCTCTCTATCTGCATTAGCCATTTGCTCAGTAATGAACGATTATACCCATTCGCGATGATGTAATTCAATTTTCACTTTGACTTCTCTACAAATTGTCTTAAATATTGCATCATATGGTAGTGAACCTATTGTTGCCTATTACTTGATATGGTTCAAACTTGTGCAGGCAAGTGGCAGCGGAGATGTATGCTTTATGTGGTTTTTTAGGCCAAGAAGGCTCTAGATAGGGTTTGACAAGGAGGAAGATGAAATGTAATCAAAGTGATCTTTTTTGGCTGAGATATGTAAAGCTTGAAGTGCTGAAGGAGCAGGTCCAGACGGTTCATTAAACAGAGCTACAGAGACCAAGATATTGGAGTTTGAAAGTACAATGTGTTGCAGATTCTTTCTTGATAGGGCTATTAGAGATGGGTGGCCCAAGAGGATATCGGTGTATGCACATGTAGTGCTCAATTTATGGAGCTTGCCTGTCTTTTAGATTGCAGATCGGAGTTATGGATTGCGAGTTATACCCAATTGAAGTTTTGTCGGGGGCTAGGTTGAAGAAGTGCCAACTTGGCCGCCTCGAGAAGTGTGCCATTTGATGATTTTGGAGTCTGACACGGATTTTCTTGTCAAGTATGCAGGGTAAAGAGGCCACTGGAAGTGGTTGCACATCAAACGGGACCCAGATCAATCAAATGTAAAAGTTTGAAGATGGCCGACAATTGTTAGCAGTATGGTATTTGGGATTTCTTGCCAGTTTTGATGCGCGTCGTTCGAGACCATCAGACAATTGTAGTGGAGAGAGCGCAAAGAGGGGTGAAGCCACGAAAATTTCTCTGCTGGTGGGAATTTACGGATCAGTGATCGGGCCACCGAGCCACAATTGGCAATCAGGAAAAAAAAAGCAAAAAAAGAAGATTTTTGAAGAAGTTGAAGGGGGTGTCTTTGGTAATGTTGAAGGTTATGGGAGGCATATGGGCTTAAGCCCCCTCCATGTGGTGGGGGCTTAAGCCCATATGCACAGAGGGGAGCCGGCCAAGCACGGTATGAGAGAAAAATATGGGTATCAAATGGGTTGGGAGCTAGTGGAGCTCTCTGGCTATGGATTCACGCGGAGGCGTTGCTTCGATGCCGCGTTTGGTGTCCACCCGCAGCCCTCGGCAGTGCTATGCACGAAGCTATTAATGACATGGGGCCTTTTGGGTTTGGTTCCCGCACCACAAGTTTTGAGGGGGCACACAGGGTGCAACGATGGCGCCGTCGGTGCCCCGCTTGACTTGAGTATGGTTCACGCGATGAGTGGCTTGAGTCCCAAGCAAGCGGCCCAAAATAGGGCAAGGGAAGGATCACATGCAACGGTGGAGAAAGAAGTGGTGCTAAAATTAGGAGGGGCAGCACACACACCCAAGAAAACATCTTTTCTTGACAGTTGGTGGATGACTTTTTTTGCAGGAGAGGAGGGGTGCTTGGGGAGGAAGAAGGAAAAGAAAGGAGAGGATTTGCAGAGCACAGGTGGGCGTAGATTTTGATTTTCATCTCCAAGGAGAAGTCCGGGCTGAGGCGGCATTAGTTCTAGCCCCAAGCTTCTTGTTGTTCGTCTCATCTAGGATTGTAAGATAGTGTGTTAGCACGAAATTGCCAGAGTTGTAGTCATCTTTCTTATTGTTAGTGAAAGGAAGCCATAGCCATTGTTGGTGTCATCTCTTTGTCTCTTTCTTTCCCTTTCTCGTCTTTGCTCCATCCCTATTGTGTGGTGCCGGTGGAGAAGTGTGTGCCTCTCCGAACCTGTGTCATGGGAGAAAGAGAGAGAGAGAGAGAGAGAGAGAGAGAGAGAGAGAGAGAGAGAGAGAGAGAGAGAGAGAGAGAGAGAGAGAGAGAGAGAGAGAGAGAGAGAGAGAGAGATAGTGGTTTTTGTTGAGTGAGAGCTGACAGCAGATTGTGCTAAGGTTGAAAGCTATGTTTACAGGGTTGTGTGCAAGGTTTGTAAACGAATTGTGTGAGTTTTGAAGGTGAACTCCAGTGGGTCGGGGTGCAGTGATTACCTTGGGCTATAGAGAGGCTTGCAATTTGTTGTCGAGTGTGTGAGGAGTCTGTTCCCTTTCCCCCCATCAATCTTCTGGTGCCCCCACTAAGGACCATCTGATTGCTCCTATTTGAATGTAAAGTTGTGGTTTCGGAGGGGATGAAGTGCAAATTTTGAAGAGCATGTGCAATGAAAGATGTCTTGGACGGGTTTTCCTATTTTCACTAGGATTATGGTTTATATGTGCTAGAAAGAAGGTTATCAAGAGAAGAAGGCGTGGTTCAAGTTTTGGTTCGTGGAAAAGCTAAAAGATGGTACAACGGATTGCGAGATGAAGAAAAGATGGATTGGTTAGCTTTAGAAGCAGCTTTTCAACGACAATATGTGTCGGATGTGCAAGTGCATGAAGTGAAGCGAAGGTTGGATGGTCTAAAGCAAAGCCTGGATGGTGATTTTCAAGCTTTTGAATGGGAATTTGAGGCCCTTTGGAGACAACTGATGGAGGTAACTATTTCTCAAAGTGTTGATTATTTAAAATTGAGCAAATTTTTGGGTTGCCTACATGAGGATGTTCGAGACAAGGTTGAAGCCGACGGGCCAGTGACATATGCGGAAGCGGTAAATTGGGAAAGAGGCCGGATGAAGAAGATCTTGAAGAATTGGCAAGCAAGGCAAAGTCTCTCAAATTTGGTGGTGCCCAAGCCAATTGAAGTGGTTTAAGTGAAGCCAAGGGTTCTGCAAAGAGACATGCTGATGCAAGAGGAACCGAGGGTTTTATGGTTACAAAGAGGTGGAGCAATTTCAATGCCAAGGATGCCACTTAGGGAAGCTCCAATTGTGAAATAAGTGCAAGCGGTTCCAAATCGAGTAGAAGATGCACAAGCAAACTCAGGTTTGGCTGGTCAAGCTCCATTGACAAGTGCTAGGGATCAAAGAGTGCAGTTTGCAGATGATGTTGAAGAGGTAAAGGTAGAGGAAATCCCAGATCTTGAGACGGAGGATAGCAGTTCCATAGATGCTAACACGACATGGGAAACCGATTCTTCTCACTGGAGGTATGAAGAATTTGATCTTTTTTATGTAGATAAAGATGTGCAAATTGTGTTGCAGGAGCAAGAGAAAGTGCAAACCAATGTGCTTGATGAAGTCCAAGTGGAGGAATTTAGGCCTACAGAGGTAGACATGTAGGTAAAGATGCTATGCAGTGCCATGTTGATTGTTGTTCTCGTTAAGGGTGTTATGGAGTATGCCACAGTAGTGCAACAGGTACGGAGTTATGCCATGAAAGGTAAAGCAAGCTTGGATTTGGGAGAAGACCAAGGCAGTGCGGTAGGCAAAGATTCTCTATCCTCTTTAGCCAAGGATGAAGTGGAAGAGCAGGAAAATGTAGTTGACAAAGCGGTGGTGTTGATTGATCTTGAAGGGCCAATCGATGATGAACGGCTTGATGACAGTGAAATTGAGTTCAAAGAAGGTGCAAGAGAGCATGAAGCTAGTGCAAGAGATGTGTTCTATGGCATATGAAGGTGATTCCCACGATGTGTCGAAGCTTTCAAAAGAGATATGCAACTCATGGTTGAAAGGTATGCTTGTAAGTGCAACTGTGCATTATGTTATCCATTGGATATGGGATTCCCTTGAGAGGAGTTGTACTTTACATGGTTGGGAGGGAGGGTCAGAAGTGTTGGTTCATACAGATGGTGTGGTTGCAGAACCAGGTGTATTGGTTGATTTGGGTAATATGTTTGTAGAGCCATATATGTTGATTAGGTAAGATGATGTTCAAAGAGGTGCTAAAGTCCTATAGGCATTTTGTGTGCATGGATGGCTACGTGCTTGGGTAAAGCACTATTGGAGGTTGTTGCAGATGTATGAAAGTGAACAAAGCCAGGTGTTTGATCAAGGAAGACATACTATACAGAGGGTGGGGCAACCCACTTGAATATTGGCAGTAGGAGGTAGAAGTAGGGTTTTGTGCATATGATAGTGGCGCTTTTGGTTTTCTCACAATGTTTTCTAGTGTTGCAGTTTCTAGGTGAATAAAGATCTTTTTTGGTTGAACATGAATTTTCAACAAGGGGGTGGGGCAATGATGGTGCAGCCAAAGTGTGTCGACCATAAAAGAGGGCACATGCAGTGATGTGTATGCTTATGGATGCATGACAAAGGGCTAGAGCAGGTGGGAAGAACTTGTGCAGGCAAGTGGAAGCAGAGATGTATGCTTTATGTGGTTTCTTAGGCCAAGAAGGCTCGAGATATGGTTTGACAGGGAGGCAGATAAAGGGTGATCAAAGTGATTTTTTTTGGCTGAGATATGTAGAGCTTGAAGTGCTAAAGGAGCAGGTCCAAATGGCTCATCAAACAGAGCTACGGAGCCCAAGATATTGGAGTTTGAAGGTACAATGTGTTGCAGATTCTTGCCAGATAGGATTGTTGGGGACAAGTGGGCCAAGAGGATATCAGTCTATGGATATGTAGTGCTCAATTTATGAAGCTTGCCTGTCTTTTCAGATTTCAGATCGGAGTTATGGATTGCGAGTTATGCCCAGTTGAAGTTTTGGAGGGGGCTAGGTTGATGCCAACTTGGCCGCCTCAGGAAGTGTGCCATTTGATGATTTTGGAGTCTGACCCGGATTTGGTTGTCAAGTATGCAGTGTAAGGAGGACACTGGAAGTGGCTACACATCAAACGGGACCCAGATCAGTCAAATGTAAAAGTTTGAAGATGGCCGACAAATTGTTAGCAGTATGTTATTTGGGATTTCTTGCCAGTTTTGATGCGCGTTGTTCGGGACCATCAGAAAACCAAAGTGAAGAGAGTGCAAAGAGGGGCAAAGCCAAAAAAACATCTCTCTCAGTGGGAACTTACAAATCAGTGATCGGGCCACCGAGCCACAATTGGCAATCATAACAAAAAGGGCAAAAAAATAATATTTTTGAAAGGGTTGAAGGGGGTGTCTTTGGTAATGTTGAAGGTTATGGGAGGCAAAGCGTCTGGAGCGGCCACATGGAGGGGCTTAAGCCCATATGCGTACAGGAGAGCCGGCCAAGCGGAGTATGAGAGCAGCATAGGGCTCACCATATGGGTATCAAATGGGTTGGGAGCTCGTGGAGCTCGCTGGCTATTGATTTTGGGAGAGGTGTTGCTCCGGTGGCACGTTTGGCATCCGCCGGCGGCCCTAGGCGGCACTGTGCACGAAACTCTTGATGACATGGCACTCGCTTGGTCTGATTCCCGCACCACAAGTTTTGAGGGGGCACACAGTGTGCACCGACGGCACCTTCAGTGCCTTGCTTGACTTGAGTATGGTTCACGCGATGAGTATCTTGACCCAAGAAAGCGGCCCAAAATAGGGCAAGGGAAGGATCACATGCAATGATGGAGAAAGAAGTGGTGCTAAAATTAGGAGGGGCAGCACACACGCCCAAGAAAAAAGCGTTTTTCGGCGGTTGCGGGACAATTTTTTGGCAAGAGAGGAGGGGTACTTGGGAGGAAGAAGGAGAAGAAAGGAGAGTATTTGCAGAGCACAAGGGGGCAGAGCTTTTGATTTGCATCTCCAAGGAGAAAGCCGGGATGAGGAGGCACAAGTTCTAGCCCCAAGCTTCTTGTTGTTCGTCTCATTGAAGATTATTAGATAGTGTGTTAGCAGGAAATTGCCATAGTTGTAGTATCTTTCTTATTGTTAATCAAAGGAAGACATAGCCACTATTGGTGTCATCTATTTGCCTCTTTTTTGCCCTTTCTCATCTTTGTTCCATCCCTATTGTGTGGTACCGGTGCAGAAGTGTGTGCCTCTCCATACGTGTGTCCTGGGGGGGGAGGGAGAGAGAGAGAGAGAGAGAGAGAGAGAGAGAGAGAGAGAGAGAGAGAGAGAGAGAGAGAGAGAGAGAGAGAGAGAGAGAGAGAGAGAGAGAGAGAGAGAGAGAGATAGTGGTTTGTGTTGAGTGAGAGTTGACAACAAATTGTGCTAAGGTTGAAGGCTATGTCCCCCTTCTCCCCCATCCATCTTCTGGTGCCCCCACAGAGGAGCATCTGATTGCTCCTATTTGACGGCAAATTTGTGGTTTCGGAGCGGATGAAGTGCAGATTTTGAAGAGCAGGTGCAATGAAAGATGGATTGGACGGGTTTTCCTAATCTCACTAGGGTTGAAGATGTGGAAACCTGGTTGCAAGATTATGGTTTATATGTGCTGGAAAGTAGGTTAGCAAGAGAAGAAGGCATGGTTCAAGTTTTTCCACTCTTGGTTCGTGGAAAAGAAAAAATATGGTATGACTGATTGCAAGATGAAGAAAAGATTCATTGGATAGCTTTAGAAGTAGCTTTTCAATGACAATATGTGTCAGATGTACAAGTGTATGAAAAGTGAAGTGAAGGTTGGATGGTCTAAAGCAAAGCCTGGACGGTGATTTTCAAGCTTTTGAATGGGAATTTGAGGCCCTTTGGAGACAACTGATGTAGGTAACTATTTCTCAAAGTGTTGATTATTTAAAATTGAGAAAATTTTTGGGTTGCCTACATGAGAATTTTTGAGACAAGGTTGAAGGCGATGGGCCAGTGACATATGCAGAAGCGGTAAATTGGGCAAGAGGCCGGATGAAGAAGATCTTGAAGAAGTGGCAAGCGAGGCAAATTTTCTCAGGTATGGTGGTGTCCAAGCCAGTTGAAGTGGTTGAAGTGAATCCAAGGGTGTTGCAAAGAGACATGCCGATGCAAGAGGAACCGAGGGTTTTACGGTTAGAAAGAGGTGGATCAATTTCAATGCCGCCAACGATGCGAGTTAGAGAAGCTCCAATTGTGAAAGAAGTGCAAGCGATTCCAAATCAAGTAGAAGATGCATGAGCAAACTCAGGTATGGCTGGTCAAGCTCCATTGACAAGTGCTAGGGATCAAAGAGTGCAGTTTGCAGACGATGTTGAAGCTGTAAACGTAGAGGAAATCCTAGATCTTTGCAGTGAGTGTAATCCAAGAAAAAAAAGATGGAGAAGAAGACGAGTTCTACAACCTTGAGGAAAACTGGGAGCTTCAAGAAGATGCCAACAACAAAAATCGAGACGGCAGAGGAGGTGACAAGAACAAAACCGTAACTAATGCATGGTTTTATGATTGTCCAGATCAAAGACCCAGGAAACAATGTCTTTGCTACAAGAATAAAGTGCATCAAAAGTGGATTCCAAAATCCTCGGTGGAAACGCAACTGCAACAAGCACCCTCATAAGTGGCTCCCATACATGAACAAAATACTTAGCCAAAAAGAGCACAACCATGTCAATGAGCTACCAACACTCTAATCAAGTAGATCCCAAAGTCATCCTAGAAACAACAATCCAAGAGTAAACAGAGAGTAGATTTCCATAACAAGTTAAACCACAAAGGGAAATTTCTAGAATGCAACCTTGTGGAGGATAGCAGTGATAGTGATGATACTTTTGACATCCCCTACAAGGTACTCAGGTCATCACTATCACCATCAACTTTGGTAACAATCAAAGAAGGGCAAAATCAAAGGACAACAATTCAAAACCAAAAAGTTCAACAAACCTGGATACCAAAGAGCCAGATTGTCCAAAAGTAGGTATGGATCAAGAAGACAAAGATCTCTTATAGAAAATAACAAGATCCAATGCCAGCAGAAAAACAATCAAATCCTGCAAGAACATCTCAAAAAATCACAAAGTCGTAAGCTTTCACAACTCAGATTTGGGTTCCAAAGAAGTTGAGTCAAGCACAAAGTGTTAAGGAGTTCTTTTGGATTCCAAAATGGTTAAATTGTCAACTCCCAAAATAACAACTCCCGGAATCTCGTCCTCAACCAAGTGTACAAGAGCCAAATCAAAGACCGCTGAAGATTCACACAAAGACAAGGTGGATCCCAAAGAAGTCTCTTCAAACACAAACAAAGCAGAGCCAAGTATGGGTTCCCAAACGAGCAGCATCAACAAAACAGGTGGTAATCACAAAGAAGTGGTCACAAAGGAAACCAACAACACTATTTTCATTGGCCCACTGCTTGAATTCTTTCAATTCCTCCTACAGTTATAGTAAATTTAGAAGAGAACTCGCTCTAAGGGACAATACCAAATACAAAAAACCAACCATAGGGCTATAAGTAATCCTTCAACACATCTCTACAACCTTCAATCAAGCAAAACGACATAAGAGATTCAAAGGCCATCATATTGGTGTTGGAATTAGTCTTGCAAAGAAACGCACACAACTTGTAGAAGATGAAGGAAGCTCAAGGCACACAATAGAGAGTGTTTTACTTAGTGTGCAATGGAAAGGTAGATATCCCTAGAGTGATGGGCGTATATACAATTCTCGGGGGAAAAACCTCCCAAAGAGGGGAAAAATGCCCCAGTGGTCCTAGTGTGTTCACACACATCACTACCACATGTATATGGTAACAAATCCCACCTGGAGTGATGTGGTGAACAAGAGATGGCACATGAGTAAAGGGAAGTGCCATGCCCTGAGGACATGATCAGGTCACAAAGGGGAGTAAGCCCAAAGCTTTGCAGAAAGCTTCAAGCTTCTCACGAGACAATGCCTTTGTGAAAATATCTGCAAGGTTGTCATGTGTTGGCACATAAGCCAAGCTGATCTCTCCTGCAAAGAGCCTCTCCCTGACATAGTGGTAATGTACCTCAATGTGCTTTGTGCGAGCATTAAAAATTGGGTTCCTCGCAACTACCAATGTGCTCTGACTGTCAGTGTAGATAGTGTTGGCAATGTCCTGTCCAACACCCAAATCAGCCATAAGGTGTCTGAGCCATACGCACTCAACTGTAGCTGTGAAGACTGCCTTGTACTCAGCATCACAACTCAAAGTGGCCACAGTAGGTTGCTTCTTGCTCAACCATGATATACATGAACTGCCAAGCATGAAACAAAAACCACTTGTGAACACTCGCTTGTCAAAACAACCAGCCCAATTTGAGTCTGAAAAAGCATGTAAGTCTGGCGGCAATGATCCCCCTTGGGATAAAACAATCCAAGATGTAAAGTGCCACTTAGGTAGCGGAAAATCCTCTTGACTGCCTGCCAATGCTTAGACCCTGGGCTATGCATAAATCTGCTGACCTGTGAGACTGCTAACTGAATATCCGTCCTCATGTTGCATACATAAATGAGGCATCCAACAGTAGTTTGATAAAGAGTGACATCAGCAGGATCGCCAACATCATGTAGACTCAACTTCAAACCTGTTTCCATGGGAGTGGCAATAGGTTTACAATCCTCAAGTCCAAACTTACATAGCAATGTCTCTATGTAAGTTTTGTGACACAAGGCAATACCACCATCACACCGCTTAAACTGTATACCCAAATAATGATGCAATAGCCCCAAATCTTTCATCTTGAAAGTAGCATTCAAATCAGCCTTAAATTCAGCAATATGTCTATCATTTGGTCCACTGATCAGCAAATCATCGACATAAAGAACCACAATGAGAAGTGCATCACCCTCACGCTTTACAAACAATGTGTTTTCTGTTGGACTGTTACAAAAGCCTCGTTTGACCAAATGAGTGTCAGCTTTCTCATACCAAGAACGAGGAGATTGCTTCAACCCATACAAAGCCTTCTTACATATGCACACTTTGTCCTCTTGTCCTTTTATGAAAAAACTGTGAGGCAGCGTTACATAAACTTTCTCAAATATGTCACCATTCAAGAGAGCAGTAACAATGTCTGATTGATGTACATCCCAACCAAAATGAGCTGCCAATGCACATAGAAAACACACAGTAGTCATACACCAAGTGGGACCAAAATTCTCTTTATAATCTATGCCTTTTTGCTGTGCATAACCCTTTGCAACAAGTCGAGCCTTATGGCGATCGATCTCACCATCCGACTTGTGTTTCAACTTGTAAACCCACTTTGTACCAATAGCCTTTTTTCCAGGAGGCAAATCACATAAACTCCATGTGTCATTTTCTATAAGTGCATCATATTCTGATTGCATGGCAGCCATCCAATTTTCTGAATTATGTGCTTCATCAAAAGAGAGAGGCTCCTCAACATCATGTCAGCTAGACACAGCCAAAGTATAACAATCTGATGCATAAGATGCATGGCGAGAGCCTGAACGATTACGATTATACAATGGTGCATCCAATTAACTGTCACGCAAAGTGTGCACCAGCCATTTTGGCATATCTCTAGCCTGCTCATTTTCAGGCCTTTCCTCATCAAGTACATCATGTACATTTTCATCAATAATAGGCTGATCTGTAACATTTTCAGAAACCCCCATAGGCTGTACAGTTGCCTCATTGGAACTTACATTCATATTTCCACCACTGAAAAGAGGCAACAAAGTGTCATAAATGTCTTGTGAGCTTACATTACTGTCTCTAGTACATGTAAGCAAGGGCTGAATAGGATCTTCCACAAATACTACATTCCATGAAACCAGAATACATTTTGTTTGTAGATGATACAAACTGTAACCTTTGCTTTCAGCACTATAACCAACAAAAATACATTTGACAGCCTTATCATCCAATTTTCTGTGCGGTGTTTGTGGCACCAAAGCATATGGCAAACAGCCAAAAACATGCATGTGCTCAATAGAAGGCTTTCTATCATGCCATGCTTCATATGGATTAATAGACTACAAAGCTTTCGTAGGACACCTGATTAGTACATAAGTGGCACACATGATGGCCTCAAGCCAAAAAGAATGCGACAAAGCTTTACTTTTGACCATACATCGTGCCATTTCCATAAGTACCTGTTTTTCTTATCAGTGACACCATTTTGCTGAGGTGTATAAGGCACTATACATTGGTGTTTTATCCCACGACTAGCCAAAAATGCATTGAATTCATGAGACATATACTTCCCCCCTCGATTGGAACGGAGGGTGCCCATAGTACATTTCGAGACATTTTCATCCATAGCCAAAAATTGTTTGAAGCACATAAAAACTTTGGACTTCGCTTTAAGCATAAATACCCATGCATTCCTGGAGTAATCATCAATTGAAGTCATGAAGTAAAGGTAATTGCCCAAGGACGGAGTTTGCATGGGCCCACAAACATCACTATGCACAAGCTGCAACCTGCATGTGGCCCAAACTGAACCATCCTTTGGAAACTTAGAGCGCTGCATCTTACCCAAATATACAGCCTTCACAAACATGTTTGACATGTGCTTCAAGAGGTGGCAAAGAAGCAACCATATCAGATTTCTGCAAACGTAGCAAGCTAGCAAAATTCAAATGACCAAAAAGTGCATGCCAAAGTTTTGCATCTAACATAGCCCTTGAATCTGCAACTACATTTGTAAAATTTTGTCCACAGTTTTCATACAAAGTGAGCTTATACAGCCCACGACACAAAAGGCCAAATGCAACAATTTCATCACCAAAACTGAGATCATGAACTGTACATCTGTCATCCACAAATTTGACTACAAGTCCAAGTCTAGCAAGTGCGGATACAGACAATAGATTCTTCTTTATCCCAAGTACATAAAGTGCATCAACAAGTGTGAAGGAACTGTCATTTGTAGTAGTAAGCACAATCTTTTAAACTCCCTGAACCGGATAAGAGGCATTGTTGGCACAAGTGACTGAATTCCCATGAGGGACAGACTTGAGAGAGGTGAACAATTCACGATGTGAGGTAATGTGCTTTGTAGCACCAGTATCAAAATACCACACATGTGAATTTGCATCCAACTGACAAGCATGCATCATGGACAGCAGGATTGTAAGTGCACTCTGCGCTAAAATCCCATTCTGCATCAACATAAGCATTAAGTCTCCTTTTATAGAAGACTCAAAAATGGCTGCATTTATAGTGGAACCAGCATTTGCAGTGGAACCACCCTCTTTCTTCTTAGCCTCTTTTGCCTTCAACTTAGGACACTACTTGATCAAGTGATCTTAGCTTTACAATAATGGCAACGCATCTTCTTTTTGCCCTTATCACCAGAATTGCCAGACGAAGTGCTGCCAGCAGAAGCATTAGGAACATAATTTTTGCCACTCGCAGCAGAACCATAAGAAGTGGTTGCATTACTGTTACCACCCTTTCTTTGAGAAGCAATAAAAGCTTGTTCAACTGCACGCTGTCTAGTCCTGTTTTTTCTGGACAGTGACTCTTGCAACAGCAATGTGCATAATGCATCAAACTTGACAACTTCAGGATTTCCTTGGGTCATAAGTCTCCAAGTACTAGCAAAAGTCTGGTAAGAATCTAGTAAGGCATCAAGAGCAGTTTGCATAAGGGAACTGTCTGAAATGACTTCACCTGCAGACATAAGTTTCTCATTGATATCCTTGAGACTAGCAAGGAAAGTGTCCATATCATCTTCCTCATGCATAATCTTCAACTCCGGCTCTTTACGCAGCAAAGCAATTTTAGCCTCATTGCGGCTTGCATAAAGACCTGCTAGAATATCTCAAGCCTTTTTTGCAGATTTTATTGAACGGATGTGAGGAACAATGGTGCGCTTCATAGACAACACAATTAATGCATGAGCCTGCACATCCTTTACATCCCAACAAGCTTGTTCTACCGTAGGCAAAACAACTATAATAGCAGCAATCTTGCAGCAAGACCTGCAACATCCTCAACATCGCCGACGTCCTCAGAACCAGGACGGACATCAATGCCCTGCATAATATTCCACATGCCCTTTGACACAAGAACATGCTGCATCATATAAGACCACATAGGGTAATTGTCCCCATCCAACCTGTGCTCAACAGCAAACATCTTGAAGACATCTGTGTTGTTGTTAGCCATGGTAAATGCTACACTTGATGTAAAAACTACTCAAAAATAGGAGAAATCGATCAGGAACAACACGTGCTATATAGCACAAACCGTAGAAGACTGTAAGGCACATGTTATGCAGAAATTTGGCACTGACAACAATTCTGTACAAAGTGACAAAATTGCCTGTGCAGACCTGCCTGTAGTGGAAACAGAGGCCGAAATGAGCTCAAAATATATTTTGACCTGCAAACGCTTGCCAAACCTCCTTGTAATCAAAGAAAGTGAGCAGGCGTATGCTGGAGCAGTTGGCGACTAAGCCCGGGAGGATGTAACTTGCTCTAATACCAATTTTTGGAATTAGGGTTGCAGAGAAATGCACACAGCTTGGAGAAGATGAAGGAAGCTCAAGGCACACAATAGAGAGTGTTTTACTTAGTGTGCAATGGAAAGATAGATAGCTCTAGAGTGATGGCGTATATACAATGCTCCGGGGAAAAAACCTCCTAAAGAGGGAAAAAATGCCCCAGCGGTCCTAGTGTGTTCACACACATCACTACCACATGTATATGGTAACAATTGCTTAGAATAGGAAGCTTTGCCAGAAAATGCCAATAAGCAAACTGCTTATACCCACATCTTGCACAACATAAATATTTTCTATGCATTGACTATGTGATGCATAATAGGGCTACATTACAAGGCCTACATAGGCATAATTTCTGATTGCCCAAGCACAACACATACCCTTGGCAATACCCTGTCGTCAAGGAGGACTCCAAATAGGAGGGGGAGAGGCGTTCTAAATGTGGACCTAATATTATGAATATTAGAGGTCAATGTTTTGTGAATTTCTTTGAATTTTTGTGTTTGATTGTGATGATTTTTTGACAAAATTCAGAGTATATGCCCTCATAATAGCGTTACAAGAGGATTACGGGGATAAACGACATATATGAGCCCCTAGGGACATTGTACAGTGTACATAATTTTTAGAATTCTATTTAAATGATATTATTTTTTGGCTCAGTTAATTTTTGGTTTTATTTAGTCGTTTTTTGATATTTTCTTGACAAAAGGGCAAGAAAAATCAATAATCTAGATGAAGAAAAGACTGAAAGCTGTGAAAAGCGCAGGAGGTCCAAGAAAAGGATGCCACTTCATGAAGCATGTCTCAAAAGCTATATGCACCATGGGTAATGTCAGAGGTAAGAAAGAAGGCTGATCTGCCTTTGACAACAACATGAGGCCAGACATGACTAAGAATGGTCATAAAAATCCGGGATGGACTACAAGGACAAAGGAAGTTGGTGATGTGACTACACAAAAGCATCCATCAAGTGTGAAGTTTCTTATCAGATATTTCATGTGATTACAAGGCCGTATTCAGGAAGTAGATCTTTATACTGTAAATCTTCTATCTTGTATGTGACTTAATGAAGCCTAACAAAGAAAAGGGACTAATTGTACTTACAAGAACAAAAGGGACAAAAATTTCATCTTAGTCATCTTTTGTGATAGATGTATGTAGGAGCAACAACTAGGGATCAAGCCCAATTTTGATCATCATCATTGGTCCTACATGTGTTTGGTAGCCAGAAGGTGTAAGCAATGCCCATCTGTCATTTTTAAGATTGAAATCCAAAAAATGCCAAATACAAGTTTAAATCAAGCCAAAATTTGTCACGGGAGGCTATGAATAGAGAATACAAGCTAAGGGTTTATAAAATAAAAAACAAAAAATAACTCTAGCTAGCCACAGATGCAATTTTTTCAAACCTAAATCCATCATAGCCATCTACATACCCTGTACATCATGTATATGAATATTGGGAACAAATTGACATTGATACCTCATCAATGGTCGTCTATTACGAATGATGTCATATAAATCCCTTTTGAAGCAAGTTACTAACTTGGGAAATTAACTGGGATTTGTGGGCTAAAATTAAGTCATGTATCAAGTAGAAGCAGTATATTGATTTACACAGCACATAAAAGCTGACAATGGCAAATGCGGCTTTGATCACCTTGATGCAGGAACAAAGGAGTCACCCACAAAGAAGAGCAGACACAAATGATAGACAAAACCGACCTTCACAGGGTTACATATCTTGTCCTTGATGAGGCAGATCGAATGTTGGACATCAATTTTGAGCCTCAAATCAGGAAAAATTTCTCCTAGATTCGGCCTGACAGACAGACTTTGCATTTGAGTGCAACTTGGCCTAAAGAAGTTGAAGGTTTAACCATACAATTTCTACAAAATCCTTACAAAGTTTTCATTGGCTCACAAGATGTGAAATCCAATCACTTAATTCTATAGATTGTAGAAGTAGTGTTTGAGAATCACAAATAGATAGAATTGACAGATTTGTTGGGGCAAGTGCTGGATGGAGCTTTCTCTATTCATGATGATAAGAGTCAAGCTGAACGAGATTGGGGTTCTTTCTTAATTTAGATCTGGCAATAGACCTATAATGATAGAAACAGATGTTGCACCTAAGCATAAATGTGAAGGCCATAAAGTTTCTCATCAATTATGATTTTCTTAAATCATGTGAAGACTATGTATATCAGATTGGATGAATAGGATGAGCTCGCGCAAAGGCTACAGCCTATACTTTCTTTACATCAGCAAAACAACAACAAGACCGCATCAACATTGACAACCACGTCATGTCAGGGAGGACATGAACACGGAGGGGGGGAATGTTGGCTGCTGAGTCAAAAACACAACATAACTCAACAAAGCCTCATTTTTTTAAAGTTATGAAATGTTGGGGATTATGGTTAGAAACATCAACTGTAATAAGTAGGTAGTCTAGTTGCAGAAGTCGGGGTACAATGGCACTTCTGTTAAAGAATATGATGTTAAAGAATATGTCCATTGTGCTATGGGCAGCTGGACACTGACTATACTATGTCGTAAATATACTTTGGATAATAGTTAAAAGAGAAGAAGAGAAGAGCAGCTAGTTGAATGGCTTCTTGCAGGGTAACGATTGTGTGTGTGTGTGTCTCGATGTATGTTGGTTTGTGTGCGTAGTCTTCTTTTCTACCTTCTCCATCACTTACGCACTCTACACAGTGGTATCAAAGCTCAGTTTAAGGAGCTACAGTCAATAAACAGGTTTTCGCAGCTCTCGAAAACAACAAAAAAAGAGAGGTTTTTTTGTCATAACTCCCTCACCCGAACTCGGAATACAGTGATCCAGGAGTCTATCTTTATGTTTTTGGGCATTCCAGACGCATTGGCATACTCAAATTTGCCAAAATCTGCAATTTTTTTCAGCAAACAGCCAGCTCACACAAGCATAGGAGATGTCAGTTTTGCACTCGGTAGTGGATTTACAGGTTACAGGTGAAGAATTCAGCATTTACACAGGTTTTGGAGAGTGACAGAGCTTTTGCATCATGATATTGTGTTATCGAAGATTATGTTTGGTTGTTGTGGGTCCGTTATGGACAGCCGCCTATGTAAGAAAGGTTGTGGGAAGAAGTTGAGGCGGTTATATTGTCAGATTGGGTACTTTGTGGTTATGTATGGATATGTGGTCAATGTATTTTGAAAAACTGCAGCCTTTGTGAGGGTCGAGTGAGGTTTTTTGAAGCCTTGTCTTGGGAGCTTTGGTACCTTGGCAAGGTGGATTAGGTACTGGAGCGAGCCCCCGACTGGCCCCGCGAAAGACCTGACATGTCGTTTACGACTATGGGAAGAAGGTGGATGTATGGATATGTGGTACAGGACAGCGTATGGATTGCATTTGCATACAGGTCCATGTGGACATTGTTTTAGAGTATTTATGCATAGTACTGAGTCCGCCTGTGGCAAAGTGAGTCAAAGGATTTTCCCTTGGCAGTGAGAGATTTTATGTCAGTGTTTATGAGCACTTTGGTTGATATTGTCACTTAAGATATTGTCCAAATACAAACAAAACTCTGCCAAAATTTTGTCAAAATCCTTTGGAAGAAATTGAGAGAGTGAAGATGGCAGAAAGTTCAACTCAAGTCACACAGATTGTTGGAGAGAAGCTGACCAGAGAGAACTATAGCATATCGTCTTACAGGATGGAGAACTTTATCATGGGCAAAGGTTTATGGGATTATATTATAGGTGAACAAGAGTGTCCCGAGGTTGGTTTGGAACCAAATAGAGAGAATGTTGAAGCACATAAAACATGGCAAGCAGGAGTAGAAGCTTACAAGAAGTCAATCGAGAATTCAAGGAAAGTGATGCATTGGATTTCACTATGCATTAGTGACTTCTTTATACCACATGTGAAGAAAGCTCAATCTCCAAAGGAAACATGGGAGATACTAGCAAGAATGAACAGCTCCAATACAAAACCACGAAAAGTTCACTTGAAGCAAAGGTTACATTGTGTATGGCGAGGAAATAGATCCATATCAGATTATGTGATAGAGATAAAGCAAATACAAGAAGATCTTGCGAGCATTAATAGTGAAGTTACAGATGATGACTTAGTTTCAGTGACATTAAATGGTTTGGGACTGGAATACAAGTCATTGGATACATCTATATCTGTTCGAGGACACATGCCTGATTTTGAAGAGTTAGTAAACCTTTGTTTCCAAGAAGAGGTGAAGTTAGGCAAGTCAGGTCCTTCTACATCAAATAACAATTCCAGAGATCAGGTTTTTTACTCTAGAGGTTGTGGAAACAATAGAGGTGGAAGAGGAAACTATGGTTGTGGAAACAATGCTGGAAGAGGTCAATGGCAAAACCAACAAAGTCAAAGTTACAATGATTATAGCCAAAGAGGCAGGGGGAGGGCCCGAACTCGTGGACGTGGAGGTGGACGATTTGTACATCCTCAAAGAGATGGATATTGTAACAGATGTGGCATTTATGGTCACTTTGAAAGAGAATGTTACACAAGGCCAAATCAAAATCGTGATCGTGGTGGAAGAGACCAAGGTTATGGAAGACATGGAGGAAACTTTGCTGGATACAATCCTTATGATCAAAATATATATGACAATAGATCGAGTGGACATTTATTTCCTATGGAGCATGTTGTTGGAAGCATGGTGGAGCCACATCATATAGATGATTGGTATTTAGATAGTGGTGCCACAAATCGTATGACATATCATGGTGAATGGTTTGACAGATAAGAGAAATTAGAAGAGGATGAATTTGTCGCTACAGGTGATGATACTATTCATCGGATTACACATGTTGGTTCGGTTCCATTGCTAGAAAAAGACGGGACATACAACACATTGGGAGATGTTCTATATGTGCCTTCAATCACAAAGAATTTAGCATCAGTTGGACAAATGACAGATCAAGGGTTGCAAGTCCGTTTTAATCGTTATGGTTGCTTCATAGAGGAGTTTCACAAAGGCAAACCAGGCAAGATATTGGCACGTGGAAGAAAGAAAGGTCGCTTGTTCTCATTGGAAGCTGGAGATCCATGTTTACATAGTGGTATGTATGCAAACGGATCAGCAACTCAAGATAATTAGGCAGAGTTATGGCATAAGAGGATTGGTTATGTCAATTTTAGAAGAATAAAGCATATGCAATCAAATCAAATTGTACGTGGATTACCAAAGTTTGGCAGATTGAATTTTGATCATGTTTGTGAAGCTTGTCAATTTGGAAAGCAATCTCGTTTATCATTTCCAAAGAGGGGGAGAATTATCCAAAGTCCTTTGGAAATTGTTCGTTCAGATATTTGGGGACCTTGTGATCATGCTACACCAAATGGTTGTCGATATTTTATCACATTTACGGATGATTACAGCAGAATGACATGGGTTTACTTTCTAAAGGCAAAGTCAGAGGCATTTGAGGTATTCTTGGAGTCAAATTAAATGCCTACGTACAGATGGAGGGGGAGAGTACATGTCACAAAATTTTGATGATTACTTATGTGAACAAGGCATAAGAAGACAGATTACTTGCAGATACACACCACAACAAAATGGAGTCAGCAGAGATTGCAAGAGCCATGATGAATGAGATGAATATGCCATTAACATATTGGGCTGAAGCAGTTCATACAGCAGTACACATTATGAATCGAACACCAACAGCTGCTGCCATTCAT
Organism: Adiantum capillus-veneris; assembly: GCF_014529385.1. Classification (NCBI taxonomy): domain Eukaryota; kingdom Viridiplantae; phylum Streptophyta; class Polypodiopsida; order Polypodiales; family Pteridaceae; genus Adiantum; species Adiantum capillus-veneris. The sequence goes on along the minus strand of NC_140931.1, from coordinate 96,033,671 downwards.
GAAATTTCACCTTATGAGAGACTTTATGGGATCAAGCCAACAGTTTTCTACATGAAAGTTTTTGGATGTGTTTGCTATGTTCATGTGACAAATGAAGCAAGAAAGAAGATGGAGCCAAAGGCAGTGAAGTGTATATTCTTGGGCTACCCAGTTGAAAAGAAAGGTTACAAGAGCTATGATCCTACGACAAGACAAGTTTATGTCAGTAGAGATGTCAAATTTTGTGAGCATGAACCATGGTATAAACCAAAGCCAGTGAAAATAGAAGATGAGTATGAAGAGCAAGAGAATGTGCGTCATGTTTTTGATAAGCCAGGACCATCAACAAGAACTATTTCAGGACCACATATGGCAGAGGAGAGTATAGGAAGTGTCAACCCATGGAGCGATCGTTTGCGAGATAAGAAGCAAGACGAGAAAGGCAAGAAGAAAGTGGTTGAAGAGAATTCTGGAGATGAAAGCCTCGATGAAGAGCATGCTTTACCACATTTGAGGACACCTGGCAGTAAGCATATTGAGAAATATGTACACCCATATGCAAGAGTTGAAGAGAAGGGTGCACCACAGTTGAGAAGATCAGAGAGGGTGCGTTATCTAGTTGATAGATTGACATACAACGGTTACATGCGTACACATTATTCATACATGGTTTCACGTGTGCAACATAAAGAGCCTACATGTTTTCAAGAGGCAATTGGAAAATCAGAATGGGAGGCAGCTATGGATGATGAGATGGATGCTCTTGTGAAGATTGACACTTGGGATTTGGTTCGCTTGCCAAGTGGAAAGAAAGCGATTGGTTCAAAATGGGTATACAAAGTCAAGTGCAAATCAGACCGTAGTGTGGAAAGATACAAAGAGAGGCTTGTTGCTAAAGGTTATGCACAAACAAAAGGTCTTGATTATGATGAGACATTTAGTCTAGTTGCAAAGATGACAACAGTCAGATTGATGATAGCAATGGCAAGTATGTTTGGTTGGAAGTTACAGCAAATGGATGTGGATAATGCATTCTTGAATGGTGACTTGGAAGAAGAAGTTTATATGATACAGCCAGAGGGCTATCAACATCCAGAGTTTCCATATTATGTGTGTAAGTTGAAGAAAGCATTGTATGGTTTGAAGCAAGCATCTAGAGCTTGGTGTGAAAAGATAACCAGATTCTTGAAGAAGATTGGATTTAAACAATCTACTGCTGATCACTCATTGTTTTTGAACCATGTTGATGGACAGATCGTCATTATTGTTATCTATGTTAATGACTTGATTCTCACTGGAAGTCATGATGAGCAAATTTTGCATGTCAAGAAGAGTTTGTTGAGAGAATTCAACATGAAGGACCTTGGTGAGTTGAGATATTTCTTGGGAATTGAAATTGTCAATACATTATCAGGAATTTGGATGATACAAAGACAATACGCGTTGGATATGCTTGAGAAGTATGGAATGACAGTGTGCAAACCGGTTGATACACCTCTTGATCAAAATGTGAAGTTGTTTGATGATGGACATTACATTGAGGATGTCACTATGTACCGCAAGATGGTTGGAAGCCTTATTTACTTGACAATAACAAGGCCAGATTTAAGTTATGCAGTGGGTGTTGTGAGTCAATTTATGCAAAAGCCATGTAAAAGTCATCTTGATGCAGTGAGCCGGATTATGAGATATGTGAAAGCCACTGTCAATTATGGAATGTTTTATGAAAAGAATGGGAAGCTTTGTCTTTATGGTTACACAGATGCAGATTGGGCAGGAGATTTTATGGATAGAAGATCTACAAGTGGTTATGCATTTTCCATTGGCAATGGTATGATAAGTTGGAGTAGCAAGAAGCAATCAATTGTAGCATTATCAAGTACATAAGCTAAATATTGTGGAGCAACTTTGGCAGCATGTGAAGAGTCATGGTTGAGAGTACTTATGGTAGACTTTGGTTTTGACTATCTTGACAGTGTCAAGATAGTCATTATATATAATGACAGTGTCATTATATATTGTGACAATATTAGCAGCATCATGTTGGCAAAGAATCCATTTTACCATGCTCACACTAAACACATTGAGGTACATTATCACTTCATTAGAGAAAAAGTTTTGGCAAATGAGATTGATTTGGTGTATGTGAAGACAAATGATCAAGTTGCGGATATATTCACAAAAGCTCTTGGAAAGGAGAAGTTTTGCTACTTTCGTGAATCATTGGGAATCCATCATATGCAAACTCACTCTGAGCTTGAGGGGGAGTGTTAAAGAATATGTCCATTGTGCTATGGGCGGCTGGACACTGACTATACTATGTTGTAAATATACTTTGGATAATAGTTAAAAGAGAAGAAGAGAAGAGCAACTAGTTGAATGGCTGTTGCAGGGTAACGATTGTGTGTGTGTGTGTCTCGATGTATGTTGGTGTGTGTGCGTAGTCTTCTTTTCTACCTTCTCCATCACCTGCGCACTCTACAACTTCCAGATTGTAAATACCAAGCCATTTGACCCCTCAAACTCTATTTTTGGTTAACCTAAGGTAAGCTTAGTATATAAGGTACCTAGGTCATTTTTGTAAAGATAACTCAATCATAATCAAAGTTTAGCACTGTCGTCTATTGTATGTGAGAGAGGAAGATAGAGAGTGTGAGCTTCATCCTGATGCTACTCCCCGCTTGTTTATCACATTGTAGATCCTATTGCACCATTGCACTAGCCTCGGCAAGAGCTACACATCGATGCCAAGCATTCCTTGCAGAATGGAGCAAACACGCTCGCGCATCTACGAGCTATTTGTGGTTGTAAGTATATCAAATGATGGTTGTTTTCTGTGTGCAAGTAGTCATTAGAATTGTGGAAACATAAGCTACGCATAGGTACTCATAGATTTCAGTTTCGGACACTTCTGAAATTCAACTCTGTCTTTATACGCTCTTTTTCGTAGGTGGGTTTAGAGCTAGGGTTTTGAGTGTAGAGGCTTAGGGACAGATTGATCATAGTGAGGGGACAATGTTCCTTGAGTTTCATACGACTATGTTATGGTTTGGTGAGTTTCCTTCCGTTTGTGTGTATGTGGCTTAGGTGGTGTAGTTGAGAGTAGTGCGATTCTAGATTGTGGTTTAGTTGACCTTCTAGAGTGTTGTATGTGTAGGATGGTCTCAACCTGACAAGCTAAAGATATTTCCTATGTGTGCCTATCATGTCATTTGTGTCCTCGATGGACATTATGTTGATCTAGGTTGTGTTGCATGCACCTTATGGGTGGTGTGATTCTCTCTCGCAACACGAGCTTGGATATACCTTCTCTATGGCCACAAAAACACACTCATTATACCCTCACCTTTGGGCAGTCTTGAGAGAATTTCTACTTGATTGAGACCCTGATTAAAACCCCTTGGGAATAACATACGTCAAACGGACTAAAATATTTGGCATTGTGTTGCCTTGAACCGCAGAATGATGTGTTGAGAAGTATAATGTGGGGCATTTACAAGTTCTAATTGGTCATAGCTTACCACAATGCCTAGTAGAAAGCTGAATGCAAGGTAGTATGGGCTTCATAAAAATTGCTAAATATGACAACATCCCCACCACGTTTTGGCTCTCTTTTGAAGGTGAATGATGTCGAGCAGAATGCCACCCGTACTAATGCCCATGAGCATCACATAATACTAGTTCTCTAGATGCAATTGGATTATTGATGAGCGAATTGAATATAGTGCCTTCCGCTATGGGGATGCCGACCTCAAGATGCCCATTATCATGTGCAGTAGGGAAGCATGATACATAATTTGTGTTAGTCAACAAGGAGGCAAGAAGACATAATTGTTGATCGAAGCAGCTTATAACACACACACACATACACACACAGAAGGTAATACTGATCAAAGGACATGGAACATAAAGTTACATCTGCGTGTTTTGTGTATGGCAGGGAGGACATATATTCACAACACTGCACATTCTAATTCTAGAAGCACAATTCTAGCTTGACAACACTGCAAGGTCCATTATCTGTATCCAATTTCCCATGTGTATGCGTTTGCTTGGCAACACATAAACACTACGGGCAGGGTCCGTTTCTTTTTTTTTGGGGGGGAGACCACAGTGCCAGCTCTCCACCATACTTTTGTACGGCACCTCTATATGACGTGCATTGTATACTTTGCACTTTCAATTAGTGATGTTTCATTGCAAGACGATATGTTTAACTATTCACATTTCTTTTTTGTAGCTAAACTCAAATATTGGCATGTTGATTGGACAATCAAAAAGCAACAGTACAACATTGCAGGTCAATAAAGCACCTCATTTATTGTTGCAGTTCATGATTTAACTATTTACTTGTTTTAAAATTAGCCGCATTATTTCCATTGCTTTGGTTTATTTGGATCTCCTTTTCATAATCATACACTCGATGTGGATCAAAATCTGCACATGTTAGTTACACACACAACTCTTTGCATACAGTTGTCAGCCAATGCATGTGAAGTAGTACAGTAGTGAATACACGAGTAGTGAATGCATGTGGTGTATCAAAGTAGTGAATTGACCTTGTGCATCTTTACTTTAGTTCTAAATAGTTGATATTATATTAGGTGTCTAAATAATTGATGCCATACTATGTATGTCCTTGTTTCCCAGTACTAGGTGTGAGTATGAAGTTCTCAAGATCCACAAGATTACAATCCAAGCGTCAAGAAGCTAGGGAGAAAACTACAGCCAACTTGAAACTAGCTTATCGCCCATATGCTAGGTCATGCTTTGAAATTACTGCCTTGTATAAAGGTTGGAGCATGCAATATGACATCTTTTCTCACAATCAAAAAAATGTCCCTCCTGCATGGCGGCATACCTCATGTAACACTTAATGGCCTAATAACTTGTGTGTAGCAGAAATTAGCATGAACATAGTGGGCATTTCACTAGAATAGATTCCTAATGAGAATTACAAGAGTGCTTGGGTGGAGAGAGCAACAAAAAGCATAACACCTAGTTAGATAGCATCAAAAATACTTTCAAAAGAGAGAGAAATTAAGCTATTGACAACAGTTGAGGACCGGATTTGCATAGAGCCGGTCCCCCCTCCAAAAGCCTTTGTATTATGGTTTCTCCCATCAAGAGAGACATTGTACAATACAATTCTTTGTGTTCCTTCAAGACTAGCTAGTGCAATGAAGATGAAAGCTTCATGCACTACGCAAAACACTTAGCAAACACAACTTTAATTATCCCCGTTCTCAGACCCAAGACCTCACACACCTTCGAAGATGGTGAGAGCTAGCAGGGTATGAGAGTAGATTGAGAGGAAGAAGGAGTATCTTACCAGAAAGATGTACATCTCCTCACATAATCACTCATATTAGCATATCTTAGCTTAGTAATTAGCTTTGTAGCATTGGAGCTTGGCTCTTGGTTGGATTTGCATCCACATGCCAAGAGTATGTTGATGTAGGCTTCTATCTCACAAGCTTGGAGTAGGTGATGAGCTCTCCATTAAAGCTTGGGAAGATATAGTCTTCTCTTTCTTCACACATGAGATTGTGTGAGTGTGTGTGTGATAATTCCTTGCAAAAATCAGCCCCCTCTCTCTCTTGGGCGAGCCCTCTTGCTAATTGCTCTTACAGGCTCCCCATTGGACCTCCCCAAGTCAAAAGCCAATGGCTATTAAGCAGCATAAGTGATAGCCTTCTAACATGTGTCCCCCTTTCCCCTTTTGTGAGAGCTTTAGGTAATTTATGAATTAAACTAAACTCTCATTGGACCCCTTTGCCTCCTGGCCAATAGGAATCAGGCAAGCCATTGGGCTCCTGAATGCTCATTGGATCCCTTGGGAGACTGTCCAATAGTCTTCTAGGAGACTTAATTCTCATTGGTTCTTTTATTAAGTGTTTTTAAATTAATTAAACTAGATTTAATCTAGCCTAATTCTCATTGGTCCACCTCCAACGCCATCCAATAGGAATTGGGCACACCTTGTGGGCATCTAGGCTAGGGAGCTGACATGTGTCCCTAATTCCCTTTGTGTAAAGGGAGCCTGTGTGTGTGTGACTTTCTCTCTCATCCCCTAGAAGAAGGGCTTGCCCCCTCCCAAGTAGGGATATGCAAAGACTTTTTAGTTACACACAAAGCATCCAATTTCCCCTAGGGTTGACCTTTGGACACAACCTTTGAATTTTGGAACCTTAGCATTTTGGAAGTCTTAATGGGCTGAACCTTAGGGTCTTTTTAGCCCATTGTTGCACATGGCTCTTTTGCAGATGGCTCCCCCTTTGGATCCCTATTTTCCCTCCTTTGGATCCCTACTGTGCCCGGTATGCTACCTTAACCAATATTCTAGCTTTTTCTCCCCTGGCACTTCCCCACATTTAATGATGAGTTTAATATGAGAAAATCATTTAGGAGAATTAGATATTGATAATTATGACATTACCTCTCTCTTGAAATCATAGTCGTCCTTGACTATGGTGTAGAGAAGATAAAGCATATTCATGAGTCCTTTTCTTAGCGGATAGAGGATCCCTATGTTACCCTACGACATCATTCCACACTGGATGACTAGTCCATTTGGCGTTGTCATGCTGTGACACGTACATAGTGGGAACGCATGCTACAGGATCTATCTTGTAACTTTTTAGATACATAATTATCTTTCCTATAATGTACATATGCATATTTAAGTATTTTATTAAGCCTTCTATCTCATCCTATTATTTTTCTCAAGGGTAACCTATCCTTACTTTACCATCAGAAAATACTATAGGAAAAGCTCACTAGCTCCGCCTCTTCAACTTGGGGCAAAAAGCATTGATTCTTTATTTCTACTATCTCATTATCATCTCACACCCTAGCTAGATCCTATATCTAGGGTAAACTCTAATATATATATATATTCTATGTATTTTTTATACTTTTCTTATATTTCTTTTTAAATAGCTACTAGGAGGGAATCAAATCCTAGTGGGACACTAGGTGCCATGATTTCAAAGATACACTTATTTTAATGCATTATTGCAAGCATGATTACAAAACTTTGTCAAGGATCAATGTCATGCTTTCATATGGCATGAGGTGTCCTTTGGAACTAAATGAAAGTCTAGGCTAAGGGGACCACGGGAAGACTTTTGCTGCCAGAAATGGCCCTATTTTGATGAATTTTTTACACAAGGTTCCAATCCGAATTGAAAAATTATTTTAAAATGAAAATCGTAGCCAATGAGCTAAAGTTTTTGCCCATATTTTTACTTTTTTATTTGGAGCCACGGTTGAGGATATATGATCAAAATACTGGACCCCAGTATGCCCACATCATGCAGGGAGAGCTCATTTCCAACTTTTCCAATTCCTATTCACACTGGCTCCTCTCTTCTTGTGTAAACCCTTGGGGGTTCCCTTCACCTAAAAAAGGGGACCTCTTCTACCTTGAAAAGGAACTCAAGCATTCAAGCCATTGATGAGAGGAATTCTTGAGGGAGTAAGTAGTAATGCCTAATTGTACTTAGCCATTAACATAAGCCTAAGTCTACACTTTCTCCTAGAGGAAGACTAGCCATCCTTGCATGCTATCCTTGGAAGATCAACTCTAATCAAAGAAGGGCGTGGACTTGGCGTATCAATCAAATTTGAATTCTCCCCTCTTCTTCTCTCTCCATCAATAATGGTGCCGAAGGGTTTGTCAAGTAAGATGTGTTCTACATTGATGTTTTCTTGATTTCTTGTTGTTTTCATTTTCATCCCTAATCCAAAATATATATATATGTATCTAATCTCATCTCCTTAACCAAACCTATCTCTCTCACTCTTAGTAATTCATCCTCTCTACAAATTTTAGGTTCTCCTTGCTACAGGTACATCTCTCCCCATAGTATCCTTATTGCCTATGGGCAAGAATAGGGCTTCGGAGGGAAACTTCTCATCTCTTCACTTCTCTCATATCTACATTTTTCTCATGTTTACATTTCTCACATACTATCCTAGATGAATAACCCACATGATGATCATTTCTATAGCTTTCACTCTGTATGATCTATTAGAATTAACGTATGGATTAGCCGTAAAATACACTTTCAACAACGTATAGTGTTTCTCTTCGGCCCTGAAAGGCTCAATGAAATACTTCTATCACCAGATCCCATCATACTACCTCTCATAGACTATAATTGGTCTTTTGATGTAAGTGTAGTTATCTTGCTATGAACCAAGAGGATTTGTACACACAATTAATCCCAATCACTAGACAAAATATATATATTATGGCAAGCACAAAACTACAATTCCAAAGAACAATTCGTAGCCTATTTGGTCAGCCAAGATTGAATGCCATTAACTCATCTATTAACCCTTTCATATTACCCATGATACGATATGACCATAGCCTTGATGTTTTCATCTTCGTATTGTTTTGAAATTCTCTTTTGTGTTCTTTCTTTGTGTGTGTGAGTACAAGAGAGAAAGAGTGAGTCTTCTTTGATTGCACTTCTTTCCAAACCCTAGTCTTCATGGCATCTATGGTTTAACTCCTTCATATAGTTTTTGTTGAGTTCTCTCACAAACTCTCACAGCCATAAGCTCGGTGCTTTCCTGGCAAGACCGCAAATTTCTCGACTTATTTTTGGTGAACCCGACGCGAAACTGCCAGGGTGAGATTTTGTGGATAACCATGGGTGATCTTGTTGAGAAACAGGGTATGCATTTTGACCGAGCAACAATGCAAATGTTTCAAGCATTTGCAATGTTCATGCAACAACAACATGCCATCTAAAGAAGGGAGATTTCAGCAATGAAGGCCATACAAGCAGTCGTCAATAGAATGGATCAGTTCAATGGAAAAGAAGTAACCAAGTACTTACGCGAGTATGTGAAGGAGATGGAGCTGCATCGCGTGTCAAAAGGTGAGATGATTCAAAGCTTTGAGCTAGTTGTTGCTCCAGAAATTAGAGAGCATGTTAGGGTAATTAAAGATGGGCATGGGAGAAATTGTGAAGAACTCAAAGTAGCTTTAACACTAGGTTGGTAATGGGACACTTTTATGTCCTGTGAAGTGACCATTTTCCTTGAATTATGTCAAGACTTTCAAAATGGATTTTGAGGTGCTATCTATCTAGAAATTTGTCTCATGAGCTGAAAAAAACTCGACATTTTTTTGGAATATCATCTTTAACATTGTCCTTGCACAACATTTCACAACCTAAACTGTGTGAAAAAACGGGTCCTGTTTTTGGCTTTTTTCAACTTTTTGCAACTATACCACTCTAGAATTCATGTTTGTGAGGTCTATAATGCTAGAGAACTATCTTTAGTAGTCCTCAACATGTCCTGATGCTTCTAGGGAGAAATAAATATTAAAGTTGTAAGTTATGACGAAATTACAAAAGTTGTCAAATCCTGTTTTTTAGCCAATTTTAGCTCTTCTATGATTTTTTTGGTGGATTTCATGATATCCAAATTCATTTTTGATTTTCTATGTCGCATATTGTAACATAAAGATAAGATTCCTTGAGTTTTAGGGCACCTAATACCCTATTTTTCATAGTACACAACGTGGTTGATTTTTTCAATTATGGAAGAAAACGAAACATTCTAGTATATCAAGTATAGCTTTTTCAATATTGTTAGTTTCTTGTGACAACTACATGCATTTTGTAGGTAGTAACCATATCTAGTCATAAGGATCAAATTTGGCTAGATATTGAATAGTTTCTATGGGATTCTACAACTCATAATGTTCAACCCAGTTTTTCATGTTTGCTGTATTTAACACTTCATCTTTGTCCCCAAGATTCCCCTTGGTAAGAGATGTATTATTCTTTTGACATGCTCCATGGCTCCTTATAAACATAAAGAACAATAGGGAACTAAGAAAACATGCACATATTATTTGTATTGAGCGTGGCTATAGAAACTTTGATGATAGGTTTGCAGAATGGTAAAAAATCAACTTTTTTGTACCTATTTATTTTGGCAAAGCAAAAAATAGTGAGTGAGAAGCAATCATATGTTCTGATCACCAACTCATTGAAGTTAACTAGGGAATTTATCTCAAATCCTATAAAAATCCGTAATCTTATTTTTATGCAACAAAACGTAAGAAATGACTGTTTTGATGAAAATTCACTGGTCCATCAACTTTGGAGGCTTGGTGTGACCAAAAGATGAGAAATTTTACAAGTTTCTTATTTTTTCCATGTTTAGTAGGCCTTGAACTATAACCTCATGAAAGGATTTTACAAAATGAGTGGATCTACTCTGGTTTTGGAGGTTTTTTTCAAAACCCTGAAAGGACACTTTTATGTCCTGTTAGGTTACCAACCTAGTGTTAAAGGAGGAATATTTCATGGAGGACTCTGAGAGAGTGACCAAAAGGACATTCTTAGAATGGGTAGTCAAGCCAAAGCAAGTACTATCAATAACAGAGCTACTTAGGGAATTTGAGCGGCGCTATGCACAACTCACCAGGACAGAAAGGGCCACACTAGATGCAGAGAAGACAGATCTTTTCTTACAAGATGCAGGTAAAGAGTTTCAAGAAAATTTGGAGCTTCTTCTTGAAGATAAAGATGCTGAGCAAGGACTAAAGACCGACTGGAATGAGGTTGAAGGTGCTGTCTCACTGCTTGCCAAACGACAAAGAAGAAGGGACAAGATGGTAGTAAACACTACAAGTCCTTCCACCTCAACTTCTGACAAAATGGTAAAGCCTACTTTTATCACTCCAAAGTTTGATGAGTCCATGCTAGATGAGCTTGTGAAGGGAATGAGTGACTTGAAGGTGAAGTTTGCAAAGCTTGAAGAAAAAGGCCAACCATCAGGGCCACTTCCTAGGCAAAGACAACAGCCCAAAGAAGGGTTTGTTAATAGATGTATTTGGTGTGATAGTATAGACCATGTAAGAAGGGATTGTGATGATTTTAGTGATGCTTTGTCAAAAGATGTTGTCTTTTTTAAAGATGGTAAAATCCACTTAAGAGAGACAGGTCTACCCTTGAAAACTAACTTTGGGAAGGGGGGAATGCAAACCTTAGTTGAAGATATGGAAACCAAGCATGCCACCTCTTCAGTTGAGGCAGCTACTTATGGAGTAAAAATTGAACATTTTTGTGATGAAGAGGTGAGTGACCATCATGGTCAAATTTAGCCAAATGTCATGCAATTAACTAAAAAGGGAAAGCTTACAAAAGAGATTCTACATGAAGCAGGTGATTGCATACGTCTAGAAACAGGATGGAATGATCCAATGGACTCATTGGCAGTGCATGCCTACATTAAAAAATGCCAACAAAATGAGGCGATTGTAGAAGAGAAGCGCAGACGTGAGAATGCTGATGAAGGACCATCAAAAAGAGCTTCTAGAGGTGGGGGAAGAAGCGACTCAATGCCTTCTCAAACACCCTCAACACAAGGAGCATCTCCACCTGAAGTACTCATGGAGGATTCTACAATAGGAAAGAAGAAAGAGCCAACAAAAGGTAAGACAAAAGGCCCAACTTATAAACTACAATCTGATATTGAGGTTGCTACAGATTTAAAGAAAGTCTTGGAGGAAAGGATCTTGAATAGTAAGATTGATTTTACTATGGGAGAAGTTCTTGGCATTGCAAAGCGTGAATTCCATGAGGAGATCATTGACATCATCAAGAGGAAGAGGCAAACCCTTGCTAAAGTTTCTCGTCCACAGGTTGAAGGGGAAACCTCAAAGACACAAGGGATGCAACTGCAAAATAAGGAGAATGATGGAGCTGTGGTAGGATGCTACCAATCTAGTGGGAGAGTGAAGCAAGTGTATTTCTCAAATGATGATGAAGAAGTTGAAGATATTCCTAGGAGTTACTATTCCCGAAGTCATTGGGCAAGGGCTACTACAGAAACTTTAGTCAAGGTAGGTGATCTTGAAGAGCCATTTGTTGCCTTGATTGACCATGGTTCAAAAATAAACATAATGTCAAAGAGTCTCTACACCAATTGCAAATGGACGATGGACACAGATCATGGCTGGATGGTAAAAGTGACAAACAATTCATCCGGTGAATTGTATGCAGCATGTCCAGGTGTGAAGGTAACAATAGGTGATGTAAAGATTGACCAAAACTTCTTTGTACAGGATACATCTTCATATCATCTCATCCTTGGACATCCCTACATTGTGGGAGTTCGAATGGAAACAAAGGTAATGGATGATGGTTCAGCATATCCTAGGATACGTAGCAAAGATGGTAAACGAGTTGTCCAATTTCTCACAGTTTGTGTGAACCATGAAATAAATCGTGACAACCTCAGAGAACATCCTCTACCAAAGGTGAGCAAAGAGTTTCATGATCATAGAGAAATGATGGGTTTAGGCCAAGTACCATTGTAAAGCGGGATTGCAGTGGTACAAAAAGAAAAAGGGTCTCTCCTGATCCAAAAATAGGTGAAGTGTTTTCAACGAGCTCCTTGGTAACAAAGAATGGATCAGTATGTTTTACAAAACTTGAAGATTTGAAGAGATGTGAGAGGCAATATGTGCATAATGTACAAATAGGCATGAAAAAGAGTGGGTTGCTAGAGCCTACTAAAAATGTTTTGGGTTTGTGTGAACAAGTTTCTTTTGTAGATACTATGGGTGAGCTTGATGCTATAAGTTTTCTCTATGGAAATGTATCAAGTAATAGAAGCCTTTAAAGAAAGCCAAACAGTTGGCCCAGAAGTCCATGTTGAAACTCAATACAAGAGTGTAGCAAAGAAGGTGAAACCAGTAGCTTCACCCTTACCACCCAACAACAGGGAAAAGATTGAGCAGGCTTCTTTACAACCAAGTTTGAGGAATCCTAAAAAGATTGGGCATACCTTCACAAAGGAGTATTTCCAAGACTTGCAGATTGGTCGCAAGGAGTTTCTAACACAGGAGGAGACAAAGTGCTTCAAAGAAATTCTTTCAAAGCATGGTAAGGCTTTTGCATTTGAGCCACATGAGATAGGATGTGTTGATCCTTCTATTGTAGCTCCTATGGTAATTTTCACAATACCTCATGTGCCTTGAAATCTGCGGCCTATTCCGGTTCCAAAGGCTCATTTGCCAAAGTTAGTAGAGCTACTGAATGAGAAAATCAAAATGGGAATCTTGGAGCCTTCTTGTGCTCCATACTCAAACAGGTGGTTCACAGTTACGAAGAAGAATGGTTCTCTACGCTTCATCCAAGATATGCAACCAGTGAACAAGGTGACAATTAGAAATGTAGGTATAGGTCCAATTGTGGATGAGTTTGCAGAGGCATTTGTAGGGAGGGAAATCTACTCAATGGGGGATCTCTACTTAGGGTATGATCAATTTCAGCTTGCAATCAAAAGCAGAGACTTGAAAACCATGAGGACACCTTTGGGTTTGGTAAGGATGTGTACCTTGCCACAGGGAGCAACCAACTCGGTTGCACATATGATGAATGGGATGAATAAGGTCTTACGTGACTTTATTCCTCAAATCACAATGCCTTTCATTGATGATTTGCCTATCAAAGGATGTGAAGAAAGTGACAAAGATGAAGCTTTGGATCTCAACGGATGTCGCAGGTTTGTGGTAAATCACATAAATGATTGTGATAAAATTTTGTCTAGGTTGGAAGAAGTGAATCTTACATTGTCAGGGAAAAAGTCTATGTTTGGTATCAATGAAGTGCTTATTGTGGGGCACATGTGCGGGCCATATGGTAGGAAACCTTGTCCAACAAAGGTAGATGCCATCCAAAGAATGAAAGAAACGTTCACTAGCATCACTGAGGTTAGAAGGTTTCTAGGAGCATGTGTCTTCTATGTTATTTGGATTCCACATTATGCACATGTAGCTAATCCTCTTTATCAGCTGCTTAGAAAGAATCAAAAGTTTAAATTGACAAAAGCACATGTAAAATCCATAAAAAAAGCTAAAGGAGTTGCTCCAGTCAGCAACAACTTTGAGAAAGGTAGACTATGAGTGTCAAAGGCCAGTAATTGTGATAGTAGACACCAGTCCTACAGGGATTGGATGGGCAATAGGGCAAGATGACAAAGAAGGACACAGGTATGTGGTAATATTTGGAGCAAAGGTGCTAAGTGCTCGCCAAAGAAACTATCCACAGATAAAGAGAGAGTTATGGGGTATGGTTACAGCCTTGAAAAGTGGGAAAGAGTACCTAATTGGTGCATGTGTGGTTGTAGAAACAGATTGTCTACCACTTCTTGGGATGATTACAAGTTGCTCAACTCCAGACATTGCTATGTTGCGGTGGATCGCCTACATTAAGTCCTTCAATCCTGAGTTTAAGCACATTGTAGGTAAAGACAATACATTGGCAGATATGCTATCAAGGGCAAGGTATGAAGATGAGTCACAAATGATTGACGAGGGAGATGATGTAGGCACAAAGTTCTATTCTATCTCTCATGTCAAAGGTAACAATGTTTGCATGACTAATCTACTTGAATCATTCTTGAAAGAGCTTTATGAAGGTGATTGGCTTCTTATTGGAAGCTACTTGAGTACTCTAACAAAATAGGATGATTGGTCTGAACAAGAATTCAAGAGGATACGCAGGAAAGCATATGGGTACTTTTTGAGGGATGATTACTTGTGGAAGCATCTTAAACAAAAGGGTGCTACACCACAAAGGGTTATATGTAAAAAAGAGACTCAAGTAAAGCTCATGCAAGAGTTTCATGAGAGTCTATGGGCTGGACACAGGGGTGTATGGGCAACCTTCTCCAAGTTGAAAGAAAAATAATGGTGAAAGGGTATGTATAAAGATGTATCTCAGTTTGTAGAGACATGTGTAACTTGTCAAGTGTATTCAAATGTTCGACATCGTGATGGATTGCACCCTACATATCCACTAGCCATGCACTATAAATGGGTTGTGGATCTAGTCACAATGCCTTTAGGACTCTGGCAGATGAGATACTTGGTTCTTGCACGAGAGGACCTAACTAACCAGGTTGAAGGAAGAGCATTAAGAGTTAAAACCACAGAAGCTGTGTGCAAATTCCTTCTTGATGAGGTGATTTTCCGTTATGGTTGTGTGGGAAAAATCACTGCAGATAGAGGTGAACTGGATGCCAAAGAATCAAGGGAGTTCTTTTCTAGATTAGGAATCAAGCTTTCTCTTACTACAGCTTACAACCCTGAAGGCAATGGAAAGAGTGAAAGAGGGCATCCTCCTATCATCAAAGATTTGGCCAAGGCTTGCGAAGGAAGAGTTGGTGAGTGGCCACAACTGTTACCATATGCTTTATGGGCTGATCGTACAACACATAGCTCAGTAACTGGCTACATGCTTGCGGAGCTAATGTATGGTCAAAAGCCAATGATGCCGATTGAAGATACAATTCCCACATGGAATGTACTACCTTGGCAAGAGGGGCTTAGCAGGGAAGGTCTCCTTGCACTGCGTATAAGGCAGCTAGAGAGAAGACCTGGAGACATTGAAGCTGCAAAAGAATGACTCAAAAATGCAAGATTGAAAAACAAGGAATACTTTGATAAGCGACATCGACTCAGTAGCAAAGCAATTGACAAAGGTGACTGGGTTTTGGTGTATGATAGTAGCCTTGATAACCAGCACACAGTCATGCGTAAGTTTTCAAAAAGATGGTTTGGACCGTATGTTGTAAGGCATGTGCATGAAAATTCTACTTACAACTTGTCTAAACTAGATGGTACAGAAGTAAAGATTCCCATTGCAGGAAAAAGGATCAAAATGTTTAAGAGAAGAGAAGACAATGATCCAGAAGATGTTGATGAGGAAGAAGAGCAAACCACAGGTAAAGATCAAAGTAAAGATGAAGATTTGGAATCATCCAGTGAAGAAGAAAGCAAGGAATATGTACAAGAGGACTGATCTTAAAAGGAAATAATGTGGCACATATCGGAGGATGTGCAGATTTAGAGGGGGTGGATGTCGTGCTGTGACACGTACATAGTGGGAACGCATGCTACAAGATCTATCTTGTAACTTTTTAGATACATAATTATCTTTTCTATAATGTACATGTGCATATTTAATTATAATAATAAGCCTTCTATCTCATCCTATTATTTTTCTCAAGGGTAACCTATCCTTACTTTACCATCAGAAAATACTATGGGAAAAGCTCACTAGCTCCGCCTCTTTAACTTGGGGCAAAAAGCATTGATTCTTTATTTCTACTATCTCATTATCATCTCACACCCTAGCTAGATCCTATATCTAGGGTAAACTCCAATATATATATATTCTATGTATTTTTTATACTTTTCTTATATTTCTTTTTAAATAGCTACTAGGAGGGAATCAAATCCTAGTGGGACACTAGGTGGCATGATTTCAAAGATACAGTTATTTTAATGCATTATTGCAAGAATGATTACAAAACTTTGTCAAGGATCAATGTCATGCTTTCATATGGCATGAGGTGTCCTTTGGAACTAAATGAAAGTCTAGGCTAAGGGGACCACGGGAAGACTTTTGCTGCCAGAAATGGCCCTATTTTGATGAATTTTTTACACAAGGTTCCAATCCGAATTGAAAAATTATTTTAAAATTAAAATCGTAGCCAATGAGCTAAAGTTTTTGCCCATATTTTTACTTTTTTATTTGGAGCCACAGTTGAGGATATATGATCAAAATACTGGACCCCAGTATGCCCACATCATGCAGGGACAGCTCATTTCCAACTTTTCCAATTCCTATTCACACTGGCTCCTCTCTTCTTGTGTAAACCCTTGGGGGTTCCCTTCACCTAAAAAAGGGGACCTCTTCTACCTTGAAAAGGAACTCAAGCATTCAAGCCATTGATGAGAGGAATTCTTGAGGGAGTAAGTAGTAATGCCGAATTGTACTTAGCCATTAACATAAGCCTAAGCCTACACTTTCTCCTAGAGGAAGACTAGCCATCCTTGCATGCTATCCTTGGAAGATCAACTCTAATCAAAGAAGGGTGTGGACTTGGCGTATCAATCAAATTTGAATTCTCCCCTCTTCTTCTCTCTCCATCAATAATGGTGCCGAAGGGTTTGTCAAGTAAGATGTGTTCTACATTGATGTTTTCTTGATTTCTTGTTGTTTTCATTTTCATCTCTAATCCAAAATATATATATATGTATCTAATCTCATCTCCTTAACCAAACCTATCTCTCTCACTCTTAGTAATTCATCCTCTCTACAAATTTTAGGTTCTCCTTGCTACAGGTACATCTCTCCCCGCAGTATCCTTATTGCCTATGGGCAAGAATAGGGCTTGGGAGGGAAACTTCTCATCTCTTCACTTCTCTCATATCTACATTTCTCACATAGTATCCTAGATGAATAACCCACATGATGATCATTTCTATAGCTTTCACTCTGTACGATCTATTAGAATTAACGTATGGATTAGCCGTAAAATACACTTTCAACAACGTATAGTGTTTCTCTTCCTCCCTGAAAGGCTCAATGAAATACTTCTATCATCGGATCCCATCATACTACCTCTAATAGACTATAATTGGTCTTTTGATGTAAGCGTAGTTATCTTGCTATGAACCAAGAGGATTTGTACACACAATTAATCCCAATCACTAGACAAAATATATATATTATGGTAAGCACAAAACTACAATTCCAAAGAACAATTCGTAGCCTATTTGGTCAGCCAAGATTGAATGCCATTAACTCATCTATTAACCCTTTCATATTACCCATGATACGATATGACCATAGCCTTGATGTTTTCATCTTCGTATTGTTTTGACATTCTCTTTTGTGTTCTTTCTTTGTGTGTGTGAGTGCAAGAGAGAAAGAGTGAGTCTTCTTTGATTGCACTTCTTTCCAAACCCTAGTCTTCATGGCATCTATGGTTTAACTCCTTCATATAGTTTTTGTTGAGTTCTCTCACAAATTCTCACAGCCATAAGCCCGGTGCTTTCCTGGCAAGATCGCAAATTTCTCGACAGCGCTTGAGAGCATGAGGCTGCCACAAGCATGTCTTCACATTAGTCATATCAGTCTTCCATAGTAGAGTGATAAGCTCTACTTGGTGTTTGGGAGACGTCGTCTCCACAAACTTGATCTAAGCATGCATACTACTTCATTTTTGTGCACAATAAAGAAAAAGAGAGTCCTATAAGACACAAAAAAACTTTGTTCATTTTTAACATTATGTACATTTGCTTACTCTTGGGAAGCATTGTAAGCATTGACAAGGTTTAGGTTATCATTTAATTGTATGCCTTGCATCCATCTAGCATCTTCAAAAGGATAATTCTTAAACTTAATAAGATATCATCGGATAGTCTTACCGCCTCTTAGTACCTTGTCTTCATGACGGAGAATGGACTCGGGCTGCAGCACCTCCTCTTGGTCCTCGATCTCCGGTGGGTCTTCAATAGTTGGTTCTTGAGGTTTCTCTCCTTTGTAAGGCTTTAATAGGCTCACATGGAAAGCATTGTGTATGAGCCAATGATTGGGAAAATTGAGTTGATAGTCCATCTCATTGATTGGCCTAAGAATCTGGAAGGGACCATAGTACCTTTTTGCTAGTTTAGCATAGTACTTTTGGTGGCCCGTAGGATTCTTGCCCGTCGTGTGCCTTAATCGAGCCTTGGGAAACTTTAACAAGACCCAATCGTTTTCTTTAAAGGCTTGGGCTCTTCTGTGCTTGTCAGCAGCAGCCTTTTGCCTTTGCTGTGAGATAGAGATAGCATCCTTAATCTTTCGAAAATATTCTTGTAGGTCTCGGCTATACTCATCTGCAGCGAAGATCTTCCCATGTACCTTAAGTAGCAAGGGACTTTTTGATCTTCCCTCAATTACCTCGAAAGGTGATTTTCCCATGGAAGTATGTACAGTGTTATTGTGAGCATACTCCACTAAGGGTAAGTACTTCTCCCATTGGGATCTTTGATCTATTTCCGTTACATAGGCTTTTAGTAGATCGAGAATGGTTGGATTAGCTATTTCACTTTGGCCAGCCGTTTGTGGATGATAGGCCGAAGAGAAGTTTAGCCTTGTCCCTAAATTCTCAAAGAGACCCTTCCAGAAATTACTGGTCATTCTAGGATCTCTATCCGACACTATGGACATTGGCAAGCCATGGTACTTGAAAATTTGTGAAATGAAGAGGGTTTCCATTTGATGGGCTTTGATAGTCTTTTTGACAGGTATAAAATGAGCTTGTTTACTGAACCTATCTACTATCGTCCATATTCCCATGGATAGACTTAGGCAATCCAAAGATAAAATCCATGGATATGCTCTCCCATGGTGAATTAGGGATTGGCAAGGGTTGAAGCAATCCAAGTTGCTTCCCTCTATCAAATTTTGTCTTTTGGCATACCACACATTTAGAAACATACTCTTGTTTGTTCACTTTCATGGTAGGCCAATAGAAATATGTTTCAATTCCCTTTAAGGTAGACTAAATCCCTCTATGCCCCGCATAAGGTGGAGCATGAGATTCGTACATTACTTTCTCACGTAGTGAGTTAGTAACACATTGCCTATTGCCATAGATAAGATAACCATTTCTTCCCTAATGTAAGGGCTGAAATCACATCTCTAAAATTGGGATCAATAGCGTACTCATCTATCATTGAAGATAGATCATTGTGAGTTGCTATGGAAACTGCATTCACTCTCGGCCTTCTTGAGAGTGCATCAACTACTTGATTATGCTTGCCAGCAATGTGAGCAATATGAAAATGAAATTGTGAAAGGAAATTTGCCCACCTCATTTGTTTGTCGGAGAGCTTGGTCTGTGTCATGAAGTACTTAAGACTTTGGTGATCCGTTCGCAGAATGAAAGGAGTCCCCAATAAATAGTGCTTCCATGAGTCTAAGGCATGTAGAACTGCAAGGGGTTCCTTTTCATATATGCCTAGAGCTTGCTCAACAGGGTCGAGCCTTCGACTCTCATAGCCTATGGCGTGCCCTTATTGGAGCAAAACAGCTCCAAGGCAATCACCACAAGCATCACATTGGACCTCAAATGGTTTTGAGAGATCCGGTAGTGTAAGCACAGGTTGAGAGATAAGCTTTTCTTTAATCTTTTTGAAAGCATTGTTCTCCTTAGCAGACCATCTATACCTAACGCTTTTCTTTTTTAGGTCATGTAATGGTCCCGCAATTTGTGAGAACTTTTCTATGAAGCGTCTATAGTATGCACACATACCTATAAAGCTTCTTAGTTCATGAAGATTCCTTGGTTTAGGCCATTCTTTTATTACCTCTAACTTGGATGGATCCATTTGTATGCCATCTTGAGAGATAATGTGACCTAAATACTGAATCTCTTGCAAGAAAAATTCACTTTTCTTTCGATTAACATAAAGTTTATTCTCTCTTAAAACTTGAAATATTACCTAGAGGTGTTGCTTGTGTTCGTCTAATGAATTAGAGTATATGATAATATCATCAAAGAACACTCCAGTGAAGGTGCGATGAGGCCTGAACAGCTTCTCCATCAAGCGGTTGAATGTAGCTAGTGCATTGGTCAAGCCAAAATCCATGACAATATATTCGTAAAGACCAAATGTGGTGCAAAATGCGGTCTTTACAATGTCTTGATCAACTATCCTTATTTGATGATAGCCACTTTTGAGGTCAATCCTACTGAAGTAGGTTGATCCTTGTAGCTTATCAAATAGGTCTTCTACCCGTGGAACGGGAAACCTATTCTTGATAGTGATCCTATTTAGTGATCTATAGTTGACACACATACAATATATGCCATCTTTCTTTTGCACTAATAGCACAGGTGAGCAAAATGGAGATGAGCTAGGCCTAACCATGCCCTTCTCAACTAACTCATGCACTGGCCGCATAATCTCCTCTTGTTGAGCTTGAGAAACTCTATAAGGAGGTTTGTTAGGCGGTGAACTTCCTGGAAGAAGTTCAATTGCATGGTCATCATTACCTCGTTTAGGAGGTAGCTCACAAGGGATGTCGTCAATAAAAACATCTTGAAACCCCTTGAGAAAATTGGATAACTCTAATTCCTTTTGGTTTCTTTTATTTTCTTTTGCTAAAGCATTAGGTTCGTTTTGAGAATCTTTAACAAAAATCATGTACACGGAAATAGAGCTCTTTATTGACTTGTTGACAGCTGGTGTATGTACAATGGGAATAGTGTTACCCATTTTCTTAGCATCTATATACATGTCTTTTTCCCTGAACTTAAAGGAGATTCTCCTTTTCAGGAAATTTAACATCAGCAGCCAGGCGGTCAAACCATGGTGCCCCTAGGATTACATCCTCATGCTTGAGAGGAGAGATAAAGAAGTCCTCTTTGTCCACATAGCCTTGGACATGAAGCCTCAATTTCCCGATTAAGGGAGTGACTGAAGCTTCTTGCCCCTTGAAGGCACTGTCTACGGGTAGGACATCTCCCATCTCGTAGGATTGTATGCCTAGCTTGGTGGCCAACTCTATAGATATAAAATTGTGAGTAGAACCAGGGTCAAAGAGAATAAAAGCATCATGTTCTCTTACCTTTCCCCAAGCATGGCATAGAGGAGATCCTTTGTGGTGAGTTTGGTGAGTCTCCTCCTCTTGGATTTCAACCAAGGAAGCTCTAGGAGGATCTTGGCGGTTGTTCTTTTGGGGACAAGCGCGGTACGCATGCCCTTGTCCGCCGCACTTGAAACACCGGTTATCCTTGCGATAACGCTCAAGCTCTTCAGGAGAGATTTTGTTCTTACCTTTGTAAACTCCCTTCTCTTAAGCTTTGTTGGAGTTGCCCTTAGGAGACTTTTGGACATTGTCCTTCCCCTTAGGCTCACTGGAACCCTTGTTTTTCGAGGGCTTATTATTTCTTTTAGCCCTCGTTTGGAAATTGATTCGAGAGGCCCCCATAGTATGGTGTATTACCGCCGATATGGTACGTGGCCTTTGGGAGTTGACATACTCCGCCATTTGTTTGGTTAAGCCCGCACAAAATTGTTGCTTTTGTTCTCCAAAATCCAACTTTTAAAGACAGTGGCTTTGAGTTGTAGGTCCCAAAACTTGTCTACATATTTGTGGATGGATTCATTGGGAGAGAGCTTTAAGCTTCTCCATTCGGTGAGTACTTTGTCTTTGGCATCGGTGGCCAAAAAGTGCTTCATAATGGAAGCTCTCAAAGCTTTCCATGTTCTTGGAGCTTCACCGTTAGCTCGTAGGCTAGACCACCATTGCCTGACGGACTTTTGAAAGTGCATAGCTACATGGCGTAGCTTAGAGGACTCCGTGAAGCCCTCATCTCCAAACACCGCATCGAATTGTTGGATAAAGGCCAAGACTTTGTCCGTAGCACCAAAGGTGCCATCATAGGTAAGGAAAGAGATGCTCTTCCCTCCCTCTTTGAACTTCTTCAGCTTGGATGACCTCTTCCATGCGGCATAGGATTTCCTATGGCCTATTCTTTTTGATTTTTCAAAGGTTGCACCATCACTTTCTTCAGAAGGTGAAGAATTTGAAGAAGGTGGAGAAGAGGGTGACCTCTTTCTCACCTTTTTCTTGTCTTGATCTTTGTTGTCTTCACCATCACTTTCATAAGAGGAAGAGGATGAAGAAGATGGAGAAGAGGGTGTCCTCTTTCTCGCCTTTTTCTTCTCTTGATTTTTATCATCCCTCTTTGAATTATGACGTGGAGAAGAGTGTGATGGTCTTCTCCGCTTTGGTGGTGATGGAGAGCGTTTAGCCCGCCGTCTTCGTGGAGCCATCTCCGCCGAGGTGGCGGGAGACTCACATCTTTCTCGTTCCTTCGGTGGAGGCTCTTGAGTTCTCCTTTGATAAGGAGATGCATCATCAAGAAGTAAATTCTTGAGCCCTTCGTACGGATTCTATTCTTCTTCCCAAATCGGAGAGAGACCTCTTTTGGTAGTCTCACAAGGAGGCTGGGAAACCCCACTTAACCAATTGAAAATCTTGACGAAACTTGATGATAAATGTATTTATGTCTCCGTTATTTCCTCAAAAATGCGAGTTATTAATCGTTCTATAATCAGTTTTACCTACACTTGTCGGGGTGCTTCCAAGGGGGAGTACCACATGATGTCCTGAGTTAACCGAGCTGATTATGTATGATCTATAGTTTATTTTTGTGAGTTTATTTTACCTATTAGATTCTCATACACTTATGCGAGGGTATATGGTTAGAGATTCCAAACCACATAGATAGACATGATTAAAGTGGCTTTCTTTTTGGGTTACCGTTTGTTGTGTTAGTACCATATGGGTAAAGTGATGTGATAGAGTGTTATTCTATATTATGGAGCTGATCTTGATGCATTGGTTTGAGGTCAAATACTTTCATTTGCATGTTATGCATGCTCCCAAACATATTGAAAAGTTGTTTTTTGCATATGTGTGAAGTTATAGTTTATGGTTGACCTAAAGGTCGGAGCTGTTTTGCATCATGTTTATGGTGATGGAATATTATCATATGATGTATGGAAATCTATGTATTGATGTGGATTCCTCATATGCATGGTTATGATCTCTTTCCACCTTTCTAAGTCAAAACTAGCTCTATGTGCTAGGGATATAAAGTGCAGACATGATGCGCCAACTTTGCATGGTTGGATGTTGTCAAAATTGGATTTTATATCATGACTAGTTGCTGGTCAGAATCTTTTTACGCATGTAAGAATCATGGCTTAAGAGTCATATGTTTGTAGACTCTGATTGACTGTAGGGGATAAGTCAAACTCCAAGTATGGGAGTTGGTTTAATGTGATTATGATTTGTGGTCAAGGGATAAGATTCCCTCATGGATTATGGTTGTCATTTTATGGCAGAAGCTGGTGTGGCTCATGGTTTTTTTTTGGATATGGTTATGCTGTCAAAATGCTGTTTAATTTTTTTATTTTTTTGCAACCATGTTATATTCTAAAGTGGTTATTGAGGATTGGTTGTGCCTCATCCAAGTTGAATGGAGTACTCACCCTTGCGATATGATTGGATTATGATTTATGGTTTTAGGATTGGATCATGAAGTGATCTAGACGGTTTATGGTGGACGTGTAAGGGTAGAGACCTTGTACCGTCTAACTGCTTGGAGAATATTGTTTGTGCATTTAGAAAGTGCTATTGTGATTGGACTCATGTGATATGTTTCTCATGGCAGCATCACTGCAAGACTAGAATCACCTACATCGCTTAGCCTTAGACTAAAGGATCGTTGACCTAGGGCTTTGCTGGATCAAGGGTGTTGCCTAGTTCTTCCTCTTTTTGTTAGGCTCATCTACATGGTTAGTGCGTCGGGGGTTGAATGACCTACACGTCTAACGTGTCAGGGATTTTTCCTTGGCTTTGTCTAAACACCCGGTGTTGGGCATCAAAGAGGCATAGCGCCTAAATTGGTATAGTTGGTGGAGATACCCTACCACCTACTGGTACTTGGGATCCTTTTAGAGCTCACTACAAGAGGTTGTGTGCACTTGTGACATTTTTAGCGACGGAAATACATTGGGTTTTTATACTCCCGGGCGTCACTAATAGCATCGCTACGGAATATCGCTATGAGGGTCGCTAAAACCGTTACTATATAGCGACGCTTATAGCGACATTTACTGGCTACCTATAGCGACTCTCATAGCGACATTGTAGAGTCTTATATATAGCGATGCCCGAGAGTAAAACATTTTGGTGGCAGGTCATTCACCCATCAACCATATTGAATGTTTCAATAATAGAGTAAATCTAAATGAATCCAAGATAAGCCCAGATTCACCTTTGAAAGAAAGTGCAAGCTATAGATCCAAAGTAGTCACCCACAAGACAACATAATCATTAACTCCATCATCCATAGTATTGTTTGCAGAATAAAGATACAAAACTGACAAAATTAAATTGATGAAAGTAAATCAATGACAATTGTACACATCATATGCAAAATCACTTGATTGTTAAGCTTTGCAAATGTAATAGTTATAACACCATTGTCATTATTGAGAAAATATACATGGTTTTCCAATAGTTACAAAAAGACGTATACACGTCAACTCATTATACATATGCTATGACAAAAGGAAACTAATGTTATCTAGCTACCGCTAGATTGACGTCGTCTAATCAGACGTCTCATCACGTCCAAGCGGCGTATTTGTCGGATTCTGCAAAAAAACCAATAAGACAGCTTTCTCAAAGTATAAACATATAATTTACAAAACAATACAACAAATAGAAAAGAGTAAATCCTAATACTACCAATGCCGCCGCGAGAACTCAAAATGTCCATCAGGGCGTTTAAGCCCTTTCTGCCTGCATACTCGCGATGGTATGATATGGGGTCACGTCCTATCATTGAACACTGTTTAAAATATACAAAGATTCCATTATGATAGAATTTAAAAGTACAAATAGACGTAACTACCAAACCTAAAGAGCAATGCAAAAACACTTACAAAATCGGCCTGAAATGATGCCCACCCGCCGCTCCCCAAGTGGTGCGAGCTCTTTGCCTCTACTCGCGCTTTGGCTGTCTCCTTTGGTTGCTTCCACTTGTCAAGATTCTCACGCACAGCTTGCTTTGCATTCTTCCAATCTTCTTTGGCTAGCCAATGTGGTCTGTTCCACCCATGCTTTATTGATTTTTGCACTTCAGAACACTTGTGCTTGCAGTATTTGCGCATTCAAACCTTCATCGGGTCTTCATTGAAGCGGTCATTCCGTGTTGATACGGGAAACTCATCATGCAGCATGCTGATGACTGTCTTTTAATTCACTTGGTACTTCACTCCAGGTGTTTAGTATGTAGTGTCTAAACACTTGAGAGCAAAGACCGCGCATGCGCAAGATCACCTTCTTGGCTTCATCATCCAAGATGATTCCACTGCTGAAGTCGACGAAGTACGGCAAGCCCTCTTGCCTGTGACGCATGAACCTGGGTATCCCGACAGGGGTCTCTCACGGCATGTCGATGGGGGTACGGACATCAGGTGTCTCCACTGGAGTCTGGGTCCCGAAGAGAGAAGTGTCGACTGGGGTGACTCCTGAAGGAGTAGGTAGTAGTTTCGTCTATATGTTTCCAGGCTGCGCAATCTGCAGGAATTCGTAGCACACCATCCGAAGATTTATTCTCCTTATGCCATGATGCTAGGGTGGCCATGGACTTACATTTGAAGAAATTCTTGATGCGAGGAAGTAGAGAAAAATGTCCCAAAACCTTTTGTGGAATTTTTGTTCTATGGAGATCTACTCGATATCTCTCGGAATCACATTTCGAATACTTCTCCATGTCTATGATGTATTTCCCTCTGAAAAGAATGCAGTCGTTAGAACAAACGTGAATCGAATTGTAATCCATTCCCAAGTTTCAAAAGCTCTTTCTTGCTTCCTCTCTGTAATCTGGCATCACATTATCAGTTGGCAGTATGTGCTCTTTGAGCAATCTACACAGCGAAAAAATGTGGTACACTTGTGTAAGTAATCTATCAAATCATTATACATCTAGAGTTTTTTATTAAAGTAAACACATTGTAATAGATCACCTAAAAAGTGTTGTGATGCTAGTGTCACTCCATCCAAACTTTGCCTGTATGTTGAGAAGAACCAGGAGCGCCTTCAATCTAGACACACGTGCTCCATCATACAATGGCGTATCGGCTTCACTTTCTATATCATCATAGATAAGCCTTTCTCAATCCATGATCGTCTGAAACATTTCATCAATCTCGGGCTCAAACATTGCCTTGTTGGAAATGTGGTCTACATGATCATCCTCTGGGCTATCAGAGGCTACATCTTGTGGCCTCACGTATGTTGCTTGACCAAAGTGCCTACGAACACGTCTATTGGGTTGCAAGATTGCTACCTATTGGCCAGTGTTAGAGTACGACGAGTTATAATTGGCAACAAATCGATCTATAATAGATGGATCAAACTCCCAAATCCGCGAACGTGCTGCACAGAAATGCGTCTTGTCCATTGTACAACATGCTTTCATTGATTACAAGGACATAAGATCCTTGTTGAGAGATAGGTGTTTTGGTTGGACGACCCCACATCCTCGTTACTACTCATAATGAAGGTAAAAACCTTATAACCTACACATAAATTTAATCTTCTATTGGTATCCTCCGTATTTTCTCTCTCTCTCTCTCTCTCTCTCTCTCTCTCTCTCTCTCTCTCTCTCTCTCTCTCTCTCTCTCTCTCTCTCTCTCTCTCTCTCTCTCTCCCTCTCTCTCTCTCTCTCTCTCTCTCTCTCTCTCTCTCTCTCTCTCTCTGTTCACACTGTAAACTATCTCACATTCTCTAGTCATGTCCAATCCCTGCACACCTCGGTCTAGAGGTGCACGAAGATCAAAACCACCGGGTTCTCGTCTTTATTGGTCAATGCCTATATTTGTGGGTACGAGAAATCTACACACCCACATCTACATGATGGTACATGTAGTGGACAAAACTCCTTTGCCTCTTCTCTAGCTGTAGTAATTCACAGCATCTTACCATCTCTTCACAGCAGATCTTTGTTCGAGGGATTACTTAGCACATTACATGTTGGACTCCAATCTGAGTGTCATGCTGTTGAAATCTTTTCAACTTAAGGTCGCATCCATAGAGAGAAAGAGAGGGATCACCATTCGCCTAACTCTATTTTTTTTACCGTAATTCCAAAGGTAGACTCTAATATAAAAACGCAATCCAAAATCTAATTTTAAATCTAACCTAATTGAACATGTGGTGATTTGCGGTGACGGCCGATTTTCAAAACCATGGCCGCAAGAACCGACCCCAAGAAGGGGAGAGCACATTATTAAGAAAAAACGATAAAAAAAAATTTCTTTTAACATTCAACACCCCCTCTATGCTTAACCACCGGCGGGACGCCACCAATTCGGCCACACTTCCCTCCATTATCACCAGAAGACAGAGGTTTCTCTCTCTCCTGCTCGGCTTCGCCAGTCCACCATCTCTCTCTTAATCCCTGCTCCTGTATCACCTAGCCCCAAAGGGCGCATAAAAACACACTGCCACTGTCATATTCCACTGGCGGGCGGCCATGCACGAACTAGAGTCAATCTCTCTTTCTTGCATTATTTATACACACACACTTTAACATTTTTTATTTCCTCTCTCTCTTACCTCTCGCTCATCCATGTATACTCCACCGGCAGGCCATCATACCTCACCCCTCCCTCTTCCCTCTCGTCCACACTCCCTCGACCTCACTCTCCCCTCCCTCTCTCCCCTCTTGTTTTCCTCCCACCGGTGGGCCACTGTTCTCTCTCTCTCTCTTCTTTCTTTCTCTCTCTCTCTTTTTCTCTCTCTCTCTCTCTTCTTTCTTTCTTTCTCTCTCTTTTTTCTCACTCTCTCTCTCTCTCACTATCTCTCCCTCCCTCGATTTTCTCTCTCTCTCTCTCTCTCTCTCTCTCTCTCTCTCTCTCTCTCTCTCTCTCTCTCTCTCTCTCTCTCTCTCTCTCTCTCTCTCTCTCGGTGTGTAGAGTTTGTGTTATCTCCAATCACCGTTGTCCGCGTCCTAGCTGCTCAAAGCTAAGTGGTGCCCCCTTTTCGCTTCACCGTGGCCGGCTTGGCGTGCATCGGCTCCTGGCGTTTTGAGGCTATCGGGGTGCGTGTCGTGCTTTGCCCTTGTCATTTGGTTCCCCCACTGAGGAGGGCTTCTCAAAAATCTCCAGTTTATAATGCTAAAGACAACGCAGATCATCGATCATGGACGAATGGCTGAAAGACTTCTCCAGGTGGAGAACAAAGGAGGAGGAGACTAAAGAGGCACTGACCACCTTCATTGAAGTACTACTGGCAGGCTGTAGTGTCATCAGTATTCAAGAGGTAAGCTCCCCATCTCGTGTTGCTCATTCTAACTACAAATTGAGAGCATCATGTGGGAAGGCTATGAAGTGCCATCACTGCTGTCAACCAAAGCACACTGTCAATGAGTGCCAGCAATGAAGGTAACGAAGGGGCTGAAATCATCTACATCAACATTCACTACGAGGAGGTCGTCCATATCAAGGGAGGAAAAAGATCGGTAAGGCCTCTCTTTCCTAAGGAAACTGCAAGCAAAGGTATAGCCTCTACTCCTAAGTGGCCCAAAGGGGCTGCTTGAGCCAAAGGGAAGGAAGGGCTAAGCCAGTCTGGAAACACATGACCCCAAAGGAAGAAGCATCTGGCCAGACGTGTGCTTCAAGTTTGGAAATCTGGGTCGTACCCAGTTTGCCAAAAAGAAGGTCATCTGAGGCTAAGCGGCGGAAGGTCGCCTATCGATTCGCACGGCACATGCGAGTACTATCAGTCCATTTCGACAACCCTGAAGCAGAAGTGGTAAGAATTTTTCCATGTCCTAAGGAGGAGTGGTTCGGCTATTGCTCTCTCTCTTTTGGAGGACGGGTAGAAGGTCTTCCTCCTCTCCCCGTAAGCTCATCCTGAAGAAGCTCTCCACCACGAGTGAAACTTAGTGGTCTGGAGACGAGTTACAGCTGAATGGAGTGGAGTTCATGCAACGCGCCGACTACAGCAATTACCTGCATCTGCTGCTAGCTAAAAGGCTAGGAGTAGTCAAACATGTTGCCATCACCCGGTACGTGCTGAGCAACGAAGGAAAAGTGGAGCTTATGAAAGGTGACGACCTCCTGTGTATGTGCCGACTGGTCAACACCGGTACGGTAAGAGTATAAGTAAGTACTCCACCCTCTGTGCATGATGAGAAAACGGACCAACAATGTTCCTCTTTGGGATTTTGCAGCACATGCATGTGAATATTTATGTAGATAGGAAAATCTTCTACAAACAAAAGATTGTGTATCTGTTTGGTGTTGCGGTGCTAGGAGAAATCCTTATCTCCCCAAACCCTATCATTCTCCCCATATTGGATTACCACCACTCCTTCAATGTTTGCATTTTTATCCTATTTTTAAATCTATCCACCCAACCCTATAAAAAGCCGCTATGATCCGCTAATGTCATTAATGTTATTAAAAAAAAATGTTTGTAATTTCCTGAGTTACTACAATGGCAAGTGTCTCTTTTCCCACATTCAATGGAAAGAAGGAGAAGACATCACCACCGACTTTCTGGATGACTTCGAAATTGTTTGTGTGGTTTCCAACAAGGATGACGACGCCTCACGGCTAAAAAAATTTCCTCTACTGATGAAATCAGAGGCCAAGTCTTGGTACAATGCTTTTCCCCAAGCTACCAAAAATGCATGGGGGTATACTACATGCTGTCTTTGTGAAGAGGTTTGGTGGAGGCACAACCTCAGAAAAGTTATGGCAGCTGCTGACGAAATTAAAGTAGGGACGTCTGCTAGAGTATGCCACTTACAAATCTAAGTTTGTGGATTTGTGGGAGCGACGGGTTTCCTCACTAGAGGAAGGTGAAGGAGCACCTAATTTCCTGAAGAAGGACCATTTCATTGTTGCTGGTATGTGGTCGCCGCTTAAAGAGAAGGTGAAGGGGAGGTTCCATACAACATATGAGTTGGCAGTTGAAGTAGCCCGCCTTAAAGACAAGAAGTTGCACATGCAAGCCAGAGTCAACAAATCAGAGGAACCAAGCTCAGCCCGACTTAACCCAGTGACTGCAATAGCCATTTATAGAGCCCAACCACAGGAGGCATCAGAAGAGAAGCAAGGCCTACTGAGTCGCATCACTACTCAGCTTGAAAGTTTATCCATGCATCTGGTGCAACAAGGGCATGCACCTGCGAGAAATCTAGAGCAAGGGAGAGGACAACAAAGGCAAAACCAAGAGTACCACTGCTATAATTGTGGGGAAGACGGCCATGGCATGTATTACTGCCCACATCCGAGAAGGCAAAATTTCAATAGAGGAGGAAGACAGAATCGGACCTCTCCACCAAGGTAAAGATCACCACCACCCAAGCAACCAGGGCCAATTCCACCGGTCCAAATCCTTCACTCACCTGTAAAACAATCACCACCACAACCTCTCATTCCACCGCCTGCTATAAACCAAGCGGTGAGTGTTATTAGCCTGGAAGCTAAAGGGAAGGAAAAGGTAGAAGAACCAGTCCGAGAGAAGAACAAAGGGAAAGCAAAGGTAGAATAAGTGGATGCCATGGGATTGAAGAGTATCAGGCACGAAGAAGCCTCTCAAAGGGAAGAGAAAATGAAAGGAAAAGGCGAGTCTAGAAAGCAGGCATCTAAGCCTCGACGGAAGATCGACATCGTGTATTTTTCATTGGGTGAGTATGCTAAACCATATGACTTAGTTCCGGATGTGTTGATATAGGGTCCAAAGATAGCTTGGCCCCAATGACTCCATCTTGCACCAAGGATGAGGAGACAATGGACGAAGATGGTAAGTACAAGAAGATCAAGACCAAGGATAGCTGGGCCTATTTCTGGGAGGGACCTTGACGACATCCTACCAACCATGGATGCCCACATCAAGGGGCAACGTATCTCAAATGTCTACATAGATGGTGGCGCACGGTATGCGTCATGAGTGAGAAAATGATGCACCATCTAGGCCTACAGGTAAGTAGGCCAGCACCCTGTAGAGCCAAAATGGCAAATAACGTAAGAGTGAAATGCGTAGGCATTGTGAATGCAGTCAAAGTGAAGGCATTCAACACAGAAGTGGAGGTAGACATTTTTGTCATGCCACACAAAGGGGAGGGCTACCCTATCATTCTTGGAAGACCCTGGATCATGGCCATGGAGGCTAAGCAAGACTGGAGTACCGTAATGATTCAAATGAAGGATGCTAAAGGGAAGTCCATATTCTATGACATGAGGACTCGGAAGCAGCACAACATGATCTTGGAAGCTTTGGAAGATGAGTCCACCAGTGACTATTTGTCCACCTCAAGAGAAGAGACAACAACAACTGAAGAAAAGAACAGTAGCATCGAAGTGATGGGGGTCATCCTTAAATACCCAAAAAGATTGACACAATCTGAAGCACCACCGACAAACCAAGAGGGACCATCAGGTACGCAATCCTTAGAGGATACAAGTAAGTTACATCGGATGCTCTCCAGTGAGTTAACCGCTGAAGAGAGGAAGGAATATGTCTCCATGCTAGGTAACTTCACCATATTGTTCATTGATGGTTATGATAAGATCACAGGAATCACAGTAGTACAACACCGCATAAGACTCAAGGAAGGAAGTAAGCACGTAGTGCAAAAGCTCAGAAGGCTTGGGGTAATCCAACAAGAGGCACTGCTCAAACGGAGGTGAGGAATTTGCTACAGGCAGGTTTCATTTACCCCGTCAAAGACTCTGAATGGGTCTCTCCAGTACTAGTCACACCAAAGAAGAATGGCAAGTGGAGAGTCTGTGTAGACTATAAACCTCTCAATGCAGCCACAAAGAGGGATCATTTTCCCCTCCCATTCCAAGATGAAATTCTCAATGAAGTTGCAAGTCATGAGCGCTACACAGTATGTGATGGCTACTGAGGCTACTTTTAAATTAGTATTGCAGAAGAAGACCAAAAAAGGACAACTTTCATAACACCCTGGGGATGCTTTGCTTACAGAGTGATGCCTTTTGGCCTCACTAACGCTCCGGCCACATTCCAACGCTATGTGACTTTTGTCTTCCAACCATACTTTGGAACGTCAATACGGGTCTTCATAGATGATTTTTGAATCTGTAGTTCACGCTCCCTCCATTTGAGCAAAGTCTATGATGGCCTGACCAAGCTGCAAACCTTGGGTAGCCAGCTCAATGTGGACAAGTGTCACATTGGTGAAAGCAAGGTCACTCTCCTTGGCCATGTAATTTCAGCAAAAGGGATTGAGGCTGACCCTAGCAAGATTCAAGCTTTGGTATCTTTGTTATCACCCACCATAGCTAAGCAGTTGGTCTCTTTCCTTCAGAAGGTAAGATACTTAAGCAGGTTCATTGACTTGCTATCTCAAGTGGTTCTCCCTATACAACAAGTCACCTAGAGAGATGTCTTCTCATGGAGTAAAGAAAATGAGCAGCAGTTTACCGAGGTGAAGCAAATCCAAGTCACGCTTCCCACCATTTCACCCCCAAATGGGACGAGCCATTTTATGTGAACCCTAGTGCAGGAAGTGATACATTTGGAGCTGTAATAATGCAAAAGGACCCCCAAAATTATTTCATGTGTCCTATCTACTTCTTTAGTCATGTCATGACCCCATCAAAAAAGGGATTCACCGTAGTAGAGCACATGGTACTGGCATTAATGTTTGCTTCTACAAAGTTCCGCTCTTATCTGTTGCCTAGACCCTTTGTAATTCTGACAATGGAGGAGGTTTTTTCGTATGTAATGCGACACATGGATGTCTCATCTAGGATCTCTAAATGGATGGTTAGATTACAAGAGTTTGACTACACCATGCAGGTAGAAAACTCCACCAGGGCTAGTCTAGCAGGTATTCTAACTCATCGTCACTATGAGAAGAAGTTGAAGGTAAACATGGAAGAAAAAAAAGAGACACCAATGGTAGAAAGTCCTAATCTAGAAAGAGCTCACTCTCTTTTCTTTGATGGAGCATACAAGAGAACAGTGGACGAGTCTCTAGCTGGCATCATCATTTTCAATGAGCAAGGTATTCTCCATTGGGCAGCTGTTACACTCCCACTCCAACAATGAAGCAGAGTATGCGGCTTTAATTCTTGGATTAGAATAGTGTATTTTGCAAGGGATTCAACGCCTAAATGTGTTTGGCGATGCTCTGCTTTTGATAAATCAGATAAACGGCACTTGGGTTTGTAAAAATCAGGTTTTACTTGGTCAACTACACCAAGTTAAGGATCTTTTAAAAAAGTTTGAAGCAGCGCAATTATTTCATGTCCCTAGGATAGAAAATCAGGAGGCAGATGCTCTAGCCAAGGAAAGAATACAAGACGTTCCCATAGGAGCAATTAAACTAAAACTACCCCTCTTTCAAGGTAGTGATGCTATGCCTGATATCATCAGCTTCTTAGATACATAAGAATGTCATGAAGGGTACACTAAGGGCCAGAAATAGTGGTTGGTAAGGAAGGCTACAAGATACCGCCTTGTAAACAACCACTTGTATTGTAAAGGCAAGGATCAGATTCTCAGGCGAGTACCAACCTCCAGTGAGATCACAGAGGTAATCTCAAGTTGTCATGATGGTGTCTGCGGTGGTCATTATGCTTTAGATATCATGAGTAGGAAGATTCTACAGGCAGGATTCTCTTGGCAAAGTCTGAACAAGGATGTGCATCATTGGTGTAAAACATGCAAGGCCTGTCAAGTGGCCAGTAATCGCACACTAACCTATGAGCCACAGACTCCTATCATCTCATATGGTTCATTTGAAAAATAGAGAATATATGCAATTGGTCCTCTACCAAGGGCCCAATCAGGTAAGCTATACATTCTAGTTGGTGAAGACTACATGACCTGCTGGGCAGAAGCAGCAACCACCACCCACATTACAGCCCAAGAGGTAGCAAAGATCATATTTGAGCACATCTGTTGCCGTTTTGGCACTCCTCTTGAGATAATATTTGATAGGGGACCAAGTTTTAGAGGCGACCTAGTGGGAGAACTGATAAAAAAGTTAGGAATTACACGTCGACATTCCACACCATACTATCCATAGTGCAATGGCCTAGTGGAAAAGGTAAATGGCATGATCTGTAAAATCATCACAAAGCAGGTGAATAACCACACAGGTGAACATCTCATGGCCGCTCTATGGGCCTATCAAACGACATTCCAAGCATCATTAGGTTTCACCCCTTTCGATCTAGTCTATGGAAAGGAGGCCATTCTACCCATTGAGGTACAGATAGCCAGTTTGCGAGTCATGGCTAGCCAATTACAGCTCCCAATTGTCAATCTCCGCAACCAAATCTTGGATCTAGAAAGGCTCCAATTAGATAGGGAAGATGCAATCAATCACTATGCAGCGCAAGCAGAGCGACATCGGCTCACCTTCAATCAAGGGCTTAAGGAAAAGAGACTAGAAAAAGGCATGTTAGTATTGAGATACGACAACAGATTTGACACTAGGAAGGACAAGAAATTTCAACCCAGATGGGAAGGACCATTCATTGTCAAAAAGCACTACGACAATGGCAGTTATAAGTTGATGGAAGCAGATGGGAGAATTCACAAGACTAGAGCCAATGAATGGAGGCTAAAGAATTATTTTTTAAGGTTTGATCCAGAGTTCATGCTAGATATTCCAGAAGAGGGAGAACCCTCCAACTCTGCTACTAAAGAATCAGAGGTAGGGCTAGAAGCATGAATGCCTCTAGCCAGACGGGAGGGCTAATGACGGCCGATTTTCAAAACCACGGCCGCAAGAACCAACCCCAAGAAGGGGAGAGCACATTACCAAGAAAAAACGATAAAAAGTTTTTTTTTAACATTCACCACCCCCTCTATGCTTAACCATCGACGGGCCTCCATCAATTTGGCCACACTTCCCTCCAATATCACTAGAAGACAGAGGTCTCTCTCTCCCCTGCTCGGCTCCGCCAGTCCACCATCTCTCGCTTATCCTTGCTCATGTGTCACCTAGCCCCAAAGGGTGCATAAAAATACACCACCAGTGTCATATCCCATTGGCGGGCCACGATGCATGAACCAAAGTCAATCTCTCTCTCTCTTGCATTATTTATACACACACACACTTTAACATTTTTTATTTCCTCTCGCTCCTCCATACTCCATCGGCGGGCCCATGATACCTCACCCCTCCCTATTCCCTCTCGTCCACACTCCCTCGACCTCACTCTCCCCTCCCTCTCTCCCCTCTTTTTTTCCTCCCACCAGCGGGCCACTGCACTCTCTCTCTCTCTCTCTCTCTCTCTCTCTCTCTCTCTCTCTCTCTCTCTCTCTCTCTCTCTCTCTCTCTCTCTCTCTCTCTCTCTCTCTCTCTCTCTCTCTCTCTCTCTCTCTCTCTCTCTCTCTCTCTCTCTCTTCTTTCTTTCTCTCTCTCTCTCTTCTTTCTTTCTTTCTCTCTCTCTCTCTCACTATCTCTCCCTCCCTCGATTTACTCTCTCTCTCTCGCTCTCTGTGGAGACGGCCCATGCGGGCGCATGAAATCATCTCTCTCTCTCTCTCTCTCTCTCTCTCTCTCTCTCTCTCTCTCTCTCTCTCTCTCTCTCTCTCTCTCTCTCTCTCTCTCTCTCTCTCTCTCTCTCTCTCTCTCTCTCTCTCTCTCTCTCTCTCTCTCTCTCTCTCTCTCTCTCTCTCTCGCTCTCGCTCTCTCTCTCTCTCTCTCTCTCTCTCTCAACCCTGGCCCACTACCTCTCCCCACCCCATTGACCTCACCCCCCTCCTCCCTCGTTTTCACTGGCGAGCCACCCGAGCCCAAAGTCTCTCGCTCTCTCGTGATGTGTCACCAAGCCCGAAGGCGCTGCACCGAGGCCTTTTTCTCTCTCTCCTAACACCCCACACACACACACTCAAACACTCCCCCTCACACTCTCGCTACCATCGCTCTCACTCTCCCTCTTGCTTCCTGTGTGGCCGCGGCGCAGTATACAAAGTTGTTCTCCCTCTCTCTCTTACTCACATCACACACACACTACACACACACACACACTCTCCCCTCCCCTTGTCCAACACTCGCTCCTTCCCTCTCTCTATATATAACTGTAAACTCCCTCGTTCCCACCCACACTCATTCACACTCACACACACCCGCTCGACATATACACACACAACCCAAGCCATACACACACACATTCAGCACGCATTTATGCACTCGGATATACACACCCATACAAATAGTACACACACTCACACAACCCCACAAACGCACACGCATCTTTGGAAAAAAAACACACACGCATATAAGCACACATCAAAGAAAATAGGAAAAAAAACGAAGGAATCAACGTCATCAACAAAAAAAAGAAGAGGTCAAGTCGCGCGCCATCGACACCAAAATAACAAAAGACGTCAAAGGCATGCCTCGGCCGATCCCAAAAATGACAAAGGCGCTACATCGACGCACCAGCTAAGTCCGCCGTTCACCGGCATCGCATCCACGACGCCCTCTTCAGTGAAATCCGTAGGTTGTCATCATTTTTCCCAGTTTTCAAACCAAATCTTGTAAAAACCCCAATTTTTAAATTATCACCTCTCTCTAGGTGATGACCACAAAGGCCCACCTAAGAGTTTTCCTTTATAATATTCCCGAAGACAAAGCAAGGGTCAACCATCCAGGACCCACCTCCTTGCTTTGTCTCTCCTGATTAGAACCCTTAATCTAATCAGATTACCCTAACCTAAAGCAGTCAGCACCTATAAAAAGGCACTCAGAGGTCACTATCAGGGGCAGCAATTTCATCAGAGTTCAGCACTTGGTAGCATTTTGGTGGGAGGGATTGGCAACACTTGCATCATGAGAGGGGGAATTTAGTGTAGCATTTTGGAGAATCTGCACTATGTGAAGAAGCTATGTCTACACCATGACTCCAATGGTCGCCACACACTCACGCTAGCAAAGTCTCCATGTCTGTGAGTCACCTCTAGAGAACGTACTATTAGGCTCATCATCTCTCCCTCCATCTCTCTATCTCCATGATTGCCACCCTCGCTGGAAATAAGGTTGCTGTAAATATTGCATGAAAATAGTTTTCCCTCACACCTCGAGGGTTTTCATCACCTGCATCTCTCTCTCTCTCTCTCTCTCTCTCTCTCTCTCTCTCTCTCTCTCTCTCTCTCTCTCTCTATGTGTAGAGTTTGTGTTATCTCCAATCACCGTTTTCCACGTCCTAGCAGCTCAAAGCTAGGTGGTGCCCCCTATTCGCTTCATTGTGGCCGGCTCGGCATGCATCGGCTCCTAGTGTTTTGAGGCCGTTGGGGTCCCTGTCGCACTTTACGCTCGTGAGTGGCTAATTGAATATGGTTAGTGTGTGAGTTAATAGGTGTCAGATTTTGATGGGAATATACAATTTGTTGTGTAACTAGTGTTTGCTCTTTGGGCAAAGCGCGCCTTCATTGACATGCACTAAAATCTAACCTAAATCTAATTTAATCTTAAATCGAACATAAATCTAGATCTAATCTAATCTTAAACTCAAAATAAACCTACTTCTAATATAATCTTAAAACTAACCTAAACCTAAACGTAATCTAACTTAAATCTAAATTTAATCTAGTTAATCTTAAATCTTGTGTTAATCTTAAATCTAAATCTAATATAATCTTAACTCAACATAAACCTAAATCTTATCCAATCTTAAATCCTAAACCTAAATGTAATCTAACTTAAATCTAACATAGCTAGCTAATCTTAAATCTTGCCCTAATTTTAAATGTAACCTAATCTTAATCTAACGTAAATCTAAATCTAACATAATCTTAAGCTCAACATAAACATAAATCTAAATGTAATATCTTAACCTAATCTCTCTCTCTTTGATTTCTCCCCTTACCTCTCTCTTTCGTCTTCTCCCCCTCTCTCTCTCTTTGGTTTTTTATTCTCTCTCTCTTTCTCCCTCTTTTTCTTTCTCTTTGTTTTCTCCTCCCTCTCTCTCTCTCTCTCTCTTTGTTTTATATCTCTCTCTCATTCTCTCTCTTTACTCTCTCTCTCTCTCTCTCTCTCAAAGACACAATGTGTGTGTGTGTGAGAGAGAGAGAGAGAGGGAGAGAGAGAAAAAGAGGGAAAGGGAACATAAGAGAGAGGAGACCAAGGAGTATACATGGCTCTCTTTCCTCTCCTCGTGTATATGTGTGTGTGTGTGGGGGGGGGGGGGGGGGGGGGGGGGGAGGGGGAGAGCGCGGGTTACCTCTTTTGCTTGAGCGCTGAACACTCAGATCTGAGATCTGAGTTTTTGACGCTCTTGGTTTGTTGTTTACCCCTGTCGGTGTCACTATGGGCGTTGCTATAGGCGTCGCTATTCTATACGTTGCATAGCGACGTCTATAGCAACGCCCTGGATTTGCACTTTTGAGCATCGCTAATGTGAAGTACCTCTTGTACTGGCTCGGGTTCATGGAGGTAGGTGAAACGGCCTCAGCATATTTCTCGCTCAGATAGGTTGGAGATGTTCTCCCTCGCTCCCAACGAAGTGACATTCTCTCTCTCCGTAGTAGAGCGGATGTGGATGGGTAGACCGGTTGATCCCTACACAGGGTCCGATGCTCTGCTAGTTATTTTGACATTAACTTTTTGATGTTATGGTATACCCAGATACTATATTTTTCTTGAGTACGCTTTCATTCATAACACCCATTCAGGGGTAGCACTAGTCGCTAGATGCCTCTGGATGCAGTCCGGCTCATGGCCTAAACTCCATGCTTGGTCGGGCGGCGCTAAGAGCTCCTCCCCTATGCAAACACTTTCGTAACTCTGATGTATATTGAAAATTGTATAAAGGTGTAACTTGTATATTTTGTGCATAGACCCTCGGGTAGGGATATCTCTCACCTGGTATCAGAGCCTATGCTTAAGGTTACGAGGATAGCCTAAACCCTGATACTAGTTGGGATAGTTATGCATCGTGTACGCATTCATGCATACTATTTGGAAAAAGATATTGTATTCATGATGCATCTATAAGTGACATTGCTTGGTGATTCTTGTTTGACTTGTCTTCTTGAGTGTAATTGTTTAGTTGAGTTATGGTGAAGTGGTTGAAGTGTTCAACAATGGCATTGTGATTTATTTGAATGTTGGTTTGGTAGTAACAAATGGCTCCCAGAGTGACGTTGAGTGGCATAAAATGGTAACCATCTTTTTGCAACATTTGTCAGCCTACTCAACGTCCTCTTCCTCATATCTGTATATATTTTTCTACGCTATTAAGTTATCTAGAGTAAATTCCCCCTCTTCGTTTAACCTTTGTGGCGACACATACATTATACTCTTCCCAAAAATGTCACCTTAGTCATATATTTATATTACCACCCTTTTCTTTTTTGCTTTGTAAATAGAATAAGCATACAATAACCAACTATGTACCCCCAAACTTTCTTACCTCTTATGAATTAGTAGTAGAAAAATAATATATCCATCTTCCACCCAATATAGATAAATTCCCATGGAAATCAACTCTCCACTTGTCTTTACCAAAGATTATGGTCCCTCTCTACAAGTCTTCTATGCCCCCTACATAGGTGGCCCAATATCTCTTAAGAATATACATATAGTTTTTCTCCTTTCAAAAAGACTCCAATTGTATATTCTTTTCACAAGCAAATAATATTGGTCCCTCCTCTATTTGTTTAAGCATCATAGCCTTTTGAAAAAGCATGATTCCCCTTGGATGCATACAAGCAAAGGGCCCATACAAGAAGACTTGAAAGCAAAAGATTCCCTAGCCTAGTGTGGACCTTCCAAACCGAATTCCTTGGTGCATGGGCGTGAAGAATAGTCCAAATTCATATCAAACATGTTGAGAAGGTCAATTTTGCCTTTTGAAGCATGTCATTCCGAGCTACAGGTAAAAAGTTATGGTCAAAATAGTGTAAATCTGTCAGATTCGCAGCAAAAGGGAGCTGTAAATCAAGTAAATCAAGAGGGTGAGATCTTATTTTTTCCCTACTCATCTTCAAGAAGAGCAATGAGTGTTCAAGGTCACTTGCATGTGATGGGACCAACCTAAAGATGCTTTCTAAATGCCAAGACAGACAAGTTGAGATACCCCGCAGGAGCCACCCGTAGGGCCTCATGGTGGGGCCCACCTACATTATGCACCCCTATGGAGCCTTCACGGTCTAAAATGATATTTTTGGTGAATAAATAGTCCCTTTTATGTCCAATATTCAATGAGTGGTCAAAGGACACTTAATTAGCTCTAATCACTTACTCTAATTAAGTGTAGCATAATCCCACTCCTACACAAATATAAATAGCCCCCCTTGGAGAGACTCAACGACACACACCTATATTTTTCAACTTCATGTTGTTTCTTGATTAGTAGAGAAAACCCCAACTCTCCCTCTTTCACATCCTCCCTCCTAACCCTCCTCTTTGGAGGAAGTGCAACTCTATTCTCCACTCTTTCCATTCTACAATCTCTTACTCCATCAACCCAGTAAATCATTTGTAGCACCTCAATAACTTGTAAATACATCTTGATCTCTCTCATGGTTATGTTAATGATCATGAAATCATCTTCAAAACTTTCAAGTGTCGCAATTCGTGATGGTTAACCAGCGTCTGTCCTCCCCTTAAAAGGTGTGCGAGAAATCAAGTAAGTGTTTTATTCTCAATTTACCATTGGTTTGTTTCTCCACACTTATTCAATTGGTCTAAAGAAATTTCTCACTCCAACTCTCTTTTGCTTCATTACATATGCATGTGGCTACCTCTCATGGTGCTTTTATTTGTGTCACGGCATTGCATAGATGGAGATGAGCTCTCTATGCAAAGTGTGTTAGTTTGATGTAAGTGATTCTCTTGTGTGTTTGAGAGGCAATTCTTGTGCGTATGATTTTTTGATGAGTGCTTGATAGAGGAAGAGTTTGGATGTATTATGGGTATTCTTATGGGGAGAAGGTGAATGCTATTCCACAAATTGCATATTTCATTTTGATGCACAGCATTGGGTTGCATAATCGTTGATGGTGTTCAAGTGTCCAAAGTGTATATAGAGTAAGGGGGTTTTCAAAGTGTGTTGCTTGAGTGGGTGAGTGCAAGTGTTATTTTGATTGGTTTCCTTCTCCACTCCCAAAAGAAGGTGGTGCCCCAAGTAGTGTGCGTACCTCTTTACGAACATTTTGTGAGGGTAGGCCCATTGGTTTGGGTTTAGAGGCCCCATTTCAAAAAGCTCGCCCTCAACGTCTGAATGCTTTAGCCAGGGGAATGAGGTTTTGTCCATACTGTTCAACAATATGCAGACACGGTTGTCTAGGGATGAACAAGAACTCTTTTACTTAGAAATCGGGACTAAAGTATTTGGCATGCGAGGAAGCACAACTTGCTGGAACAGTGTTGACAGTAGTTACCTTACCCGTTACCAAGAACACTTCCTTCAATTCTTTATCTACATCAAGTGATTGGTTTGCCAACCTCGGGATACTTCAACTCAGAATATGGTTAGGCCTAGAATACATGCTCTACTACTTGGCGATGTGCTCCCAAATGTTAAGGATTGCCGAAGTTGCTAAGAAGTTTGAAGCTCTTGCAGATGTCATAGGAAAAGAAAAGCTAGAAGATAACTATAGACCATGTTGTCGCGTGGGAGGTCTCAGAGAATACCCCTGTCATGAGGGTTAAAATAATACTTAGAGAATTAGCTCCGAGACACCCATAATATTGTAATGAAGTCATAAAAATCACATTTTCATGAATAAAAGAAGCATAGGCTTAGTTTTGGTTCACCTATGTACTAAGTTTTCTCTCTCCTTGTCTTGTTTTTAGATGGATCTTCTTAGTTGTCTAGATGAACTCCCGGGTGACTTTGCACAAAGAGTCTTTTTCAATTATGCGGTTGGATTCAGCCTCCATTGGAGGATTTGAAGTGGTTCGAGTTTTGAAGGGGACTAGAGACTATCTTGTACCCAACACTTACGTAGCATGGGAGTTATATGTTGAAGCTCAGTCTAAACATCAAACACAAGTTCTTGATAGGTTCATGACCAACCCACAGCTTTGGGTAAAGAAAAAAATCCAAGAAGGTGATGCTAAAGTGCAAGGATATGTTCTTTACCTTAACAAGTCGAGAACTCATACTTAGTAAGAAGGCTCTTATGCTAAACCAAAGATACGGTTTTTGTGAGAAGGTCATAATCAGAGTATGAAAGAAGTCAAATGGAGGCAATTAATTCTATTATGTACCCCAGGATTGGTCCAATAGAGTCTATGGGCCGATTCTCAAATACAACCCTCACAATGTCATCGTTACCTTTGATGACTACTATGAGAAGCCCAGGTGCATTAGTGACTTTTCTTAAGCACAACTATTGGCAATGAAATCAAGTAGATATTTCTACAGAGGTGATGTAAATGAACGGCATGCTCATGTAAACCACTTTAATGGATTACCATCCATGGATATATCACGAGGACAGGGATGGTACAAAAGGGAAGACGTTAATTTCAATGCACAAGTTGAAGTGCTAAATTTGATACTCGAGATGTGGACAAATATAAAGGTAGGACCTCAATTATACGAACCT
The DNA here is from genome assembly GCF_014529385.1 of Adiantum capillus-veneris. Lineage (NCBI taxonomy): Eukaryota > Viridiplantae > Streptophyta > Polypodiopsida > Polypodiales > Pteridaceae > Adiantum > Adiantum capillus-veneris. The sequence goes on along the minus strand of NC_140931.1, from coordinate 95,990,718 downwards.
CGTTTGATCCTAATGCTGCAACTTGGGATTACCTAAAACCCAGCTCAAGAAGAACTATTCAGAACAAAGTTTATCATTCAGACCGTATGAATTAGTTTCTTGATTGTACTCAAGGAGCCAGAGATCTGGAATCATATTATCAATATTTCTTAACCCTTGTCAAGTTGCTCCAGCAGGGAGGACTCAAGAGGTCAGGGTTACATAATCCTATGAAGACTAGACTCCAGAGTCTTCGTCTTACCAATTTTGCAGATGTCCTTGATGCAGACAAACTCATTGAAATAGAGTTATCTACTATCGGAAAGAGGAAACCAAAACCTATTCCTATTTGTGAAATCAAAAAGGCCTCGTCCTGAGGAGGAACAAAGGTCTGAACTCCACAACAAAGAAGAGAGAACTTATTACGTATAAAATCCAGACAGGATCGTTTGTGCTATACTTGTCTTGATCCTGGTCATCAATCCAGGGATTGTCCACTTAATAATTCAAGCTTCACAGGATTGGTGGACTTTATGAAAATAGAAACTTCAATCCGAATCAAAATTTTGGAAATAACAAGTCAAGGCCATCGGCAATTCAGAGGAACTCCAATCAACAAAACTCTAACCAAAACCAAAGACAACTCAAAACCAAGGGAATTTTAGACCAGGAAATCCACCTTTTGTTTGGAATGGACTGCCTATCAACAATAACAACAATGGAAATGTTAACCGTCAACCTCGTCTAGGAGGAGGAGGAAATCAAAGACCTCAAGGAAGACCTCAAGTTAACAGAGCTCAAGGGGCTAGAGGTAAAGGAAATCAGACAAACGCATATATTCATGCTACAATTAAACATCAAGGAGTGAATGAATAATTTTCAGTAATTCAAACCCCAATGGAGTATCAAGGTAACCATTTTACTATTTCGGGGAGTACACATTCTTTTATATCTCCTAAGTGAATCAAAAACCTCATTTTGCATGAGCACCCTGATATAGACCTTACATTAGAATTAGCTATGGGTAGGAAGGGTAGATCTTCTACTTCAGTGCGTAAGTTAAATTTTGTTTTGGATGGTCATAATACTTCTGCAAACTTCAGAGTCTTACCCATAGGAATCTACGATGGAATTCTAGGAATGGATTGGCTTAAAGCCAATGATCCTCATATACATTGTAAAGATGATTCATTGACATTTGAAAATGACCAGAACTCTAGGATTACATTTATTGGGAAGTGGGGAAAGCCTAAGCTTAGACTAGTAAACTTTACTAAACTTATAAAGAGTCATAAGAAAAATGAAAGGATTTACGCAGTAAAGCTTAACCCTAAGGAGAAGAAGATAGATTCACCTGAATCCGAATGGATAACAAAATTTGATGATGTATTTCTCAAAGAACTTTCACAATTACCACCAAAGCGTGATGTTGATCATGCAATAGAGCTTACTCAGGAGCTCAACCAGTTGCGCATTTACCTTACGAAATGTCAATACCTGAATCTGAAAAACTCAAGGAGCATTAACTCAACTCCTTAAACAAGGCTTCATTCGACCCAACGTTTCTCCATGGAGTAATCCTATTCTCTTTAATCAAAATAAATATGGTACTCTACGTCTTTGTATTGATTATCATAGATTGAAGCAGGAAATAGTCAAGAATAAGTATGTAATACCAAGGATTGATGAACTGCTTGACCGATTACAATGAGCTTTTATCTTCACAAAAATTGATCTTAAGTAAAGGTATTACCAAATCTAAATCAAGGAGGAGGACACACCAAAGACAGGATTTAATACTCGTTTTGGACATTATGAATTTATAATTATGTCTTTTGGACTTACTAATGCTCCTACAACTTTTAATCGTTTCATGATCGATGTGTTTTGAGAGAATCTTGATGATTTTATTCTTGTCTTATTTGATGATATCGTGGTTTATTCAAGCAACAGAGAAGAACACGAACAACATGTATGGAAAGTACTTGTACTTCTCCGTCAGAATCAACTTTATGCCAAACATAGCAAATGCACCTCCTTCACTGATAAGGTGGAATATTTGGGATTTATTGTATCCAAGGATGGTGTTTCTACTGACCCAAGCAAGAGTGAAGCTGTTATAGCTTGGCCTACACCAAAATCAATACGAAAAGTATGTGGATTTCTTGGTTTATTAGGATGGTATCGTACATTTATTCAAAGCTATGCTAAGATTGCATCTCCATTGACTAGTACGCTTAAGAAGGCTAAAGTGTTTCCTTGGAATGAACGTACTCAAGCTAGTTTTGAGAAATTCAAAGAAGCTTTGGTGAATGCTCCAATATTGCAGCTTCCAGACTTCTCAAAGACATTCACTGTGCTCATTGATGCAAGTGGACAAGCAATTGGTGGCATAGGCTGTCTCAAGAAGGAAAACCAGTAGCTTATGAATCTCGTAAGCTACGTATACATGAGTTAAACTATCCTACACATGACTTGGAATTATTGGCCATTGTGCATGCTCTTAAAGTATGGCGACATTATCTTCTTGGAAAGAGATTTGAACTACATACCGACCATATAAGCCTGAAGTGGATTTACACCCAACCTAACCTTAAGATGTGGCAATGAATATGGATGGAGTTGTTATGCGAATATGATTTAGGGATTGTATATAAACCTGGGAAGTAAAAACTTGTGGCCGATGCCTTAAGCATGAAGAGTACTATAGTGGCTGTCACAACCTCTACTACTTCTTTAATTGACCTTATTCAAGAAGGTATAACTCAGGACCCGTATTACATAAAAATCTAGTGTTTGAATAACGTAAATAATTATACACAGAAGCAAGAGAGGCAATTAAAAGGCTTCCACGTCAAAGGTGATGACTTTTACTTCGATAATTGTCTTTGTATTCCAAAATCAAGGTGGAATCAAACTTCACATATTACAGGAAGCTCATGATATACCTATAGCAGGACATCCAGGGTACATTAAGACTTACTCTATTGTAAGAAAGAGTTTCTTTTGACCAGGACTAAAGAATGATGTGTTGAACTATGTTACAAGATTCTTAACATGTCAACGTATTAAAGCTAAACGAATTCGATACCCCAGTAAGCTTCAACCTATTGATGCTCCACAAATGAAATGGGAATGTATATCCATGGATTTTATTATAGGACTTCCTACATCTCTGGGATATGACTCTATTTTCATTAGGAAAAGTTTGGACTCAAAAATGGGCCTTGTAAGAATTGTTGATGTGGCATAGCTTTCAAAAAGTGGGGATCGGTAAATTTTTTGCAAATAAGATCCAAACTTGTCGGAGGTCGGATATTTAGAATCTACTCTTCAAATGCTATCTATTGATATATAGCATGCATGTATTGGACATTGCCTTCATGTAGATCTAGAAAAAGGTGATTTTAGATTACCGTAACGGTAACAAAACCTCGCTGATTGAAAAAAAATGGCATAACTTTCATAGAAGTCATCCAAAATTTTCAGACCTTGGCTCTTTAGAATCCATTTTTCAAGAACTTTCCAATGATAGGTCATATCATGGGGTTCTAAGCAATATTTAGAGGGGTCTACCGGGTTGCTTTCTTTTGTACAACTTTGATGATGTGGAACTCTTAAAAGGCCCAAAAATGAGTTCAAAATTTTCCTAATGAGTGGTTATTGATATGTTTACAAAAATGACTCTTTTTTTTTCAGTTAAGACAATGTTTACGGCTAAGGATATAGCTCAGGTCTTCATTAAAACTGTTTTCATATATCACGGTGTCAAGAAATAGGCGGTCTTGCCAAGAAGGCACCGGGCCTCTTGCTGTGAGAGTTTGTGAGGAAGCTCAAGGGTTATGAGAAAGAGCTAAGATGTAGATAACATAGCTTCTAGAGCTAAAGAAGAAATGTAGCCAAAGAAGCCGCTCACTTTTCCTTACAAACACACACGTGATGGAGAGAACTCATGAAAGATAGTCTGAACAAAACAAAAATGAAAACATCGAGATTACGATCATATCGTATCATGGGTAGGATAAAAGGGTTAATGGATGAGTTAATGATATTTAATATTTGTTGTCCAAATAAGCTGCGGATTGCTCTTTGGAACTGTAGCTTTGTGCTTACTATAATGTATATGTTTTGTCTAGCGATTGGGATTAGTTGTGAGTACAAATCCTCTTGATTCATAATAAAATAACCACATTCACATCAAAAGAGAAGTCATAGTCAATAATAGGTAGTATGATGGGATCTGGTGAGAGAAGTATTTCATTGAGCGTTTCAAGGCCAAATAGAAACACTATGCGTTGCTGAAATTGAATCTTTCGACTAATCCAAATGTTGACCCTAATAGATTGCACTGAATGGAATCGAAAGAAATTATCTCTATGTGGATTATGGTTATTCATCAATGATATACTTAGTATGTTCAAAGATAAAGGTGTGAAAGAAGTGAAAGGAGAAGAAGAAGAGAGTTTCTCTCCCAACCCCTATTGTTGCCCTTAGGCAATAAGGATACTGCGGGGAGAGAAGTACCTGTAGCAAGGAGATTCTAGAGTTTGTGGAAGAGAATGAGAACCTTAAGAGAGAGAGATGCTTGTGGAAGATAAAGATATGGCTACTGACCTTGTGCTCATAATTGTTTCCCGCAAGAAGGTTGTACTCATTACATTGACAAGGTTGTTGCTTGAATACCTTCCAATGAACCAATTAGGACACAACAAGAGAGATCAAAGGAGGAGTTAGATAGAATTAGAGATAGTTCTAAGTGTGGTGGTGGTATTAAAGATAGATAATGAGAGATAGAGATAGAGTTAGAGACATGTATTGGACTAGATATGCAAATGAAAGTAAAACTAGCAACATATATCTTACATGAGAGCATTCGCCACCACCTTAATGGAGAGAGAAGATGAGGCAAGACTTCAGCCTTTCTTCAAGAGAAGGTGTGGCACTAAGATGAGTGTGTCACTATGGAATTGAGCTATTCTCACTCACTCATAACTTGCCTCAATGAAGAGAAGGTTGCCCTTTTTATAGGTGAGGGAGCCATGTTTTACACAATCACTTGATTAGGCTAAAGAGTTATCCCAAATCAAATGTTCTTTGGATATTTCTTAAAATGGGAAATATTAGGACTCAAAATATCATGAAATTCAGCATTTTTGGTCGTTCAAGCTCCATGTGGGTGCATGATGTATGTGGGCCCCACCTAGGCATCTTCTGTGTGGCTCTAGCAGGGGGTCCCAACTTGTGTTTCTTGTCCTTCAAGGCATCTTTGAGGTATCACATTCACATGCTTATGTTTTTTATCCTCAAAATATATTATTTTATGGAAAAAGACCAAGATTACCTCTTTTCACTAGATTCACCTATTTACCATCTCTTCTTGCAGTGTAGTTGTGAGAGGGTTTTTCACTGGTTTCCCTGTAACTTTTGACATGTAACTTGGATTGACATGCTTCAAAAGGCAAAATTGGCCTACTAAAAGAGTTTGACTTGGTTTTGGCCTTTTCTCCATGCCCTTAGGTCAGAATTTTCAAATTGGGATGGTCCAATAAGCTTTGGATCTTCCTTTTCATAAAGTCTTCTAGTAGGCCCTTCCCTCTTGTATGTATCCAAGAAGGTATGCATTATTGAAGGGTTATATTATTAGATAAATGTGAAAAGAAGAAAATAATTTATATATGGTAGGGTATAGCTAAGTATTAGAAGAAATATACAAATGCTTTTCCCCCAGACAAAAAGAGGCACAATCATTCATACTTTGCTTGCTGTACTTTCTAATAGTAATGTATATTTATATTACTTCAAAGGTAAATACTAAGGTATGGTAGAAAGCTTTTATTTATGCATATGAGTAGTATATGAAGTATACTTATGCGTCAAAAATTCACAAGATAAATCGTTTAATGCCCGTTCCCACTATATACGTGCCATAGCAGGACATCCACCCCCTCTAAACGTGCACATCCTGCGATATGTGCCATATTGTCTCTTTGTAAGATCGACCCTCTTGTACATCTTACTTGATTTCTTCTTCACTGGATGATTCCAGAGCTTCATTTTTACTTTGAGTTTCACCTGTGTTTTGCTCTTCTTCCTCATCAACATCTTCTAGATCATTGTCTCCTCTTCTCTTAAACATTTTGATCCTTTTTCCTGCAATGGGAATCTTTATTTCTGTACCATCTAGTTCAGACAAGTTGTAAGTAGCATTTTCATGCACATGCTTTACAACATACGGTCCAAACCATCTTTTTGAGAACTTACGCATGACTGTGTGTTGGTTATCAAAGCTACTATCATACACTAAAACCCAGTCACTTTTATCAATTGCTTTGCTCCTGAGTCGATGTCGCTTATCAAAGTAGTCCTTGTTTTTCAACCTTGCATTTTTGAGTCGTTCTTTTGCACCTAAAACGTCTCCAAGTCTTCTCTCTAGTTGCCTTATATGCAGTGCAAGGAGATCTTCCCTGCTAAACCCCTCTTGCCAAGGTAGTACATTCCATGTGGGAATTGTATCTTCAATCGGCATCACTGGCTTTTGACCATACATTAGCTCCGCAGACATATAGCCAGTTACTGAGCTATGTGTTGTACGATCAGCCCATAAAGCATATGGTAATAGTTTTGGCCACTCACCAACTCTTCCTTCACAAGCCTTGGCCAAAGCTTTGATGATAGGAGGATGCCCTCTGTCACTCTTTCCATTGCCTTCAGGGTTGTAAGCTGTAGTAAGAGAAAGCTTGATTCCTAATCTAGAAAAGAACTCCCTTGTTTCTTCGGCATCCAGTTCACCTCTATCTGCAGTGATTTTTCCCACACAACCATAATGGCAAATCACCTCTTCAAGAAGGAATTTGTACACAGCTTCTGTGGTTTTAGCTCTTAATGCTCTTCCTTCAACCTGATTAGTTAGGTCCTCTCGTACAAGAACCAAGTATCTCATCTGCCAGAGTCCTAAAGGCATTGTGACTAGATCCATAACCCATTTATAGTGCATGGCTAGTGGATATGTAGGGTGCAATCCATCACGATGTCGGACATTTGAATACATTTGACAAGTTACACATGACTCTACAAATTGAGATACATCTTTATACATACCCTTCCACCAATATTTTTCTTTCAACTTGGAGAAGGTTGCCCACACACCCCTGTGTCCAGCCCATAGACTCTCATGAAACTCTCGCATGAGCTTTACTTGAGTCTCTTTTTTACATATAACCCGTTGTGGTGTAGCACCCTTTTGTTTAGGATGCTTCCACAAGTAACCATCCCTCAAAAAGTACCCATATGCTTTCCTACGTATCCGCTTGAATTCTTGTTCAGACCAATCATCCTATTTTGTTAGAGTACTCAAGTAGCTTCCAATAAGAAGCCAATCACCTTCATAAAGATCTTTCAAGAATGATTCAAGTAGATTAGTCATGCAGACATTGTTACCTTTGACATGAGAGATAGAGTAGAACTTTGTGCCTACATCATCTCCCTCGTGAATCATTTGTGACTCATCTTCATACCTTGCCCTTGATAGCATATCTGCCACTGTATTGTCTTTACCTGCAATGTGCTTAAACTCAGGATTTAAGGACTTAATGTAGGCAATCCACCGCAACATAGCAATGTTTGGCGTTGAGCAGCTTGTAATCATCCCAAGAAGTGGTAGACAATCTGTTTCTACAACCACACATGCACCAATTGGGTAATCTTTCCCACTTTTCAAAGCTGTAACCATACCCCATAACTCTCTCTTTATCTATGGATAGTTTCTTTGGCGAGAACTTAGTACCTTTGCTCCAAATCTTACCACATACCTGTGTCCTTCTTTGTCATCTTGCCCTATTGCCCATCCAATCCCTGTAGGAATGGTGTCTACTATCACAATTACTGGCCTTTGACATTCATAGTCTACCTTTCTCAAAGTTGTTGCTGACTGGAGCAACTCCTTTAGCTTTTTCATGGATTTTACATGTTCTTCTGTCCATTTAAACTTCTGATTCTTTCTAAGCAGTTGATAAAGAGGATCAGCTACATGTGCATAATGTGGAATCCAAATAACATAGAAGACACATGCTCCCAGAAACCTTCTAACCTCAGTGATGCTAGTGCACGTTTCTTTCATTCTTTGGATGGCATCTACCTTTGTTGGACAAGGTTTCCTACCATATGGCCCGCACATGTGCCCCACAATGAGCACTTCATTGACACCAAACATAGACTTTTTCCCTGACAATGTAAGATTCACTTCTTCCAACCTAGACAAAATTTTATCACAATCATTTATGTGATCTACCACAAACCTGTGACATCCGTTGAGATCCAAAGCTTCATCTTTGTCACTTTCTTCACATCCTTTGATAGGCAAATCATCAATGAAAGGCATTGTGATTTGAGGAATAAAGTCATGTAAGACCTTATTCATCCCATTCATCATATGTGCAACCGAGTTGGTTGCTCCCTGTGGCAAGGTACACATCCTTACCAAACCCAAAGGTGTCCTCATGGTTGTCAAGTCTTTGCTTTCGATTTTGCAAGCTGAAATTGATCATACCCTGACTAGAGATCCCCCATTGAGTAGATTGCCCTCCCTGCAAACGCCTCTGCAAACTCATCCACAATTGGACCTGTACCTACATTTCTAATTGTCACCTTGTTTACTGGTTGCATATCTTGGATGAAGCGTAGAGAATCGTTCTTCTTTGGAACTGTGAACCACCTGTTTGAGTATGGAGCACAAGAAGGCTCCAAGATGCCCATTTTGATTTTCTCATTCAGTAGCTCTACTAACTTTGGCAAATGAGCCTTTGGAACTGGAATAGGCCGCAAAGTCCAAGGCACATGAGGTATTGTGAAAATTACCATAGGAGCTACAATAGAAGGATCAACACATCCTATCTCATGTGGCTCAAATGCAAAAGCCTTACCATGCTTTGAAAGCATTTCTTTGAAGCACTTTGTCTCCTCCTATGTTAGAAACTCCTCACGACCAATCTGCAACTCTTGGAAAGACTCCTTTGTGAAGGTATGCCCAATCTTTTTGGGATTCCTCAAATTTGGTTGTAAAGAAGCCTGCTCAACCTTTTCCCTCTTGTTGGGTGGTAAGGGTGAAGCTACTGGTTTCACCTTCTTTGCTACACTCTTGTATTTAGTTTCAACATGGACTTCTGGGCCAACTGTTTGGCTTTCTTTAAAGGCTTCTATTACTTGATACATTTCCATAGAGCAAACTTCCACAACTTCATTTTCAAGATGCAAACTAGACCCCATTATAGCATCAAGCTCACCCATAGTATCTACAAAACAAACTTGTTCACACAAACCCAAAACATTTTCAGTAGGCTCTAGCAACCCACTCCTTATCATGCCTATTTGTACATTATGCATATATTTCCTCTCACATCTCTTCAAATCTTCAAGTTTTGTAAAACATACTGATCCATTCCTTGTTACCAAGGAGCTCGTTGAGAAAGTTTCACCTATTTTTGGATCAGGCGAGACCCTTTTTCTTTCTGTACCACTGCAATCCCGCTTTACAATGGTACTTGGCCAAAACCCATCATTTCTCTATGATCATGAAACTCTTTGCTCACCTTTGGTAGAGGATGTTCTCTGAGGTTGTCACGGTTTCTTTCATGGTTTACACAAACTGTGAGAAATTGGACAGCTCGTTTACAATCTTTGCTACGTATCCTAGCATATTCTGAACCATCATCCATTACCTTTGTTTCCATTCGAACTCCCACAATGTAGGGTTGTCCAAGGATGAGATGATATGAAGATGTATCCTGTACAAAGAAGTTTTGGTCAATCTTTACATCACCTATTGTCACCTTCACACCTGGACATGCTGCATACAATTCACCGGATGAATTGTTTGCCACTTTTACCATCCAGCCATGATCTGTGTCCATTGGCCATTTGCACTTGTTGTAGATACTCTTTGACATTATGTTTATTTCTGAACCGTGGTCAATCAAGGCAACAAATGGCTCTTCAAGATCACCTACCTTGACCAAAGTTTCTGTAGTAGGCCTTGCCCAGTGACTTCGTGAATAGTAGCTCCTAGGAATATCTTCAACTTCTTCATCATCATTTGAGAAATGCACTTGCTTCACTCTCTCACTAGATTGGTAGCATCCTACCATAGTTCCATCATCCTCCTCCTTATTTTGCAATTGTATCCCTTGTGTCTTTGAGGTTTCCCCTTGAACCTGTGGACGAGAAACTTCAGCAAGAGTTTGCCTCTTCCTCTTGATGATGTCAATGATCTCCTCATGGAATTCACGTTTTGCAATGCCAAGAACTTCTCCTAGAGTAAACTCAATCTTGCTATTTAAGATCCTTTCCTCCAAGACTTTCTTTAAATCTGTAGCAACCTCAATATTAGATTGTACTTTATAAGTTGGGCCTTTTGTCTTACCTTTTGCTGGCTCTTTCTTCTTTCCTGTTGTAGACTCCTCCATGAGTACTTCAGGTGGAGATGCTCCTTGTGTTGAGGGTGTTTGAGAAGTCATTGAGTCTCTTCTTCCCCCACTTCTAGAAGCTCTTTTTGATGGTCCTTCATCAGCATTCTCACGCCTGCGCTTCTCTTCTACAATCGCCTCATTTTGTTGGCATTTTGTAATGTAGGCATGCACTGACAATGAGTCCACTGGATCATTCCATCCTGTTTCTAGATGTATGCAATCACCTGCTTCATGTAGAATCTCTTTTGTAAGCTTTCCCTTTTTAGCTAATTGCATGACATTTGGCCAAATTTGACCATGATGGTCACTCACCTCTTCATCAGTAAGATGCTCAATTTTTACTCCATAAGTAGCTGCCTCAACTTAAGAGGTGGCATGCTTAGTTGCCATATCTTCAACTAAGGTTTGCATTCCCCCCTTCCCAAAGTTAGTTCTCAAGGGTAGACCTGTCTCTCTTAAGTGGATTTTACCATCCTTAAAAAAGACAACATCTTTTGACAAAGCATCACTAAAATGATCACAATCCCTTCTTACATGGTCTGTACTATCACACCAAATACATCTAATAACAAACCCTTCTTTGGGCTGTTGTCTTTGCCTAGGAAGTGGCCCTGATGGTTGGCCTTTTTCTTTAAGCTTTGCAAGCTTCACCTTCAAGTCATGCATTCCCTTCACAAGCTCATCTAGCATGGACTCATCAAACTTAGGAGCGATAAAAGTAGGGTTTATCATTTTGTCAGAAGTTGAGGTTGAAGGACTTGTAGTGTTTACTACCATCTTGTCCCTTCTTCTTTGTCGTTTGGCAAGCAACAAGACAGCACCTTCAACTTCATTCCAGTCGGTCTTTAGTCCTTGCTCAGCATCTTTATCTTCAAGAAGAAGCTCCAAATTTTCTTAAAACTCTTTACCTGCTGATGGCGGCTTTTCACAAGCCAAGCTCCCATACCCCTCTTCTCTCATCTCCACCCCATGAAAACCCCCTCTTAGGGAGGGAGTGATAAAAGGCATTGGAAAACATAAGAAAAAAATAAAGTATGATTATGTAAATATATAAGAAAGTTAAAATAGGCCACCTCATGCCTGCGGGGTAGCCCATCCCCACCTTGCCTCCTTTTTTCTTCATTGTTGCCCCGCCGTCTGTCCCTTTTCCTCTCTTCCACTCAAAAGGTCAACCCCCTCTCTCTTCCCCTTGTCCTTTCTCCTTTCTCTCTCCCCTCAAGCTACCCCACCTCTCACCAATAATGCATTATAACTCACCAATAATGCACCCTAACTCACATGCAACTTACCCTATCTTCCAAAATAGTATACCCCATCCCCTCTTTCTCTCTCCTATCATATCCCATGACCCAAATACCCCCCTCTCTCTCTAAAGGGTGCCATATCTCTTGTCTTGTAGCTAACTAACCTTCCCCACACTCACACACACTCAGTTTCACTGAAAAAGGTGCCCACAGACCCATCCCCACCCAGTGGTTACCTGATTTTTCTTGTGTTCACACACATCTGCACACAGATTCACCTCTGAACACACTCCCCTCTTGTAATTACTTTATTCTCCATGTCACCTCTCACTTTTTTTCATCAACCCATCTCTGTCTCTTAGTCTCTCTCTCATGAGACTGTTGTTCTGGCACATAGACACACAGCCAGGCAAGTGGGGCCCACAGGCACATGGCCAATGTAGATAATGATTTCTTCATTTCTAAATTCTAGAACCTCCCCCCTCCTCCCCTATATAAAGAGGGGTCACCATCACACTAAATACACACACAACATCACCAAAAAACACACTATGCACTGTGTGTGCCTAGTGCACACACACACACACACACACCATCACCATCACCGCAATCACCATGCTTGTCTTGAGCATGACCTCTACACCCTTGGCTATGGAAGATGAAGGGCAACTAAATGAAGGATGATGGCCATAACCCTCGTGCGAGTCTTCGCCATCAACTCCCACCTATCCGCCATGTGCTCTACCACTCTCTCCCTTCTCATTCCCCTACCCTATGCTCCCCATTTCATCGCCTTATTCTCTAAATAAAGCTTGAGGTTTTGTGAGTATGTTTTCTTGCAATGTTTTGCCCATGTGAGGTGTGCGGAATCGCCACCTAGTCTTGTGTTTGGAGTGAGCTTGTGTATGTGTGAAGGATGTGCGGATTCGCCATCCTTTTGTGGTGCCTAAGTACTAAGCCGCTATACCCCCTTCCTCTCTCTCTCTCTCTCTCTCTCTCTCTCTCTCTCTCTCTCTCTCTCTCTATCTCATTCCCTTCCTCTTCATCATTACTCCCAAGCATCCATCTCTCTTGGATGCAAACTTTGTTATGGTGGTGTGTTGTTTGCGTCCTAGCCGCTGAAGCTAGGTGGTGCCCCTGTTTGCTTTACCATGACAGGTTCGAGACGCGCCATTCGGTCCCCGGTGTTTTAGAGGCCGTCGAGGTTCGGGGTTCGCTTTGCTCCCGTCATTTGGTGCCCCCACGGAGGATCTTTTCATGAAACCCTTCAGTTTACAAGACTGAAACCCCTAAACTATTGTGAATGGATGAATGGCTAGCAGGATTTGCTAATTGGACAACAGAAGAAGAAGAGCTCCAAGCACAACTAGACAAACTCCGCATCTCCATCGAAGCTCGAGTGCCAGGCGTAACGGTAATCGATTTGCAGTGGGAGAGTCAACCAACACGCCAAACCCAGTGGATATACATAGGCCAAGTGCCAAGAAGAAGAAGGAGAAGGTCGAAACCATGTCCGCAACCTACAACCAACCCACAACAACAAAATGGAAGGAGCTCTACACAATAGAGAATCAACACTATTCTACTTTGAGAATCGGGTAACTCAAGTCACCGAGGTAATTATCACAGTCAGTTTTCAAGTCGCACCTGATGCTGCAGCACAGATAACGGAATCATTGGCTCACACTCTCACTAGAGAAACTAGGGATCTACTGAGTTTGTTTCAGGAAAGAACACCACCCTCTCCCACAAGCTTGGACAGTGACTAAGCACCTCTAAGCTTCACATGAATCAGTACAACCTACCTCAAGACAGATCACACATACCAACACGTGTACGCTCAATCAAGGTAATACTGGAGGCTCACTACCGGCACGTCATTGACACCATGTTGGGTGGGGAGCGATTTTTTGAGGTTCTGGAATCAGATCAACCATTTGTCTTACCTTTGGTACAAGGCAATGTACCGTTTGAAGTTTTAATCTATGTCCTAGTATAAGAGGGTATACACGCCTCCTTGTAAAGAAGAAAAAACTTTTGCAAGTTAAGCAGTGTGTCTTTCTAGCTCTCTCTCAGTAATCATGGCAAGTGTAGCATTTCCAACATTTAAAGGAAAGAAGGGGGAGGATTTGGTAACAGACTTCCTAGATGACTTTGAAGTAGCATGTGTAGTGAGCAACAAAGATACGGATGAATCCCGGGTTAGAATCTTTAAGCATCTCATGAAGCTAGAAGCTAGATCATGGTACAATGCACTTCCACAAGCAACCAAGGATGAATGGGAACCCTTAAAAACCGCTTTTAAGAGGCGCTTTGGGGGAGGTACCACTTCATAAAAGTTGTGGGACAAGTTGAGAGACTTGAAGCAGAAGGGTCTTTTAGAATATGCCACCTATGAGTCCAAATTTGTGGATTTGTGGGAACGGTGGGTTGAGTCACTGGCAAGGGGGGAAGCCACACCTGATTTCCTAAAAAAAGATCGGTTCACGCATGGCTTATGGCCGCTTCTCAAGGAGAAGGTGAAAGGTAGATTCCCGGCTACGTACGAGTTAGCCGTTGAGATTGCTCGCCTTAAGGACAAGAAGCTGCGAATGAAAGCCAAAGAAACCGAGTCAACACAAGTAGGAACATCACGTCGACCAGCAATTACGACAACCACCATACCACCACCAGCGGCTCTTGGGGTAAGAGATGACCAACAAGATATGTTGGCCCATATTACTGACCAACTGCAGAATTTGTATGTCCACTTAATACAGCAAGGGAGGAGTCAAGAAAGAGATCAAGACCCTGGAAGAGCACGACGACAAAACAGGGAGTATCATTGCTACAACTGCAGAGAAGACGGTCACGGTATGTACTACTGTCCCAAACCATGACAAAACTATAATAGAGGAGGTAGGAGGAACCAATTGTCACCCCCTAGAGAAAGAACACCCCCACCCCGAGCACCACCCCCACCAACACAAATTCTACGTCCACCCCAAACACCACTACAACCATCCATCCCACCTCTTCCACCAGCCCCACCACCTGATCGCCCTGTAAACATCATAAGGCTAGAAGAGAAAGGAAAAGCCGTAGTAGTGGATCCACCCAGAGCAAGGGAGAGGGACAAGGGTAAGGAGAAGGTAACCTTTTTAGAACCACTTGAAGCCATGACTGTGAAAAGAGCTAGGAGGGAGAAAGCTACACAATCAGATGATGAGAGAAGCATGAGAGGAGAAACTAGCAAGAGGCCATCCAGGCCACGACGGAAATTGGGCATCACCGACTTCCAGCTAGGGGAAAGTTCTAAGCCCTATGATCTAACATTGGATGTGGCAGAGCAAGGACCGAAGATTACATGGCCACAGCTGCTACATCTTGCACCAAAAGTAAGGCGACAATGGTCTAAAATGGTAAGTACAAGACGCTCCAAAACAAAGGTAGCCGGAGCAATTTCGGGATGCAACATGGATGACATCCTTCCAATTGTCGACGTAAACATAAAAGGAAAGAGGGTTGGAAACACCTACATTGATGGAGGTGCACAAATCTGTGTAATGAGCGAAGCTATGATGCTTCGATTAGGGCTCGAGGTTGACAGGCCTTCTCCATGCAAGGCAAAGATGGCAAACAACGCAAAAGTAAAGTGTGTGGGTGTGGTAAGTGCCGTGAAAATAAAAGCTTTCAACACTGAGGTAGAGGTAGATGTTTTTGTAATGCCTACTAAGGGGGAGGGCTATCCACTAATTTTGGGAAGGCCATGGTTGATGGCCATGAAGGCAAAACAGGACTGGGGTACTGGCCTTCTACGCATGACCGGTAAGAAAGGGGAGACAATCTACTACGACATGAGGATTGGCAAGCAGAAGCAAATGAATCTGGAAACATCGGCAGATGAAACCACTAGTGAATCTTCCAGTTCGGAGGAGGAGACCACATCCACCGACGAAAGTGACAGTTCCATTGATGTGATGGGTATCATTATGAAGGATCCACAAAGGGTAAGCACAACTGGTGATCCATCACCAAAAGGGAAACCCAATGAAGAGGAGAGAAAATCACCTGGCCTAGGAGGAAGTAGGTTGAAGGGTATGTTGTCTACGGAATTAACACTTGAGGAGAAATATAGTTTTTTGCAAATGTTGATAGGATTTCCTAACCTGTTCATTGACAACTATGAAAGAATCACAGGCATTACAGTGGTGGAACATCATATTAAGCTGAAGGAAGGGGTAAAACCAGCTGTGCAAAAGCTACGACGACTGGGGGTCATACAAGAAAAGGCACTCTTGGCCGAGGTAAGGAAACTGCTGCAGGCAGGATTCATCTATCCTGTAGAAAACTCAGAATGGGTGTCACCCGTAGTGGTGACGCCTAAAAAGAATGGTAAGTGGAGGGTCTGTGTTGACTACAAACCACTAAATGTAGCTACAAAGAGAGACCACTTTCCTCTCCCTTTCTTGGATGAAATTCTGAATGAAGTAGCGAGTTTTGAATGCTATATCGTTTGTGATGGTTATTCAGGATACTTTCAAATACGCATAGCCTTGGAAGATCAGCTAAAAACCACTTTTATCACGCCATGGGGTTGTTTTGCATACAGGGTTATGCCATTTGGTCTCACAAATGCACCTGCCACATTCCAAAGATATGTCACATATGTTTTTCAACCGTTCTTTGGAACATCCATAAGAGTGTTCATTGATGATTTTTGTATATATAGCTCCCGTATTTCACATTTAGAAAAGGTAACTGAAGGTTTGGCCAGGTTGCAGAGCCTAGGTGGGCAATTAAATGTGGATAAATGTCACATTGGGGAGAGTAAATTCATTCTACTAGGCCATGAAATTTCAGCAAGAGGTATCAACGCCGACCCAAGTAAGGTGTCTGCACTCATAGCCCTACCTTCACCAACGACCGCACGTCAACTGGTCTCTTTTCTACAGAAGGTGAGGTACTTAAGTAGATTCATACATCTACTATCACAACTTGTTCTACCACTGCAACAACTCACTCAAAGATCAACTTTCACTTGGGACGAGGAAAGCGAACATCACTACAACAAGGTAAAGGAGGTCTTAGCCACTCTGCCAACTATCTCACCACCTAAGTGGGATGAAAAATTCTATGTCACCTCAAGTGTTGGTGATGACTCATTGGGGGCTGTGCTACTCCAAAAGGATACGACGACATCTTTCATGAGGCCAATCTACTTCTCTAGTCGAATGATGACAGCAGGAGAGAAAGGTTTCACCCATGTGGAACACTTAGTCCTAGCTCTTAGATTTGCAACTACAAAGTTTAGGTCATATTTGCTGCCTAAGCAATTTGTGATTCTAACCACGGATGAAATATTTCCCTATGTTGTACAACACATGGATGTGTCTGCTATAATTACTAAATGGCTAGTTCATCTGCAAGAGTTTGACTACACGGTACAGGTAGAAAGCACGACAAGGGCAAGTTTGGGGGGACTCATGACCTACCAAGTCTTTGAAGGGAAGGAGAAGCAATCTAAGGAAGGAGAAGTCCGATTACCTCCAATACCACCGATGGTAGAAGGAGCATACTCTCTCTACTTTGATGGAGCCTACAAGTGAGCGTCCGACAAAGCAGGTGCAGGCATAGTGGTCTTTGATGACAAAGGTATTGTCGTTGGGCCAATTGTTAGATTCACATTCTAACAATGAAGCTGAGTATGCAGCACTAACCAAGGGTCTACAATGGTGCGTCTCACAAGGTGTACAACGCCTTAATGTATTTGGGGATGCTCTACTTCTGGTAAGGCAAGTAAATGGAGCATGGACATGCAAGAATCCTAGTTTAAGGACTCACTTAAGTGGTGTAAAAACCTTGTTGGGTAAGTTTGAAGAAGTTCAAATACACCATATCCCAAGGGCTCAAAACCAAGAAGCAGATGCCCTAGCAAGTGGAAGACTACAAGAAGTGGTGGTTGGAGCAATAAAACTAAAGCTCCCTCTATTTCAAGGAAGTAATGCCTTGCCTGACATCATGCATTTTTTGGAAACAGGGGAATGCCCATCAGATTTAACAAAGGGACGGAAGCAATGGCTGACGCGGAAGGCCACAAGGTATCGACTCATCAATGACGGTTTGTACTGTAAGGGTAAGGACCAAATACTCAGGAAGGTCCCTCTCTCTCAGAAAATCACGTGAGTAATTGCTAGTTGACACGACGGGGTTTGTGGTGGTCACTTTTCCCTAGACATAACAAGTAGGAAAATCTTGCAGGCAGGCTTCATATGGCCTAGCCTAAACCGTGATGTACACCACTGGTGCAAAACATGTAAGTTGTGTCAAAAGGCCGGCACTAGGTCACTTATGCCTGAACCACAGACACCTATTCTCTCATATGGCCCATTTGAAAAATGGGGTATCGATGCCATTGGGCCATTAGCTAGGGCCAACTCAGGAAAATTCTACATTATCATGGGGGTCGACTACATGACTAGATGGGCAGAGGCTACAGCCACCACTAGAATCACAGTGGTAGAGGTAGCTAAATTTATCTACGAGCACATATGCTGTAGGTTTGGCACACCTTTAGAGATCATCTCTGATAGAGGGCCAAGTTTCAGAGCAGACTTGGTAGGAGAATTAATGCAAAAACTGGGCATTACAAGGAGGCACTCTTCACCATATTACCCTCAATGTAATGACCTAGTTGAAAAGGTAAATGGAATGGTTTCTAAAATTATTACCAAGCAGGTAAACAATCATCCTGGAGACTGGGATAAGTATCTACTACCAGCTTTATGGGCCTACAGAACTTCATTTCGTACATCCTTGGGATTCACACCGTATCATCTAGTATTTGGTAAGGAAGCAATCTTGCCCATTGAAGTGCAACTACAAAGTCTCAGAGTAATGGCAAGCAAGCTTCAACAGCCCAACATGCATTTAAGAGATCACATCATCAACTTGGAAAGACTGTAGCTGGACAGAGAAGAACCAATAAATTATTATGCAGCACAAGCAGAGCATAGACGGCTTAGCTTTAACGAGCATCTCTGGAAAAAATAATTGAAGAAAGGAATGTTGGTGCTCCGCTATGACAATCGCTTCGACACGCACAAGGATAAGAAACTCCTACTCCGATGGGAAGGTCCTTTCATCGTTAGGAAAAAGTATGCCAATGGAAGCTACCAGCTTATGGAGGCTGAGGGAAAACTTCATAAAACTAGGGTAAATGGTTGGCGACTTAAACCTTATTTTCTTCGATTTGACCAGGCTCCACCAATTGACATTCCAGATGAGGACACACCATCAGCCGCCACCTCCAACGATAATGATCAAACAGATGAGCTAGAGACATGAATGCCTCTAGCCAAAAGGGGAGGGCTAATGATGGGGGCTTTTCACAAGCCAAGCTCCCATACCCCTCTTCTCTCGTCCCCACCCCATGAAAACCCCCTCTTAGGGAGGGAGTGATAAAAGGCATTGGAAAAAATAAGAAACAAATAAAGTATGATTATGTAAATATATAAGAAAGTTAAAATAGGCCACCTCATGCCTGCGGGGTAGCCCATCCCCACCTTGCCTCCTTTTTTCTTCATTGTTGCCCCGCCGTGTGTCCCTTTTCCTCTCCTCCACTCAAAAGGTCAACCCTCTCTCTCTTCCCCTTGTCCTTTCTCCTTTCTCTCTCCCCTCAAGCTACCCCACCTCTCACCAATAATGCATTATAACTCACCAATAATGCACCCTAACTCACATGCAACTTACCCTATCTTCCAAAATAGTATATCCCACCCCCTCTTTCTCTCTCCTATCATATCCCATGACCCAAATACCCCCCTCTCTCTCTAAAGGGCGCCATATCTCTTGTCTTGTAGCTAACTAACCTTCCCCACACTCACACACACTCAGTTTCACTCAAAAAGATGCCCACAGACCCATCCCCACCCAGTGGTTACCTGATTTTTCTTGTGTTCACACACATCTGCACACAGATTCACCTCTGAACACACTCCCCTCTTGTAATTACTTTATTCTCCATGTCACCTCTCACTTTTTTTCATCAATCCATCTCTGTCTCTTAGTCTCTCTCTCATGAGACTGCTGTTCTGGCACATAGACACACAGCCAGACAAGTGGGGCCCACAGTCACATGGCCAATGTAGATAATGATTTCTTCATTTCTAAATTCTAGAATTCCTCCCCCCTCCTCCCCTATATAAAGAGGGGTCACCATCACACTAAATACACACACAACATCACCAAAAAACACACTATGCACTGTGTGTGCCTAGTGCACACACACACACCATCACCATCACCGCAATCACCATGCTTGTCTTGAGCATGACCTCTACACCCTTGGCTATGGAAGATGAAGGGCAACTAAATGAAGGATGATGGCCATAACTCTCGTGCGAGTCTTCGCCATCAACTCCCACCTATCCGCCATGTGCTCTACCACTCTCTCCCTTCTCATTCCCCTACCCTATGCTCCCCATTTCATCGCCTTATTCTCTAAATAAAGCTTGAGGTTTTGTGAGTATGTTTTCTTGCAATGTTTTGCCCATGTGAGGTGTGCGGAATCGCCACCTAGTCTTGTGTTTGGAGTGAGCTTGTGTATGTGTGAAGGGTGTACGGATTCGCCATCCTTTTGTGGTGCCTAAGTACTAAGCCGCTATATCCCCTACCTCTCTCTCTCTCTCTCTCTCTCTCTCTCTCTCACTTGATCTCATTCCCTTCCTCTTCATCATTACTCCCAAGCATCCATCTCTCTTGGATGAAAACTTTGTTATGGTGGTGTGTTGTTTGCGTCTTAGCCGTTGAAGCTAGGTGGTGCCCCTATTTGCTTTACCATGACAGGCTCGAGGCGTGCCATTCGGTCCCCGGTGTTTTAGAGGCCGTCGGGGTTCGGGGTTTTCTTTGCTCCCGTCACTGCATCTTGTAAGAAAATATATGTCTTCTGTGCATCTAGTGTGGCCCTTTCTGTCCTCTTGAGTTGTGCATAGCGCCGCTCAAATTCCCTAAGTAGTCCTTGCTTTGGCTTGACTACCCATTCTAAGAATGTCCTTTTGGTTACTCTCTCAGAGTCCTCCATGAAATATTCCTCCTTTAAAGCTACTTTGAGTTCTTCCCAATTTCTCCCATGCCCATCTTTAACTGCCCTAACATGCTCCCTAATTTCTGGAGCAACAACTAGCTCAAAGCTTTGAATCATCTCACCTTCTGACAAGCGATGCAGCTCCGTCTCCTTCACATACTCACGTAAGTACTTGGTTACATCTTTGCCATTGAATTGATCCATTCTGTTGACGACCACTTGTATGGCCTTCGTTACTGAAATCTCCCTTCTTTTAGTAGCATGTTGTTGTTCCATGAACATTGCAAATTCTTGAAACATTTGCATTGTTGTTGGGTCAAAATGCATACCCTGTTGCTCAACATGATCACCCATGGTTACGCACAAACTCTCACCATGGCAGTTTCGCGTCGGGTTCACCAAAAATATGTCAAGAAGTAGGCGGTCTTTCCAGGAAGGCACCGGGCCTCTTGCTATGAGAGTTTTTGAGGAAGCTCAAGGGTTATGAGAAAGAGCTAAGATGTAGATAACATAGCTTCTAGAGCTAAAGAAGAAATGTAGCCAAAGAAGCCGCTCACTTTTCCTTACAAACACACACGTGATGGAGAGAACTCATGAAAGATAGTCAGAACAAAACAAAAATGAAAACATCGAGATTACGATCATATCGTATCATGGGTAGGATAAAAGGGTTAATGGATGAGTTAATGATATTTATTCTTTGTTGTCCAAATAAGCTGCGGATTGCTCTTTGGAACTGTAGCTTTGTGCTTACTATAATGTATATGTTTTGTCTAGCGATTGGGATTAGTTGTGAGTACAAATCCTCTTGATTCATAATAAAATAACCACATTCCTATCAAAAGATAATTCATAGTCAATAATAGGTAGTATGATGGGATCTGGTGAGAGAAGTATTTTGTTGAGCCTTTCGGGACCAAATAGAAACACTATGCGTTGTTGAAAGTGAATCTTTTGACAAATCCAAATGTTGACCCTAATAGATTGCACTGAATGGAAGCGAAAGAAATTATCTCTATGTGGATTATAGTTATTCATCAATGATATACTTAGTATGTTCAAAGATAAAGGTGTGAAAGAAGTGAAAGGAGAAGACGAAGAGAGTTTCTCTCCCAAGCCCTATTGTTGCCCTTCGGCAATAAAAATGCTGCGGGGAGAGAAGTACCTGTAGCAAGGAGATTCTAGAGTTTGTGGAAGAGAATGAGAACCTTAAGAGAGAGAGATGCTTGTGGAAGATGAAGATATGGTTACTAACCTTATGCTCATAATTGTTTCCCGCAAGAAGGTTGTACTCATTACATTGACAAGGTTGCTGCTTGAATACCTTCCAATGAAACAATTAGGACACAACAAGAGAGATCAAAGGAGGAGTAAGATAGAATTAGAGATAGGTCTAAGTGTGGTGGTGGTATTAAACATAGATAATGAGAGATAGAGATAGAGTTAGAGACAAGTATTGGACTAGATATGCAAATGAAAGTAAAACTAGCAACATATATCTTACATGAGAGCAACCGCCACCACCTTAATGGAGAGAGAAGATGAGGCAAGACTTCAGCCTTTCTTCAAGAGAAAGTGTGGCACTAAGATGAGTGTGTCACTATGAAATTGAACTATTCTCACTCACTCATAACTTGCCTCAATGAAGAGAAGGTTGCCCTTTTTATAGGTGAGGGAGCCATGTTTTACATAATCACTTGATTAGGCTAAAGAGTTAGCCCAAATCAAATGTTCTTTGGATATCTCTTAAAATAGAAAATATTAGAACTCAAAATATCATGAAATTCAGCATTTTTGGTCGTTCAGGCTCCATGTGGGTGCATGATGTATGTGGGCCCCACCTAGGCATCTTTTGTGTGGCTCTAGCAGGGGGTCCCAACTTGTGTTTCTTGTCCTTCAAGGCATCTTTGAGGTGTCACATTCACATGCTTATGTCTTTTATCCTCCAAATATCTTATTTTATGAAAAAAGACCAAGATTACCTCTTCTCACTTGATTCACCTGTTTACCATCTCTTCTTGCAGTGTAGTTGTGAGAGGGTTTTTCATTGGTTTCCCTGTAACTTTTGACCTGTAACTCGGATTGATATGCTTCAAAAGGCAAAATTGGCCTACTAAAAGAGCTTGACTTGGTTTTGGCCTTTTCTCCATGCCCTTAGGTCGGAATTTTCAAATTGGGATGGTCCAAGAAGCTTTGGATCTTCCTTTTCATAAAGTCTTCTAGTAGGCCCTTCCCTCTTGTATGTATCCAAGAAGGTATGCATTATTGAAGGGTTATATTATTAGATAAATGTGAAAAGAAGAAAATAATTTATATATGGTAGGGTATAGCTGAGATATTAGAAGAAATATACAAATGCTTTTCCCCCAGACAAAAAGCGGCACAATCATTGATACTTTGCTTGCAGTACTTTCTAATAGTAATGTATATTTATATTACTTCAAAGATAAATACTAAGGTATGGTAGAAAGCTTTTATTTATGCATATGAGTAGTATATGAAGTATACTTATGCGTCAAAAAGTCACAAGATAAATCGTTTAATGCCAGTTCCCACTATATACGTGCCACAGCACGACAGCGGTTTACCATGCCGAATAATTTATGATCGTGATGCGAAGTTCACCTCTAATTTCTGGAAAGCCTTATTCTCAACTAGAGGAATCCAATTAGCCTTTATTGTACTGCTTATCATCCTCGGACTAATGGACAGACACAAAGAACAAATCAAATCATTGAGGACATGTTAAGAGCTTATTGTATGCATGAGCAGAGTAAATGGACTAGATATTTGTATTGGTTGAATTTGCGTATATTTCCTCATTCCAACGCTCAATTGGATTGGATTCCTTTTCAAGCATTGTACAAACAAGAGTGTCTTACTCCACTCAAATGGACAGACCCTCTTATACGAGTTCAATCATACAAAGAAATGTTGGATAAAATGCATTTACGATTGATCTTATACGATGGGATATTAAGACTGCTCAAGATAGACAAAAGAGTTATGCTAATCCAAAACGATCTGCCAGAGTGTTTGAAGAGGGCGATATAGTATTTCTAAGTGTAAAACCCAAACGTAGTTCTTTATCAATGGGTAAGTGTAAGAAGCTAAGTGTCAGATATTGTGGATCTTTCCTAATCACAGAGAGAATTAATGATCAAGCTTATGGAATCTTGTTACAACCACACATGAAGTACATGATTTTTTTCACGTCAGCTTACTCAAGAAGTATGTACCTGATCCGCAACATATTCTTGATGATTCTCTATTATCTACCTCTAACGATGAAACTTTTGAAGTATATACCGAAGTGATACTTCAGAGTAGAAGTAAGCCTCTACATCATCGGATCATTATTGAACACCTTGTTAAATGGTCAGCGTACCCTCAGGAAGATGCCACTCGAGAACGTGATGATGTAATGAAACTAAATTATCTAGATTTCATGTCGAGGTGAGGACACCTTGAATTTTTCAAGTGTGGGAGGATGTAAGAGCTTCAATTTTTGGATCTCTTTTAAAAATAAGAAAATAGCTTTCAATATCTATTTTGTCAAATTTTGATTCAAGATGCTTGATTGACAGTATTGAAAGATTCTTAAGTAAAAAGCAAGGCCGTTTTTATGTTCCAATAGGTTAGATGGACGTTTGGTTCACTTTTGAAAAAATCCATTATTTTTAGCTTTTTCATGCTTTTATGTCTTTTTTTGTAGAAAGCAAGGTCGGATCCTTGATCTACGTGTTCCGAAGAAGCTGTGATTCAATTTAATAAAAATCTGCTTTTTGAATGCTTTTCACACTATTTTTAGCTTTTCATGAATTTAGTGCTTTTTAGTGAAAAGCAAATCCGATTTCTTATTCTAGTGGACGAGGGGAACCCGTGGTTCAATTTTACAATTTTTTTTCCTTTGCGTTTTATGCTATATTTAGCTTTTTGTGCTTCTCGGTGTTTTTGAAAAAGCAATGTGCTTTTTATGATGACCTAAACATAAAAATACTAATTTTAATCTCCGTCAGATTTGAAAATGATCGCCCGGAGCAGAAACGGAACCAAATGGGATTTTTACGGGAATTATTTTTATAAAAAGCGGTATCGTAAATACGCCGGTGCAGTATGGAAAAGTCAGAATTATGTCGGGACATTACGGTTCTCAGCATAGGCTAGCTAAGGTTCCATTAGTTGGCCGGATATTGTTCAATTGGCCAATTTTAGTGTAAAAATTGGATGGTAAGTGGGAAAGTTGACCACCAAAAGCAAAGACATGTTTTTAGCAAAGTTCCCAAAATCTTGCAGCTTTTCTTGGCTCAAAAACTAGTGCTAGATTTCTGCTTGGGGGTTACTCCAACCTGGCCAGTGCCTATAAATTGACCTGGAAGCCTCAGTTTTCAGTGCCTTCTGTTGCATCTACTATCGCAAGGCTATACGTATCTATTATGTGGAGTGGTGCAAGTTCTTCATCACCATCTCCATAAGCTCTTATCTCTCGAGAAGAAGAAGAAGAAGAAGAAGGATATTCTCTCTCTACTTGCTTACTATCTTCTCTCTTGTTTCACAGTGTATACGCTCTCCAAAAGCTCTCATGGTGAATACCTCTACGCAGCTCTCATTACCATTCTCTTGTGGCAAATTCAGAAGCCTTTAGACAACCCCTAATCAATTTTAAAGCACGATGAGAAGCTCCAAACTCCATAGACATCATCATCTCTCTCTATGTCGTTTTTTTGAGTAGTCACCATTTCGATGATTGTTTTTTCGTATACGAGTGCATGTATGGAGTAACCGAGTATGTATGAAGTTTCCTCATGATTATTTCATCATGTTTAACACAATGAATTATGCACATGATGTGTTTATGATCACGTGCGTGCATAAAAAGTGCTTTTCGTTTCACGTCCTAGAGGCGATAGGAACACTGTTTTGGTCATAACTCACAAATCGTTATGACTCAGCCCAAACCCTTTATACCATATATAAAACACATTATTTAGAATATTTTCTCTCTTTGGTGTCATTTGAAAATCACGCATGAGCTAGAAGATATGGTGAAAAAACAGCTTGCTACCCATTGCACAACCAATTTTTTTTTACTCCAAGCTCTTTGGAGAACCACTATATAGATTCACCGGATGGGCAAAACCACTTAACCAATTAAAAAGCTTGATGAAACTTGATTATAAATGTATTTAGGTCTCCGTTATCACCTCGAGAATGCGAGTTATTACTCGTTCCATAACCGGTTTTACCTACGTTTGTAGGGGTGCTACCAAGGGGGAGTACCATATGACATCGTGAGTTTAACCGAGTTGATTATGTATGATTTATAGTTTGTTTTGGTGAGTTTATTTCAGCTATTAGATGCCCATAAACATATGTGAGGGTATATGGTTAGACATCCCGAACCGCATAGGCAGATATGATTAAAGTCGCTTTCTTCTTGGGTTAGCGTTTGTTGTGTAAGTACCATATGGGTAAAGTGATGTGATAGAGTCCTAGGCTATATTACGGAGCTGATCTTGATGCATTGGTTTGAGGTCAAATACTTTCATTTGCATGTTATGCATGCTCCCAAAAAGTTCAAAAAGTTGTTTTTTACATATTTGTGAAGTTATGGTTTATGGTTGCCCTAAAGGACGGAGCTGTTTTGCATCATGTTTATGGTGAAGGAATATTATCATATGATGTATGGAAACTTATGGATTGATTTGGATGCCTCATATACATGGTTATGATTGCTTTCCACCTTTCTAGGTCAAAACTAGCTCTATGTGCTAGGGAGGTGAAGTGCACACGTGATGCATCAACTTTTCATGGTTGGATGTTGTCAAAATAGGATTTTTATATCATGATTAGTTGCTGGTCAGACTCTTTTTATGCATGAAAGACTCATGTCTTAAGAGTCATATGTATGTGGACACCAATTGATTGCAGGGGATAAGTCAAACTCCAAGTGTGAAAGTTAGTTTAGTATGATTATGATTTGTGGTCAAGGGCTGAGATTCCCTCATGGATTATGGTTGACATTTTATGGCGGAAGCTGGTGTGGCTCATGGTTTTTTTTCTAGATATGGTTATGCTGCCGATTTTGTTTTTCAGCCATGTTATATTCTAAAGTGGTTATGCGGGATTGGTTGTGTCACCCAAGTTGGGTGGAGTGCTCACCCATGTGATATGATTGGATTATAATTTATGGTTTTGGTATTGGATCATGAAGTGCTCTAGATGTTTTATGATGGACGTGTAAGGGTAGAGACCTTGTACCGTCTAACTGGTTGGAAAAGATTGCTTGTGCATATGGAAAGTGCTATTGTGATTGGACTCGTGTGATATGTTTCTCATGGCAACGTTGCTACAAGACTAGGATCACCTACATTGCTTAGCCATAGACTAAAGACTTTGACCTAGGGCTTTACTAGATCGGGGGTTTTGCCTAGGTCTTCTTCTTTTTGTTAGGCTCATCTACATGGTTAGTGCGTCGGGGATTGAATTACCTACACGGCTAACGCGTTGGGGATTTTGCATTGGCTTTGCCTAAACACCCGGTGATGATCATCAAAGAGGCATGGCGCCTAAACTGATATGGTTGGTGTTGATACCCTACCACCTACTGGTACTTGGGATCCTTTCAGAGCTCGGGTTCATGGAGGGAGGCGAAGCGGCTTCAGCTTATGTCTGGCTCAGGTAGGTTGGAGGTGTTCTGGCTCTCTCTCGGTAAAGTGAAATTCTCTATGTCCGTAGTAGAGCAGCTGTGGATGGGTGGACCGGTTGATCCCTACACAAGGTCCGGTGCTCTGCTAGTTATTTCGTCATAAACTTTTTAATGTTATGGTATACCCAGATTTTGTCATTGCATTGATACATGGTTGCCTGTTTCATTTAGATGGGGCATTTAAAGATTCTCTGTTGTCATTTTCTCATGTCTCTGTGCACTCTATTTCACCCTCCATTATATTATCTCTCTCTCTCTCTCTCTTCTTGCAACGCGGTGTACACATATATTCACCCTCCATAATAATATATTTTTCTTGAGTACCCTTTCATTCATAACACTCATTCAGGGGTAGCACTAGTCGCTAGGTGCTTCTGGATGCAGTCCGGCTCATGGCCTAAACTCCATGCTTAGTTGGGCGCTGAGAGCTCCTCCCCTATGCAAATGCTTTCGCAAATCTAATGTATATTGAAAACTGTATAAATGTGTAAATTGTGTATTTTGTACATAGACCCCCGGGGAGCGGTATCTCTCAAGGTGGGATGCTAAGGATATCCATTGTTATACTTTCTCAGATAGGTACTGGTTGAAGCAGCCCATCACAACAAAAATACGGCCTCCTGAGGGTGTCAAAATCCCTGGGCATAATTTTGAAGAGATGGGCATGGACTGCCAAGATATATCCATCGCTACATAATTCAAAGAGGTAGTCATTTGCAATCTCTTGCAAATAGAGAAGAGCATTGCTGGCCCATTGCATGCCCACTCTCCAATGTTGGGCATAATTGTGAAGCGATGGGCATGGACTACCAAGATATATCCATCGCTAAAGAATTCAAAGAGGTAGTCATTTGCAATCTCTTGCAAACAAAGAAGAGCATTGCTGGCCCATTGCATGCCCACTCTCCAATGCTCGCATATCTCTCACACTACTTGTTGAAATGGAAGCAATGGGATGGCTAGTTGCATGTGTCTTTCAATCCTTTGAAGCTCATGTAGGACACATATGTGCCCCTCGTATTGGTGTCTTATTGCTTGAGCATGCAAGGACTCACTTATATCCCTTCTAAGCCTGGCCTTTCCATGAGCCATCTCTACAAGCAGCACCACATTCTATGAGCGAATATCCCTTTCATAGAAGGGTCTCCAAGTCATAAACACAACTGCAAGGACGATGGTCATTACCAAGCAAATAAGAGCACCAAGCATAGTTGTCTCGTCCCCATTTGCTTAGTACTTACTTCACAAATTAGATCTGCACAAAAGTATACTAGCATACATATGCATGGTGTGTAGAGATCTACGTCAACAAAGCGAGGTAGAAGAGGACGCAAAAAGAGGGATGGGAGCACTACAGAGGCAAAAGAGGATGTGGAAAGATCCTTTGGAGTAGTGGAGAGGCAAAAGAGGATGTGAAGAGGGTTGGGAGCACAAGCATTGTAGGCAAGAGTCCTTGCCTTTCACTATTTTCTCACTGGGTTAAAACTACCTCTAAACTTTGGAGGATGCACCAAACTTTGGAGAATGTGTCTCTTTAATGAGCATCATTTCTGATTTGATGCTAGCTGGTCAATCATACTACAGGAGAATATGAGTCCGCTCATTGCTTTTACATTGGTTATCCTTGTGAGGACAACCCACGAGCCCTTTTTGAGTTACCGTTTGGCATCAAAATTCGATCACCATGGCAGTCGCCATCTCCATCTCCAAATAGGCAAAGTAGATTGTCCTTCTCCATCTCCAAATAGGTGAAGCATATTGCCCTTGACTTTGCCTTTTTTCAATCTTGCTCTCAGCCACCTCTCGTGATCCTACTCTCAGCAACCTCCAAAGCGTTGAGTATGTTATTTCCATGTCGCCATCGCCCTTGCCTTCGCCTTTTTGTGATCTTGCTCTTAGCAATCTCCAAAGCTTTGATTCTATTGCCTTCCGCATCACCATCCACCTTGGGGCCATTGGATATTGCAAAGACAGGTTCTCTCTCTCTCTCTCTCTCTCTCTCTCTCTCTCTCTCTCTCTCTCTCTCTCTCTCTCTCTCTCTCTCTCTCTCTCTCTCTCTCTCCTCTGCCTGTGTTTCACCTCTATGCGCACCGAAGCCATTGCGTCACGGGTTTAGGGAACAATGGGAGTAGTCAATGTTGTGGTCACGCAATGCCAAAATCTACATGGTTACAAATTGTAAGAATTGGTTGAGATTCTTCATGCATAGTTATGCGGTTCAAGGCATAGTTGGAATAAATATTCCTTGACTGACCACGCAAGGCTTTGGTTTCTCATTTAATGATATGTGTGGGCATAGTGAGTGAGTGGGCTTAGATATTTATTATTGATAACTAAGCCTCGCGTTAGTGTTCATAGGAAACCGTCCTTTATTGTAATTTTAAAGGACTAAAATTGAAACATGTTCTGACTTCAACACATTTTTAAAGCACATGTTATGACGTCAACACATGGGTCAGCAAGAAAATATAGGCCTTGGGAGCCCTTATTTTCCTAGTTTTGGCTCTCATCACGTGAGCGGTTATGTCCTCAACAAGTAGGCTAGAACCAAGTGAATAGAGACCCTGAGGGATTCTCCAGGCTCACTATTTTCTTGGTTCTGAACCTTTGTGCTGAGAGGACATGGGTATAACGTGAATTGTATTAAAAATATCACTTGGGTCAGAACCAAGCAAATATGGGCCTTGGCGGATTCTTAAGGCCCTAATTCGCCTAGTTCTGCTGACTCTCATCACGTGATTGGTTATTTCCTCAACAAGCGGGCCAGAACCAAAGCAAATAGAGACCCTGAGGGATTCTCCAAGCTCACTATTCACTTGGTTCTGACCTCAAATACCGTTCAATATATAATGGTGGTTTTGGGTTTTTGTTTCTTTCAGACATGCAGAACAAAGTCCTAGAGATGGACGATGTAGGGGAGGATACATATGAAGAAAAACTATGCACGTTCTTGTACAGCACCCGTGCACATCATCGTACACTAGAGCTATCAAGAATGTTTAATGCATAGTTTTTAATCCAGATAATCATTGATTGCTCAATTGAGCATCTACAAATGCAGTTGCAAGAGCATGAAGAAATCATTTGTGACAATCCCATGACAATTGATGGCACATGATATGTTCACCCAACTGACCTCGACCTTGAGAAGCGTGTGGCAAGGAGATTGAATTGATGTCTAGAAAAGTGTCCCTCCAATGCACTGCATTTGCAAGACAGATGTCTTAGGCACTCTAAAAGGTGTTGCTTAGTGGAATTCAACCATGGTTTTGTATGTTACTTGTCCTTGTTGATGGCTAGGGAGTCAAAGACTTCCCAGTCATCAATTTTTTGTAGTTTCCCATTGGCAGTGGAGGAAGAGGTAGAGGAAGTTGAGGTACATTTTGACCCAGAAGAAGAGCGGGTAGAGGTATGAAAGGAAACATGTGATGCAGGCTTAACTCTTGGTGCAAATGCATCATTAGAGAGCAAGCAAGAAAGCCCAAACGAGGATGGGTCTTTGCCTCTCAATTGCACTCCAAGCTTTAATACGAAAAACAAAATTACTACATTCTCCTCACAGATATTATGCATGAGCTGAATATACGAGAGGACTAATGTCTAGCTTTAATTGCAATTTTTTGTGAGGAAGACATGGGATTTGTGGAGGATGATGGCGAGGACCAACATCTCCTTGATGACACAATTGTCCATGACACACATTTCACTTTAGGGGGACAGCTTATCAAAGATACATTCAACAAAGAAAAGTTTGGAAAAGCCGACTCAAAGGAGTAGTTCCAATCAACCACAAGACAACTTGGCTTGGAAAAAATGGGTATCCTTGTGGCACCTATAGCCCAGGTAGCGAATAGTAACTCTATTCATTATGGAGAAGGTCCATGGTAGTAATGGACAAGAATCAACTAGTACTTTTCTTTAAGTATTCATATGGTTTTGGACATGTCCCAATGATGCAATATTGAGATAAATCTTCTTGTTGATAGGTGCTTGTGTATGACGATAGTTTCCTTAGAAGAGCAAGAGGCTCAAGGCAAGGGATTGTCACTGGAGTACAAGGCAAGGATGTGGCATTATCTCACTACATCGGGTGTTTCAACCACAAAAAGGTATGTAGAAACAATTCAAGTAATTGACTCTATTGTACGAAGAGCTTATGACCCATGGATGTTGTAATATTGTTTAGTAGATCATAATATACCATAAGGAATACTCCGATGACAATGCAAAGTTCCCACTATTTGATGAAAGTCATTACAAGATTGTGTGGTGGGTATCCCATGCCACTAAACACAAAAAGGATAGTTCTGCTAGAGAAACAGTTTGCTCTATGCATCTTTGGCATCGAGTATGGGTGCCAAGCACTCAGATCCCCCTATTTCATGTCCTACACACATCATGCTCTGGCAGCAAGATTCGAAGACCCGGAGAGCTTAAATCCATTAAAAAAAGGCTATTTTTTAGGAAAAGAGGACGCTTGATGCCCGTGGGGTGCTGCCATCAACAGAGGAAAGAGTTTTTTTTAGGGGCTTGCATATTAGAGGTACAGAGTGAGGAAAAAGGAGGTGCAACAAAGAGGATAAAAATGACGGGATCATGTTCATCTTCTCCCGCTCCAGACTCATGAATGTCACCACCCCACATGGTACTCCCCCGCATTTGATTTTTCCCAAAGCCTTTTGTTTTTTTCTTTGTGGATGTGTTGTAAAGAATGTGTAATTTTTTAGCTCTTAAGAAGCTCCTTCTGCCTTTCTCTATGAATAATTCATCTATACGTCCATTGGTGAAGCTCTAATAGGCTATTGGCTCTATCCTTGCCTCCCCCATGTCTGGTGCGCTTAAAGTAACATGTTCTTGCCATGTAGTGAAACTTTTCCTTGCCTTGTGTAGACCATATTGAAAATAAGCCAATATTTCTTAGCAAAATATGGACCATGGTTGAACAGTATGTGTTGCATTGGAATAAAACAAAATGGTGAGTAGAGTATAGTTTTAAATGTGGTTTCCGTATGGAGCATGCTAACTCACCATGTAATGAGTGATGTGTTGCCCACCCCACCTTGTGAGGTATGCTTTCTTCCAATACAGCGAAATGATATGAGCTTACGTTTGTCCCATGAATGCTGCTCAACATAGTGGAAAACTTTATCCATTGATTTCAACACGTTTGCCTTGTGATTTTCAATTTTCCCACCACCAACATTGTCTTTAACCACTTTGTGTAACTATTTCCATTTGTTAAACAGGTTTATTTTGTCCTCTCTATCAGAGTCTTTGAGGGTAAACCCAAGAAACCTTCTGGCGTTCACGTCGCCTATCGATGCTTTCCTAGGTACCTTGTAATAACCTTGAGACATCTTAGGTCCTCTTTTATTTTGACATTGCCTCCATGCAAACCAATTTCAGAGAGCATTTGATGACTCTTTTCGACTCACTCACTGGCTTTAAGGTACATACAAAACACATGTACAAATGAACTACCTTTTCAATTATTCTGCACAGTGCATGGAGTGTACAGACGTGAACTCTACTCGGAGGAATATCAAGCACTGGCCAAAAGGATTTATCATGAAGATGTCTATTTGGAGATCTACTCCATTGCACACTGTGCATCAGCCATGCAGTATAAGTATAGATTTGCCAAAGTTGCACCTTGTGTTATGGTGTACGTGCACTTAAGAGTCTTAGTTGCACCATGTGTTATGGTGTACGTGCACTTAAGAGTCTTTAAGTCACATGCCATGTGCCATTCGGCTGTGTAGTCACCAAATCCTCCCACTAAAAGCACACCTCCATTTCTTTATTCATTGATAATAGAAGGATTTTGGGTTTGACTAAAAACCCAATGGAGGATTTTAAAATATTTCTTATCAACCTGTATTAAAAAATAGGAATGTAAAACCAAGAAATATACATGTAACATTTTTGTTATTTCAGGCCACCACTGCCAATCTTCATATTCTCTATGTTGCAAAGATCTCGTTTTCTTTTCCGACTCCCAAACATGGTGTCTTTCTCATGCAAACTTATGATCTTCTTCTCAAGGATTTGGATTGTATCTTTGTTTGATAAAATCTTCTGCGCATGCCTTGTTAAGTTTCTTCAACTACATGTTCTCCATTTCTAGAAGGTTCTTTGCTTTTTTGCATACAATCCTCGCATTTTCATATGTTCAATGTAGCCCAATAGCCCATCATTGCCATCGCCTATGAAATATAAAAGGCTAGTGGTATTAGCAAAAGGAGGTGTCGCATTTAATATAGAATCCTTTGGCTAAATAGACCCATCAGTCCACAAATCCAAGTGATGTTCTTTGTCTGTCCTTCTAAGTTCTTTCTCCCATTGAGATAAGAAAGACTCCCTCCTACGTTTCTGCAATGGTGGTACTCTTGCAATACATCAACGTGAAGATGATGTGTGTTCTTTCTTTGGGTAAGTGTTGAAGATGAAGGGGTTAAAGATTGCAAGTTCAAATTGGTGTTTTCATCAGAAAAAGAAGCGTTCTCCATTCCTAGAGTTGATAGAGAGTCAGACACACACTCAAAACCGATGAAATATCTCAAGTTTCAGAAGGGAAGGCTGAAGTCTCATGTTTAGAGTTGATAGAGTTCGTTTAGCTTGAGTTTTTGGAGGGAACGTTTGTAAGTTGGAATTTCAAATCATTATTCATACGGTTAGTTGAATTCCTGACAAAAGAATGAAGGATAAGAATGATAGAGACGACTACTACCTAATAAAGAATGTCATTTTGGCTTTTTGTTGGCGCAAAAAGTATCACGTAAAATGTACTACTTAACATTTTCATTTTCTCTCTGTAAGTTGGCATGGAACTTCTTACAGGGCCCAAAAGTGAGTCCAAGTTTTTCTTAATATGTAGCATGTTTGATTGGCTTATAAATGGCACAAGTTTACATGAACTAATGTAGCTATGGACAATTTTCTGCATATGAGGCCAATAGACTCAAGTCTCATCACTCTCTGCTATGTTTGTGTTTTTGCATTGTGAAACCCTGTCGTTTGTAAGTGAGCTTGTCTCAAGTACAGTTCTTTCTCCAATGGCTCTATACATAGCCTAAGTATTCCATCCTTTCCCTGCTTATATAGCCATCCTACTATAAGCACAAGCGAGTGTGATTTCTCAATGATTGATGGTGATCTTTCGATATGCAAAGAACCAATGGTGAGCAATGGAATTACATGTTCGCTCCACCTCAATACCATTTGTATGTTGGAAAGATACGAGCCTGGCAAGTCATCACCAACTGCAATAGGTGCTTCCCCATGTATCGATTGGTGATAAATGGTATGCCTTCTGATGAGTAGTCCCTTTCTTGATCACTATGGTGAAATCAAACTCTAGCAATATAATAAACCATCGAACTATATGGCCAGTATTGCATGGTTTGTTCACTAAGTACAATAGTGTCTGGTAATCCACAAATAATACAAATTTGTTTACGATAAGGTAATGCTTATACTTTTTGACTGCATAAAAAACCTTCTCCTTCTCTGATCGTGTAATTTTGCTTCATACTATTGAGTGGTCTATTGGAGTAACAGATTGAAAAATCCATATTGTCCTCTTCAGGTTGTGCTAAGATGCATCCAATAGCGTATGCCGACGCATCTACGTGGACGTTGAAGATGTTGTTCCAATCAAGAGCTTTTAAAATTGGAGTAGAACTCAACCTCTAGTTCAATTGTTGAAACACTTTCTTACACTCTTCATTCCACTCAAATTTCATAATGAGAGCATAGAGAGGTTTAGCAACAATTACATACATGTAAATAAACCTTAGATAATAGCCGCAATGGCCTATAAAGACTTGTATCCCTCTGACATTGATGGGTCTCAGAAGAGCAACAATCACTTGTATTTTCTCAAGATCGGTAGAAATGTCATTTTTGGACACTATGTCCCAAAATCTTACCTTGTCTTACCATGAAGACACATTTTTTAAGGTTTAGGGAAATGCAATAAGTCTTGCACTTCTCAAAGATCTTTCTCAAGTGCTCAACATGTTAGTCTCTTGGCAAAGAACGCACACACAAATCATCATATAAATCCCTAAAAATTGTCTTCAATACTTTTTGAATTCGATTCGTGACTCATTAGTCTCTGGAATATGACACGTGCATTGGTTAAGTGAAATAGCATCACTCGATAAGCAATATGTCCCATTCTATGGCTAAGGCCATTTTGTGTTGATCTTCCGGTTTTATTGCAAGCTAATTGTAGCCCAAAAATCCATCAAGAAAGCTATAAGCTTCCTTGCCCCCATAAATCTCTCAATCACATATATGTGATGGGTAAGGGATAGTTGTCTCTAATCGTAACAACATTTACTTACTTAAGATCTACACATACTCATAATTTTTCATCCTTTTTTTTATATTACCACAATTAGCGACACCCACTCCGTGCCTTCAACCTCATAGATAAACTCCGCTTAGCATCATTCTTAAGGAATATCATATGTTGACATATATTTGGATTCACTCCCTTAAGATTTTTTACGACCGAACACACACGTCCTTATATTGCTTGAGAGTAGCTATCAAAAACTGCTCTTCCTCTTCGGTGAGATTCGTGGCTATGTAAGCCGGTTTAGATTCTCCCCCCGGTTTGGCAAGGTCAATTCTCATTTGCATTCTCAAGCCAATGACCAAGGACATAGATATGCATCTATAAGATCAAGCGCCCCGTACCACTCAATCTCACCTCCTCAACCGAATGCCTAACCTCAAAGCCTATGCATTGGCACTTCGCCAATGGGTTTTCATCAGTCACAAATGAAGGCGTGGCCTCCTTTTGTAGGTGACCAACCTCTCTGTCAATGATCAGAGTGACATCTACCAAGACAATGGATGCCTTGTATACACTACACTTTCCCAATGTGAAGGGCCTCTAACATGCCAAAAAACAAGTTACACTTAAACTCTTAGACAATTTGCAGTTGTTTCTAAAGATGCAAACAAGGCTAGTCAATTCAATCATTCATCAATGAACTCTAAGCTTTTCAAAGAATTTTCCAAGAACCTTCTGCATGACAAATCATCAAGTCTTGTGAGAGGCAATGCTTCCAAACATACATCATTCGGTAACTTCAACTGATGTTGAGTTAAAGACCACCTTGCAAGCAACCAACACTGGACAGTAACAGTTTTGCACCTAAGGATGACAACATACTTTTGATGGCGTCATGACACCAAGCTTCAGAAAAATTGTTAAAAACATGGTACATCTTATGATTAACTGTTAATAATGGAAGCACTTGATTGTCACTCCACCTAGGATGATAAGGGAAAAATCATATAAGGTTCCAAAGTTATAGCACTCCCTTCTTGACATCAACCTTGAAGGGTCCACCTTTCAAAAATACATATAACCCAAACCTTCAAGAGGTATTTATAACACCCCGCTACACACACACTTCACAATGAATTAGGCTCTTTGCACACAACCCATGCGCTTGCCGTCCCTTTTCGACATGGGCGGGTATGTGTTACCCATTAGCCAGGTGATTTAAAAAGGTGACTAGCATCGCATCGCGTAGCTTTAGCCTACTGGTTTCACGTTGGGCCCTAGGTTAGCTGTCCGAAGTTCAATGCCCGCCCATGTTAGGGCAGGGGAGTTTGCCTGTCCATTTTTTGGGCGCTGCCTGTTTTTCACAGCCCATCATTTCCGCGTCTGCAGGCCCAAGCACGGGCGGGCTGTTTGTAAGTAACCTTAAAAGACCCCTTCTCTTTCATAAACCTGTAACTTTTGTAAAAAAGTTCATTCAAATACAAAAACACGTGCTATACTTACATAGTTTGAGGTGGATCTCCCATGGCATCAACACAACCACACAAAAGATGTGTTGGCAAAAGGTGCACTCGGATTTTTAAAATCACTTCTTGACAGTCAGCTTAAAACTGTGACATGTCCTTCACGTTTTAACCGAGTAACCAAAACCATCAACCTTTCATAAATGGCATCATTTTGTGGATGAATATCATCCCCGACCACAAAGCTATGCACTACCCCACCTATCTCAATGTAAGCTTTTCCTGGTTCCTTCCAAGCATTAACGTGCTGTCGCATGGCCTTCAACTCCTCCACTTTATCGACCATCCCAGCAGCAGTATATATATTCAACATGAGTAAAAATGCTGAAGCACAGCATTCATCAATATCTATGATATGCTGAAAGCAAACCTCGGCCAAATCCACCTCACTATGAACCCTACAACTGTTAAGCAAAGAAGTCCATGGCACAATTGTGGGTTTGAGTGGCATCACACGGAGCAAATCTTCTGCTTCCATTAAACACCCAGCAGCACCAAGAAGATTGACCATACAACCAAAGTGCTCATGGGCAGGGGTAACATCATAAGTTTCTCTCATGGAGTTCAAAAGGTATGAGCCATCCCCTATTGCTCCTGTTAAGCTACAGGCACCTAAGAGAGAAGTGAATGTCACACTATCTGGATTTAGCCCATTCTTCAGCATGAGCTCTAATGTTTGGTAAACTGAAGAAAAGTCGCCATACAATGCATATCCAGTAATCAAGGCATTCCAGCAGGTTATGTATATTTTCGACATCATGCCAAAAATCCTGCATGCATCCTTAAAGCTGCCACATTCAACATACATGTCAATAAGACTGGTGGATACATACTCGCTTGCGTCGGCACCATCTTCAATAGCAATGCTGTGGATCAGCTTGCCACAGATGGATGCTGTGATCCTAGAGCAAATCCTAATCATGCTAAGAAACGTGGTGGTGTCGCACATTACACCCTCTTTTTGCATTCTTAGGAATAGAAGTAGAGCAACCAATAAGTGGCCCTGTAACACATATCCTGCAATTAGAGAGTTGTACACCGCAAAATCTCTCTCTGGAAGTCGTTCAAATATATTCCGTGCATCCTCAAGGCATGCGCACTTTGCATACATGTCAACTAGTGCTGTCTCAACATCCAAATCGGACTCCTCAAAATTAACCTGCTCGTGGATTAGTCTTCCAAAGTTTTAAGTTTGTCACATCAGCACATGCTTTCAGAATGGGCATGAATGTAGCCTTGTCAGGCTTACCACCCTCGTACATCATTCGAAGGTACATATTCAATGCCTCTTGACTGTGGCCATGTAGCACAAGACCAGATATCAATGTGTTCCATGTGACAATGCTTGCCTCCAACCCCTCATGGGAAATCTGCTGAAACAATTGTGATGCCTCCTTGTCGTACCCTTGTTGTGAATACCCAGCAAGAATAGCATTCCAAGTCCGAATGTTTGGCAGAAGTCCCGCTTCTTCCAATTGCTGCAGCAGCTGGAGGGCTTCTGGGCAGGATCCTTGCAAAGAAAATCCTGCAATCATTGCATTCCAAACTACTACATCACCATTGGATGTATGTTCAAAAACACTCCAAGCATCTCTAAGAGACTTACATTTCGCATACATATCAATTAGTGCACTTGATAGGTGAAGATTTTGCTCCAGACATACTCTAATAATATCATCATGCACTTGCCTACCCTCGTTGAGAGATTGTGCCATTGCACAAGCTTGAAGGGCACCTAAATAAACACACTGGGTTGGCTTCACGCGTGTCAAGTTCATTTGGTTATACATATGAAAAGCCTGTGCACCTTGCTTGTTTCTTGAATTTGCAAGAAGGATTTCAGTCCAAGCACACACATTGGGTTTATAAATTTTGCTAAAAACTCTGTTTGCTTCAGGCAAACTACCACAAAATAGGAACATTCGAATCAAGTAACTCCCCACATGGGAATTAGCCTCATAACCAATTCCACTAACCAGAGCGTGCACTTTCCGCGCTTCAAGCAGATTCTTTCTGCTAATACATTCTTCGATGAGAACAGACAGGGTAGAGGGTGAAGCAACAATACCTCTCCCAAAATCCAGTCTTTCATTGTGCTGCACCTTACAGGATGCCTTAATGGGCTCATGAAGTTGTACCTCACTGCACGTCTTGATGAGCACCTACACAACAGCTTATGGCGATTAAGATCAACGACTCAAGCATAACACAACCAAGTAGGGCTTCAGAAATGAGTATCTCAAGACCTTTGAGGAGTCTCTGGCAATGCTTTCAACATGAAAGCCACATTTCATGCTACATTCTGCTCTATGGCATGTATGTTAACTTGCTGCCGATCACAGACATTGGCCTGATCTGCATGCAAAGATGACACCTAGAATTAGCACAATCAACAGCAGCACTACTGACGCATCAAAAGAGATTCTTCAAACAACTTAATGTACTTTGCCATCGAAAGCCATCAGGTTTGGAGGTTACACTGCTTCAGAATGCGCCTGTTGATCAAGCAATCTCTGTTATTTGCTTCCCCTGGCAATAATCCTGAAAGCTTCCATTTTGTAGTGTTGCTCGCGCCTCATGGCAGCCAGTGCGGATCACGTGGCATCCAGGCGGGAGCAGTATTTGCAGCAGAGAGAGAGAGAGAGAGAGAGAGAGAGAGTCAAGATGGCTGTACCCCGGGTGAATGACTCGTCATTAAATGACACCGTCATTTTTCTAGAGGGGATCTAAATGGGCATCGCTTTTCGGCGAAGATCACAGCCATTCATCCCGAATGTGAACTTGATGTAAACTAAATGTAAACTCGAACAAATGTGAACTCGTTGTGAACTTGCACGTAAACTAGATGTGAAACTAGGGTGAACTAGCCCTGGCACTATTTGACACCTCCTTTCTTGGAGGGGATCTACCAGATCCATTTGTATGTGGGAACGGCCTCACAACCTCCCCATCACGGGGGGAATGCCTCGCTATTATGCTTGTGCACACGTTTTGTTAATCGAGGAAAATGGTAACATTATATTGCGCAGTTCTCGCCCATTGAGATCTTAGTTCACATCGAGTTTACAATGAGTTCACACCACCATAATATAGTACACATAGCCTGCAAAGTTCACATGCAAGTTCACATTCGTATAAGTTTACACCTAGTTTTCATCAGGTTCACATTTGGGATCAACGGTTGTGATCTTCGTCGACAAGCGACGTCGATTTTCAACCATAGACCCCCTCTAAAATTGAGGTGTCATTTAGTGACAAGGGTGAACTAGGGCCCTAGTTCAGTGACGATGAGAGAGAGAGAGAGAGAGAGAGAGAGAGAGAGAGAGAGAGAGATTTCTAACACTGTGGAAGGAAAGGCATCATTTGTGTTGGAATTAGGGTTGCAGAGAAACACACACAGCTTGGAGAAGACGAAGGAAGCTCAAGGCACACAATAGAGAGTGTTTTACTTAGTGTGCAATGGAAAGATAGATAGCCCTAGAGTGATGGGCGTATATACAATGCACGGGGGGAAAAACCTCCTAAAGAGGGAAAAAATGCCCCGGCGGTCCTAGTGTGTTCACACACATCACTACCACATGTATATGGTAACAAATCCCCCCTGGAGTGATGCGGTGAACGAGAGCTGGCACATGAGTAAAGGGAAGTGCCATGCCCTGAGGACAGGATCAGTCCACAAAGGGGAGTAAGCCCAAAGCATTGCGGAAAGCTTCAAGCTTCTCACGAGACAATGCCTTTGTGAAAAGATCTGCAAGGTTGTCCTGTGTTGGCACATAAGCCAAGCTGATCTCTCCTGCTGAGAGCCTCTCCCTGACATAGTGGTAATGCACCTCAATGTGCTTTGTGCGAGCATGAAAAACTGGGTTCCTCGCAACTGCCAATGCGCTCTGACTGTCAGTGTAGATAGTGTTGGCAGTGTCCTGTCCAACACCCAAATCAGCCATAAGGCGTCTGAGCCATACACACTCAACCGTAGCTGTGAAGACTGCCCTGTACTCAGCCTCACAACTCGAAGTGGCCACAGTAGGTTGCTTCTTGCTCAACCATGATATACATGAACTGCCAAGCATGAAACAAAAACCACTTGTGGACACTCTCGTGTCAAAACAACTAGCCCAATCTGAGTCCGAAAAAGCATGTAAGTCTGGCGGCAATGATCCCCCCTTGGGATAAAACAAGCCAAGATGTAAAGTGCCACTAAGGTAGCGGAAAATCCTCTTGACAGCCTGCCAATGCTTAGACCCTGGGCTATGCATAAATCTACTGACCTGTGAGACTGCAAACTGAATATCCGGCCTCGTGTTGCATACATAAATGAGGCAGCCAACAACAGTTTGGTAAAGAGTGACATCAGCAAGATCGCCAGCATCATGTAGACTCAACTTCAAACCTGTTTCCATGGGAGTGGCAATAGGTTTGCAATCCTCAAGTCCAAACTTACATAGCAATGTCTCTATGTAACTTTTGTGACACAAGGCAATACCACCATCACATTGCTTAAACTGTATACCCAAATAATGATGCAACAGCCCCAAATCTTTCATCTTGAAAGTAGCATTCAAATCAGCCTTAAATTCAGCAATATGTCTATCATTTGGTCCAGTGATCAGCAAATCATCAACATAAAGAACCACGATAGAAATACATCACCCTCACGCTTTACATACAATGTGCTTTCTGTTGGACTGTTACGAAAGCCTTGTTTGACCAAATGAGTGTCAGCTTTCTCATACCAAGCACGAGGAGATTGCTTCAACCCATACAAAGCCTTGTTACATTTGCACACTTTGTCCTCTTGTCCTTTTATGACAAAACCGCGAGGCTGCGGCACATAAACTTCCTCAAATATGTCACCATTCAAGAAAGCAGTAACAATGTCTGATTGATGTACATCCCAACCAAAATGAGCTGCCAAGGCACATAGAAAACGCACAGTAGTCATACGACAAGTGGGAGCAAAATTCTCTTCATAATCTATGCCTTTTTGCTGTGCATAACCTTTTGCAACAAGTCGAGCCTTATGGCGATCGATCTCACCATCCGGCTTGCGTTTCAACTTGTAAACCCACTTCGTACCAATGGCCTTTTTGCCAGGAGGCAAATCACATAAAGTCCATGTGTCATTTTCTATAAGTGCATCATATTCTGATTGCATGGCAGCCATCCAATTTTCTGAATTCTGTGCTTCATCAAAAGTCAGAGGCTCCCCAACATCATGTAAACTAGACACAGCCAAAGCATAACAATCTGATGCATAAGATGCATGGTGAGAGCCTGAACGAGTACGACTAGACAAAGGTGCCTCCAATTTACTGTCACGCAAAGTGTGTACCAGCCATTTTGGCATACCTCTAGCCTGCTCATTTTCAGCCCTTTCCTCATCAAGTACATCATGTACATCTGCATCAGTAATAGGCTGATCTAAAACATTTTTAGAAACCCCCATAGGCTGTACATTTGCCTCATTGGAACTTACATTCATATTTCCACCACTGAAAAGAGGCAACAAAGTGTCATAAATGTTCTGTGAGCTTACATTACTGTCTCTAGTACATGACAGCAAGGGCTGAACAGAATCTTCCACAAACATTACATTCCAAGAAACCAAAATACGTTTTGTTTGCGGATGATACAACCTGTAACCTTTGCTTTCAGCACTATAACCAACAAAAATACATTTGACAGCCTTATCATCCAATTTTCTGCGCTGCACTTGTGGCACCAAAGCATATGCCAAATAGCCAAAAACACGCATGTGCTCAATAGAAGGCTTTCTATCATGCCATGCTTCATATGGAGTAATAGACTGCAAAGCTTTCGTAGGACACCTGTTAAGTACATAAGTGGCACACATGATGGCCTCAAGCCAAAAAGAATGCGGTAAAGCTTGACTTTTGACCATACATCGTGCCATTTCCGTAAGTGACCTGTTTTTCCTCTCGGCAACACCATTTTGTTGAGGTGCATAAGGCACTATACATTGGTGTTTTATCCCACGACTAGCCAGAAATGCATTAAATTCATGAGACATATACTCCCCCTCTCAATCAGAACGGAGGGTGTCCATAGTACATTTCGAGACATTTTCAGCCATAGCCAGAAATTGTTTGAAGCACATAAAAACTTCGGACTTTGCTTTAAGCGGAAATACCCATGCATGCCTGGAGTAATCATCAATGAAAGTCACGAAGTACAGGTAATTGCCCAAGGACGGAGTTTGCATGGGCCCACAAACATCACTATGCACAAGCTGCAACCTGCATGTGGCCTGAACTGAACCATCCTTTGGAAACTTAGAACGTTGCATCTTACCCAAAATACAGCCTTCACAAACATGTTTGACAGGTGCTTCAAGAGGTGGCAAAGAAGCAACCATATCAGATTTCTGCAAACGCAGCAAACTGGCAAAATTCAGATGACCAAAAAGTGCATGCCAAAGTTTTGCATCTGAAATAGCCCTTGAATCTGCAACAGCATTTGCAAAATTTTGTCCACACTTGTCATACAAAGTGAGCTTATACAGCCCACGGCACAAAAGGCCAGATGCAACAATTTCATCACCAAAACTGAGATCATGAACTATACATCTGTCATCCACAAATTTGACTACAAGTCCAAGTCTAGCAAGTGCGGATACAGACAAGAGATTCTTCTTGATCCCAGGTACATAAAGTGCATCAACAAGTGTGAAGGAACTGCCATTAGCAGTAGTGAGCACAATCTTTCCAACTCCCTGAACTAGATAAGAGGCGTTGTTGGCACAAGTGACTGAATTCCCATGAGGGACAGACTCGAGAGAGGTAAACAATTCACAATGTGAGGTAATGTGCTTTGTAGCACCACTGTCGAAATACCACACATGTGAATCAGCAGCAACTGACAAGCATGCATCATGGACAGCAGGATTGTAAGTGCACTCTGCGCTAAAAGCCCATTCTGCATCAACATCAGCATTACAGTCTCCTTTCACAGAAGACTCAACAATGGCTGCATTTGTAGTGGAACCATCATTTGCAGTGGAACCACCCTCTTTCTTCTTAGC
This sequence comes from Adiantum capillus-veneris, assembly GCF_014529385.1. Taxonomy (NCBI): domain Eukaryota; kingdom Viridiplantae; phylum Streptophyta; class Polypodiopsida; order Polypodiales; family Pteridaceae; genus Adiantum; species Adiantum capillus-veneris. Next base: position 95,946,389 of record NC_140931.1, on the reverse strand, counting down.
CTCTTTGGCCTTCAACTTAGGACACAACTTGATCAAGTGATCATTGGCTTTACAATAATGGCAACGCATCTTCTTTTTGCCCTTATCACCAGAATTGCCAGACGAAGTGCTGCCAGCAGAAGCATTAGGAACATAATTTTTGCCACTCGCAGCAGAACCATAAGAAGTGGCTGCATTACTGTTACCACCCTTTCTTTGAGAAGCAATAAAAGCTTGTTCAACTGCACGCTGTCTAGTCCTGTTTTTTCTGGACAGTGACTCTTGCAACAGCAATGTGCATAATGCATCAAACTTGACAACTTCAGGATTTCCTTGGGTCATCAGTCTCCAAGTACTAGCAAAAGTCTGGTAGGAATCTGGTAAGGCATCAAGAACAGTCTGCACTAGGGAACTGTCTTAAATGACTTCACCTGCAGAAATGAGTTGCTCATTGATATCCTTGACACTAGCAAGGAAAGTGTCCATATCATCTTCCTCATGCATAATCTTCGGCTCCAGCTCTTTACGCAGCAAAGCAATTTTAGCCTCATTGCGGCTTGCATAAAGACCTGCTAAAATATCCCAAGCCTGTTTTGCTGATTTTGCTGAACGGATGTGAGGAACAATGGTGCGCTTCACAGACAACGCAATCAATGCATGAGCCTACGCATCCTTAACATCCCAACGAGCTTGTTCTGTCGTAGGCAAAACAACTCTAACAGCTGCAATCCTTGCAGCAAGACCTGCAACATCCTCAACATCGCCTACATCCTCAGAACCAGGACGTACATCAATGCCCTGCACAATGTTCCAGACACCTTTTGACACAAGAACATGTTGCATCATATAAGCCCACATAGGGTAGTTGTCCCCATCCAACCTGTCCTCAACAGCAAACATCTTGAACACATCTGTGTTGTTGTTGTCAGCCATGGTAAATGCTGCATCTGATGTGAAAACTGCCCGAAAATAGGAGAAATGGAGCGGGAACAACCTGTGCTATATAGCACAAACCGTAGAAGACTATAAGGCACCTATTATGCAGAAAACGGCACTGACAGAAATTCTGCACAAAATGACGAAATAGCCTGTGCAGTACTGCCTGTAGTGGAAACGGAGGCCGAAATGAGCCCAAATCAAAATTCTGAGCAGACCAAGCTCTTCGAGCTTATCCAAAATATTTGTCGACCTGCGAACGCTCGCCAAAGCTCACTGAAATCGGAGAAAGTAAACAGGCGTGTGCTGGAGCAGCTGGCGACTAAGCCCGGGAGGACGTGACCTGCTCTGATACCAATTGTTGGAATTAGGGTTGCAGTGAAACACACACAGCTTGGAGAAGACGAAGGAAGCTCAAGGCACACAATAGAGAGTGTGTTACTTAGTGTGCAATGGAAAGATAGATAGCCCTAGAGTGATGGGCGTATATACAATGCACAGGGGAAAAACCCTCCTAAAGAGGGAAAAAATGCCCCGGCGGTCCTAGTGTGTTCACACACATCACTACCACATGTATATGGTAACAATTTGGTGTGCTATTCACAATTGTCACTCGTGTGAAAATTAATCGACCTTACTCTCTCTCGTCTTCCTCCCCCACACCAAATGATGTTATTCATATCACTGGTGTGCTATTCACACCAATGAAATGTCAGGTGGAATTTTATTAAGGCTATATTAGCCTTAATATATCTAACCCTTTGTGTCTCTATTGCCTAATCGTCCAAAGGAAATTTTATCAAGGCTATATTAGCCTTAATATATCTAATCCTTTGTGTATGTATTGCCTAATCATCCAAAAAAATTTAAAGGTATTCTTAATTCAAAGATTCCCTCAACAACAACAAAAATGATGCAGTAGTCTATAGCATGTAGCCACAGGCAATGACGAAGCATGTAGATCTGTAACAGTGTTAACTATAAAAGAAGGATGCAACATTGCGACGGATGCAACATTGAGAGAGAGAGAGAGAGAGAGGACACTTTGAACAAACGAAGCCAAACCTTGAGCATCTGATGGCGGCTCCATTAACACCAATGCCTTCACCTTTTTGGGATCAGCCTCTATATCGTTTTGTGACACCACATGACCTAACAGTTGCACTCGAGGCTGTGCTAGTTTGCACTTCTTGGGGTTTAACTGACCTCCTTCTTCATCAAGACTTTGAAAGCATAACTAGAGCTTCGATAGGTGCTCCAATCTTGAACTGTAGCAGCCAATATCATCCATGAATACCCTAATAAAACGGCCCAGGTATGGACCAAATACCCTATTCATCCAATCTTGGAAGGTGACATAGGCATTCACCAATCCAAACGGCATCCTGCGGTAAGTGAAACAACCCCATGGAGATATGAATGTGGTCTTCAACTGGTCTTCAAGTGCAATCCCTATTTGAAAATACCTCGAAAAGCCATCCATAATCGAGTATCTTTCATGCCCAGCCGCCTGGTTTAGGATTTCATCTTGAAATGGCAAGGGATAGTGATTCCTCTTGGTCACGGCATTCAGTGGATTGTAGTCGACACACACTCTCCATTTCCCATTCTTCTTAGGAGTTAAGACCACTGGCGAGACCCACTCTGAATCTTTCACAGGGAATATGATGCCAACATCTAGTAGCTTATTGATCTCTTGCCACAGGGCCTCCTTTTGGATTTCTCCTAGTCTCCTCAGCTTCTGTGCTTTAGGCTTATGCCCCTCCTCAAGAAAAATCTTGTTTGCACCTCGCAAATGCTTGTACTCCGTCGCAAATAGGTTTGGATAGGACTCACACGGTTGAACATAGCCTTCCTTTTCACCCTTGGTTAAATCTTCACTCAACATGCTCAAAACCTCCTCTATGCTTAAACCATGAGCTTGATGCCGCATACCTTCTTCTTTAGGTGGGGAGTCATCTATGGTGACTCCAAATAAGTCTGCATCTATCTTCAACATGTCATCCTCGCTCTCCTCTTCCTCTATGCTAGTATAGCCTTCATCATAACCCATCTTTGTCTTGTATTTGTAGCTCGTCGTGTCACCCTCATCTTTAACTGCCATAGGACGAGAACTGCTCTCCTTGGTCTTCAAATCAAGCACAATTTGTCTGCCTTTCTCTTTGTGAGGCAAAGTGAACACTTTGCTCTCCCAATCCTGCTTTGCTCCTATCGCCAAAAGCCATGGCCTACCCAAGATTATCGGATAAGCATTATCTCCTGCCTTCATCGCAAAGAAGTCTATCAGGCACTCTATGCCCATCACCTTGACCTTCACATCCTGAGCCACACCTAGACATCTGGCCTTAGTATGGTTAGCCATCCTCATGTGTACATTCGACTTGACTACTGCCTTGACTCCTGCCTCTTTCATGGCTGCTTCCATCATGACACAAATCTGTGCTCCATCGTCTATGTAGGCTTGTACCTGCATCCTCTTCTCTATAATCGCATCCACAAGCGGAAGAATGTCAATGGGGCTACCTACCCTCAAAGCCATGTTTTGCACCACTTGCACATTCCCCTTAGCTCTTGGCAGCCTGGTGCTAACACTTGTGGACCACTGTCTTCTCCACTTTGGATTTAAAGCTAACAGTTGACCAAAAGTAATATTTTCCTTTTGATTTTGAACATCACTTACCAGATTGTACTCGGGATAGCCACACCCTAGCTGGAAATCCGCTTGTTTGATTTTGCGACACCTCCTTCTCTTGCTAGGCTCAGGCTGCTCTCTGTCTCCATGTCCCGCTCAGCTCTTGCTCTCTTATTGGCCAAAACTTTGACATCCTGCTTATCCACCCCGATAATATTCACCCTTTGGACCTCACCTCCGTTTGGCGGAGCTGGCTGCAAAGGATTCTCTACCGCTTGCTCTCTTGGACCATTGAATTGCCCTTGCCCTCAACCTCTACCAAACAGTGGGTAGATACCTCCTCTTTCTCTCTGTGGTTGAGGACAATCAGGTGCATAGTGTCCTTCTTCTCCGCAATTATACCATCTACCTGGCAGCGGCCTTGCCCTGCCCCTTGCTCCTCTTGGCTGTCCTCTATCCATGACACTGAGCCGCAACTCTTGCATTTGCTCGGAAAAATCTTGCACCGTGCGTAATCAATTTTGCGGCACAACAGCTACACCTTGGTTTCCATGATTTTCCTCGTGTATAGACTCCCTCGGACTCTGCGGTTGAACATGGGCCATGGTTCATAGATGATACGCCTTTCTCTATCTTCTTCTTTATCTTTCTGCTCTTTGATCGTGCAATGGCTACCGCACCATTGTAATTCTCTGGACTCTCGAAATCAACTTTCTCTCCACCTTGGGATGCAGACACGCCATGAACTTGTCTAGCTTGAAATAATCTCCATTAGCCAACTGCATGGTTGTCGCTAGCTCTGCCCAACACTCTTCAAAATGACCCGAAAACAGATTGAACTCTTCACTTACAGCTTGCTTAAGCGCTCTCAACTTCGCATCCATCTCAACCGGGGATGCCTCTTTGCGAAATTCGTTAAGAAACCTCGCCCGTAGAGCCGGCCATGCTTGCTTCACCTCACCTTCTAACGCTTCGTACCATGCTTTAGCTCTACCACGCATCACCAAAGGAAAATTATGCATTTTGCTATCCTCATTTGGCAGATGCAACAATAGCATATACAGCTCGAAATTCGACATCCACTTGTTAGGGCTCTCTTCGCCTATGAAAATCGGTCCATAACTTCTAGCTGCCATGACTTCCAACGCAAAAAACTACTTCTTTTCGTTCAACTGGGAGCAATCAGCGTGCTCCTCAGTGAGGGCACTAGAAGATGAAGAGGGGGAATGAGGGAACACACCCGACACAAACACAAGGGCCTCTCTGTAGCTCAGGGTATCCATAGCACCCCTATCCTCTCAGAAAACACCTTCAAAGAAACACTTTACACTAGTAGACCACCGCCTACCCAATTTTCACTGCTCACACACTCCACAAATCCTCTACACAATGCACACCTACTACCCCGACCTGTTTCAACCCTTACACACACACACACACAGCCTCTCAATCCCACTCTGTTACCATATACATGTGGTAGTGATGTGTGTGAACACACTAGGACCGCCGGGGCATTTTTTCCCTCTTTAGGAGGTTTTTTCCCCCGTGCATTGTATATACGCCCATCACTCTAGGGCTATCTATCTTTCCATTGCACACTAAGTAACACACTCTCTATTGTGTACCTTGAGCTTCCTTCGTCTTCTCCAAGCTGTGTGTGTTTCTCTGCAACCCTAATTCCAACAATTGGTATCAGAGCAGGTCACGTCCTCCCGGGCTTAGTCGCTAGCTGCTCCAGCACACGCCTGCTCACTTTCTCCCATTTCAGTGAGCTTTGGCAAGCGTTCGCAGGTCGACAAATATTTTGGGTAGCTCGAAGAGCTTGGTTTGCTCAGAATTTTGATTTGGGCTCATTTCGGCCTCCGTTTCCACTACGGGCAGTACTGCACAGGTTATTTCGTCATTTTGTGCAGATTTTCTGTCAGTGCCGTTTTCTGCATAACAGGTGCCTTATAGTCTTCTACGGTTTGTGCTATATAGCACAAGTTGTTCCCGCTCCATTTCTCCTATTTTCGGGCAGTTTTCACATCAGGTGCAGCATTTACCATGGCTGACAACAACAACACAGATGTGTTCAAGATGTTTGCTGCTGAGGACAGGTTGGATGGGGACAACTACCCTATGTGGGCTTATATGATGCAACACGTTCTTGTGTCAAAAGGTGTCTGGAACATTGTGCAGGGCATTGATGTACGTCCTGGTTCTGAAGATGTAGACGATATTGAGGATGTTGCAGGTCTTGCTGCAAGGATTGCAGCTGTTAGAGTTGTTTTGCCTACAGCAGAACAAGCTCGTTGGGATGTTAAGGATGCGCAGGCTCATGCATTGATTGCGTTGTCTGTGAAGCGCACCATTATTCCTCACATCCGTTCAGCAAAATCTGCAAAACAGGCTTGGGATATTCTAGCAGGTCTTTATGCAAGCCGCAATGAGGCTAAAATTGCTTTGCTGCGTAAAGAGCTAGAGTCGAAGATTATGCATGAGGAAGATGATATGGACACTTTCCTTGCTAGTGTCAAGGATATCAATGAGCAACTCATTTCTGCAGGTGAAGTCATTTCTGACAGTTCCCTTGTGCAGACTGTTCTTGATGCCTTACCAGATTCCTACTAGACTTTTGCTAGTACTTGGAGACTGATGACCCAAGGAAATCCTGAAGTTGTCAAGTTTGATGCATTATGCACATTGCTGTTGCAAGAGTCACTTTCTAGAAAAAACAGGACTAGGCAGCGTGCAGTTGAACAGGCTTTTATTGCTTCTCAAAGAAAGGGTGGTAACAGTAATGCAGCCACTTCTTATGGTTCTGCTGCGAGTGGCAAAAATTCTGTTCCTAATGCTTCTGCTGGCAGCACTTCGTCTGGCAATTCTGGTGATAAGGGCAAAAGGAAGATGCGTTGCCATTATTGTAAAGCCAATGATCACTTGATCAAGTCGTGTCCTAAGTTGAAGGCCAAAGAGGCTAAGAAGAAAGAGGGTGGTTCCACTGCAAATGCTGGTTCCACTACAAATGCAGCCATTGTTGAGTCTTCTGTGAAAGGAGATTGTGATGCTGATGTTGATGCAGAATGGGCTTTTAGCGCAGAGTGCACTTACAATCCTGCTGTCCATGATGCATGCTTGTCAGTTGCTGCAGATTCACATGTGTGGTATTTTGACAGTGGTGCTACAAAGCACATTACCTCACATTGTGAATTGTTTACCTCTCTCGAGTCTGTCCCTCATGGGAATTCAGTCACTTGTGCCAACAACGCCTCTTATCCAGTTCAGGGAGTTGGAAAGATTGTGCTCACTGCTGCTAATGGCAGTTCCTTCACACTTGTTGATGCACTTTATGTACCTGGGATCAAGAAGAATCTCTTGTCTGTATCCGCACTTGCTAGACTTGGACTTGTAGTCAAATTTGTGGATGACAGATGTACAATTCATGATCTGAGTTTTGGTGATGAAATTGTTGCATCTGGGATTTTGTGCCGTGGGCTGTATAAGCTCACTTTGTATGACAAGTGTGGACAAAATTTTGCAAATGCTGTTGTAGATTCAAGGGCTATTTCAGATGCAAAACTTTGGCATGCACGGTTTGGTCATCTGAATTTTGCCAGTTTGCTGCGTTTGCAGAAATCTAATATGGTTGCTTCTTTGCCGCCTCTTGAAGCACCTATCAAACATGTTTGTGAAGGCTGTATTCTGGGTAAAATGCAGCGTTCTAAGTTTCCAAAGGATGGTTCAGTTAGGGCCACATGCAGGTTGCAGCTTGTGCATAGTGACGTTTGTGGGCCCATGCAAACTCCGTCCTTGGGCAATTACCTGTACTTCGTGACTTTCATTGATGATTACTCCAGGCATGCGTGGGTATTTCCGCTTAAAGCGAAGTCCGAAGTTTTTATGTGCTTCAAACAATTTTTGGCTATGGCTGAAAATGTCTCAAAATGTACTATGGGCACCCTCCGTTCCGATCGAGGGGGGGAGTATATGTCTCATGAATTTAATGCATTTCTGGCTAGTCGTGGGATAAAACACCAATGTACAGTGCCTTATACACCTCAGCAAAATGGTGTTGCTGAGAGGAAAAACAGGTCACTAACGGAAATGGCACGATGTATGGTCAAAAGTCAAGCTTTGCCGCATTCTTTTTGGCTTGAGGCCATCATGTGTGCCACTTATGTACTTAACAGGTGTCCTACGAAAGCTTTGCAGTCTATTACTCCATATGAAGCATGGCATGATAGAAAACCTTCTATTGAGCACATGCGTGTTTTTGGCTGTTTGGCATATGCTTTGGTGCCACAAGTGCAGCGCAGAAAATTGGATGATAAGGCTGTCAAATGTATTTTTGTTGGTTATAGTGCTGAAAGCAAAGGTTACAGGTTGTATCATCCGCAAACGAAACGTATTTTGGTTTCACGGGATGTAGTGTTTGTGGAAGATTCTGTTCAACCCTTGCTGTCATGTACTAGAGACAGTAATGTAAGCTCACAGGACATTTATGACACTTTGTTGCCTCTTTTCAGTGGTGGAAATACGAATGTAAGTTCCAATGAGGCAAATGTACAGCCTATGGGGGTTTCTGAAAATGTTTTAGAACAGCCTATTACTGATGCAGATGTACATGATGTACTTGATGAGGAAAGGGCTGAAAATGAGCAAGCTAGAGGTATGCCAAAATGGCTGGTGCACACTTTGCGTGACAGTAAATTGGATGCACCTTTATCTAGTCGTACTCGTTCAGGCTCTCGCCATGCATCTTATGCATCAGATTGTTATGCTTTGGCTGTGTCTAGTTTACATGATGTTGAGGAGCCTCTGTCTTTTGATGAAGCACAGAATTCAAAAAATTGGATTGCTGCCATGAAATCAGAATATGATGCACTTATAGAGAATGACACATGGACTTTATGTGATTTGCCTCCTGGCAAAAAGGCCATTGGTACGAAGTGGGTTTACAAGTTGAAACGCAAGCCGGATGGTGAGATCGATCGCCATAAGGCTCGACTTGTTGCAAAGGGTTATGCACAACAAAAAGGCATAGATTATGAAGAGACTTTTGCTCCCACTTGTCGTATGACTACTGTGCGTTTTCTATGTGCATTGGCAGCTCATTTTGGTTGGGATGTACATCAATCAGACATTGTTACCGCTTTCTTGAATGGTGACATATTTGAGGAAGTTTATGTAACGCAGCCTCGCGGTTTTGTCATAAAAGGACAAGAAGACAAAGTGTGCAAATGTAAGAAGGCTTTGTATGTGTTGAAGCAATCTCCTCGTGCTTGGTATGAGAAAGCTGACACTCATTTGGTTAAACGAGGCTTTCGTAACAGTCCAACAGAAAGCACATTGTATGTAAAGCGTGAGGATGATATATTTCTCATTGTGGTTCTTTATGTTGATGATTTGCTGATCACTGGACCAAATGAGAGACATATTGCTGAATTTAAGGCTGATTTGAATGCTACTTTCAAGATGAAAGATTTGGGGCTGTTGCATCATTACTTGGGTATACAGTTTAAGCAGTGTGATGGTGGTATTGCCTTGTGTCAGAAAAGTTACATAGAGACATTGCTATGTAAGTTTGGACTTGAGGATTGCAAACCTATTGCCACTCCCATGGAAACAGGTTTGAAGTTGAGTCTACATGATGCTGGCGATCCTGCTGATGTCACTCTTTACCAAACTGCTGTTGGCTGCCTCATTTATGTATGCAACACGAGGCCAGATATTCAGTTTGCAGTCTCGCATGTCAGCAGATTTATGCATAGCCCAGGGTCTAAGCATTGGCAGGCTGTCAAGAGGATTTTTCACTACCTTAGTGGCACTTTACATCTTGGCTTGTTTTATCCCAAGGGGGGATCATTGCCGCCAGACTTACATGCTTTTTCGGACTCAGATTGGGCTGGTTGTTTTGACACGCGAGTGTCCACAAGTGGTTTTTGTTTCATGCTTGGCAGTTCATGTATATCATGGTTGAGCAAGAAGCAACCTACTGTGGCCACTTCGAGTTGTGAGGCTGAGTACAGGGCAGTCTTCACAGCTACGGTTGAGTGTGTATGGCTCAGACGCCTTATGGCTGACTTGGGTGTTGGACAGGACACTGCCAACACTATCTACACTGACAGTCAGAGCGCATTGGCAGTTGCGAGGAACCCAGTTTTTCATGCTCGCACAAAGCACATTGAGGTGCATTACCACTATGTCAGGGAGAGGCTCTCAGCAGGAGAGATCAGCTTGGCTTATGTGCCAACACAGGACAACCTTGCAGATCTTTTCACAAAGGCATTGTCTCGTGAGAAGCTTGAAGCTTTCCGCAAAGCTTTGGGCTTACTCCCCTTTGTGGACTGATCCTGTCCTCAGGGCATGGCACTTCCCTTTTACTCATGTGCCAGCTCTCGTTCACCGCATCACTCCAGGGGGGATTTGTTACCATATACATGTGGTAGTGATGTGTGTGAACACACTAGGACCGCCGGGGCATTTTTTCCCTATTTAGGAGGTTTTTTCCCCCGTGCATTGTATATACGCCCATCACTCTAGGGCTATCTATCTTTCCATTGCACACTAAGTAACACACTCTCTATTGTATACCTTGAGCTTCCTTCGTCTTCTCCAAGCTGTGTGTGTTTCTCTACAACCCTAATTCCAACACACTCTCTCACACAAAACACCGAAGATCCGAGGCGGCACACACATCCACATAGCCGGCACCGAGGGGAAACATGAAAGGAGGAGAAAGAGAAGGTGGGAAGGGGAAACAACACCAAGAGGGGGCAATGGTGGCTTGATTGCACTTCAAAAAGCATGTACATTGCCTTGCACTGCCATCACCATGGTCATTTACAAGAAAAAGTTACAAAGGGGCTAGCTTGCTAGAGAACTCCACTTTGCAAGCTTCAAACGGCATCAAAAGCCAGACAAAAAAGCCCCCAATTTGATTCAATTTTGACTTTAAATGGGGGGCCCTTAATTTTGGAAAATTGCCCTCTTATTGGTCCATCTAGTGCCCCTAATTTGGCATTTTTTGGGAAGGGGGCACCGCCTTGCTCTATCTCCTCTATTCTTCTCTCTTTTGCTCTTGGGGGGGGGGGGGGGGGGCATTAGCGATGTTGCTATTGCCCCCTAGGCATTTTTTATTTTTTATCTTTACCTTCATACTTTTTACCCCTTCTAGGGAGCTTGGCTCACACTGCCTTTTTGGCTTTGCTTTGACTCTTTCCCTCTCTCTATCCGCTTCTTCTTTGGTCCGGCTTTCATTTCGTCTGGCCTTGCCTTGAAATGGGCTCACCTTATACCCTTGACCTCCCTCTTGGTCACTTTGCATTTAGCCCTTTTGACTCTTCTCGAGCTCTTTCTCTCTCTTTATATGCTCATCACCTTGCTGTCTCATGTCGATGTGGGACTCCGCCCCTAGACTCACAATAGCGAGGTCGCTATTGGGGGGGGGGGGGGGGGGGGGGGGGTGACCCTTCCTTTTAAAAACTTGGGCCCCAAGAGCCATGTGAACGGCTTCCACAATGGCGCCTACCACGTCAGCAGACAACCTAATGGGCACCAACCCTCCTCACTGCCACACAGGCGCGCTTGTGTCGCCTCGTGCGGGCCAAAATGCCCTCCATCTACGCCGTGCATCGCCGCGCGACGCTTGCCAAAGCACCCACTGGGCGGCAGCCATCACCAAGCTCAAGGGAGCTTCTCTCCATGGCTCACATGCCCAATGGGAGGAATCGCCTTGGGTCAAATACCACTCGCCTCCGGCATGCAACTCCCCATGCGGGATTTTTTCCCTGCGACGTGGTAGCCTCTCGTTCCACTGCATCCCATGAGTCCCCACTTTAGCCCAAAACCCCATTTGACACCATTTCCTTCCCTACCCTTTGAGTGCATGCTCTATCCTTCTTAGTAGCCCAGTGATCGGAGTAGAAGTTCCATCCGACAATCTCGGTCTTCAACCTTAATCTCCCCTCATGCTCGTCGAACTTCGACTATCCCGGGTCCGCGATTCAAGGCGACCAAAAGTTTAAAAAATCATCTGCAAACACTTTATCTTCAACAACCCTAGGCTTCCCCAACTTGATCCTGCCATATCTTGTTGACCAAGTGTCCGATTGACGCACCGTTGATTTGTGCTGACTCCACATGATGCACACTAACTTTGGCGAGGCCCAAAAGATGCCAGATGGCACATCCTCCAATGCGGACAAGTGGGCTCAGACCCGGCCCCCGAAAAATCTTCTGACAGAGCCTCGGTTCGCGATTTGAGAAGATCGTCATGCTCCACAACTCGAGCTCTACACATGTATATACTGACATCAGCCCGGGCCACCTGTCCCTAGCTGCCCTGTCCGTCGGGACCTGCTACACACTCTAGCTTTAAACTTCAGTATCTTGCTCACCAGGGCTCCGTTTGACGAGCCTTCTAGACCGGCTTCTAGAGCACACTAAACACTACATTTTAGGAAACTGATAGAGCACTTCGGACACCTTTATCTGCCATCTTATCTGGACCGTCTCGTAGCACTTTTGGCCTAAAAAGCCGCTTTAGACATACTTTTCCGCTACCCTTTGGCTGCCGAGGTCCTTGGCACTTGCCCTAGCCTTTTACACTACACTTGCCTACCACCTTTGCTTGGCATAGACCATTTCCTAGCTTAGACCGACTTTGGTTGCACCATTGACTCCTTGTACCCTCATCGCCTCCTTGCTCCATCAACACCTGTCATCCGCATGAGCACTGTGACCAGCATCAAGCCATGCAAGTGCCCATAGACGCAAGCAAAGGTGCCGTCGTGGTCTTCTCTACACCCCCTTGCAACCCCGTTGTTCTGCCTCGCTCTGCAGCGTTTGCATCCAACATTGCCATCTTCAGTAGAGAGAGAGCATTCGCTTGCAGCAAGCCATATAGCATTGCGAGGCAAAAAAAAAAAGAAAAATGGGCCTAGTTCCCGCAAATCGCGCTCCGTCAGGGTCTGTCATCCGTAGAAACGAGAGAGAGAGAGAGAGAGAGAGAGAGAGAGAGAGAGAGAGAGAGAGAGAGAGATATGTCAAGCTGGCTGATATCGCCAGGGACGTCAGCATCTAGATGATCGCGATGCCAAAAAAACTATCTCTTTACCCTTTTGGCTTTGACTCGTCATTGAGATGATCGCCATTGTAAAATAATCATCTTCGTCTCTATCAGGACACTGGGCATTTCTCTCTCTCTCTCATGCACGTGCTATTTTCTCTCATTTTCTCCTCAAAGCCCTCAAGGCATCTTTGTAGATTCCTAGTAATAAACCCCCAAGCAAAATTGGCACGGCCTACTCATCCAAAAGAAACTTTTGAAGCGCATAGCTACATGGCATAGCTTGGAGGACTCTGTGAAGCCTTCGTCCTCTCCAAAGGCCGCATCAAATTGTTGGATGAAGGCCAATACTTTGTCGGTGGCACCAAAGGTGCCATCATAGGTAAGAAAAGAGATACTCTTTGCTCCCTCTTTGAATTTCTTGAGCTTTTGAGACCTTCGCCATGCAAGGTAGGATTTGTAATGTCCTCTCCTTTGGTATTCTCTAGGAGAATAGATGTTGCTTTTGTCGAAATAGGAGGAAGGTGAAGAAGAAGGAGGAGAGGGTGACCTCTTTCTTGCCTTTTTCTTCCTTTGTTTCCTCTCTTCCCTTTCGGAGTGATGAGGATAAGTACTATGGGTTGATCATTTCCTCTTGGGAGGAGTTGGCGACCGTCTAGACCGCCGTCTTCATGGAGCCACATCTTCAGAGGAGCTTAGCGATTCACTTCTTTCTCGTTCTTTGGATTCCTCCTCTCTTATGAGAGAGAGTCTTCTTTTGGGAGTCACACCAAGAGGCCTCATAAGCTCTCTCTCCTCCTGGAGAGGAAGGGAAATCCCATAAGCACCAAGTTGTTGAGTAACTTTGGCTTGCAAAGCAGGGTTGCCCATAGCTTGTTGAAACCTAGTAGCAAGATAATTAGCAAACATGGGGGCATCATCATTAGCACCTTCATGTGCAAAATCAAAGCTGTAAATATTTATTCTACTCTCTTGGTTATTGTTAGCCATGCTAATTAAACTTATGTATAAATTACTTCGTGCTTTGGTACCTCAAAAACCTTAGTCGCTACTCTTCTTTACCTTTGAAAATTAGTCCTCAAGCAGATACACCTGTGGTTTAGACACTTGATTAAGACTAGTGGAGAGGGTCTAACATTGCTCGGTTGAATATGGTTCCTGTTGAGCTTGCTAGTAGCTCAATAATGGTTAATCCAAAGGCAAGCCTCGAGAGACTCCATTATTAAGACTATAGTTCCCAACGGTGCACCTAGAACTAAGTCCTTTTCAACCAAGATAATAGATCCATGTTCCACTTACCCTATTGCAATGAGAAGGTCCAACCTTTTATGGACAACTTAAGGACCTCTCTTCTTAAGTAATAAAAGAGAAACCAATAGCTATGATACCAATGTAATGGAAATGGCCTATGAACTTTGAGAATAGCGAAACTAAGAGAATTAGAGTGAGCATTTTCATTTGAATACTTTGAGAACATAGAGGGTGAACTTAATTAATGGTAGCAACATAACCATTATACTTAATTAACTTGGCATGAACAATACTTTTGCAAGAGAGAGAGAGTTAAAGAACTTGACAACAGTTGCGGACCGGATTTATGTGGATCCGGTCCCCCCTCCAATAGGATTTTGTATTATAGATTCTCCCATCAGGAGAGACTTGGTACCATACAATATATGTGTTCCTTGTGACCTAGGTGATGCAATGAAGATGGAAAGATTCATGCATCATGAGCATAACATAAACTTTGTAAAAGCATCAGCCATCCCTGGCCTCAATCCCAAGGCCTCAAACTCCTTTGAAGGTGGAGAGAGCTAGTAGGGAATGAGGGTAAGGAAGAGGAAGAAGAAACGTTCATATGAGAAAGAAATAGTTCCTCACTTATCATCACTCTTCTTGCTTAGCATAGCATAATAGCATAGTAATGAAGATGGAAAGCTTAATCATTGAAGCATGGCTCTTGGTTGGATCTTCATTTATAGCCAAGAGTGTTGATGTAGGCTCTCAACTTCTCAACAAGCTTGGAAAAGGAGATAAAGCTCTTGCACTTTGCACTTCACACAATGAGTGTGTGTGTGTGTGTGTGTGTGTGTGTGTGTGTGTGTGTGAGAGAGAGAGAGAGAGAGAGAGAGAGAGAGAGAGAGTATACCCTGTAAGCAAGCCCCTAGCTTATTTGGTCAACTCATCCAAGATTGGAGAAACAGATAAAAAAGACACTCCTATTTGGATGTGTGGAGCCTCAAAAAACGGGAGCTTAAAACGAAAAGAATGTATCTTAGAAAGGGATTGCACAGACGAAGCCGATGTACTTGAACCCTTCCCAGAGCATTTTTTTGAGCCATTCAAGTGGACTCAAATCTTAGCAACAATGGATATATGTGTAAATACGTCTATGCCTACTCAATTTTGCAATGAGGACGGCTATGACATAATTCCCATACAAATGATCTCAACCCTTCACATTGAAGATGAAATTCACGAATCCAATGACTTGATGAAAGCTCAAAAAGTCTTTTCAGACCTCTACTATGATACAACAGATGAGTTAGAAGAACATTCAACTACCTCAGATGATTCGGGGTCGGAAAAAGAACACGTGAGAGCTAAGCTACCCATGAAATGAGGGGAGGAAAAGTTTTTTGACTTTCCAAACCAGAAACCAAGAAGACAGAAATAGTATAGACAAAAAAGAGACACCAGGAACGTGAAAGCTATACCTATGACATCAGTCTCCAGTAGAACACAGTCCCTGATGCAAATAGATGCACATGATTGTGTCAAGGACAAAATTACTGGTAGATATCCTTTAAACGAAAAACAAGGAATGTCGAAAACATCGAGAAAAACAACAAAGGAAACTCAAGTAAAACCGAAACACTAGGACAAGAACTCGACCATGACACGAGTTGAATGGAAAAAGAAATATCAAGAGTCACAAAAAGCTCTAAAGGAGATATATACAACTGAAATGAAAACCATTGAGGAGGAAGATATAATGAGTGTTCCATCCCATTACAAGAAATATACTCTCCAAGACCGAAAAATCATAGTCAAACAACCTGCTAGGAAACTACGAAAAAAGGGGCGAGTCCTATGAAGGACCTGAAAACGTAAAAAAGATAGATTTGGCCGAACCAAGAGAAGATCCTAGACCTTCCTACATTACAAATGACCTGACAGAAGAAGAAGAAGAGATTTTGTTAAGCTTACTGAAAGAATACCGAGATATCTTTGTTTGGTCTTATAAGGATCTCAAGGGTGTTGATCCAAAAATCTGTCAACATACCATACCCATGAGAGATGATGCGAAACCAAGTAGACAAAATTTATGAAATTTAACATACAGATTGGTGTCTCCAATTATGGTAGTGCCCAAGAAAAATGAAAAATCACGAGTGTGTGTCAATCTCAAGAAAGTGAATGCAGCTACCATTAGAGACAACTTTCCTCTTCCAATCACTAAGCATGTTTTAGAACGAGTTGCAAGAAAATAAGCTTACAGCTTTTAGATGGCTTTTCGGGATACAATCAACTTTTGGTTGACCCCAAAGATCATCATAAAACTGCCTTTGCAACTGAATGGGGTATTTTTGCCTATTGGGTTATGCCTTTTGGGTTAACTAATGCTCCTGCCACCTTCCAAAGATTGATGAGCCATGCGTTTAAAGAATATCTTCGGAATTTCTTGGAAGTATATATGGATGATCTATGTGTACACTCATCAATCCGGGCTAGTCATTTTGAACACCTCAAAAAGGTATTTGAAAAATTTAGACTTTATAGGATTTGCTTAATGTTAAGGCGGTTACGCCGCTAGCGGAAGCTAAATAGCGAGAACTCAACCAACAACAAAATTTGTCAGACGAGGACGGAGCTTGACCCGCAGGCGCATGGAAACAACTAGGTGGGTGTCAAATCACCTACTCAACCTTCTAATGACAATCACTACTAAGGAAATCAAATCTAAGTTCTAAAATACGCAAGTGACTGAAATCCGTACTACGAACGAATGCTATACGAAACAGGATCTATAATCATTGAATCGATCTCAAACTCAAGGGGAAGTCTATACACTAGGTAAGAACAACACCCTAAAGACTTGAACTGTAAAATCAACCTATAATCACTCCGTGCGGTAAACGCGCATGAAGATAGGCCGAAAAATACAGGTGACCGAAACTTGACCCCGATGGTACTAATGCGTAGCTCTACTCGTTGTGGTTCTATAGATATGCTGCACGCTCCATTCCGACACACGAGTTGGAAGAAAACTCACACCGAAGCTCGTAGGAACTTACCACACATAGAAGCCGATAGCGCGCACTCTTGGTATCTGTGCCTAGCTCTCGCCGTTGCTAGCACAATGGCGGTGTCGCTTCTCCAATGGAGGCTCCGTAGCTCGTGTAGCAAGTAGATAAGACTCTCTCTCTCTCTCTCTCTCACTCTCTCTCAGACACAGTCACGGCGCTCAAAAACTCACTTTGATTAATAATCTGAATCTCCTTAGGTTACAAAAACTTTGGCTTATATACCTCAGCCTTGGGGGTGAGAACATCTCTAACTAATTACATCAGCAAGTGAAATTACTTTGGAATTACAAGCTGGAAACTCAATTGAGTCCCGTTACTTAATGAATGGCTCAAATCAAAATTAATGTCGGAAAGACATTTATTACAATCAATGGTTACAAAAATGATGAGTGTGAGCAAAAATGTGGGTGTGATCCTCTGCTGGCTCAACACTTAAATCCTGAAAAGTGCACATTTATGGGTAGACAAGGAAATATTTTTGGACATATAGTGTATAAAATGGCATAGCTACTGATATGGATAAAATTCATGTTATTGCTGATTTGCTTAGGCCGACAATAGTCAAGGGGGTTCAAGCCTTCATGGGACATTGTGGATATTACATAAGGTTCATTTACATGTATGCTATAATTGCAAAACCCATGTACAGTTTGATCACACACTTTGAATGGACTGTTGAGTGTGAAGAATCCTTCATGAAGCTTAAGCAAGCTCTCACTTCAGCTCCAATATTGAAAGCACCAGATTGGAATAAGATATTCCACATACATGTAGATGCTTCAAATTTTGCCATTGGATGTATATTAGCTCAACCAGGAGATGGAAAAATTGATTTTCCTATTGTTATGGGAGCCGACAGTTGAACATGGCAAAAAATAATTATACCACCTTTGAAAGGGAAGGAATAGGAATGATCTATGCCATAAAAAAGTATAGATATTATGTATTAGCAAACAAATTTGTGTTCTTTGTGGACCACCAAGCCTTATTGTACTTGGTCAACAAGCCATGCAACACAGGAAGAATAGTGAGATGGTTCATCATTCTTCTGGAATTTGATTTCATTGTAGTTGTGAAAAAAGGCACCACTTATCAAGACTAGATCATCTGTCAAGGACTGTTTCTAGAGAACCACCTAAGGGTGTAGACGATGATCTACTGTTTGGCGGACGAAGCAATGGTCTCCAGAGAAAGAGTCACATTTTTTAGGGAATCTACATTTTTGCGAAAATCTCATCCTTTTGTAAAAGAGCTTCTTCAAGCCGAGAACTTGTAAATAAATTTTTGATTATTTTTTCGAGAGCATTTGCATAGTGGAGATCCAGTTAGAAGTTTAGGGATTTTTGGTTGGACAAGCCATTTGTAAAGACCTAAACTATAAAGGTCAGTTTTGTAAGTTTGAACGTAATCCTCTTTTATCATAAGTTTTGAAGAAGACAACGTACGTTTGAGAGCTCCCTCTTGCTCCAACTTGTAATCTTCGCTACTGTGGCTACGATAATCCGAATTCAGATTCGTTTATTGCATCGTGTTCCTCTTACTTTGCTCTTCCATTCAAGTGTAATCATTCAAGATTCGGTGTAGGTGTTCAACTACGCGTTTGAGACCTTAAATCACTGTTTTGAGTGTTTAAATACGTATTTAATGTTGTTTTGACCCTAGGAGAGGCTTCAAGGACCCTAAAACGACCCTTTGGGATCATCTGTTCACTGTTTTTGCTGACTTTGGGATGAACGATCGCGATCTATGTACCTCTCCAGAATGCTGTGACAGTGATAGGATAGATTCTAAATAGTCCCATGTAGCTCCCCTTCAAGTTTCGTGTGAATCCGATATGATTTGCATGGTAAACGGGCATGATGACTGTAGAGCTGTGTAGAAGGACATAGGCAGATTACTTGGCTTTAGTGCGTATGATTTGCTGGCAGAGTTAGTAGTTGCATCTCATCGAGTTCACTTCATTAGGAATGACACCCTAGTGAGTTTCCCCGGGGGGTTCACTATATTAAGACCACTATATCACGTGCGTTCGGGCTCTTTTTCTAAAATCCCTATTCTGTGAATTTTCTAGGAAATATAATGAACCCTTTTCGTTTAAATTCTGTAAATTTTTTTAAGATTTGTAAAAAACATATCCTTATGTAAATTTATTACTATAAGTTTTAAGGATTTAAATACCCTTCTGTTGAACTCACATGATAGGTCACATACTATGTACGGTGAACCCCCTGGGTGAGTTTCCATGCCTCATCCTGGTCGCTTCCCTTGTATTGATATTTTATGTTGATGCGTGAGAGCTATGCTATGGACGTCCGTCGCGGCGACCCGCAAACATTGGCGCCGTTGTCGGGGAGTGCACCTTAGGTGAGGAGTGACCGAGTGCGCAGTTAGATTCCTTAAAAGAAGATCAATCCACAAATCCATTTTACACCTTAGTTAGGCTGCTAGACAGGGGTTTAGAGCTTAGTGGAGTCTAGAGTCAGTGGACCGGCTAGATCCTCTCTTAGGAGATTTAGGGAGCTGTGAGTGAGAGTGTTCAAAGCATTTTTGCTCTTCAATTTCTCTAATTCGATTGAGTACTGAAATCTCACCCGAAATCCGTCTTGTTTGTTTTGTTTGATTCATTTCTTTATGTTCTTTCATTTCTGTACTTAGGAGTAGGATAAGTAATTCGCATTCCAGTCAAATTTGGGGCAAAAGTTAGAGTCGAGAAACCAGGAAACCATAAATTTGGAAAAAAGGCCATAAGACTCTGAAATTTCGAAAACCTGACCAAACAGGGTTGATATTGATTCAAATCACCAAGTGGTAGCACAAAACACTATAAAACACTTGTTAGAGGGAGGAGACTAAATTTCATCAGATTTGGCTCATGTACTACGATCGCGATCAGTGTACCTCTTGGTCAGAATTGGACTAGAATTGTTGTGTGCCTTCCTAAAAGATTCTAAACAAGTTTGTCTAAAGCAACCACACCCAGAAACATCAAAAATCAAGAAAATCAGGCTACTTGGGCCAAAATAGCCTAACAAACCCAAAAAGTGCAAAATCTTGGCTTTTAGTGATCCAAATGCTAAGTGAATGGGGAAATAGCCTCAGAACACCTTTGCCAACAAGCACACCAAAATTGGTCTGATTTGGCCTTTGTACTACGATCGCGATCGGTGTACCTAAGTGCCAGATTTTGACCAGATTTCCTCTGTGGGATCCTCAGGTGTATATAAACATAAAAGTATACAGGAGCAAGTGCCAGAAACCTCAAAATACCTGTCAAACCATCTGAGTATTGATCCAAATCAGAAATTGATATACTGACATAGAAATTGACTTTCATCAGGATCATATACATCAAATTGGGTATAGACTATATAGAGGGAGAGCCTGTACACAGGACAACCCCAGATAGCTTTCATATCCCATAAACAAACACAAAAATCAAGTCAAACTGACAGATTCGGAAAAACAGACACTTCCAACCAAGAACTGGTAAAAGCTTGACTTTTTGGGGATTGAATACAAAAGTATTTGGTGGGTAGCCTTAAAATAGCAGAGTGAACAAGTTGGTGAAGTTTCATCAAATTTGGGCACTGTACTACGATCGCGATCGGTGTACCTCTGTGCCAGAATTGACTCATTTTTGACATGTTCATAAGCCTAGACTATTTAAGATATCAGGAGTTGTCAAAACCCAAATTGGACATACTGTCAATAATCTGCAAGCAAAATTGTGTTGAAGTCATTGTGAAGTTGTTGAATCTGATGACAGTTGGAATGATACAATGATCTCATAGCCATCAAGTGTATTCATTTGCAGAGACCGATCAAGCAACAATCCATGCAGTCATGAGAGTTGGAAGATCACTCCATCTCCAGGTAAGAGGTTTGGATTCAATCGGTAAATTCCACTTTCTTCATGTTTTTGAGATCGGGAAAACAAATCAACAACCAACACCGAAATTTAGCGGATCAAGCAAGTTTTTTGTCAACGGAGGAGAGTGTAAACCAAGGTGTAGTACGACCGTTAGAGCCGATCCTTGAAGTATGTATTTTCGATACTTCTTCAGAGAGATCTTACGAGTATTTTACGGAACACTTGGGACATTTAAACCTAAATGAAAGACAAAACATGGTAGCAGTACCATCAAACCCTACGGCCACAATGAAGCTATTGTTCATCAAGTATCAGTATGACAACAAGCAAGGTGCCAAGATCTACAAAGATGGTATGGACCGCTACTGTGTGAAAATAGAAGATAGACGAAGTGAGTTCAAGGACTTAGTGCCTGTTAGCTATAGTGGAGATAGGTACCTAGATGACGAAGGTAGCATGTACTTGGTAGTCCTGAATCCTAACATTGTGGACAAGTGGGGATTGATGGGCACGAAAGCCAAAGTAGATGAGGAACCTGAGGAGAAAGCACCAACAATGAGCTTCCCCGATGCGAGGTTAAGGCGATAAAATGAAACTTTGAGAGTCAACACAGACAACGTCTACTTGGGGTTATACAAGTATAATAATGGAGAGCAAGATATCTATTATAGATGTGAGGAACCCTACGTCGGAGAGTTGACAGAGCGGAAAAGATTTTATGTCTTCACCTACACAGAGGGATCAGAAACAAAAATCGGCGCATACGACAAATATGGAAGATGATACACAACAATCGATAAAAAGAAGTTGGAAGGATATACATACTTTGGGGAACCACTCCACTAGTATTATGTCACTCCAAGCCCACAGAGACCAACACCTACAAATGTCATGCCAGACCCGATGGCAATAGGTGGAGAGAGGACTCATGTAGCTGATTCTTTCAGCCAACCTCAGTATTCTATGCCAAACCCCATGGGAACATTACATCCCAGAGAGTCAATGGCTACGAATCTATGTAGTGTTGTTCCTATCTCTACACATACTGCAGTAGGTCCGACATTTGCAGCCACACCATCACATTTGCCTCCTAGTAGTAGATTCGTGGCAGGGGATCCAATGAGAGAAACCCACGACATCCATGATGTACAAGAACGATTAAGTCAAGACACGGGAGCATTGAGATTGGTCGCAGACCATAGATGGATGAGGCCATCCCAGGTAGCAAAGTGCATGCCAAAGAAGTATAGCGGATCAGGGGATCCATATGCCCATGTGTCGCTCTTCAAGCAAGTCTTAAGAGCAGAGCAGATCACTGATTTCCATACTCAATATGAGGGATTCGGGCTGACCTTGGAAGGGACGGCCTTGACATGGTTTCAACCTTTGAACCCTGAAACTTGCCCGAATATTGAACATGTATTGCGGGAGTTCACGGAAGAACTCTCAAAATGGGGTATAAAGCATAATACTGTATCACAGATATATGCTTTTAAACAAAAGGAGAACGAAAAAGTGAAGGAAGCATCCTTGAGATTCAATCAATACATTGAGAGGTGCCCAAGAAGAGAATTACCGCAAGACGAGAGATTGTATGTGCTCTTCATTGAAGGACTTAGAAACGAAACCTTGAAAAAGGACCTTCACTTGAAAGCCTGTAGCACATTTGAACAGGTTACAAGGGAAGCGTTATATCTTGTTGATAACTGCAAAGCATATGGGGAAGTGTCAGAGGATACTGATTCAGTAACCAATGGCTCTTCATCTATTAAGAGTGAACCCTCTACCAAGAAAGATGCTCAGGCTTCTTTGATGCCAACAACTGACCAAATGATAGAGGAAGTAACGAAGAGAATGCAGCAACATATGAGATCAAATCCGGTGATGAGACAGTCTCAGACGAGGAAATGTGACATATGTGGGGGGGATCACCCGACACCATGGTGCACACAACAGCCGAAAGCACTAGTTGCGAATGGACGAGTACTGAAATGGTGCGCCAAAGAGCAAAAATGGACAAACCATGGCACGGATGAGTGTTTTTACAACAAAAACTACGTGAGGGAAAGGCCGTATGGACCTCCAGTAAGACCACCCCAGCCACATCCTCCAAGATATCAAGTTGGGCCAAATGTGAATATGGTAGCAGGAGTAGACATACCTCAACTTGTGTTGGGTCAACAACCTCCTTTACCACAGGAAAATAGGGCCATGATTAGCTATGCTCAACCTTACGAAGCATCACTAGGAACAAATAATACACCTCAAATTTCTTATTATGAGGAACCGAATGAGCCTTACGTAACTGAACCTGAACCATAGATGTACACAGATGAAGCCTATCAACCGTGGGGAAATAATGAGGGTATGGCACCACCAACGTATGTAGCACAACCTTCGAGGGATCAATTTTTGGTGGACGAAAGAATGCTAATGTTCATTGCGAACGAGAACTACAAACCAAGAGGATATCCTAATAGGGCGGGACAACCTATGGGACCACCTCCTCAAAATCAACCACCAATTGGACCGTGCTATAACTGTGGAAGTACAGATCATTGGGAGCATAGTTGTCCTTTCAAAGATGAAAGAGTGAAAATTTTTGGGTTTTGTGACGGGTGTGGTGTGAATCACATACTGCCAGATTGCCCAAGGAATCCGGACAACAAGGAAAAATCAACTATGAATATTGTGGGGGTGTTACCAAGTGCAAGCAGTGGATCAGAAACCGAACCCATGATCCAAATCAATGCCTGATGGATGGAAGAGACTCACACACCCATGAAGTGCATGCAAACACTACCTAGATCAACATAATGTCAATCGAGGACATAGATGACACGATAGGCACACGGATTCTACACTCAAAATCCTCACTCTAAACCCATCTGCGGAAAACGCATAGGATGACAAAGCTGAAATTTGAAAGTGCCCGAAACTGAAATTTATGAGTACCTATGCGTAGCTTATGTCGCCACGATTCTATAGACTACTAGCACGCAGAAAACAGACATCGTTTGATACACTTACGGCCACAAATAGCTCGTAGATGCATCGGCGTGTGCGCTTCGTCTCGCGTGGAATGCTTGGCGTTGTCGCGTAGCTCTCCTCAAGCCTACCGCAATGGTGCAGTCGGATCTCCAATGTGTTGAGCGAGCTGGGCGTAGCGAGAGGATGAAGCTCACGCTCACTCTCTTTCTCTCTCACACACAGTAGACGGCAGCGCTAAAGTTTGATTATGATTAAAGTCTTCTTTACAAAATGACCTAGGTACCTTATATACTAAGGCTACCTTAGGTTTAACCAAAAATGGGGTTGAAAGGGTCAAATGGCTTTGTATTTACAATCTGGAAGTGCCATTGCACCCGGGCTTCTGAAACTAGAATAACTACTCATTACAAATGACGTTTATAGCCATAATCTTTAGCATTTCATAACTCGCAAAAGATAAGACTTTGGTACGAAACTTGAGTTATGTTGTGTTGTTGACCCAGCGGTCAACATCCCCCCCTTCCGCGTTCATGTCATCCCCGACATGACCTGATTGTCGATGGCGATGTGGTCGTTGCTTTCGTTTTGTTGTTGTAAAGAAAGTATAGACTATAGCCTTTGCAGTAGCTTGTCTTGTTCGTCCAATTCGATGTACATAGTCTTCACATGATTCAGGAAAATCATAATTGATGACGAACTTTATGTCTTTCACCTCCACGCTCCGAGCTGCAGCATATGTTTCTGTCATTATAGGTCTATTGCCAAATCTAAATTCAAAAAGTACCCAATGTCGTTGAACTTGACTCTTATCATCATGGATAGAGAAAGCTCCATCCATCACTTGCTCCAGCAAATCTATCAATTCGGAGTATTTGTGATTCTCAAAAACAACTTCTACAATCTGTAGAATTGAGTGATTGGCTTTCTGCTCTTGTGAGCCAATGACAACTTTGTAAGGATTTTGTAGAAATTGTATGGCTAAACCCTTACAAAGATCCTCTGATTACTTTTAGAGATCCTCTGATTACTCTTATGTCTACTCTTTGTCATTGAGGACTTCTTTGTTCTTGTGCAATCATGTTGTTAGTGTTGTCTGCAGTGTTGTCATTGTAGGCCATTCTTCAACTCGCCATTGAGGAGAAGTATGCTATGATTTGAAATTGGTGCTCCAATTCATTTGTCAATTGATTTGAGTATCATTTCCTTATTGTTGATGTAGAAGGAATATGTACAAGATGATGGTGATAGGTGTCTTTAGATTAGGGTCTAAAACCTGGATGACCAAAGGGAAAAAACCCGGTGGGAAAAAATGCCTTTGGTATACGCTCTTATTGGAGTTGAGCAGTTGAACGTGAAGTACATGTTCATGAAAGGTGAGTGCTTGGGTGAAACACGGAAAGAGTGCCTGATTCAAGTGCCAATTATGGGCCACTCTATATGCATATGAGAAATTTGTCAACAAAAGCATGCAATGTGAAAGAAGGAGATGATGGGTGTTTTGAGGAATAAATGTGGCACATGTGACATCAAAAGATGTCTCAATAGCTTCCACCTTTCCAAGAAGGGTTTTTGATGTAGAAGTTTCTCCACTCGTATCTCACTGTGCTCAGTACGTGAGTGTCTTTTGGACCTTCTCCTTCACTTCACCAGACTTAAGTACTTAGACTTCGACTCTTTTGCTCACCTATACCAGCATGAGCGACACAACGTAAATATGCTCAACTCTTCTAGCTTGAGCAGTACCTAGAATAGCTAAGACGCTTAGACCACAGAGAATATTACTTGAAGCTTTGGGACTAACACCTCACTCATTTTGTGGCGTAGCTACTCGACTCTGACTTGTATGACTTGTCGGTTGCATGTTGACACTGCTTGTGACAAGTTCTTCGGCTGTTGTAGTGGCTGCTGAGACATACTTCGTGAAGTTTCATCGTTTCCCTGTACCTTCTTCTCTTTGTAGTGCTCAGGCCTCTCATCAGTCTTTTCTTCATGTGGATTATGGATTTTTTTTTTTTAAATCTTAATAATAAACAAAGAAAATCTTAAAACAACTCAACAAAAGAAAAATCATTCAAATAGAAATCTAAATGCTATGTACACTATACACATGTCCCTAGGGGCTCATATATGGATTTTGTCCCCATACTCCTCTGTAACACTACTATGAGGGCATATACTCTAAATTTCGTCAAAAATTTATCACAATAAAACGTAAAAATTCAATTCATCTCACAAAACATTGCCCTCTAATAGTCATAATGTTAGGTCCGCATTCAGAATGCCTCCCCCCTTCCTATTTGGAGTCATCCTTTACGACAGGGTATCGCAAAGGGTATGTGTTGTGATTGGGCAATTAAAAGTTGTGTCTATGCAGGCCTTGTAATGTAGCCCTATTATGCATACACAGTCAATGCATGGAAAAGATTTATGTTGTGCAAGATGTGGGTATAAGCAATTTGCTTATTGGCATTTGTTGGCGAGGCTTCCTATTCTAAGCAATGTAATGGTCTTTGAAGCTCCTGTATCGTTGCTTGATTGAAGCGACTTGTCTCTTCTAGCTGTACTGTAATCGTAGGAAGAATTGTAAGAGTTCAAGCGGCGATGCACTGACAACAGTTTTGTTGATCTTCTTTGGGACCCATTTCTTTGCGGTTATTGGCTGTTTTGTTGCTGACGCTCGTTTGGGAACCCATACTTGCGAATGCTTCGTTTGTGTTTGAAGAGAATTCTTTGGGATCCACCTTTTTGTTGTGTGAGTCGACAGTGGTCTTTGCTTTATCCCTTGTATGCTTGGTTGGTGACGGGATTCAGGCTTTGAAAGTTGATACTGTGGTTGTTTGGGAATCCAAATGAATTCCTGTTTTTTTTGTGCTTGAATCAACTTCTTTGGATCCCAAACCTGAGTTGTGAAAGCTTGCGACTTTGTGATATTCTTACCCGTTCGTGCACGCTTTCCTTTTTTTTGTTTTGGTGTTGGATCTTGTGATTTGTCATTAGAGATCTTTGTCTTCTTGATCCATATCTATTTTTGGCTGATCTGGCTTTTTGGTATCCAGATTTGTCGAGCTTTTTGGCTTTGACTTGTTGTCCTGTTCTTTTGACCTGTCATGGTTGTTGCTGAAGGGGTTGGCGATAGTGATGGTCTGAGTTGATGATAGGGGATGTCGTAAGATTCATCACTATGGCTACTATCCTCAGCAAGGTTGACTTCTTGTACTTTCCCTTGATTTTTTGGCTGGTAGTGAAAAGTTACTGTCTGTTTGCTCGTGGGTGGTAGTTTCTTGGAGGACTTTTCTAGCCCATTGATTAGAGCATTGTTAGCTCGTTGCTCTGGTCGTATTCCTCCTAGCTGAGTCTTTGCATCCTTATTAGGAGCCCTTTATGAGGATGCTTGTGGTGGTTGTGTCTTCACTGAGGACTTTGGAATCCACTTTTGATGCACTTTATTCGTGTAGCAATGACATTGATTCTTGGGTCGTTGATCTTCTTGAAGCTCGAAGTGTTCTACAGAGTCATAGAACTCGTCGTCTTCTTCATCTTTTGATTCTCCACATTTCTTTGTTTGATCCTTATTTCGAGAGCTTGTTGATGTCTGGTTCTCTTCGTTTTCCTGGATTACACTCACTGCAAAATAAGGAACGACATCATAGCCATTTTCATCACAAAACTTTGTTGTGGGAGCATCCTCCACGGTGCACACGTCTAGAGCAGCCAAGACGTGTTCCCATCCAAAAGGCTCTAACTCTTCTTCAGGAAATGGTTCTGGGATATAGTCCATATCCTCTATAACCCGTTCTAGGATACATTCCTCACGTTTCAAGCTACCACATTGTGAAGCTCCACACATCCACAGGTCTTTAGGCTTACCTAACCAAGCTGGAAGTTCTGATCCTGCTACTGTGGCGGAATCAAACTCCTCAATCGGTGTTCTCGTCACATCCCTATAGCTATGGTCCCTCAAGTTTACCTTTGTTATGGTTTCCATATGTCTCAGGTCTATATGGTCATAACCCCAATCTTGGACCATTTTCAATTGTCGCATGAATGGTCTTCCCAGAATGATTTCATAGTTGTTCTTCTTGCCAAAGTCAACAACAACAAAAGTGTGTTCATATTCAATGCCATAAGAAGTAACAAGTACTTTTTCTAGCAGTCCTAGGGGCTTTTCCTTGTGTCCGTCTGCAAGCTGCAGGGTCCTTCGTGTGGATCTCAAGGCAGGTTTTCCCCATTTTTTCCAAACCTCTTTGGTTGCAATGGCCACACCAGCTCCACTGTCAAGGATTTCCATGGTTTTTACACCATTGAATTCCACAAGAAGGGTGGTGTTTCCATCTTCTCCCTCGTAATACTCGCCTACCTTGTTTAATGGAACTGGCCTAGTATTTAGTTGAGGCATTTCAAGCTCTTTGATGCCTTCCTCGATTTGAGTCATTGGGGTTTTTACACCAAACTTCTCTAGAAATTTACCTACATTAGCCCACATGTTTGGTCTTATTCTGAGCAACTCGGCTAACATTATTGTACAGGTGACTGGGGTAGATAGAATATCTACTAGCCCCTTTGAATCGATGGCTTTGTTGGGAGACAGTCTCTTTGATGGGACTGCAACCACATCTGACTTGGTCTCGTACTCTCCCATGTAGGACGGTAGTGTTCTTAGCGAATGGGGTTGACTATCCATAAATTGTACAGATCCTTTGTCGCCCCAACACGATTTCACATCTAGATTCATTTGAGATCCAGTCTCAAATTCCTCTATTGGTGGTAGAAACACTCCTCGTTCATCACCAGTCTTGTCTACTCATCTTCTTAGGTCATCGGTTTCATTGGCCTCTCTGACTTGTTTCCACAATTCGTCAAGACCATCTATCTCTTTACAATCCTCACGTATAGCTTGGTGAAATCCCTTGGAAGAGTTATCCGTGGTATTCAGTACTATCCTTGGTTCTAATGTTGGTTCTTTGAGGTTTGGTCTGTGCTCATGACTAGATTGTGGCTCTTTTAGTTCCTGGTTTGGTGGGATTACTTGTGTAGGCAGGACACGAATCACATCCTCAAGTTTTGCAACTGGTGATTCTAGTAAAGCTTGGGCTGTTTGAATCATTTTATGGCACATTTCAAACCTTTGATTTTCTAGTTCCGTATAGGGATATGTCATCCACCTGTGTTCTTGGGTTTGATTGTTTTTGAGCCTCGCATCATAGGCTTTCAAGAGGGCATCTAATGTCTCATTAACCTTATCTACCAACACAGATCCTTCTGAACTAGCACTTCTCGGTTTCTCATCCGTGGATGGTTCTTCTAGAGGTTTAACCATCTGTGTAAGAGAAGGTGCCTCCTTTTCCTCATGTTGTTTTATCTTCTCCTCAGCTTCGGTAAGCTTCTCAACTAGGGATTTTTGCTCTCGTTCCGTGCGAGCTTTCATCCTAGTCTTTCTAGATTTCCAACTATTTCATTTGCTCTTGGTTTTCTGACTAGGTGGGTCTGTCTTTGGTCCCTCATCTGTCGTTGGACTCGTGTCACTTTCCGTGTTCTTTGTCTCTGGATTCTCATCAGCTTTCTTTTGAGCTTGTGCTCTCGTAACTACTTGAACTGGTACAACATTTTCATTTTCTGAGCTACTAGGTAGCTGAACAATCCCTGATACATTTGTCGTGATTTTCTTGATTTGGTTTGGGTTTTTCGGGCATTCGGGGATCAAGTGAGTGATGCCATAGTCAAGACAATAAGCATTTACTTCAGTGATCTCCGTATGAGGACATTGTTTGACCAAGTGGTTGTCACGACTTTTGTGACAATCTGTCTCTGGTTGAGGAGATTCTTTTAGCATTTCCTCTTGGTTATAAGCAAGCTTTGACCTAGATAAGCCGCTATTTGCAATGAATCGCAATGTCCTTTCGTCCATTTCATACCTTCTTTCTTTTGACTGAAACCCAGGAGGTGGAGGTTGTACCGGCCTCACCACTCCATGTGTTTCTCTCACATTTTGTTGCTCCGAAGGGTAGTACTCACTTTGGTTGCTATACCACATTGTAGTTGGTACTGGAGTTGGTTTATTTGATGCTTCCATCATTGGCATGTATCTCATGTCTACCGGCATTCTATCACCTGGCACCGGAGGTTGTTGTCCTAAGACAAGCTGTGGCCTTAAAACTCCTACTGGTCTTGGCGCATTCCCCATAATGTATCTAGGTGGAGTAGGTGCTTCTGGAACAGGTTGTACATACCTCTCCCTAGCATTTTCCATGCTATAATAGCACTCTTCCCCCGTATGGTTCGTCCATTTTCTCTCAATTTCACACCACTTTGGCTCTCCCGAATCAGACCTTACAAGAGGAATCAACCTCTTGACCAAGTCGTCGATAAGCTTTTCTTGATCAATAGGTGTCGTTGGCTTGGCAATGGACTCACTTATCTGTGAAACACTGTGCTGAGAGGATATGTCATCTCCTTGACTCTTTAAGTCCTTTTCTTTGTATGCCTCACAATTATCCACTAGATAAAGAGCTTCTTTGATCAACTCGTTTAGCGTCATCCTCCTTATCATATGCAGATCCTTCTGAAGGCCCTCATCTCTCATTCCCTGGATAAAGATCAGCATCAGTCGTGCTTGTGTAGGTAATTCCGCTCTCGGACAGAGATTAACATATCTCTTGAGTCGTAATGATGCTTTGTGTACTGATTCATTCTCTTTCTGTTTGAATCTATGGATTTGCCAGACCGTGTTGTGAGCAATGCCTTTTGGCAAGAATTCTTCAATAAACTCCTCAAACAGCTCATCTAGGGTCTCAAATTCCCATTTTTCCACCGAGTCGAACCATGTAGCTGCATCATCTTCTAGAGTCAATCCAAATCCCGCAAACTGTGTCGCAAAATCTGAAACTTCCTCTGCTCTAATCACTCTTCTAAAAGCCGCTACGTGATCTCTCGGATCTTCATCTCCGGAGTATTTTCTGTTTACCCATTTCTGGACTTGAGATGGTCTAACTTGTCGATTGTCTACAAGTCTAACCAGAGACTCTCCCAATCCTTCTCTCATTATCGCTCTTGAAGGGAATCCTGGTGGCTCTCTTCTTGGAACTCCTATAGGAATTCTCCTGTTTGGTGGAGGCATTTGTGGTCCTTCATTGACCAAATATCCACCTCTTTGTAGTACAGTCTGTGGATTTGTGCTTTCTACAACTCTGTATTCTCGTCCATACTTGTCAACAACTATAGATCTCCATTGATAGTTGACTCCGTATGTGTAGACATATAAGAGCTTGTAATCCGTTATCTCTTCTAGGTATGGATCTGAGCACCTATAAAGATTGACCTCATTGTCGTCAATGTATCTATATAGTCCTTCACTCTCATGACCAATCATCCAAACTCTCTCAACAAGATGGGTCTTTATCAATTGCAAGTTTGGAAGATCCATTGTGGGAGGATATTCCTCTATCGTAGGGATCTCCAAGCTTGTGTAAGCTACGTTTGAATCTAGGGTAGACATGATTTCTGGGATTAAGAGCTTTTGCTTGGTTCAAGTAGACTTATTCCACTGTGTTCAAGTGCTTTAGTTAGGGAAAAGTCGAAACTATGTCCAAAACCGCAACCGTTTCGTCACAATTCTTGCAAATTGTTGCTTTTAGACACCCCTGACTTCCGGATGAATTTTGAGGCCTCAAACGATGTTTTTTTTCAAAGTTGAACTAAACGGTTTCCAAAGGCATACATTTAGTTCAAGTTTTGTTCTAAGATTTGTAGGGCCGCTCTCAGGCTACGTTTTGATATAAAAACTTTTTCGATCCGATACCGTTTGTGAAAGTTATGGCCAAAACAGTGAAATGCAGTTTGGACTGGTCAAAATGAGTCCAAATTCAATTTTGAAAAAATATTTGGGATCTCTGTGACACTGTGAACACTTACAGTTGGACCCTAAAACTGGTCTAGAGACATCCTACGCGTAGTATGTCTTTTTGCTCAGAATTTAACAAAATTTGGTTCATAGACTCCCCTTAAGTCCAGCAACACAATGGTATGCTCAAATTTTCATTTGGATTTAAAAATGGCCTTGAGACATCCTACGCGTAGGATGTCTTTTTGCTCAAAATGACTTGAAATTTTCACCCTAGCTTCTCCTTGATGTGCTGATCACTGTGGTGTGCTCATAAGTTGGTTTGGAGTCCTAAATCAAGCTGGAGACATATGTCTTTTTGCTCTGTTTCAGCTCAAACTTGCACTGTAGCTTCCCCTTGATGTGCTAAACTCACAGCTATTTTTACTTTTTGATTCTGACACCTATAGGTTGGTCAAATGATCAAGAATCTGTTCCAAAAGCCTGATGTCTGTTCTGATGAATTCCTAAGTCAAATCAACTCCAAATTGGACCAAATTTGCCTATGAGGCTTGCCTAAGGCTATATGACAGCATGGTATGGTCACAATAGAATTTTGGTTTCAGAATTATGTAGTAGACATCCTACGCGTAGGATGTCTAACAGCTCAGAATTGCCCCAAATTTGAACCACAGACTCTCCTTAAGGTGCTGATCACAGTGGTATGCTCAAAATTAAGTTTGGAGTGCAAAATCACACATATGACATCCTACGTGTAGGATGTCTTTTTGGCCTGTTTGACCCCAGACTTGTCCCACAGCTTCCCCTTGATGTCAGCAACCCAGTGGTATGCTTAGATTGGTTTGGTCTCAAAATTAGGCTTTGGACACAATTTGGGTAGGATGTCTGGCAATTCTCGTCTTTTGTCTTTGATCTGTCAAAATTTGGTCAAATTTCCACTTTCCAGGTGAAAATAGGGTAAAACCTACCTTCTGAACACACTGGTCAACTCAGAATTTCAAAATTTCCACCAGATCACCCTGTAGACATCCTACGCGTAGGATGTGTACTACTGATTTTTTCAGACTGAAGTGTCCTTGATGCTTCCTTATGCTCTCAGCAAGTGCAAGTATGCTTCACAATTGCAAAAACATGCAAAAATCACTCAATTTAAGCCTTGTCTGAAATTTTACGTTTTCTGACCCCGCCTTTTGGCTTTTGGTCAACAAAAATAGGGAAAAACACCCAAGTCAATATGTTACTAGGGTAAAACCTACCCTCTGAACCCACTGGTGCACTCAAAATTTTCAAATTTGGTCTCCAGAACCCCCTTGAGACATCCTACGCGTAGGATGTCTATGTTTACAGAATTGCAGGTTTTCTTCATAGAACCCTTGCAAATGCTCTTTTATATGCATAGCATCAATCAGTCATACAAAAATATCCTCAAAAGCTTGTTTAATGCATTTTTATCCTCGAAAGCACACTTTGCCGTGATTTCAAATGCAATCAAACACTTTAGCAAATAATTCAGTGTTGAATAGCTCTAGATCAGAATCAGATCACTTACCTAAAGCTACTCCTACAAATCATATGGGGTTTTGCATCTATGAGTAGAAAAACGCTTCACTGCCACACACGGACTAGTAAATGCTTTTATCACCTCACAAATCACTCGATCACCACAACTAATCTAATCCATAGATCCTAACTAAACCTATCTAGTCACAGACCCTTGGCAAGACACACGCTTCTTGGCTATCCACTTGATCGCGGAATATCCTCTTCCGGATCCACTTAAGAAAAACGCTTTCTTTGGCCGAAACTAAATCAAGCAACCGTCACACGAGTGTTAGTAGGAAACCTACTTAGGTCCTTGTGTCCCCGGCAGCGGCGCCAATGTTGGACTGGAGCGACTCACACACCCATGAAGTGCATGCAAACACTACCTAGATCAACATAATGTCAATCGAGGACACAGATGACACGATAGGCACCCGGAGGAAATATCTTTAGCTTGTCAGGCTGAGACCATCCTACACATACAACACTCAGGAAGGCCAACTAAACCACAATCAAGAACCTCACTACCCTCAAATACACCACCTAGCCACATACACACATACGGAACGTAACTCACCTAATCATGCCAGATTCCTACGAAACTTAAGGAACACCATCCCCTCACTAGGATACACCTGTCCCTAAGCTTCTACACTAAAAATACTCACTCTAAACCCATCTGCGGAAAACGCGTAGGATGACAAAACTGAAATTTGAAAGTGCCCAAAACTGAAATTTATGAGTACCTAGGCGTAGCTTACGTCGCCACGATTCTATAGACTACTAGCACGCAGAAAACAGACATCGTTTGATACACTTACGGCCACAAATAGCTCGTAGATGCATCGGCGTGTACGCTTCGTCTCGCGTGGAATGCTTGGCGTTGTCCCGTAGCTCTCCTCGAGCGTACCGCAATGGTGCAGTCGGATCTCCAATGTGTTGAGCGAGCCGGGCGTAGCGAGAGGATGAAGCTCACACTCACGCTCTTTCTCTCTCACACACAGTAGATGGCATCGCTAAAGTTTGATTATGATTAAAGTCTTCTTTACAAAATGACCTAGGTACCTTATATACTAAGGCTACCTTAGGTTTAACCAAAAATGGGGTTGAAAGGGTCAAATGGCTTTGTATTTACAATCTGGAAGTGCCATTGCACCCGGGCTTCTGAAACTAGAATAACTACTCATTACAAATGACGTTTATAGCCATAATCTTTAGCATTTCATAACTCGCAAAAGATAAGACTTTGGTACGAAACTTGAGTTATGTTGTGTTGTTGACCCAGCGGTCAACAATGCTGTAACCAGAGCCCAAGCCAAGGACTTAGATAAATACAAGCCATTGGAAGAAAAGGTCGAGTTGCCAATACCCAGAGAAAACGAGAGTTTATCTGTGAGAACACAGCGAAAATCCTGGAAGGCGAAACGAGACAGAATGAAAGCAAGAAGGATAAAAACCCAAATTGCCATGCAAAATGAATTACATGAAACGAAAGAGAAACTGAAACAAGAGAGAGATACTAAAACTGCTGAGGACAACAACAAGCCGAGGAAAGCATCCTCAGGGGGATCAGTCTTGGTTGAGAAAGTGCTAGAGCCTTTAGATGCTCTATTACAAGCGTATGAAGCAAGGCTAAAAACAAACCAAACCTTAGAGCAAAGATGGTTGACTTATCCTCAACCAGAAGTGGAAACAAAGTGTTTGGAAATGTGTAAACACCTTATTGAAACTGCCCATGCATTGATGGAACCTAATGCGATTAGAACCCCAGAACAAGAAGTGCTGATTCACAAAGAGCGAGAAAAACTGAAGATCGATGAATCAGAACAAATAAACGGACCCATGCCTGAAACTATATTGTCATTGGATCACTGAGTGGTACCGAACACCACTGATTATGCTAAGTCAATGACTATAATTCCAATTCCAAAAGTGGAAGAACCGTGGCCACAACACTTATGGGAATGAATTTTATCCAGGAGATATACAATCGATGTATGGAGATGCAGGAACGGAAGTTTTGATGGAAAGCAAAGCACAATCCCTGAAAACCCTGCCTTCATTTATAGGTGAACATGAGGCACAATCGAAGATAAGATTAGTTCCATCCCAGATGAGAGCTATTCCACAAATGATTGACTCAAAAAGTCTTCAAGAGATGCTGTCGACACTTGTAACTTGCACAATCACACTGTCAGAACTCTTGAGAGTCAGACCACACTTATGGGAAGACATGGGGAAACATTTGGAGAACAAAGGAATAAAGATTCCTCTTCAGACAAACCCTACGGTAGAAGGAAACAAATGGGAGGTCAACCCAAAGCCCAACCTGTGCCCATAAACAAGGTCGAAGATTACTGTGAAGGTGAGGAAGGTAATACAACCTTACCTGTTGAATATCAGGATATAAAGACTATAGCTTTCCTAGACAGTGGAGCGGGAGTTGCGATTGCTACAAAGAAAATCTGGGAGAAATGGGGCCGTCCAGCTCTCAGAAAGATGAGAATGAAACTGCAACTCACAGATGGGTATGTAGAGAGACCATTGGGAGTACTGGACCAAATAGTTGTAACTTCGTGTGGAGTTAACTATGAGCACACCTTTGCCGTGGTAGATTTCAAAAAAACGAACAACTTTGACATTATTTTGGGGCGACCTTTTATGCGTCAACTCAAAATGATACAAGATTGGGGGTACGACCAAATTTACCTAAGGCATAAGGAGCTAATAACGAAAATCAACATGAAGGATCACAGCTATAGAGACATTGCAAAAACACCAATGTAAGAATTTGATTCAACCACACTGAATGGAAAAGAAATACCTGCGTGGTTACAAATGAAAGCACATGTCTAGATGTGTGGAGCATATGATTGTGGAGACTTAATCAAAGAGGAATGTGTGTTGGAAAGGTCAGTAGAAGACGAGGCTTATTTCCCAGAACCTTTCCATGAACATTTATTTGAGCCATTTGGGTGGACTCAAATATTGTCAACCTTGGATGTATGTGTTAACGAATGCACGCCTACAAAATTTTGTGACGATGAAGGATACGACCTAGTAATGTTGCAAATGGCTAGCGTCATCCTTGAGCCAGGATCAGATAGCGAGGAACAAGAAGAACCACTACGTGAGACTGAATGTAAAAGAATAGTTGATGAGATTTCTGTATTGGACGATAGGAATCAAACAGAGGAGGAATTCACAGACTCACTAAGCGATGACCTTCCATCACTGGCTGATGAAATCCAAATGATAGATGCTGATGACAAAAGATCAAGTGGATCAGAGACAAATAGGAAGTATATGTCAAGACTGGATAGATTTTACGAGTTTCTTAACCAAAAACCTAGTCGACAAGAGCGGTATAGATCAAAGAGAACAAGGAAATCAAGAGCGAATAAGTATAAATCCATGCCTCTTGTCAATGACAAAACAGGATATCTAAGGCTTGTAAAAGCTGACGATTGTGTCAAAGACAAGGTCACTGGCCGGTTTATCAAAACTAAACCATGGAAAAACAACAAGAAGAACAAGCGCGAAAAGCAAACAACTGAGACACATAAGGAGGGGGAAACAGGGTCTAGAATGACCAAAACAGAGAGGAAAACAGAGTACAATAAGCTTAAACAGACCCTCAAAGACATATGGACAACTGAAATGGAAACAGATGAGGACAGGAATTCTGACAAGTTGGATGTGCCATCCCATTATAAGAAGTATACCATACAAGATAGAAAAATCATAGTGCAACAACCGATGAGAGAATTGAGGGAACCTGGTACATCATACGACGGTCCTTAAAAAGCCAAACGAATAGATCTAGCGGAGCCAGGAGAAGATCCAAAACCTGCATATATTGCCATGGATCTTGCTGAAGAAGAGGAAAAGTTTTTGATAGCTACTCTAAAACAATATAGAGATGTTTTTGCATGGTCATACAAAGATCTTAAGGGGGTGGATCCAAGTATTTGTCAACACACAATACCCCTTAAGAATGACGCCAAACCAAGCAGACAACGTCCTTATACTTACATGGATACATTTGCAAAGAAGATCAAGGAGGAGATAGATAAGATGAAAGAGACAGAGTTTATTTACAAAATTGAGCACACTGACTGGGTTTCACCGATTGTGGTGGTCCCGAAGAAAAATGGAAAGTTGAGAGTATGCGTCAATCTCAAGAAAGTAAACGCTGCTACAATTGAGGACAACTATCCCCTACCCATTACTGATTATGTAATAGAAAGAGTGGCAGGAAAAAAAGCTTATAGTTTCTTAGATGGATTTTCAGGCTACAACCAACTCACAATAAAGCCAGAGGATCAGCACAAGATGGCTTTTGCAACTGAATGGGGCATTTTTGCATTCAAGGTAATGGCTTTTGCCTTAACGAATGCACCAGCCACATTTCAGAGGCTGATGAGTCATGCTTTTAAAGAAAATCTAATACAGTTCTTAGAAATTTACATGGATGACTTGTGCATTCACTCTCTTGTAAGATTGGAGCACATAGAGCACTTGACCAAAGTGTTTAAACAATGCAGACTGTATCGGATTTGCCTGAATCCGGAGAAATGTGTCTTCATGGTAAGACAAGGCAAAATATTGGGACATATAGTGTCCAAAAATGGTATTTCAGCAGACATGGAGAAGATCAGCTTAAATGTTGATCTACCACGACCAGTAAAGGTAAAGGAAGTATAGGCATTTATGGGTCATTATGGATATTATCACAGATTTATCTACTCATACGCTATAATTGCAAAACCACTTTACGCGTTGATAACTAAATTTGAGTGGACAGATGACTGCGAGAAAGCTTTTCAAACTTTGAAGCAAAGATTGATGTCCGCTCCAATTTTGAAGGCTCCGGATTGGGAAAAGATATTCCACATCCACGTAGATGCATCAGCATATGCTATAGGGTGCATACTTGCACAACCTGGAGAAAACAACATGGATTTTCCAATCAGTTACTCCTCCAGTAGACAACTAAACAGTGCAGAGAAGAATTACACAACAACTGAAAGGGAGGGTTTGGGTATGATCTCTGCTGTGAAAAAGTTCAGACATTACCTACTTTCCAATAAATTTGTATTCTTCGTTGATCACCAAGAACTGCTGTACTTGGTAAGAAAACCTTGCAGTACGGGGCGGATTGTACGATGGTTCATCATACTGCTTGAGTTTGACTTCACGGTTGTAGTAAACAAAGGAACTACACGCCAAAGAGCAGATCATTTATCTAGAATGGTGCATGGAGAAAACCCTGTAGGAGTTGATGATGATTTTCCAGATGCATATCTCTTCAACATAAAAATGGTTCCAAGATGGAGCAAGGATGTAATTCCTTTGTTGACTATTGGGTCATTGAATTTGACAAGACAACCATCTACCATTGCAACATCTAGATCATTGGTAATGCTGGCTGGAAGGCTATACAAACAGGGATCGGATCAAATCCTTAGGCTTTGTATTGAATCAAGTGAACAGAACTTGTATCTAAACCAGTCTCATGTATAAACAATGGGGATTCACAATGGGCATGCACAGACGTATCAAAGATTGATGAGAATGAGTGTATATTGGCCGAAAATGCAACAAAGTGTTCATAAGCATATCAAATCATGTATTATCTGCACTTTTCAAAAGCCGATAGAACACGCGACTCTATTCAAATTATCTATAGCACCCAGATAGAGTAACTATATTGTAGAATACCTCACCACCGGAATACTGCCTGAAGGGATGAGTAGATCACATATCAAAACGATCACGAAAGAGGCAGAAAACTATGTATTGATTGAGGACAATCTTTACAAGAGGGGAAAAGACAATCAATTGAGAATGTGTGCGACGGAAGAGGAATACGTTCCTATCTTAGAGCAAGCACATGGCGGACAAGCTGAGGACATTTCTCAGCTGACAAAATGGCCAAAGCAATTCTTATTGCTAGCATATGGTGGCCTACACTATTCATGGACGCCGAAGAGTTTATGAAACGATGTGATGATTACCAGAGGACAAAGATTCCTAGAGCACGAGATGACATGCCCTTGAGACCAATGATGGGGGCAAGAGCGTTTGCAAAATGGGAAATAGATTTTGTAGGACCAATTGCGTCTCCTTGATAAAAGAGGCACGCTCAATACATTATTGTGGCAACAGATTATCTAACAAAGTGGGTTGAAGCGAAAGCAACAACCAAAAATGATGCAAAAATGACAGCACAGTTTTTGTATGAGAACATTTTCACCAGGTATGGCTTACCAATAGAGATAGTGAGCGATAGAGGGACTCACTTTGTCAATGAAGTGATCGAATTCCTATTGGATGAATTCATGGTAATTCACAAGAAGTCAGCTCCCTATCATCCACAAGCTAACGGTCAAGCAGAAAGTATGAACAAGATTTTGGTGACAATTCTCACAAAAATTGTTAGTGAGACTGGGATCAGAAGCTGCATTCAACTTTATGGGCATATAGAGTAGCGTACAAAACCTCAATCGGAACGACTCCGTTCAACATGGTTTATGGAATTCAAGCGATTTTGCCACTTGAATTTCTTATCCCCACACTTCGAAGAGCTAAAGAATTAGAATGGACGGGCCATGAATTATCCAATCAAATAGATATCCTGGAAAAACTGGATATAACTAGATTGAGAGCAGTTGCATCAATCTACGTGCAAAAACGAAACATGAAATCATTCTTTGATCAACATGTTATCAGCAAGGAATTTGCTACGGGGGATTACGTCTTAATGTATACCCTGAAACAAATTTCCCGGAAACTCAAAAAGTGAGGCAATGGACCCTATGTGATTCATGACATATCATCTAGCGGTGCCATTAAGCTTGCGACATTAGAGGGAGAGGAGATGGCTAATTGGATTAGTGGCTGCAGATTAAAGAAGTACAACCTACTACTAACCTCAGAGATGCTTACCAAAATCCATGCTGCGAAGGAGCGCAAGAACAAAGCAAATGAGACGAAGGCTCAAGCACAGGAGGAGGCCAGAATCAGGATTTTAAAGCGAAAATAGAAATTACAACAACAAAGACTTCCTCAACCAGCAGATACGGCTCAAATTCCTCTTTCTATAATTCACACTAACGAGCAATGGGAAATAGGAATCGATGTTCGCATCAATGTCAGACTTCCAAATGGCAGATATCAATGAGCATTGATTGACACAGGGGCAAGAGTCAATGTAGTCAACTTCTCCACTTACAAGATGCTTACCAATGAACCCTTAGTGCAATCCACACGAGATTTACAAGCCGCAAACGGGGCAAACATGCCAACATTGGGAATAGTAAACTTACCAATCAATATTGATGGAAATAAAAAGACGAAGGAATCAGGGAATCACTATGTTTGGGAGTTCCATGGATGAGAACGTACAATGCAGTTATCGAATGGTCAGAACATGCACTGGTTTACACGCACAACTCTAACACGTACATGACTCCATTCGCCAAAACAGATCAGTCATGGCCGATTATCTCCATCGACAAAAAGCAATCAGCTCATCAAAAACGGCTATTCGGAAAGTATGGATAAAGAAAACCGTCGTGCAAAAAACACAGAGACAAATATGGCTGCCCAAGTCACAACTCCCGACGGGAGCAACACCATATCAAAGACCTTCAAGAGCTAATCCAGAGTGGAAATGGCAACCAAAGCTGGAGACAACCAAAAATTCAGTGACAAAGATCGAATGGAGACCAAAATGTCAACCCAAGAAGCCTGAACTAACAAAATGGCGATGGAAACCTAAGAAAATTCAGGAACCTACATTAAAATCTGCAAATATGAAAAAATCTGAATACAAATGGGTTCCAAAAATAGTTGCCATCAGCAAACCAACAATCAAGGAGAGAGCAATTCAATTGCAAGCTCTTTTGTTCCATAAATAGCTAGCCTCGCCATCCAA
The DNA here is from genome assembly GCF_014529385.1 of Adiantum capillus-veneris. NCBI lineage: Eukaryota > Viridiplantae > Streptophyta > Polypodiopsida > Polypodiales > Pteridaceae > Adiantum > Adiantum capillus-veneris. The sequence continues at coordinate 95,905,297 of NC_140931.1, read as the reverse complement.
AGCCACTGAAAATTACATTTAGTCCCCGCATCTTGCACAGCACTTTGTTTCTCAATGCATTGTCTCAAACATGAGGATAGGGCCACATTACACGGCTGTGCATAGACACAGATTTCAAAACCCATGCACACGCACACAACCTTCGTCCGAGACGACTCAGTTTAGGAAGGGGGGAGTAACTGCTGAATCTAGCAGTAGTCAGGACTAGTAAGGGGTCCAACGTGTATATATGTACATAATGCGTGTGTTGTTTTTTTTCATTTTTTAGAGTTCAATTTCGAACAAATTTGATCAAAATCTGGCATTTATTAGCGTTTTTATCATCCAACCAACATAATAATGAGCTGTAATGACAAAATCTGGAGCATTGGGATGCTTCTAGTAAAAATATATGCTTAGGGGTGAGTATAATAATTTTTGGCTAATTTTTGCCAATTAATAAATATTTTCAATTTTCTTCGCTTAATTTTTGTTAATAAAACTTCAAAAATTAAAAATATATCATCCATAGTGTCGAAATCAAGTTCTGGAAGAAAACATCGAAGTATCATGATAGGGTTATCAAGCATGGAAGATATGAAGCTGATCTGAAGACGTCGAAGTTCAGCCTTAATGATCATGACCACGTTTCCCCATAATTGCATCAAACGGTGATACGACGCCAGAATGATGAACGGTTCGACCCACAGGTGGTATACAAATTATCTCAAGATCAAAGGTAAGGAAAATCAGTCCTATGTCACAAAAACCTCGGGAAGATACGGGTCAGGTAGGCCAAAAATCTAGCTCATTGTTCAATTTTCATTCAGAGAGAGAAGAGGAGAGCTTCTTGACCCAGAGCGAGCTGCCATATTTCTACTCCGTACGGATGATCGAAGCCGGCATTTCACACCACATTTCACAGGTATGTTCCTTGTCAAGTAAAGATCAAGTGTATTACACATGCAAGCGCGAAACATCGCACAAACGGGCGCATTGACCAAATCAAAGTCGGATTGAGTCGAATAGGTCAAGGGCCCTTAGAGGCATCGTGACAAAACTTTTTCAAGGACAGAACACATCAATGTGCTCCCCACAATGTCAGGAATAAAGCCATGTGATCTGATCTCAGTTTGGTGGTGGTACTACGATCGCGATCGGTGTACCCCACAAACCAAACTTGACACAGAAATTGCAAAAAGCCTTCTCTCAACTTCGCCAACAACCTGTAGGTGTCAAAAATCATTTTGGGATATATGGTACGATCGCGATCGGTGCCCCCAGTTTCACATTTTAGAAATTTTGACATGGCCCAGGGTTAGAACTCATGGAGGAGTACACTCTCTTGAAGTTTCATAAGAAATGCACAAAGTTTGCTCATAGAATGGGCCAAAATTGTCAAACACACCCGAATCGGGAAATTTGACCTACAACTACCAAAATTCGACTGAAAATTATGACGAATGGGTTGAAAGGCATACCCGCATGACTAGGAGTCTGCACGATAGTAGAAAACCCTGAATGGAGCTCAGAATATCCTACAAGGATGGAGATGACCATTTCAGTCTCGAGTGATCACACAAGGGAAGAATTTGGCCGAACTAAGGTCAGAGACTAAAAGGCGACTTAGAGATGCCCAAATATCCCATTGGTATCCAAAGAATGCCTGAAAAATGCACAAGTCTGGAAAATCTCCAAAGACGGGGTAAAAAGTGTCTGATCAAGTCAGAATCAGACAGCCGAGTAGGCTAATGATAGCAACATATCATGGAAGCCGTAAAAGCTCAAAAACTAACATCAACTAACTCCAGGCTCCAACCGGAATTCATCAGGAAACCGAATATGGTTAAACTTAGTAAAATAAGATCAAGTGAAAAATTGCTCTAATTTGTTCATTTTAAGTCCAAAACTTGAAAATAAATCATTAGTGGGCTAGGCAGGCATAGGAGACTAAAGCCATCTAGTTTTCACCCAAAAAAGCTTAGGTACTACGATGCGATCAGTGTACCTCAGCAGTAGATTTTGACCAAAACCTAACAGATCTCTTGTACACATCTTGCTCAAGTCACACATCAAGCTTTAAGCCAATTGGACATCAAAAACCCATGAAAAATCAAAGTCTAGTCCAAAACTCCCTTGTAACCCAAAATTGGGACTTATAAACTCAAAAGTGGTTCAAATAAAAGACAGAGTGGACCAAAATGACCCTCTAGCTATCAGCAAACCACTCATGTGATCATATGTTATTTTGGCCTCTGTACTACGATCATGATCGGTGTACCTAAGGCCCAGATTTGGCTCAAATTTCAATCAGACATAGCTCTAGTCTTCCTGGTCCCACTGGTGAAATATGGACAAGAATGGATGAGATTTGTTCAAGTTGTGACCAGTTTTAACTTTTGAACTGCTTTTTACTAAAAGTCTAAATGCTACTGGTTGCAAAAGGAAAATCCTGACAGCTTGTGATTCTAATGACACAGAATGCCTTGCCAAAAGCAAGCAAGGCAGTGGATGGTAGCACCATATGAAGTGGATGAGCTCTCCACGAACGAAAAATCTCACATCTCGGATGAAACACTAGCTCAGATCCCTGCTCACATTTGCATTGCGAAGTTTAGGGATGCTGATGGTGACATGGTAAAGACGACCATCATGCCACGGGAAATATGGAATCTTCACCGAAGGCCGGAGGTCACCGAAGCCGTGCGGGCTATTCATATGGAGCAATTTTTTAGATTGCAGCCATGGGGAACAGACTACATGAGGGCCCACGAGCTCATGAGCTCGATACAGTATGATGGGCAAGCGATGCTCACCGACAAGGATGGTTCAAAGGTGAAAGTGAAGATCACATCATCAACGAAGCTTTGCACTTCCTTCCAGGGCAACACGACTTGCTGGCAAAGACCAAGTCATTGGACAACGAAAAGGCGTTTATCAAAGCAAAAGGAAACAAGTACAAGTATAGTGACATGATATACGGTGAGCTGGAGCTATCAATGAGATTGATCTCTCAACATTTTAGGGTACAAAAGCCTCCTCGCTACATCAAGTCAATCCTGCACATTGCAATGGTCATCGCTCTAGAAAAAGCTAAAACCAGAACCATCCGATGCGATTATGGTTCTTACATCTTGGAAAGCTTGGTCGAAGCAAATTTGAAGGGCTCGACAAAAAACAAAATCTACATGAGCGCAGGGCCAATGCTAACAAGAATAGCATACCAAGCTTTGGGAATGATTGAAGACCTGTCGGAGGCCAGTTCTCAAGCCGCCTTGATTCAGAAAGCAAAGCTGATTGCTCACTTAGTAAGGACGACCACTAGCGCAACATCATCGCGCTCAGTCAAGGCATTCAACAAAAGCTCAAGTGATGAAGAAGAGACGGAGACTGAAGACGAGGGAAACCCTCATGGGTCAAAAGACAAAGGACCATCTAAATTTGAAGAAAGCGAGGAGGAAGACACCACCACACCGCTTGGGAGAAGAAGAAGGGAAAGAAGTACAGTGCCGCAGTCCAAACTTCAAAAAGTATATGCAGAGGCCCAACAAAGAATTGAGGCAAGAAGGACAAAGTTGTGGGCTGACAGAAAGGCAAGGGCTGCTAGAACACAACTAACAAAAAAACAAAGGTTTGAGAAGGAAAGACAAGCAAGAATAGAAGAGGCAGCTCAAATACGGGTTGGAAAACAAAGGATAGCCGCGGAACAAAAGGCTACAAAAGTGGACGTTTCTTCTCAGTCCACTGAAGAAACAAAGGAGAAAGAAGTGGCTGAAGATACGAACCAAGCAGAGCAACTAAAGAAAGCTCAAAGAGAGAGGAATGTGGAAGCACGACAGGCGGCGAAATTGACTTGCCGAAGAATAATAAAGATTTTAAAGAAAAGAAAAACGGACGCGTTTGTTTCACGGCCAAGGGAAGATGCACCAAAACAGAGGCACGTACAAGAAGTGGATAAATCACCACCTCCTCCCTCGTCGAAATCACCACCCCCTCCTCCATCATCTGCACACAAAGAGTCTGTACCCCCTCCTGAAGCAATAGGGTACCAAGAAGCTTGTCAGGCTATGGCTGATTTTGACTACAGAAAAACCTTGCAAGATTTGGAAAAACAGTTTTGATGCCAGCACGTGCTGCTAGAAGAAAAGGAAAGGTTGGTACAGGAGGCTTAACACATGCAAAAATCTGGGCAAGAGGAGTTAGAGAGCCTGCGGGCACAACTGGAGCTCACAACAAAGGAAAGAGACAATGAGCGACAACAGGCTCAGTCTCTGATCACAGACCTGGTGGATGTCAGGACGGAGTTGACAACCAAGGAAATGTAATGCCAAGATTTGACAACAAGGGTAAACAAAGCGATGGAGCAGCTTGATTACAAAAGTGCAAGGTTCCAGAGGGTTAATAGTTCATACCTCACTGTCAAAAATACTCTAACAACCTTGCTGGAGAACCAGGAACCTACTGGAGCATTGGTCTCCACATCAGACAATGCTACAACAGTGAACACCCTAGCGACGCTAAAAGAGGAGCTAGAGTAAGAAAAACTTCAAAGACAATTGCTTCTCTCGGGGATGATGGCCTAGACGGCGGCCAACGAGAAAAAAGTAAAAGAGCTGGAGCAGCAATTGGTAGAAGTGAGAGCCGAAATAGAAACGCAGAAGCAAATCAGCGAGACACTGCTGAAAGAAAAAGAAGCACCGATTTCTCAACAACAAATCAGAACAGACGAAGCCCATGTGCAACCGCAACTGCTGCCTATTCAAGACATTCCTGAAACTTCACATGAAGGAGAACGAGGACAAGGATCAGTTGAGTCAAGCCTAGATATTAGAGATGAGCTCACCCAAAGCATTAAAGAGATGTCAGAAGGTCCAACAAAAGAATACATGCTCTATGAAGTAAAGATAATGGAGTCAGCCTCACTGGCATTCTTACAGCCAGAAGAGCTAGTACAAGGGTTTGGCCATGACTACCTACCTCTTCCTTTGATATGCCACAAAGCCAATTTATGGAAGGAAAAGATGCGGCCAACCCTGCCACGAAACAAAGAAGGAAATTACGAAGGTGTAGCACTAACAACAGAAGAAGCTCATGTTCTCATCAAAGATCACCCAAAATGGAGGCAGAAGTGGCTAGACAAGAGGCCGCAGGATCTAACACATTACCACAATGCTCCTCAACACATCCAAATAGATCCTACCTTCTATCCAGTTCCTCGAAGAAGGCCATGGAAGGACTTTGTAGCATGGAGAGGCTCGAAGAAACAGAGATTGAACTACCCAGTCTTGACAACACAAAACCCTCCTACAGTAGCTTACATAGTAAACACTCTCAATTCGACAATCACTTTGTTGTGGGATGTCCCTGATGTAGCCTGTCAGATGCTGGTAAAGATAGCCCGGATGATCGTCACCTGCATCCAGGTGTTCAAAGAAACTGAAGGTGACGATCATCTGTGGAATCTGTTCTTAGAAGGGCATAGAGTAATTTGCTGGAATTTGGAAGATTCACCACCACGACATATACTGATGGCAATGTACTCCAGACTCATGTACCTGCCGTCACATTACTTGCAGACATTTGAGGAGGCCTTCATCACAGGTTTTTTCAAAATCGACTCAAGAATCTTTCATCCTATGGCGAAGGACCTCAAGGCACGATACATAGCATACCAGCACACAGTAAGTGAAAACCCCTTCACACAGCAACAAGAAGACCTGGAGGCTGTACTCCGCAAACAAAGCAAAACTTGCCTCCTTGGAGCCCCATCAACGACCAAAGCTCTGAACATGCATGAGGATGTGCAAGGATAAGGAAGGGGGGAGTGTTTGGTGGACGAAGCAATGGTCTCCAGAGAAAGAGTCACATTTTTCAGGGAATCTACATTTTTGCGGAAATCTCATCCTTTTGTAAAAGAGCTTCTCTAAGCCGAGAACTTGTAAAGAAAGTTTTGATTATTTTTTCGAGAGCATTTGCATAGTGGAGATCCAGTTAGAAGTTTAGGACTTTTTGGCCGGACAAGCCATTTGTAAAGACCTAAACTATAAAGGTCAGTTTTGTATGTTTGAACATATTCCTCTTTTATCACATGTTTTGAAGAAGACAGCGTACGTTTGAGAGCTCCCTCTTGCTCCAGCTTGTAATCTTCGCTATTGTGGTGGCTACGGTAATCCGAATTCAGATTCGTTTATTGCATTGTGTTCCTCTTACTTTGCTCTTTCATTCAAGTGTAAGCATTCAAGATTTGGTGTAGGTGTTCAACTACGCGTTTGAGACCTTAAATCGCTGTTTTGAGTGTTTAAATGCGTATTTAATGTTGTTTTGACCCTAGGAGAGGCTTCAGGGACCCTAAAAAGACCCTTTGGGATCATCTGTTCACTGTTTTTGCTGACGTTGGGATGAACAATCGCGATCTATGTACCTCTCCAGAATGCTATGATAGTGATAGGATAGATTCTAAATAGTCCCCTGTAGCTCCCCTTCAAGTTTCGTGCGAATCCGATATGATTTGCATGGTAAACGGGCGTGATGACTGTAGAGCTGTGTAGAAGGACATAGGCAAATTACTTGGCTTTAGTGCGTATGATTTGCTGGCAGAGTTAGTAGTTGCATCTCATCGAGTTCACTTCATTAGGAATGACACCCTAGTGAGTTTCCATGCCTCATCCTGGTCGCTTCCCTTGTATTGATATTTTATGTTGATGCGTGAGAGCTATGCTATGGACGTCCGTTGCGGCAACCCGCAAACATCTACTAGATGCATATCTGTTCTCTGTAGAAATGATACCTCGATGGTTGGAAAACATGGTATCATTGATGACCATAGCTCAAGTGGACTCGCAAATACCACTTCCTATTACAACAAGATTAATTAAGCAATTGGCTATATATCAATTAGTAGTTGGAAGGTTATACAAAAGAAATCAACATGGAATATTGCATTTATGCATTAATCCTGAGGACAAAACCCAATACCTAAGTCAAGCGCATATTACCATAGTAGGACTTCACTTTGCGAAAGACCAAACTATGTGATGGATTTTGAGACTTGGAGTATTTTGGCGAACTATGAGAAGTGATGTTCATTCTTTTGTGAAAAATTGTCCTCACTGTAAAAAACAAGCACCCATACCTCATGTAACATTGTTCCAAATGTCGTTTGTTCCTAAGTGGAGTAACTATCTAGTTACTTACTTATCAAGCCGAACATTTCCTGAGGCTATGAGTAAACGCCGTCAAAGAGCAAATGAAACTGAAGCAAGAGACTATACTCTTATCGGAAACCAATTGTATCGGAGAAGTAAAGATCAACATTTGCATCCTTGTGCAAATGAAGACGAATATATTCCCATTATAGAACAAGCACATGCTGGATTAGCTAGAGGTCACTTTTCTAGTGATACCACCGCAAGAGCAATCTTAATTGCAGGCATATGGTGGCCAACACTTTTTGCAGATGCCAAGGAATATGTTCGAAGGTGTGATGCATGTCAATGAGCAAAAATGCCAATCCGTGTAGATAGCGTGCCCTTAAGACCAATGATGGGGGCTAGAGCTTTTGCAAAATGGGGTATAGACTTTGTTGGGCCAATACAGCCACTTGCTTATAAAACCCAAGCTCAATATATCATTGTAGCTACGGACTATTTGACCAAGTGGGCTGAGGCTAAAGCAACTCAAAAGAATGATGCCAGAACCACCGCCGCATTCTTATATGAGTTATGTGTTGTGCGCTCCTTGCCGCACTGTCGAAGTAAGGGACTTGCCAATACACCGTGTGCGAGCCACAAATGGCTCCAAGCACACAACAAGACTAAACTAGCAAGCTCAAGAGAGAAAAGGGTGTGTCACTCACCGCTCTACGCTCTCCTTTGTGGTGGATTCCTCGCCGCGATGAAGAAGAAGCTGCAGTCGTGCCGCGCTCAACCGCTTCGCCGCCGTCGTGCATTCGTAATGCTCGATCGCACACACACTCTCCCTCTCTCTCTCTCTCTCTCTCACACACACACACACACACACACACGAGGAGGTGAAGAAGAAGATGGAGATGGAGATGGAGCAAGAGCACTCTTCTATTGCACAAATGAGAGAATGAGTGAATTTTAGGTTTAGTTGGCTTTTATATGAGCTCACCCCATTCACACTTGGGCGCCCATGCTTAGCCAACTAATCCCTTGAATGTCCCAGTTAGAGTGCGCCTCTCATCGGCGATCACCCTTACCCTGTTCCTATTGGTCCGACAAGCCCGGTACCTGACTCTAAATAATACAATGTTTATAGATCATAGGGTGTCTGTGTGCCGTGAGGGTTAACATGCCCCCCTTTTTGATGTAGATTCCGTCCTCGGAAGCTATCCAGTTGAAGCTCGTTCGTCGAGGTGGAAGTGCATTTGAGATGAATGTCCTTAGCCTTCTTCAGTCACTGCAAAATCAAACAACATTGGCACAGTAATTGCATTCTCATAAGTGATTAAAAAGCATATGCAGTTTTAGGTAGACACATTGATTGGTAAAAAACAATTTCAAACAATTTGTCAGCAATGAACATTAAATTGCAATGTAATCAAATGCATAAACAGATGTAAAGGTAAAAAATTAAACAAGTCTGGGGTCGCTAATTTGACGGTCGAAAGGCACTAGAGATCGAATATTAATACCATGGGTAAGCTTCTTAATTTTCAGTGGTCAACTAAGTTGTTTAATCGCGAGAGCCAAGTATTCATGTTCGAGGGCTGACTAGAGGCTATATCTAGAAGACCTTGTAGTTAATCTACCATAAAAGGAATTTCTCATGAAATCATTGCCTGACTGATTACTTTTTCTTTGACCCCCCAAAGTCTTTTCACATTGATTCAATTATGATGTGTGTGCTTATTTTGTATGCCTTGGGTTTTTTGCTTTTCAAGGAAAAGCGCCCACACTGGGAACCTCTAGGGCTCTAGTACCATAGGCGATACATGTGAGTGAAGTACCAATTTAAGCAGGGATTTCTGTTCCAGCTTAAAATTTTACATTGTGGCACTTTGATTTTTTGTTTGTTCATTTTCAGCATTTTAATTTTGTAACTTTGGGGGGTCATATAACACTGTTACCTTCCCCAGGCTGATCACATTAGTAAACTCCCTTTATAATACTTAAGCTAAACGTCAATAGGGTTAAGCCCACTAGAAAGCCCTAGTACATTTCATACAATGCTGCCTAAATCGGATTAAGAACCTAAGTAACCATTGCTTATTAGGAAGGCATTCCCCATGGTATTAAGAGAAGATTTCTAATACCTAGCTTGGTTAAACTATTTTGTCGTACTGCTTGATTTTTAAACCTAGACAAGTGATTATGACAAAAAATTACATTGAATTAAATGTTTGTTACTAAGCAAATGTGCTGGATATTATCCTACCAATCACAATTAAAGCAGACAATCATAGATGCAAAAAAGATAAGGGGCAATGATAATGGACAAGAAACACCTGTTTGTGTTGATGGTCGTGCTTGATCTGAAGTGTGAACGAGAGAAAGATTCCATGAAGATCCAAATCCTAACCACAGCAACACGTTCCTGTACACACTATGAAACACAAACAATACCTCTAGGAGGCACATCAGTGGGAAAAGAGAACTTTGCTAATCACTCAACTCTAAAACAGAAACACTCCTATCGTACTAATCTTACCTACCCTCCATCACTCAAGTGATGAGGATCAAAGGTGTTTCATGACATAGGTTTCTGTTTCACTGTACCAGATGTGACATGTGTAGGTCTGTCTCAATGTTTTGACTTTTAATGTGCATACTCGTTTGCTAATTGCTCTTGCTCTTTATTTTTTATTTTTTATTTTTTTTGTGAGTATAAAGCTTTATATGTACATTCCCTAAGATTGGGAGATATAGAGGTCAGGGAGAAAGGTTGAGAGGGAAGCAAGTGAATGATGGATGTCCACAAACACTCCCCCCTTCCTTGGGTAGATCATACCGTTTGAAATGAGCTTGTCACCCTTTGAAACCAATTGTTCCAGTTGGTAATAGGTGAGGATTTTTGCCAGTAGTTTTCTATTACCCTAGGTGCCTCGTCAAGCTGCAAGGGTGGTAAGGTACTCTCCCAGGATCGAACTTGAAGTGGTTCATCAGGTGATTCTTGAACACTGGGAGGTGTGGATTCTTTTGTAGCTTCATGGAGGTCCACTACTATAGATGGAGGCTATGTAGAAGATTTTACCTCTATGGATGTATTACATGATGAGCTAGAATCTTCATGGGACTCCCCCCTTCCTGAGCTAGGTGGAACAAATCGTTCTTTCTTTGGTACCCAAACTAGCTCGGGAGCGGGTGCGTAGCATTCTGTGATTTTTTTCTTTCCACGATCATTGATTCGTTTTGGAGCTACATGATTGGGCTCACTTGGGTCAGGTGATAGGTAAGAGCACAATCTACGTTTTGGCACCCAGATTTGATCATTTCCTTGATAGTAGCCTTGGGCTTCCAATAGTCGTTTAGGGATCCATCGCAACATTTTCTTACTTTTCTTGGAGCGAGTGGTACGTTTCTTACAAGGCTTCTGTTTTTTAGCACTAGCTATGGTCACTAAAGAAGCTTTAGGGACCCACTTGTATGTTTTCTTTGTTACATTAGGATGAGTCTTGTCGGAAGCGATATGCATTGCTTGTAGCATATTTAAGGGTATAGGCATTTCATCCCCCTCAGGTGTTACCCAGGTCGTCCCCCTATTTCCCCAAGTGTCTATGGTTGCTGCTAGGTGGACCCAATCCACATTGTCCAACTCAGTCATCCCAGGTAGGATATCCATATAAGGAGAATCTTGGCCAATGTCTGTATCCTTCTTACAAGTGTAACAATATTGTAGTGGGGCCGAGTGAACTGTGGTGTCAGAGCGATGATCAATAATGGTTTTACTCCCTAAGGGGTGTACCTTACCAGTCACCAAATCCACTCTAAGGACAGAGTCTTGGAATTGCAAATAGACATGATTTTTAGACCAATCATGAACCATTTGTGCTTCCCTCATGAATGGTCATCCTAAAATCATTTCATATGACATAAGGTGTTTAGAGAAATCCATTACAATGAACGTATGTCGTACCTTGTGTCCTAGAACTTTGATCTTAAGATCCTTGAGCATCCCCATAGGTTTGGCTATGGTACCATTTGCCATCTTTACCACAATGTTAGTAACACTGAGGCAGGGTTTTCCCATGGATTCCCAACAATCTTTTGTAACGATGCTAACTCCCGCACCACCATCAAGAATTCCTTTTATAGTTAATCCCTTGGTAGTGATGGGTAGGGTCGCATTAGACTCGTCGCCTTCAAAATACTGCCCTAATTCGTTAATGGGTACCTCGATCACAGACTCGTGTCCATCTAAGTCAAGTGATTGCACATGATTTTCCTCATCAATCATAATCGAGTCAGGCCTATTTGGTTGCGCAAATTGCGGTAATCCCGTTCGTAGCTCTCCGTTAAGGAATGCTCGAAGTGCAAGGAATAACTCATGATCTCCATACAGCTTTGCTATGATCGTGGTTCGGACCTCAGAAGACATGAAGTCCACTAGTTTGGCAACATTCATTGGCATTTTGCAGGGTGTAGGTCCTTGACTAGGAACTGGTGAGGATGGAATCTCATATTCCTCAATGGGATCAGGTATTCCTTCGTTAAACATTCTTTCCAACAAGAAGGGTGTATGCTCACTTTCTGATGTCCCGTCCTCACTCCCTTCTTGGATGATATTAGATATGGCTAACGGTCTATGGTTCATGTGGGGTGGATGAACTTGCGTGGGAAACGCTGTGTCATGAATTTTGACATGCATGGGTTCTGGTTCTAGTTTCCTTTGAGTCTCCTCCACTAAACCTCTTAGATGTTTCACCTGCTCAATCTCGTCTACTGGGTTTGGGTACGTCCCAATCTTCTTTTTACGATTCTTCCCTTTTTGCCCCTGCGGTTTATCTTGGGGGTCTTGGATTGGATTTGGAAACACTTGTGGTGTTTTCAGAGGCTCTTTATGGTTTTCTCTTATTCGGTTTTCATTTGGTTCCATGTTACGGTTTTCTTTGTCGGTCTTTCCCTTTGTGGTATTGGTTCTAGTCTCCATTGTCTCGATTGAATCTGAATCATCCTCGAGGTCATTCATATACACGGGGTCATCTCCTGTTCCTATGTTTGTTTTGGAACTTGGCTTTGAATTTCCCGTATTCTGCGACCTCTTCCTTTGTGTCTTCTTTTTCTTTGCTTGGATAACTGACGCGGTATCTCTCTCTTTAAGGATATGGCCTGGCCCTTGAAGCATGGACCGTGTAATCGCATAAGCGGGTGCGACGGGTGGTATTGGCGATGTCACACTAGCAATTTTGACCAAATTTAGGGGTGTGATTTTAGGCGCATTTGGGTTATAGGGGCATTGGGCAATCAAGTGATCTATGCCACAACGATTACATGTGAGTATTGGCATTGCAGACGTGCTCCCTTGATTCATTTTCATCTGTGCAGCATTCTTTTGCAGCCTAATAGGGCACTCCGCTGCCCGATGTGGTCCACCACACTCGTAGCATTGAAGAGGTGGCCTCCTAGCCTGGGTGTTGATATTTTGACCTCTGGATGCGAGAGCAGCAGCTTGATAAACCGGCTTGACTTGTCCCCAACAATCTTCCATATAGTATATAGGACACTCTTCCAATGTATCAAGTCCGTAGGCAATACTAGTGTCTATTTCCTCCTCACAGCCATCTGCATAAGCATTAGATGGATCGCAACCCACTTGGTTCATAGGGGCGACTCTTGGATGCAGGGGCTGCGGTCCTAGTACAGGAGGTGGTAGCGGTGTAGCTTGTACAACATTTTGAGATCTAGGGACCATGTGTTGCGGTAGTTGCTCAACAGGTGGAGCAGGCATCAATACAGGAGCTCGAGGTGCATCCGTCCAGGCTACAGGTGGTCTATTTGCCATCATACGTTTGATCATTAAACAATCCTTAGCTTGGTGACCATACCTACCACATGCGTTGCAAGTTCCAGTAAATTTTACTCTAAACGTAGGGAACTCACTAGTGCTATGTGGACCTAAGAAAATGGAACACCATTGTTGCTCCCTTCTTGGATACATGTGACTATTTTGAGGGGGTCGATTATCCTTAAGAGACTCTTGGATTGCCTTGGTGAGGTCTGTCAAGAATGTCTCAAATACCTTTGGCTCATTGGCAATGGGCTTTGCAGTCATGGGTTCATACTCAATGGCTTGTGAGCTAGTGGATCTCGTGTCAGTAGATACCCTCATGCCTGCTATCATCAAGTTGTCCTCTAATTGGATTGCATTGGAAGTGACATCTTCCCAGGTTGTGATACCTCTAATCACTAGTCCATTATAGATTCCTTCATTCCTCAACCCTCGAATGAATCGATCAAGCAGTTGGTTATTGTTGAAGCGCTCATTTACAGGGCAGCGAGAGTTTAAGTGCTTTAGACGACTAATGAAGTCCCTTACTGACTCTCCTTCCTTACGTTCGGCCTTCTGTAGCTGAGATGCTACACCCCAAAGCACACCTTCTCGTATGTACTCCTTTAGAAACAACCTTCGAAGGGTAGGGAAGATTGTTTTCTCGTCCACCCTTAGGGTTCTATACCAATCTCCAGCCTTCCCACTTAATGTCAAGCTTAAGGCATTGCACTTATGTAGTTCGTTGCGTTCCCCTAAGGAATCACATACTTGTTCAAACACTTCAATGTGTTTTCTAGCATCTTCGTCCCCATTGAATTTTTGCGTGAGTTTGGCAATTTGTACTGCCTTACTTCTAGGCTCTCTATCAGATGCATGACGCATATTTTCCGCGATAGATCGACCTATGGTTTGAGCAAACGCTGCCAAGTCACCTATGTGAGGAGGCAGAGCCGGTGGAGGTACTCTTGGAATCATATGTGGGAGAGGGACGGGTACCGGTCTTGGCATATGTGTGGATGATGCAGGATATGGAACATAAGCGGGCATAGGTCCACTCGGATAAGAGCTAGGGAGCGGCACTCGAGGAGCATAAACAAGTGGTACAATTGGAGGTGTGGGGGCCATGTGTGCATAAGGGGCTAGAGGCACATACGGTCGAGGCCCCATATTAGGTACTACGACACTAGGTAGTGGCACTGCGCTAACCGTAGATGTCATCGGTACATTCTCTATGAGGCTTATCCCTGGAGTGAGCACCGTGTTTTCCTTAATAGAGGGTTGAGCCAAGTTAGGGAAGCTAAAGTTTTCGCTCGGAGGCTCAAATTGCATAGAGACCCCAGGTGAAATGACGTAAGATGGGTCCATGGGGCTCATTAGAGGAGTCTCCATTTGTGATAGAGTAGGCTATTGAGCCTTGCTCGTATCCAGAAATCTCATGGGGCCAGTTGAGAGTATATTTACCCCTCGGTTTTGCCTTTCTGATTGAATAATGCCATGGATAACATTACAGATCATTTTCTGTTGATCTTCGAGGCTCGTGGCACTAGAGGTGGATCGTACTATCTCTATCCATCCTACATGGTAGGCGTGGCCAGAGTGTAGATCCGTCAACACCTCAGTGTGGAGGTCGTATGTCCAATGATCATTAATGAACAATCCTTCTAGAGTCGACGTGTTAACGGTTTCTTGTGAGGTAGAAGCAATGTTGCTCCCCGTGGTTTTACTTGTCACCAACGGTACTCTAGAGGGAACTTCTGAAGGAGGCAGCTCAACAGGGCCTTCTTGGTAAGAAGTTGGCAGGATATCCACATGGACACTCTTTGGGGGTGTGGGGTCCACGTGCGATGTGAAAGGAGAGTCCACTTCCCCACCCCCTTCGTGTGCTTCATTTGCATCAGGTTCCGAGCGAGTAGCTCTACCTAATGTTTCCATGAAGCGGCTAAACATACTAGTACTAGGCTGTGGAGCTTCGGGAGGTGCATGGCCTTCTCTCTCAATGTTTTGGGTAGGGTATGCTTCCATGATTTCTGAGTCGGAGGAGGAATCACTAGCGGCTATTTTAGGGTCTTGGGTGGTGCTACCTTGTGTCGCCGCTGAGGGTCTAGAGCCTATCGTGGATGGGTAATGGGTGTCCGTATGAACGGAGGCACCCTCAATATGCTCGTGTTCTAGCACCCGCCCAGAGCGTAAGTGCATGTGCTTTTGATACCCTAAGGTGTCAAAAAGCTGCTCTAGGAGGCCTTGTGACTAGTTTTTTGCGTGTTTTTTGTTTGTTTTTTTGCTAGATTTTTTAGAGCGTGTCGTGGAATGGGCCGTGTGATAGCTCTAAATGAGCGTATCGCTAGGAGGGACGCACTGTGCTTTACAGCCCACCGTTTGGTTCTATTTTGCTCTAGAAAAGCCCGAAACAGTCTTTTCCTAGCTGGGGAACTAGGCTCCAAATAGCAAGTCTAAGGGTGCAAGTGGGAAGAGAAGGGAGGAGAGTGGAGGACTTGCCCCACGTGCTCTCATTCCCTCTTGAGGGAGTAGGGTATATATATAAGAGTGAGTCTAGTATATATCATAAGACTGAGGACTGAGGACTGAGGCCTGGGCCTGGGCTTGGGCTTGGGCTTGGGCTTGGGCTTGGGCTTGGGCTTGGGGAAATGATCCCGATCCCGATCTAACTTTTATACAAACCAACCCGTCCATTTTAATAACTCACATTTTTTATTTTCGAAAATTTAACCTCCCCCTCACCTAATTACTAGCCTACTTAATTAACTAACTGTGCACAAACCAGAAAACACAGAAAATGCAGAAAATTGAAACTTGACAGAACTGTGCAGTGCAAACGCAGAAACGCAAGAAATGCTAACTGTGCAGTGCAAACCAGAAAACGCAAAAAACAGAAATCTCCACACAACTACACACACTCATTCCCTGCCTTTCCTATGATAGAAATTGCACCACAAGAAAGCGTAAAGTGCTTAACCGAGCTTAGTGTAGGGCATTTCCCCGGCAGCGGCGCCAAAAATGTGCGCTCCTTGCCGCACTGTCGAAGCAAGGGACTTGCCAATACACTGTGTGCGAGCCACAAATGGCTCCAAGCACACAACAAGCCTAAACTAGCAAGCTCAAGAGAGCAAAGGGTGTGTCACTCACCGCTCTACACTCGCATTCGTGGTGGATTCCTCGCCGCGATGAAGAAGAAGCTGCAGTCGTGCCGCGCTCAACCGCTTCGCCGCCGTCGTGCATTCGTAATGCTCGATCGCACACACACTCTCCCTCTCTCTCTCTCTCTCACACACACACACACACACACGAGGAGGTGAAGAAGAAGATGGAGATGGAGATGGAGCAAGAGCACTCTTCTATTGCACAAATGAGAGAATGAGTGAATTTTAGGGTTAGTTGGCTTTTATATGAGCTCACCCCATTCACACTTGGGCGCCTATGCTTAGCCAACTAATCCCTTGAATGTCCCAGTTAGAGTGCGCCTCTCATCGGCGATCACCCTTACCCTGTTCCTATTAGTCCGACAAGCCCGGTACCTGACTCTAAATAATACAACGTTTATAGATCATAGGGTGTCCGTGTGCCGTGAGGGTTAACATGTGTTCACAAGATATAGACTGCCAATAGAAATTGTCAGTGATAGGGGAACTCATTTCCTCAATGAGGTAATAGAGTATCTGCTTAATGAATTTATGGTCATCCATAACAAATCGGCTCCCTATCACAAGCAAACAAACGGACAAGCTGAGCATACAAATAAAATTCTTAGCTCGGTATTGACAAAAGTGGTTAGTTCAAAAAGGACAGACTGAGAAATGAATCTCCATGCTGCTTTATGGGCTTATCGAGTTTCATTCAAAACAGCTTTAAATGCTACATACTTTAACCTTGTTTATGGTCTTGATGTCATACTCCCAATAAAATTTCTATTGTCAACATTAAGGGTAGCTAAGGATCTTGAGTGGACTGGACATGAATTGTCAGAGAGACTTGAAGATTTAGAAAATCTTGATGAGCAAAGGCTAATTGTTATAGCTCACATCTATGCACAAAAGCGGAAACAAAAATAGTTTTTTAATTCCCATCTAATTACAAAAATCTTCAAAAAAGGGGACTTAGTTTTAGTCTATTCCCTTAAGCAACACATTCCCAAGTTTAAGAAAAAGGAAAATGGACCGTCTGTCATTGAAGATGTATCTCCAAGTGGAGCAATTAAGTTGTCCACCCTATATGGTGAACCAATAGCTAATTGGATTAGTGGATGTCATTTAAAGAAGTACAATTTGCCACTAACCAATGAATTGCTAAAGGATGCATGCAGCTAAGCAAAGAAAGATAAAGCGACACTAGGTTATTGATGAAGCCCAAGAAGCAGCTCGGCTTTGAGTACTCAAAAGGAAAGCTGCTCTCAAGAATCAACAAATACCTATTCCCATCAACACTCTGGAACTAGATGACCGACAATGGGAATTGCAAAAAGATACCGTGTCCACAGATGATGAATGGTTAGACGGAATGGACCTTTGCTCAAAGTACAACTAAACAATCATAGCACAAATGCATTGGTTGAACCAGGAGATTGAGTAAATGCAGTCAGTTATTCCACGTTCAAGAAAGCAACAAAAGTCAGCCTTTGACAGTAGGAATAGAGACTATCAAAGGATGCAACAAGAACCCAACACTGACATTGAGAGTAGTCAAGTTAAATGTGATAGTACATGGATGTTCATGCCCTCATCAGTTTGTATGCTTACCAAATGAACACATGAATGAAACAATGATTCTTGGAATCTCATGGATGCGGAGGTACAAGGCAGTACCAGATTGAGATACCAATCATCTCAAGCTATCACCTAAAGGCGGACAACTCATTGTTCCAGTTGCACCAAGCAAGGAGGAATGGAAAGGAGGTTACCAATAGAGCAAACAAAAAGTCAATCAATCTTCTCCATCCTTTCGACAAGCAAATGCTACAAGTAGCATGCAAGGAGTCAGGAAAATTTGGGTACCAAAAGCACAGCTTAAGGACAAGCCGATTCAAATCTGAGTGCCCAAAACATCATTGGTAGTACCAAAGACGGTTCCAAGGTTGGGAAAACAAAGAGGAGCATCTCCGCAAAAGGAACCTAACACGAAATGGATTTTGAAGAAAAAGGAGCACTTATCTTCTCCAAAAACTGTATAACCGATCAAGCAATGGAGAGTTAAGTCTCAGAAGACTCAATTGACCACACCATTCTGCACAAAGCAAACCAAGATATCAATGGCGGGTAAAAGCTCAACAACAATCATTATTAATACCAACAGCTCAAGAAATCAGCATGCCAAAGCATCCTGATGGGACAATCAAGCAAAGAGCACACAAGCTACAAGATTTTCTCTTTGGAAGACAGCAATAGAAAACCTCGACATCAGAAACCCTTGAGTTAATTACTCAAGACCCAACTCTTGCACAACATAATGGTTTGAACTGCATTGATTTTCAAAACATGGTAGAGCCAACCAAGGCTATGCATAGACATGATTGTTGAATCCATGCACACACTCATCCCGGAGTACGCCATCTAGGAGGGGTGGACAGGAACTATGTCATTAAGGGAAATGCTTGAAGAGGAAGGAAAAAAGTTTGATGTTAACGTGTGATTTTTTGCAAAATTACCTAATAATGCCCTTATAAATCATCCACAGGGTACTTTAGCTGATAATATCTCCCTGATGAGTATAAATCGTGTATATACTTTGAGAAAATCGTCCAAAAATTGTATTTTTTAGTTATTTTTCATCATTTTTCTTGATATTGGGACTTAAAAATAGAGAAATCAAACAAAAACAATAAAGTTGTGTTTTGCAATGGATTTCTTTAATTATTGGGTTTTCACTTTGCTTTTTTAGCGTATTTTGTTATTTTCTTTATGATTTTTTCAATAAACAATAAAAAATTCATAATAGGGTAAAAGCGTGTATTGGTGGTACCATTTTTTGCACCATTTGGTAGTACCCTCTAAAAAAAGTGGGGACCGGTAAATTTTTTGCAAAAAAACTTAAAATTTGTTGGACTTTATACTTTTAGAATCTACATGAAAAAATCTATCCATTGATATATAACATGCTAGTTTATTTTATATGTAACACATGAAGATGGGGCTTGTAAAGTGCTACCAAAGCAGTGTCCAAAACACCCCTTTTTGGTACCACCAATAAATGCTTTGGCCAATAAATAGAAAATGAGCTCAGATGGAAAAATTGAAGACATATTGATGATCAAAAGGACAAGGCAGACAGGCACAAAAAATCTCAATCAAATCGGCAGATAGAAGCGGGAAGCCTAAATTAGGCGACCACACCTACTTTTGCAGAATTCTTGCAGAATGAGCTACAAGAATCCGATTGAGAAAATTGTTGAGTCTAACATAGATTTCACAGCCTAGTAAGACTAACATGGGAATTTGGGGAAAAATGGTTCAAGAAGTCCGAGGAAAAATGGGTAGCCTAAAATCACCTCATTTCCACTTGTCGCCTTTGGAGAGAGAGCTTTTCGACCTTCTTCGAGTGCATTTTCTGGAGTCTACAGTCACCTGTTTACAGCGCCGTCTCACACGAGACATGAGGGATAAGTTCTATACTTATCAATGAACCATTTTGTACGGCTGGTAAGGAAAAAACCCTAGAAATCGAGCAGTGCACGAAGACCTATGAGTAAAAATTGACCATAGCGGCTTGTCAGCTCAAACAAATCGGACGAGACTTGAACTGTAGCATGCCCCTAGATGATAGAACACTTCTATATCAATAGTTGACCATTCGGCAAGGGTCGAGGGGGGTCCCAAGTAGATGAAAAAATTGGATTTTGACTCCACAGACAGCTTATAGACTGGGTCTATATACAATGTATATGGTTGGTTTCATAAAATCAATCAAGGGAAGCCCTTGGAAAGTAGGAAACAACTTGAAGGCTACAAAGTGTCAAATTTGACATACGCAGTCAAATTGACTCCAAATGGGCCAAAACTAGATGAGTTGCTTCAGGACTATGTAGCGGACGAGTCTATAGACACAAAAGTGACTAACCAACTCCACAGGCCATGTAGTCCCAAAAATTGGTGATTTCAGAGTCGACAAAGCACGAAGTGATGCCGACAGCACAAAACTTTACCAAATTCAATTTAGGACTTGTTTTAAGTGTATAGTATATGTTTAGGTCAAAATTTTCAAGTTTTGCAAAAAAACGTTGACTGCTGTAAATAATCGTGATTATTTACTTTTGCAATGTTCTGGCTTGAAAATGGTACCATCACCTCACCCATCACTTAGACACACTTATTACATGCCACATTTCAAGTATGAGACAAAATGATCAATGATAACTTGGAAAATTGCCAGAAAACGCAAAGAAGTCCTTTCAAACCAATTTTTGAGTTATGTGTCACATTTTTTGATCCAAATCACCTCAATTCTCATACACAAAGTCTACATCATGCCTAGAATCAGTTTGCACCAAAAAATGTTCATTTTTATGAAAAAGTTAATAATCGCAATTATTTACTTTTTTGCCAAGATGGGGGGAAGTGCAACTTTGCCTTCATGGGACCAAAGCGCATGATGTCCTAAGCGCAAAAAGTTGGAAAAATTCATCAGATGTAAATGATCACAATTATTTACTTTTTTGCAAATTTTTGCCTGGAATTTATGATTTTGATCTTTACATGTTTTTATGCATCTATGCATGTTCAAAAATTGATTTGAAGCAAATTGGCCTGAATTTGTCAGCAATTCAGACTGAAGGGCATTTCATAGCGAAATTGTAGAGATTTTCTAACTTTGACACTCTATTCACTTAACAGGAGCCATGCAAGATGTGGAAAAGGCCAAGAAGAGGGTCACTCAAAAAGAGAAGCTGCAAGAGCTGCCACCCTACCAATTGGACCCCAGTTCTGTAAAGACAGCTAAAGCAACATACTTGTCTAGAGAACAGCTAGAGGAAAACAATACAACGGTTTTCACAGGCAGGTTTAAAAGTGAAGAAGGACATTAGATAGAGCTATAGCTGCTGCCGAAAGAGGTCTATGATGTCGTAGCAAAACCCGAAACAAAAGAAGCTAACCAAAGGCTTGGACTCAGAGAATTCTACGGCCAAGAGCCATGTGGTGTAGATTTTCAGAAAGCCTATGAGATTTTGTTTACAATAAAAGGAACAGCCCAGATTACTGACCAGCAAGGGCAGAAGGTAGAAGTGGTGATGACGAAAGAGGCTCTCAAGTTGACGACAGAAGGGATGACAATGAGGAGTAGAGACAGAAAGATAGCAGGTACCTTCACCAAGGAGACAGTTGTGGCTACCTTTGCTGATCTCATCCAGAAGCAAGTGGAAGAACCAACACGGTTATATCACCAACAATTCCACTTTCTAGCAAAGAGACAACCAAGGTACACAACACACAATCATGCAGTTGCGACTACCTTCACACAAGTGTTGAAGTCGACAACCAGGAAACCCATTGATCATACACAGTATGTGCTAGCCACGCTAAAGGGTACCAAGAAAGAGGGCAAGATAACCTATCTGGGAGCACTTGAGGTACTCACAAGAATAGCATACCATGCTATCGGCATGGCAGACAATTTGCCACCTGTCCCAAATCAAAACACATGGATAGTGTCAGCATAGCCATCTCCAAGAACCACAAGGTCAAAAAAAAGAGTTTACAAATTTGATGAGGAGTCTGCAGAAAGATCTCATGAGGCACATAGCAGTGAGAGCTCAGACAATGAAGAGAAGAGAGCCAGAAGAGAGGAGATGAAGAAGAAGGCAGTTGTTGCACATCAAGAAGAACCTCAACAAAAGAAGGCGAGGTTTGAAAGGGAAAAAGAGACCTATGAAAGAAGCCGCCAAGTTGCAGGTGAGGACCCAGCACGGTGGGTTCCAAGAAATATAAAAGGCCCCCGAACCAAGAATCCTGCCAGGAGAGAACCAAAAGATCCCAAGGATTCTCTTGAACGTATGTACCAAGAAGCAGAAGCGTTAAATCTAAAAGAAGCTCAAGAAGTTGAAAGAAGAGAAAAGGAAGATGCGATAGAACAGTAGAGACAATCTGAAGCGACCCAACAAAGTGAAGCCCAGCACAATAAAGAAGAGATGTCTCCCAGACCATCATCACCTGCTACGGAACAACAAGACCACCCCATGCCAAGCCCTCCAACTTCACCAACACTTAGACCCACTTAGGGAGAGCAAACCAAGGCAAAAGAGCCTGAACCGCAAGAAGTAGCAGGATCTGAACAACATGCAACAACTACTTTTGAGCGAGGAATCCCAATCCTCGAGCGAATACTTTCGAGCGGACAAGAAACCGAGCGAGCATAAGCAATGTAAAAGATTAGATCAAGATCTCAATAGTTACTCTATTGAGTATAGTATAGCAAAGTAACCATGTTGCATCTCAAATAGTCTCAAACAAAAGAGTCATACTGTTCCTTTAATGTGTTCACACACACATTGATACACAGTCATATCCTTGCTTCTGAACCATCTTCTTGAGCATATTCCAAAACTCTATTTGTGCAAACTTATTCTCCATGGTAAATTCACATGTTGCAATTGTCGTAATTTCGTGCGCAAATAGACCAAAAGATGGTAACTCAAATGTCACTTGTCCATCATAATGCATACGTAGATCTTGAACTTGAATGACATCCTTTGCTTGCTTGAGTGCCATGTGTAGGCTACTTTGTGAAGGCATTGCATGTAGTATACCAACTACTCTGAAGGGACCATCAATCTATTACTAGTGTGTCCTTCATTCCAATGCCTTGTGTGCTATCAATAGCAATGCGAACCTTCTAGAATTGACATTGTCCATAATTGAGAAGGAAGATTTGTTAATCACTAGTAGGTTCAATAGCCTTTATCTTCACCTGCTCTCCCATTAGAGTTAATGGATGCAAATTGGATGCATTATTTATTTTTTAATATTGTATCACAAAAGAGATAGAAAGTGCATAGATGTTAATCACATCCTTCACATCACATACTTGAAAAGAATAGCTTTCATGGACTACGGACTCTTAAGAGTTTTCATGGTGAGTTGCAAAAGAGGAGGCCCCAATCACAAGGACTTTGTGGCCAAGGGTGGGAGAGGTGATGGAGATCATAAGGTACTATCGACATGAATGACAATCACCACTTGCAGGCAACAACTTGGCAATCACCTCTTATGCAATGCCTTTGCAATCACCTCGACCCCATCTTTCGGTGAGAAGAAAGATGAAGAGTTTGTGTGTGTGTGTGTGTGTGTGTGTGTGTGTGTGTGTGTGTGTGTGTGAGAGAGAGAGAGAGAGAGAGAGAGAGAGAGAGAGAGAGAGAGAGAGAGAGAGAGAGAGAGAGAGAGAGAGAATGAGGTTCTTCTTCCACGATTGCGGGATCATAGTCGAGGAATCGTTTCTCAAAAATTAGCCTTTCTGGTCGCGCATAAAAACGACTTTGATGCGCCGATGCCCTTGTTCAGCAATCCCTACCTCCACCTTCTTCTAGAGTTCCACAAAAGTGGGCATGACTGCCACTAGGCAGCGAGCTCTGCATGGAAGGGGTGTGCATGCTCTCAACCAATCTAGCCAATTAGGTTCTCTCTCTCTCTCTCTCTCTCTCTCTCTCTCTCTCTCTCTCTCTCTCTCTCCCCTTTGAGACTCAACGCCACCTCTATAAGTCACTCACAGTGCTCGAAAAAAACCTAGGTGTATTTTAACAAAAACCTAGGTTTAGTGTAACCCCACCTACAAATTTTGATATTTACCTCTAAATTTTATAGTTGGTGAGAAAACCTCCAAAATTTGAAAAAAATAGTGTAAATTGGTATAAAAACCTTTATATTTGGTCAGTTTACCTCAATTGTTTCTAACATGTAGGTTTGACAAGTTTTTGGAAAAACGTTTTCTTCGAGCATTGGTCACTCACTCTCAGCGGCTGAGTTTAGTGAATTTTGAGTGTCATGTCTTATTCACTCGCAAGGCTTCTCTCTGTCATGCACTTAGAGTCTCAGAAGCAAGTCGGACTCTCTCTCTCTCTCTCTCTCTCTCTCTCTCTCTCTCTCTCTCTCTCTCTCTCTCTCTCTTTCTTTTTAGAAAAAACTTGAGAAAGACATTTTCAAAACATCAGATACAAGCCCGTCCAAAAGACTCAAACGTCACTCAACGTCCATCCAATTGATAGCTTCAACCACAGTGGCAATGCTCGTAGCATGCATCTTCTAAGAGTTCTATGATAGAAGTCAGAATTTATGAGCCTTCTTCCTCTCGTGGCTTATGCACTAAGTAGATACCTCTCTACTTCATAACAGCAGGAACATTGGTACGCTGATTCTGGTTTTGCATATCCTCCTTGCATCTAAACCTCTATGGTGGCTCCCGAACTCTTCTTGTTGTGTGGGATCTCACACGAACAAGGAGAGTGAATGGCGCATGAAACATAGGACTGCATTTTGGCGTAAAGCTTGGGAAATGTGTACCCATCATAAATGAGAGCATCCTGCACATCTCGCATAGCACCTTGTCCAACAATGTTCCTTACAAGAAACCGCTTGACAACCTTGTCCTTGGGCACACATCACCCACAATTGGAGCACCTGATGGGTTGGTGTGGCCTCTTTCGTGCTTCTTACATCCATCGTTGCGGTGCTTACCATCATGACTGCACTGCTTATGCCACAAGTGCTTCTGCTTCCTCTTCATAGTCGCCATCTCTCTCTCTCTCTCTCTCTCTCTCTCTGTCTCTCTCTCTCTCTCTCTTATATAAAGGGAAAGTCGATTACATTCAATCATCGCTAGGCTTACTGTCTATAAGCTTACTCCCACGAGGTCGCTCGAACAGAGCGTCTCTCGCCCCATTAGTGCTCTGCAATAGTATTTTTAACTTCATGACAGAAACGGCCCTGAGTATAGAGGCAGTCATAGTCACGGTGTTGATATACTGACGGTGCTTCTCATGTTCGACATCGCCATGTCCCCGACAACGTGGTCTTCTTCATCGTTGCAATCCTCCGCACAGGCATCAGCGAGGGAAGGGGAGCTGCAATATGAGCCTCGATATTGTAGGATGCCCTTTTCTCCATCAATGTAACAAACTGAGGATTGTATTGGAGCCGTATTGAGGAGGCAGATTTTCTGGTGCAGCAAGAACCCTTTGGAAGGCGATATGTCTGCAAGTCCTCCCACAAAAATCCTCATGAAATGCCATCAAACTGCCACTTGGCTGAGTTCTTTGCTTTGTTGTGGGCTAGTGTACTGAGGACGAGCCTGCTGAACACCTGGATGTTGCGTCAAAGGTAGCTGGGTGCCATGATATTGAGATGAGCATGCTGGCTAGCACTCGGATATTGTGACTGAACAACTGAAAACTGTGGTTGCAATTGCAGGGCCCCAAGATAATGTGGTTGTGCTTGCTGGGGAACTGTAAATTGTGGCTGCCCCTGCTGCAGACCTGGATATTGCGGCTGAACTGGCATATAATATGGGGCACTCTGCATGGATTTATTTCTCCATAGACAACGGGCAGGTATTGACCAACTTGCTCTTCAACAAAGGAAGTCTCTCTCTCTCTCTCTCTCTCTCTCTCTCTCTCTCTCTCTCTCAACTCAACTCAACTCTCTCGAAGAGCGCATGTTGGTGCACGTTCTTTGAGAGAGTTGAGTTTTGAGAGAGAGAGAAGAGACGAGTGAGTGAGGGCTATTGTTGTCAAAGTCACATGCTTCTTCAGCTATCGTGTACCTTCCACAATAGTGAACGACTATTACCTAATTATCCTTGCCTTCGACTTGACAGGCAAGCCTCTATGGCAACTTGGGCCGAGAGAGATCCGTTACTGGGCAGCGTTAGCGACACTCTTTACTGCACTGCTACAAATTGAAGAGAATGACTTACACCCAAAACATGAGGCCACATTCACATTCGGGCAGCCCCGAGTCGGGGATTTGAAGTTTGCTAACTATGTGGACAATCCTCGGAAGTATTTCCGAGTCGTGTACAGGACAGATGTCGTCCCATGGGTTCCGTGGGATGATGTGGTGTTCCATTTCAAGCATGTAGCATCATGTCATCTTCAACTCCTTGGTTATATAATCATTCCAAAGGCATTTCATTTGTTTTTCTATGTATGTATATATATATGCAGATGCTAAGCTGATGCAGGATTGCATGCAAATACAAATTATGCAAGGCACTTAATTTGTGTGCATGTGCATTCATGTGCGTAAGTTCATCATTCTGATGATCTTGTAATTACATTGAGATGCATATTGTAGGCCCTCGTTGAAGAGCCTTACAAGAACCTGTCATCACTAATAGTGCAGTCGTGGCCGCCCATGAGTGCAATGTGGGAGCTGTGTGTAAGTCTCTCAATAAAGTATTCAAGGGAAGCAAAGAGACAGATTTGGCAATAATCACATGATTTTTCACGGCCATATTCCTGTGATTGTACGCACATAATCTTGGATGCTATGTGGATGCAGTGAGACTCGCCCTCCTCCTTCCTGCTTCCACCCGTCGACAACGAGAAGATGGGAGCCATAGCCTACCTTTTCTGGTCCTATTTCAGGCTCATCGTCTTCCAAAGGTCCATTTTCATCTAAATGCTCCCTTTTTCATCTAAATGCTTATGCTAGCTTATAAATGTTCTTTTAAAATAATTGAGAAAATGGACCAAAGAGGACACGCCCCCACCCTCTTTGGTTCACACCATACCTCGCAAGCACTAGCATCGATCGGGCAAGCAGGATTGCCATTGCCATGCTTGGACCATGTAGCTATATCTTTTACATGTTGTATCTTGAAATCTCTTTAGTAGAATTTTTTCATCTCCCTCATAAATGTGATCTCACTCTTATCGGCCTCTCTATGTAAAATCAACCTTGCCTTCTCCAACATTGCATCAACGCGTTCTCAGGTTCCATTAATGGAGCAGCTATTACCCAACAAAGTAGTCGCTCATCCAATGACATTTGATGGCTATAGACCTGCCCTGTGCTTTGGCCTCACCTACACTCTCACTTTGCTCACTCTATCGTGGCATCAATATCTCAACCTTCATAGTTGGCCAAGCTTTGCTACTTCACATTGTGCAGAGTCTTTGAGAGGTCTAAACGCCTCCAAAAATTTATTGGTAAGGTTAACTTGGAACACGTTCGACCTTCCATATGCTTCACAACCTTCACATTTCTTCATAGCTTTATAAATTGTTTACTTTTCATCTTACAAATGTCGATGATTTTGCAAAATTTTTCTTTGTTCTAAGATTGGGGAGGCCTACTTGCTAGCTACTCTCATAATTGATTGTCAAAATTTCCCCTATTAATCTGACCATGCAAGCTGCTGCAACACTCGATTGACTTTTTATTCTTCTTCTACTTGCCCCTCAGTCCTAGCATTGGAAACAGGGTTTTACTCCATGGTAGTGTGCCCATGAGCTCTTAGCTGGTTTCCGACCTGTAGACTCCTCTTCCTTCTCCTTATACATTTAAGAACATCAAGCACAATGGAAACATTTCTCTGGATGATGTGATCGAGATTATCAGTGTGATGTGTCCTCGTTCAATGGAAAAGGAGCGTGCTGACATAGTAAAGGAAACTTGGTATTGCATTTCTGTGGGTTTATCTGTGGATGGCAAGGATCCCAAGGATTTGCAAACAGAGATTGACGATGGGGATGTTGAGATTCTAGAGAATTAGCTTAACTAATCTTAGGTAGGTGCCTCTCTAGAATGTAGCACTGCTAAAGTAAGTTTTACCTTGTGGTGCTGCTGTTGGGTTTTTCCTGCAAATCATTTTTGTACAAATTTCAGCTTGTTACATTTTTAATGAGTGTATGCTCAACGTGTCAGAGAGAGAGAGAGAGAGAGAGAGAGAGAGAGAGAGAGAGAGAGAGAGAGAGAGAGAGAGAGAGAGAGAGAGAGAGAGAGAGAGAGAGAGAGAGAGAGAGAGAGAGAGAGAGAGAGAGAGAGAGAGAGAGAGCACCAATTCACATGCTTGAGAAAGTTTGGGAAAAATCGATTTCACGAACATCCATAGAGGAAATTTCTCAAAATAACTGCATTTTTTACAATTAAACTCTATTTTCTTGAATTTTCCAACGGGATTTTCTCGTTCTTTCCCTCTCTTCAATTGGTTGTTTTGAGCTTCCAATCGGCTCTTAGCACTATATTTTAGAGGACTTGAAATCTAAAAATTGAAAGAGACGCAGACTTTTTCATAGAGTTGTGTGTGTGTGTGTATGAGAGAGAGAGAGAGAGAGAGAGAGAGAGAGAGAGAGAGAGAGAGAGAGAGAGAGAGAGAGAGAGAGAGAGAGAGAGAGAGAGAGAGAGAGAGAGAGAAGATCCTACAAGGTAGTTTGGTTGTGCTCACACGTTGGCTTGGTTTTCATGAGGACTAAAAATTAAGTGGGAGAATGCGCAAGGTGAAGTGAAAGAGAAGAAAAATAAGTCAAAGATTGAAGTAATTCTAGCTAGCTTTGGTCCCGTAAAGTGAAAAGACCTTTTCTTGGAGATTCTCCAAGCTCAACATTTTGTTGTAAAGATGTTTTGTATATGATGAAAATAGTCGGTGATAGTGATATTGTTTCTCTTTTTTAGCGAGAGAGAGAGAGAGAGAGAGAGAGAGAGAGAGAGAGAGAGAGAGAGAGAGAGAGAGAGAGAGAGAGAGAGAGAGAGAGAGAGAGAATATCTAAGCATCTTTTCATACTTATTAGCGCTCTTCCGTGGACATACATGGTAGCTCTTGGTTTGGCTATTATCTACAAAAAAATGCGTTTTCAATACGATGCAACGCTTTCCCTCGTCCAACTAGCAAGATTTCCTTACCACCTTGTCTTGAGCAGATACAAGCTCAAAAGAGAGTGAAAATTGCCACAAATAGATTATGGCCTTCTAGTCATCTTCTAGATTTTTCCAAACAATGATCCAAAATGGAAAGGAGTCGCATCTTCCATCTTTGTGAACTAAGCTGTTCAATTGATCTATATTTAAGTTTCCAAAAAAAAAAAAATTTGCTAGCAATGGTGACATGTATAAGGACTACTAGATTTGTATGATCATGATTGGGGAGCAATGGTACTGAAATTTATTGTTTGGGTTTAGAGAAATCTCTCTCTCTCTCTCTCTCTCTCTATGATATCTATTTTTAGAAAAGAATTATATATAGACATGAGAAACTAACTTGATAACTTTGCTCGGTTTTGAGCTTGCTCGGATAAGTTCGCTCTATGTTTGGTAGAATTCCTTTTGAGCAAGCCAAAGCAAAAGAGCCAGAACCGGAAAGGGCAGCAACTCCTAAACCACAAGAGACTGCCAATTTTGAGCAACGTAAGGCACAAGAAATAGAGGTCACCCCATCTACCACCACCTAGCACGAAATGGCCGAGGCATCCACAAAGCCTCAAGGAGACAAAGCAGCCAAAGCAGCCAAAGCAACCGCAACCCCACAAAATGAGCCACAGAAAACTGCTAAAACAACTAGGCATCACACAGAACCTGAATACTAGCAGACAAATGATGAAGTAATTCTTCAAGTAAATGAATATGCCAAGAAGATGTAGGAATGACAGAGAAAATGCGAACAGCCGCACTTAGCCGCAGTGCTAAGGCTAGAGAGCTGGAGATGGTTATCGACGCCCTCCAAGGAGAGCTAGAGGACAAAATCACTGTCATCACTGGTCTGCAAAGACAAATCCAAGAGTTAAAAGCTAAAACTGAACAACTAGTTGGCTAGAGAAAAGCAACAAAACGAAATGGAAGAGCTAGGTGAACTTCTCACGAAGTTAAGAGATGCTTGTAAGACCAAAGATGAACAATTGACAGAGGTTACCAACAAACTCTTAACTACAACTATGTCAGTTCAAAAGATCCAAGTGCAGCTTGACATGGAAAACGCTTCATTACAATATTCAAAGCAAAGGATTAATGATCAGGAAACCTTCTTGCAACAGATAAGAAAAAATCCTGTAGTTGCCTCGATCAAAGGTACAGATGAAGTGTATAAAGCACTGGAAAAGAAGAATAAAGATCTCGAGCTCGAGCTAAAGCTAGAGTAGTCACAATGCAGAGACCTTGCGTTTATGTGGGTATAAAGAGAAGAAGAGCTTCTCAAAGAGATAGCAAAGCTCAAGAGAGTTAATCAGCTACTGCGAGATCGATAGCAAGAGACGCAAGAGGAAGCAGGTACTTTAGAACAACCCCACATTAAAATTCCCTCAGTCTCTTTCGTTGAGACGGAAACACAACCAGCAGAAAGGCCAGGAGGAGAAGAAGACTTTTAGGTACCAATCATAGATGTTGATCAAGTGCCAATGGTCCAGCTATCAAAAGATGAAGAAGATGCACTTAAGGAGTAGGTCGCTCAAGAAACGGATGAGCAGTGGAAAGCAGCGATGGATTGGGAGTTGAGAGTTCTCCATTCAGTCAATGTTACTCAACTCACTCCCAACCAAATCAATGCACAATGGAATCAACAATCACTGCCATATCCCTTGATCAAGGTAGAGCTACTACAGGTTAAGAAATGACTATATAAAGACATGCAAGCATAAGGCACATATGAAGTCCACCCCAAGTGAAGAAAGAGCTGGTTGAACAAGAATCCCAGATACTTGATTCTATTGACAAGATCACATGTAGCACTTTAGAATGATCCGAGTTTTTGTCCTGTACCAAGAGTAAGGACGTGGCAAGCACACGAGGCAATGACAAAGAAGCGGCCTACATGGCTGAATTATCTGATATTGCCAGCTCCAAAAAAGGGAACGCCAACAGAGGAATACATGGTGAAAACCCTAATGGGCACCATGGTATTCTTAAAAAGTCTCCCTGATCTCTCACGTGCTATACTCTACAAAATTTGTCGAATGCTTCTCACATGCATTGAAGCCTTTCACGAGCAAGAGCAAGCAAGAGCACCGTGGATATCGTTCCTCGAGGGCAATAAGGATCTATGCTACGACCTAAGAGGCCAACCTTCCGAAGAAGTCCTTTATGGATTCTACACCCGATGTATGTTCTTGCCATCTCACAATATGTTGGCATTTGAGGACGCATTCTATACAAGGGTTTTCACTTGGAAAACGAAGATTTTTGGGCCAGTGATCAACAACCTAACTTCCAGATTCGTAGGCTACTCAACCATCGAGCTCAAGAACAAAGTCACCATGCAATTTTTGCAGGTTCCAGACAAAGAAAGAGAGATCAGATATGAGAAATCTTTAGCAGCAAGCTAACTCAAGTACCATTTTTTGGAGCTCTCATTGTAAAAACATTTATTATTTTGATGAATTGGGAATATTGTAACTCCTATTTTCCAGATAAATATTGTAATTGATGAGCCGCGGCTCCAAGCTTCTAAATTGTATCAACCTGTGTTTAGTCAAAGCTCCCAAATTATCAGTTTTGACCACCAAAAACCTTGGCTAAGGTATAAAAGCCAATTTTTGTAAAGTTATTATTAAGTTTTTGATAATGAAATACATAGCGTGAGCTAACAACGCTCACTTCTCTCCTTCTTGCGCTTCCTACTCCCTCCCTGGTTGTCACATTGTAGTCGTGTATGTTGCGTTGCAACCGCAGGTAAGATCTCTACGCATTGATGTAAGCATTTCACGATATTTCATAGCTTTTGGCGTCGCCAACCCACGGCCTAATTTCATCTTAAGTAGGAATTTACACTTCAAAATAAAAAACTAAGCATAGGCGGGGTATTGGGGCATCATTGCTAAGCATTTAGATGCATTATGGGTCGAAAATGACTAGGTCAAAAATCCATTATTGTTAATAATCGCGACTTTTGTACTTGAC
Organism: Adiantum capillus-veneris; assembly: GCF_014529385.1. Lineage (NCBI taxonomy): Eukaryota > Viridiplantae > Streptophyta > Polypodiopsida > Polypodiales > Pteridaceae > Adiantum > Adiantum capillus-veneris. The sequence continues at coordinate 95,873,549 of NC_140931.1, read as the reverse complement.
CTAAGGTGGAATTTGAGACCATAAGCATGTGTGCTTAGGTCTTATAAACATGTCCTAGGCATTGCGTTATGTTTGGATGTCATTTGATGCTATAACGAATGTGATTTGTTTGTTGATGAGCTATTGTCTTTTGGTGATTTCAGTCACTTGAGTGTATCTCGAGTTAGATGCAAGTTGTTTGTTGTTTTTCAAGAGATTGACAGCCTCTTGTAGCCTCTATGCACTAGTCGAGTCATCTTCGTCCCATGGATTGAAAATTTATTCGTGGTTCTCACTACATCTGCAATAAGATAGGAGTGAGGTTAGACACCCGACCCACACCAACCAAAAGACATATGCTCGCTTGGAAATTTACAAGCACGCGCCCACCCAAAGGACCATAGAGTACATAAGGAAAACCCTGTCAAAGCATGGTATTATAGCACACGCCGACCAATGCATATGAAGACAAGGGCTTTCGCTTTCACAATTAAACATCACAAACCCACAGATTCAACATCAATTCCAAAATTTATATAAACATGCCCTCCCAATCTGCCCACATGCAATTTGCCACTAGGCTGCCATAACCATAACCCTGCAGAGAACTAGTTGTAACTTGAAGAGCATAACTCCAATTGGGGCACTTTAAAGCTTGGAAAAAATCTTGACGAATGGCAAGAAAGCTTAAGATGGTCAAAATTGATTCTACATGCCACTATGTGAAAAAATGATGCGAACAGAGAGTTGTCTTGGTACGACTACACATAGAGAAGGCTAGTTGAGGGCAAAAAACTACATCAAAAAGCATCAAGGAGGCACAACGATCCAAAACTTGTACATTTCTGAACTTTGGTTGAACCTTTTTATGTTTTTACATGAGTTCTAGTTATATAAAAGTGGCACTCCAAAAAACTCACTTACGAGCTGCCAAGGCAACCCCACAACTGGTGTTACACTAGCGACTTGCCATGCATGTACATGTGCTTACTGAAGCAAGCAAAAATTCCCACACAAAGAAAGCCCACAAAAACTTTTGACACTGTGAATCATTTCCATATGTGCAAATTTACAAAAAAAGGGGTGTGCAAAATGTGCACAACATAGTTTGCCAAACCCCCAATCTGCTAGTTCATTCATGCTCAACAATAGACTATGCACAAGATTATGTACAAAGATGCATCATGTATAAATACAGTAGCACCATATACCCTTACCACGATCAAATGGAAAATTATTATCCCTTTCATCCATCATGCACACAATGGCATTGTTCAAAATCATGCAAGGACAATCATCAATTACTAGTGAGCTCCAACCATCAGTGTTCATGTCATGCAAACCAAAAGACCATGGATCAACATTCTCACCACCATGAGATGTATCACTAACATCAGGCCAAGACAAAACATCCTTTGTATCCATGTCATCATGGCTACCCCAACTTTCCAAGTTACAATCCTCTTCAACAACAAATGCATGGGAGGTTTTCCCAAGATTTTCCACCCTTAACAATGCATGGAACACATTGAATTGCATCTCCTCATCCATTTTAACTTGAAGATTATTAGAGTCTTAATCAATACTACTATCACCATCCCCATAGGTCTCATAAGCATCACTTTCATTACATGCCATCTCTTGATTGTAATCAGGAGTATAAATGGTAGGCAAACAAAAATCCCAAACAATGTCACCGACACCAATCTCAACATCCCATACGGTTCCACATGCCCACAAGTCATCCGAATACAACATCAACTCCTAAGATGGAGGAGAAAAAACATCACCCATAATGTCAGCAACGTGTCATTTGGGTATGTGACCTACCTCCTAATGTTTGGGTTGTACTACATTGAAATGAGATGGACATTGTCAAGAGAACATATACATATGCTACAAGTTTTTTAGGCACTACAACAACATCGGTTGGTCATAAATGAAAAAAAGAGCGAGTTTTTTTTGCAAGAGATATGCTTTTTGGGACACATTGTCCAAAGGTGTGAAAATGGATTTGGCCAAACTTTAGACTATTCGTGATTGGCCCGACTTAAAGAATCCTCATGAAGTGCTTAGATTTTAGGATTCAATAGATAATTTCTTTGAATGCTTGAGGCCTTTGAAGCTACACTCAAACCAGAACAAACCCAAGAAGTCAAATGGAGGAGGTATCTTGACCCAATCATCAAGAAACAGAATCTTGATATGTATGCTAAATTGATCAAGACGGTCCAGTCCTTGATCGAACATGCCTCTTCAAATCCTCCATCCCAACCACTACCGCAAGAAATGATAACATGGTTGAAGAGAGAAAATTTGGTAGACAAGAGATGACAAAGACTGAAGCTTCTTTAGAGGAACTACCTCTTGTAGTAGAGGATTCCACCCATAGAGACCTATCTATAGTATTTGAGGTTCAAGATGAATGGATTTATGAATTGTGAAATGAGTTGAGGGAAGCAAAGGACAAAAGTCAAATGCTCAATTCCTCACCTTTCCATGAATTAGATGCCAATCAACAAAATTTTGGATGGGCCTCATCTCAAGATATGGAGATATGGGGTTAGATAGATCCAAACAGTCTAAAGATGAAACATTCAAGACCCTACCTTCTTATCTGGGTGAATATGATAATTCATTGATAATAAAAAATCTCCCATATCAATGGAAGCCCATGTCACTAGCCATGAACACAAGCAACATAAGACAATTTATAGAAATGCAAGTCAAATGAACCTTGCCACCTCTTAAAAGTTAGCCCATATTGGATGATGAAGGGTGTTACCATAGCCACAAAGAAAAGATGGGAAAAATGGAAAACAACTACCATCAACAAAACACTCATATAAAGTTGCACGTGGAAAAGTTGTATTGAGGAGATTCTTGGATTGAGGAACTTCTTGGATTTCTTGAATGTGTGACCGTAACTTCATGTGGCATTGAATACAAGCACACCTTTGCAATCATGGATTTTGGCAAGAAGAATGCACTCAGTATGCATATGATATAATCTTAAAGTAGATTCCTCATGTGTCAATTTAAATTGATCCAAGATTGGCGATATGATTACATCTACAAACGGCAAGAAGTTGCCATTACACATGTAAATGCAAAATATCATAGGTATAGGCACATCGCCAAAACACATGTAGAGGATTTTGAATCATCTACTCATATAACTTCAAAAATATCTTCATGGAGGAATGCTAAAGTAGAACTTTGCACATCATTTGACCAAGGAATTTTTCATGAGAAATATTGTGTTTAATCGGATAGTAGGAGGATGAAGCTTACATAATGGAACCATTCCTTGAACATGAATTCAAACCATTGGATTGGATCCATATTTTGACCACCGTAGATGTATGCACCTCTCAGAGGAAACCCAAACAAAAAATTTCAATGAGAAATGACTATGACATCATGCCAATCATGATGGCCATATGTCTCTCAAAGCCAACAACTCTACTTGTTGATGAAGAAATGGAAGAAATTCGAACTCTGGGATGTTCTATCCTTGATAAAATACAAAGCAATAAACTCCTCGCTCTATGGATGCATGCTAAGGATGAAATATCCATCTTAGATAATAATGAGAGTACAAAAATAGACAAGAAAATCATATTTGGGACACCGGAGCTGTAGGATTTAAGTCTAGGTGATGATGAAAAGAGTGAGCATTCACCAACTGAGGCTAAAGACTAGAAATGGTTATAAGAAAATGCTTGTTCAAAAGAGATGGCATGGATAATTTTTTTGATTTCCCAAATCCAAATGCCCCTTGGAAAAAAATGATAAAGCAGAGATTTGAGTGTATCACAACAAACAAACTTGAAATGAATGAAGAGGCTCTTGATTTCGATGGAAAACCTCATTTTCTGATATACGTTGTTGCGTGCATTTTTCACACCCCGTTTTTTCTAAATTTGCAGATATGGACATGATGAGTGATGTCAAAAATGTGTGTGGGATTTATTTTTGTGGGATTTTTATCTTGCTTTAGCTAGCACATGTACATGCACGGCAAGTCGCTAGTGTGCCACCAGCTCTTGGGTTGCTTCGGGTGCCCGTAAGTGATTTTCTTGACGTGTCACTTGTATATAACTAGAACTCATGTACAAACATAAAAAAATTCAGTCAAAGTTCAGAAATTTATGGGTTTGGGGCCGTTTTGCCTTCTTGATATTTTTGGATGCAGTTTTATGCCCTCTACTAGCCTTCTCTACGTGTAGTCGTATTGGGATAACTCTTTGTTTGTGTCAATTTTGCACATGGTAACATGTAGAATCAATATTGATCATCTTCAGATTTCTCACAAATCATTTTCAAGATTTTTTCCAAGCTTTAAAGTTCCCCAACTGGAGTTATTCTCTTCAGGTTATGACAGGTTCTCTACAGGGTTACGACTATGATAGCCTAGTGGAAATTTGCATGTGGGCAGATTGGGAGGGTGTTTTTCTACGAGTTGTGAAATTGACGTTGAATTTGTGGTGTTCAATTCTGAAACGTAAAGCCCTTGTCTTCATATGAATTGGTCGGCATGTGCTGTAAATTTTAACTTTGATAAGGTTTTGCTCATGTACTCTATGGCCCTTTGGGTGGGCGTGTGCTTGTAAATTCTAAAGGGAGCATATGTCTTTTGTTTGGGTTTTAATAAGAGTGTTTTTGGTATCCTTTTTGATGCTGAGGTTGAAGTTTGAACACTCTTGGGCTATAAAACTATAGAAGTGTCCCACTTTTATTTTTGCCTAACACTATTTTGGTGCTTGCCTACCTTCAGTCTTGATGGTGCATACATGAAAATGCAGCCATGTTAAGCTTAATTATGCATTGATTAGGATGAATGATGCAATGAAGAAGTTGAAGCTAAGCAGGTGGCATGCATTACATGAGGTTTTCCTCTCTCAAACAAGAGTTAGAGGTGCTTGAAGACATGGTTTTGGATGTAGAAAAAGAGATATTATTGTTCATTAGAACTCTTCTAGCATGCTTGGGCATTGAGGTGGCATGCACATACTTGTTTGGTTTGAGAAACATAGGGGATTTCTTGAAGCAAGATAGATGGCTTTTGTATGTAAATTAGTCTATTGCTTCTTTGTGGGCTACATGTGAGAACTTCTTTGTGACTGAAAATAATGGTAGCATTGATGTTGAGATTAAGTCACATATTAATTTAGCTACATATGACAAGGTTTTGTCTCTTGATGGTAAAACCCTTAATGAGGAGCTATATGGAAGCAATATTGTGAAAGATAAATCCTCGGAGTGCATGTATGACAAAGAGGGAAATAATATGGCTAACTTGATTCCATGTATTAATGCTCATAAGGATGAGACCTTATCTAGATCTATGTGTTTTCCGTATGTGGCTATGGATTCTCTTACTTGTGTTATACATTTACACCAGAGACTAACTTTATTTATACAAAGGAGATCCGGGATTGTCTATGCACAGCTGGTCCAGGCCTATCAGTGGAGGAGTGCACCGCTTTACTCACCGAGACACTACATGGTGCTGCATCAGAGGCATACCCGCACACTTAGCTAGATCGGAAGAGACATTTAGGAAGCATGCCCCTAAATAGTTGGTATGATGAGGATTGCAGAGAGATGAGAGCCCATCTTCAGAGGGATCTTCTTTTGGGAGTCATCACTTATGAAAAATCTTGGATCGCTTCCTCACGCCTTGTGCGACAACGAGCTTACCTGACCTGGATGGAGAGAGGCTTGTATTAGTTGTTCTTGAGTAGAGACTCGGGAGAAGAATGGATACTCTTTCATGAGCACTCCCCTCCTCCATTGATTACTTCTCCTAATGTATGGGGCCAATATGCGACATTGTTATATATGGTTCCAAGATAGACCCCCTTCCAGATCCTACAGAGCCATGCCCAGCTATGAGCACCTTCTTTACCACTGAGAGAGGAAAGAGATCCATTAAAAGGATGAGGCCTATGAGGGCATGTGATCATGATGGTCTAGTAGCAGAGCATTTTATACATACTAGGGATATGTTGGTACTATTAGGAAAAATATGGACTCTCCTTGGGCCTTTTTGATTAGTGAAGGCTTAAGGGAGAACCAATGAGAAGGCTCTTGGGATATCACCTAGAGGGGGAGGAATGGTAGGGGTGCAGCCTAATTGTCTCCCTCTTCAATGCTTGGTTCTTAGAGAGAGGTGGGAGGTAGGCTAGGGGGGGGGGGGGGGGGGGGGGGGGTAAATAGAAGGAGAGAGGTGTCATAAAAGAGGGAGGGACCCCCAAAAAAAAAACGCGCATGCTTAAAAACCGAAAAAATTGAAAATTTTTCAAAAGTTTCAAAGTTGACCCATTTGCCTCCAAAACTGCCCCAAAATATAAACTAACTTAAAAAAGTCAATTTTTCCCCCCAAAATCCACTTTTCTCTCTCTCCCTCATTACTTTTCTCTCCCACACTCTCCCTCTTCTCCCTCCTCCCATTCTCTCTCTACAGTCAAGGCAACCATAGCCAAAAGCTTTCCACCACTCTCTTCCTCTCTCTCCATAGCTCCCCCTTCTCTCACACCTCCATCAACCCTCTACAGTCCCACACTCCATAGCCCACAGCTCCACTATCCTCTCTACCTCTCTACCTCTCACTCCTCTCTTTCTCTATCTCACTGTCAAAGACACCATAGCCACCATAGCCACCATAGGCAGCTCACCTCACCCTCCCCTCAGCTCCTCATTCTCTCTCCACAGTACTCAACTCTTTCAAATCCCTTCCTAAGCCCAACTTCCCAAGCATGTCTACGCATAGATGGCCCAAACCATAGATAGAGGAGATTGTGTTGCACAACACAAAAGACTCAGAGGGGGTATGGATCCCACAAGTGTTCAAGAAGGGTGCATGGATCTACATGCAATCGTCACGTGCTGGACCTCATCGCGTACGGTGTCGAGGCGTATTGGAACATCATTGGAAGGGCCGGCTATTGACATTCAAAGAAACAAAGTCTGGAATGGTGGCCATCGTGCAACACGTCTACAATGTAGCTGAGCTCCACCTCAAGAGAGCTTCTACTCAATTTGCACCTCATTGTAAGTTTTCATGGTTTAGCTATCCCATGCATATGTCATGTTTACGTTTATGTGATCATTATGTTTAACTAAGGACATTTGTAAAGATGTTTTTCCATCCAGCTTAGTTGAGGAGCAGCCGCTTGAGTGCCTCTCAGGCATGTTCATGGTTGTGCATGCTCACATTGGGAAGCTTATGTTTCCTAATGTTTCATCGAAAAAACTTACCGAGCAGCGAATATTCATGTACTCCCACAAGTACGTGGTGCCGAAGTCAAGCCAAAGCTATGGTAGGTTAGAAGCCGTGGAGACACCCTCATTGCAGAGTGCAGAATGGCCAACTCCAGACCATTGGGCTTTGCTTTCTTTCAAGCGCAAGGTGCTGCAAGATTTTCAAGGGTCCCTAAAGTTTGGTAAGGCAACCAGATTGGTGGGTCTCAGTTGGCATTGTCCCATTCATTTGTTTGTGCATGCATTCCGCTCTCTACCGATTGCAGAAACACCAACAATGTTTGTTTGCAAGGAAGTTGACATAGATGCAATGGACACCATTCTAGGTGTCAATTGGGGCTATGTTGATGGTTTGCATGATGGTGACCGTTATAAGTGCAATGTGTCCCCCACATAGCTTTGCCTTTGGTATTTGAAAGCAAGGTGCACTTTGTATGCACGGTTTAGCTATGAGAGGTGGATGCACAAACGTGGCAAATGGATACCCTTGCAGTTGATAGCCGAAGAGATTCAATCCTTTGAAATTCGTGTCTGCATGCCCAATAACGAGGTGGAGGTGGTTGCAGTGAATCCGCATTGGACTCTTGCCAATCTTCGGGAACACTTTGTCATAATGGGATTCGAGGATGTCGGTAATGCAAGTTTCAAACTAGAACAACGCAAGGTCTGCTTTGTGCTTCCTTAGCTACCTTTTCTTATTTTCTGTGGGTTTTTGTATTTTGATTGCCCATTTTTGGTTGTATAGATTGGAAGGCGGATGGAGGCCACTATGCTTGTTTACAAAGATTGGGCTACAGACGAAATCATCTTGTCTAAGTGAATTGGCTTGTAACTTTAATCGTTTATATATTGGATATTTTATTAAAGATTTTGAAAAGTTTTAAGGTGTTGTACTTGATTTTGTACTTGAGTTTTAAGGTGGTGTAAATTTATTTTTTAAATCCATATTTTTTATTTTTTTCGAGATAGAATATGTCTACATAAGGAAGACCACCTCTTCATTTCACCATTTTCATCCCAGCATTGCAGAGAGACCTAGCATACCCAATCACGCAAAGAGAAGACATGGCTGCTACTACTGCTTTAGATGCATTCCTTACTGAGGTTGGGCATGCAAATTTCCCTGAGCTTCAAGCATTTTTCACAACCCAACCCGATTTGGAAACCACCTTGACCCTCCACTCTCAATCTCTTGAGCACATTACTTCATACATTTCCACGTGCATGGGGAGATTCATTGTTGAGTTACCAAACCGACCAGGGCAATGGGTCCTTGAAGGCCTTCTCCACCACATCTACCAAGGGGACAGGCCATTTCATCAGCGGCTTGCACGCTTTGCCACCATAGCACAACCCGCCGGACAATATGTGCGGCTTAAAGCTGATGATGTGCGAGCAATGCGTAAGGGAAGGATCGGAAACACTTTTTTCTCTGTTCAGGCCATAATGATTTTCCTCCTTCACGAGTGCCCAGCAAGCCCTGACGTAGTGCTACCTCACTTGCAGATCGACGGGGTATTGGCTGATGTGAAGGACCCCAAGCCCGCGGCCATTGACTCATCTGCAGAGGAGAGGACGCTTGCCTTGACCTACCCTGTAGGGATTCAAGGCCTCTTGGAGGCCTCTCCATCAGTTGGTTCATCCTCGGGACCACCAGAAGGAACCACCACTCGGGATGCCATCCCTGAGGTAGAGATTACCCGCTTCTCCTCCATTGTGGTGGGTGGGGAGGAGTTTGTGTTTATGCACGATCTGGAGAAATCCTTTGAGCTTTGCATGGATGAGTGTTTCGCCATCCTCGATGCCCATGGAAAGTTTGAGCTTGATACCACCACCTCCCATGACGATGATCTCCTACTGTCCATGGGGAATACTTTGGCGGACACAGTGGTGATCGCACAAGCCGAGGTGGCAGCGGTCGAGCAGGCCAAGGTCTCTGAGGAGGAGTTTGTGGCCGTGCAAGCCATGTGTTTGGCTAAACGCGCAAGAGTGGATTCACCACCACCTGCTGCAACACCTGTTTTGCTTGATCCAAAGGGAAAGTCAAGCGTGGATCTTTACTTGCACCCGGATGCCGATGAGGAGGATCGTAGACAAGAGGTATAGATGCTCACTTACATTTGATTGTTACAAATGATTTTGTTAATGTTATATCATAATTCTGTGCCATATCTCAGAAAACCTATGGTTTGCAGGATGTTCTGGAGGTTGACGCCTGGGCGCAACGGTCAGGGGGGAGGAGGACGTCATTCGGACCTCAAGCGGCACTTGCTCACTACCTCAGCACACTTCCGACTGGTATCGTGGTGTTTGTCCATGCCGACTACTCTCCCAATGGTCGCTACAACATTTTTGCTCTCCATTCACTCTCCAAGGCGTTGTGTTTAACAACACTTGCCCAAACGGCCAACCTTGTAGTGCTTGTAAAGAAAGATTTTGCAATATCCACTTTCGGTGTAAACTTTCGCGGGCGCTTTATTGCCCATGTCGGCATGAACCAAGCTGTAGGGGTTAATGGCACCCAAGAAATCACAACCACTTTACTTAACAGGGAGCCACCCCAAAAGGCCAAGCGCCAGAAAGTTGTAATTAGAAAGATCCTAAAGCAAAAGCCGGATATCATGTAAAGCATTGATTTCTTTAATGAAACTACTTTTTGTTGTCTATGACTCTCTTTCTTGCAAGGTTTTGAATTTCTTATATGTTGGGCTTCCATTGTGTATGAGAAGCACCATAATTTTTGCTATAACTACTAAAGGGTTTGGTAGGCATTAAAATTTAAAAAATGTATGCTTTGTTATTTCTAGGCTTCCAAAGTTATGTATGTGCCTAGTAAAGGGCTTGGAAGTGCCTAAACAATGCTGCCACAAGGGCGCGCATTAGGGCTTTCCATCAGCAGATGAAGTGTGCAAATGCGCGCCCTTGTGGCAGATGAATTTGGACACATCTAAGAGCATACCCAAGTACAAAACAGAGTTTCAAGGCATTAATACCCAGTTGCAAAAGAGAAACACATGGATACCCAGGTAACCTAAAGCCCATCTTGCCCCAGATACCTAAAGATGTATTAACAAACCACAAAACTGTGGCAATATCTAAATCCTTCTTGGAGAATAGGAGCATATCGAGTTACAAAACAGAGTGAGAAGACAATAATACCCAGTTGCAAAACAGGAAGACATGGATACCCAGGTAACCTTAAGCCCATCTTGCCCCACATACCTAAAGTTGTATTAACAAACCACAAGAGTAAACTTTGTGGCACTATCTAAGCCCTTTCTGGAGTTTAGGACTGACATGGACTAAGGGGGGATGAATTCCAGCAGCATCTATGCTAATTGAAGCATTGAAGCAAACAAAACATACTTATTGCTTGTCAAAATTGTCTGGAAACCACTGGAGAGTGTCAGCAAAGCACTAGGAGAGGCTGCCACAAGGGTGCGCATTATGTCCATCCATAGGCCTCTGGATGCCCCAAATGCGCACCCTTGTGGCAGCCAACTTGGGGGCATTCCAAGCCATTTTGAACACTTTGTAGATGTTTTTGCCATGCAATAGTGAGTCACATAGCATGGATACATCAGGAAGTGCCTTCCCCACTTAGCCAAGGTGCTAAACGTAGGCAATTTTTCACAATAACAAGCTAATGGCTACATACATACAATAGAAGGTAGACAAAACTTGAACCACTGCTACATTGCATGGTGCAGAATTAAAACAATACATTGCACACTGGGGTATACAATAAAAGACTCTTATATTCAAATTCTTCCCAATACAATGCACAGAGTGGGATATTGAACCAAAAGACGCTTGTATTCAAATTCTTCCCAATCTTGGAGTTCCGTAAATACAAAAAGATTGATGCCTAATTACAAGCTACTCCTCATGGCGCAAACGGCGAGCAAGCTGCATATCCTTGGGCATAATGGTTACACGCTTTGCATGGATGGCGCATAGGTTAGAATCCTCGAATATGCCAGTTAAATATTGCTCTGCTGCCTCTTGGACTGCCTCTATGGCCACGACGCCCATCCAAAACTGAGTGTTGTACAATTGCAAAACCTCCCTGCATAGCCTTGCAAAAGGGGCCCTCCGAATCAAGAGCTCGGTGCTCTTTTGATAGTGTCAAATCTCCGCAAAAGCACGGCTGCGCTTTCGTACCTTCTGAGGTCGACGTGGAGGTGCATTTTTGGCATGAGTCGGGGCAGCTTGCTTCCTCTTCTTGTAGACAATGCTCTATCTCTTTTTTTTCTGCACAGGCGCTTCCAACACCTCATAATCGGATTCCACCCACTCTCCATCTGATTCGTGCTCTTCACTATCGACCGGATGTGATGGTGTAGGTCCCCCATGGGGCATCTTCATCCGTTTGTGTCTCTTCGGAGCCTTCTGACGGCTGCTTTTGGTTGTTTGTTTCTTTGCCCTGGTCGCTCTCATCCTCCCTGTTGCCATCAGAATCGTTGGAGTCCAATGAATAGACAAAAAGACGATGCTTCCGTCTCTCTTTTGCTGCTGTAGAGGATTGGCCATGCTGATTTGAAGCTCCAGCTTCTTATGTGTGGACTTGACCTTGAGCTTGTGAAGTTCCAGCTTCTGTTGTTGTACCTTTGAGTCGTTGGCCATCCGGCCCCTCTGGATATGCAATCCTAGCCGTTTGTTTTGTTCGTGCCATGGTTGCACCTAGTAGGGAAGATGACAAAATGAGCCCCTTCAACCTTTAAATAGGTTTTTTTGAGATTTGGGCCCTTTCACACTATGCAGCCAATTGAGTGAAACTCAAATAAAGCAATTGAATTGAACAACTAAACCAAGATCATGCGGGCGGCTGACGCAACGACCAAACGCTACCTTTTCGATATTTAGTTGCATGCCAAGCTTCGTGGCCGAGGGACGCTCGCGAGCGTTTCCACTTCTCGGATGCTGCAGTACGGGAAGCGTTGCGTAACTGCTTTGCTAACATCGATTCTCTTGCTTTCTCAATAGTACGAGTTCTCCCAAAGGTGTGCCTAAAAAACCAATTAAACATCTCTTGGAGGTAGTTGGAGTGTGAACTACCACCACCATGCCGAGTATTCTTGAAGTAGACTCCTTTTGCTTGATAGTGGGACTTCTCCATGCCTTGTGTACTCCATATATCAAGCGAACCATAGCGGTCCATGAAGTATGCACCATGCCCATAGAGAATGTGCTAAAACAACCAAAAAGGAGATAAGCGAATAGAAAAGTTACATTTTCAAACATTGCATATGTATTAAGTCCGTTAAAACAAACCATGTAGTGTGTAATCTTGCTTTCAGACCATCCGTCCTTAGCGGCCTTTGTGAATTCATAAAGCACCTTCTTGAACTCCTCTCGCTGCTCAACGGTGGTGCTTGAAAGATTCATCAATTGCACAACCTTTTGAAAGGATGACCATACTAGCTTGCGTTGGTTAGCAACCTCCACATTGGGATCTTTGTCTGTTGTGCATGAACACAAATCTTTCCACAACTCCCACCGCTTCTCACTTGCTAGATCGACACTTGCCTTGGATACCTGCATTGGAGACTTTGACATCTTCTTGAAAAATCGACGTGCTTTGGCTCCATTCATGGAGACTTTGACATCTTCTTGAAAAATCGACGTACTTCTCCCTACAAGTCTCTGCTACAATGTTCACCCTTGATCGGTGACATCCAATCTCATTAAGGAGCGTCTCCACCCCCTGCAAGGAGTCTTTTGACCGTTGAAGGGGCTTCATTGTGAAAGCATAATCAATGTGATGCTTTAAGATCCTATCAAATATTCGCATAAACGCATGCAATGTGCAAAAGTGAACATTGTTGAGGGACAAGGGAATTATGGGGTTCCACCCAGGATCTTTGCTATCCCTATTGGGCACCTGCAGCATATCACATGAAAGAACCGAACTTTGCCACTCCCTATTTATATGGTCATCATTATCATCGTCCTGACCTTCCACTTGAGTTGCTCGACTTGTCTTGTGCCCTTTCGTACAGAATGGACAGGGAAGTAAAGAATTTGCACCTTGTTTGCATCCAAGCATGCACTTTATGGTCTTTAGATCACCACCTAAATGCCATTCAACATCAAACTCCCCACGTCCTGGAACCATGAGCTTCTCACCGTTTATTTGAGCTTTAATGACCTCTGTGACCCATGGGATTCTACTGAAAATCCATGCAAGGACTTCATGTGTCTCTTTCGGAACTTCAATTGCACCAAGACACCATATATCCTTCTCTGATTGCACACTAAAAGAGGGCTTTGTTGCTTCACTTGAACTGCAAGATTGCTTGGCATAAGCTAGGGCTTCATTCATAAGCGTGATGCTCATTCTCTCCAACTTTCTCCCTTTAACAATTACACACTCATCCAACTTCAGCACGAACACAAGCTTGCCTTCAAGAACTGCCAACAACATAAAGCCTCAGAATGCATGTTATGACACATCATAGAGCATGTAGGAAACTCTAAACTAACCTGCATCACTCAAATTGTAGAAAACAGCCATGGACTGCTGCAATCGTATCAAGTCTACAAAGATACTGTTGAATTTGGTATAAACAAACCCTTCGGTCCGCAACACACTGTTAGAAACAGCACCGCTTCCCTTCCCGCGGCCCTTCCTTCCTTGTGATTTGCTACGGAGGGGCTGAAGAGGCATCGTGTCTTCAATATACAAGTAGTCCCCTAATCGGTGAACAACATCTTCATTTGACACCTTCTTGGCAATCTCCACTCTGTGAGGAAGTGGGAATAGGTTTTCCGTGACTCCTCGACTTCTTAATGCATCTTTTAACACTTGATGTATTGCTTGATAGCCCTTGGTACTAATCCCAACAGCATCACAAATATCCTGAACATCTAGATCAGTGACAATATTAGAAAAATCTCTAAGAACTCTCTAAGTGATTGCGTCTTTCAAGTGTTTTGCCTCTGGAGCATCAAGCATCTCAATAAAATCCTCTTTGTTGAAACAAGAACGAAGTAAAGTAGCCCTAGCTGACACATTCTCGCCGCCGCACGTTTCTTGGACGAAGTTCCTATTGCCCAAAACAACAATGATGAGCCATATTAAACTTAAACAACATGAGGGATAGAACATGTTACCTCATAGCTGTCACCCTTCGTTTTCTTGCACCTCCACGTGGTGCAAGAGTCTGAATTTCGGACAACTCTCGTTTCCTCACCCTACCTCCCATGGCAGTACTCTTCATGTGTGAAAGAGTATCCTCAAGCTTTTTAATTACATTTTCCTTGGTTGTGATGGTACTCTTTGCCTCCTCAAACGCACTAGTAGCTGTTTGCATCTGAGCTTGAAGATTGTGGAAACTCCCATTGAGCAACTGCCAATGACGCAAGTAGATCTCAGACTGCGCAATCTCGTGTTTGTTGAGTCTCTTGCAGTAGCCCAACAAACCTTGCTCTCCATTTCCAACGTATTGCAACAGTGATGGAATGTTTGTAAAAGATGGATGAACATTGAGAGAAGGATCCTTTGGATACAAGCATCCGTCTGTCCAGAGATCCACATTCTTCTCCCCTTGAGCGCAGCGTTCGTTGGCTGAAGGTAATGTACCCAAGCATGTTTTCTTTGTCGGAACATACTCTTGAGGTAGGCGTAGGAAAATCCCTGGAGACCTACCGCGTGAAGAGCTTGCTGGGACATTGGTCACATCGTCAAGAGGCATTGTAGGATAGAGAGATGGAGCTTGAAGGATGGAGAGATGGAGCTTGAAGGATGGAGAGATGGGTGCGTAGGTGCAGCAGCAGGTGCAGGTGCAAGGGGGATGAGTGTAGGAGAGGAGCTTAGATTAGGAGAGAGAATTTTCAATTTTGGGGGGAATTTTCTAAAAGTTTGGAGGGAGTCAAAAAATGTGGAATTTTGAGTAATTTAACTTAAAAAACTTTTTTTTATTATGTGTATATGTTGGGGGTACGTTTTAGGGGGGAATAGAGTTTTTTTGAAAGTTTTTGAAAAAAGTCATTTTTTTGACCTCTTTGACCCACGGATTTGCTTAGGTGCCATGGGAGAGTTAAGAGGCCACTTACAAGTTGGCCAAAAAGGTAGAGAGAGAAGACCCCCTACCCCCCTACTTTTCAAATGGTTTACCCCCCCTTCCCTACTTTTTAAATGGTTACCCCCCCCCCCCCCCCCCTTCCCCCTACCTTTTTAGGGGTCAAAGGTGGAGGAGACCCTACCAAAATAGCCCCATTCAAAGCCTTTGTCCCCCTTAATCTTGGCAGGCTTCCTTTAAATTAGGGATTCTTACAAGGCCCATGGAGAGTCCATTTTTTTCCTAATGAGGCTCTTGCATTGTTGTTAAATTATTCCATGTGTGAGGGGTTACCTGAGACTTGGAGGTTTTCTACTATTGTGCCTAATCTCAAGGTAGGAAATCCTAGAGAGCTTAGGAGATACCACACTATTATGGTTGGAAACACATTGGAAAGGTTGTATGTTTCCATTCTTTAGCAGCATTTGAGTAATTGGGCAGAGAGTGAGGGTGTACGGGCAAAGGGTCAAACCGGTTTTAGGAGGGGATTCTCCACTCTTGATCGTCTTCTGACAGTCAGAGCCATCATTGAGGAGGGAAGGTCACATGGGAGATGGATTTATTATATCTTTCTTGTTTTTTGTAAAGCATTTGACATGGTACCAAGAGCTTGAGTGATGCACAAACTACAAGAGATGGGGGTGCCCATAGTGTTGATTTGGGGGATTATGGCTCTATACAGAATAGTGATGGGACATGTACGCATTATGGAAGGGGTATCTGATTTAATTCACTTCACTATTGGGGTGAAACAAGGTTGACCATTGTCTCCTACTCTATTTGATATGTATGTTGATGACGTGTTTGATTACATTGTGAGAGAGGGTGATAGAGGTTCCTAGATGGCAGGGACGTGGATCGCATTGTTGATATATGTTGATCATATGGTGTTAATATTTGACTCCACCAAAGAGTATGGAGTGAAATTTGGATGAACTACATAGTTTTGCAGAGAATAGTGGATTATCGGTAAACCTTGGTAAAACCAAGGTTATGTTGTTTAACACCACACCACAGTGGATCAGGAGATTAGCACCTACTTTCACATATGGTCAAGAGATTGTGGAGTACACAAATGCATACACTTACCTTGGGGTAGTTTTCACTAGGCTGAAATTTTCCCTGAGGAGAGCAGCAGAGACTAGACTAACTAGAGCTTATACAGCTTTGGGAGTCTTGGAGAGGATGTGTTTTTAGGTTCAGTTCGAGGAACCTTGGACAAAGTTATGGCTCTTTGATACTCTGGTGGCATCAACTATGTTGTATGGGGTGCAGGTTTAGGTACCTTCTATAGGTTAGGATGGTTGGAAAAGTATGGAGAGGCCTTTGGTATCTATGATCTCTTGATTGATTAGGGGGGAGGACTTTGTACCACACGATATCATTCGAGCGGAGCTAGCTGCTGCCCCTATGGAGATCAAGGTGCTTACCAAATAAGTCTCCTTTGTACATAGCCTATGGGATACTACTAGAGATAGATTTTCCAGATTGGCCATTGAGTCTTCTAAACAATTTTCTCTATAGGGGGACACATCATGCTAGTATGCACATATGACATCATGGTTTCCAACAAAGGGCTCCACCATGGGTAGGCTGCCTCCTTCCCAGTATTCTCTTCAGGCACCTTGATGTCTCTGACATAGATGGAGATTACTAGACTCATTCGTCATGGCCTGATTCAACTTGACACCAGGAGGACATGGATAGAGTTGGCACATGAGTTGGGCGCATGAATATGGCTTTCTATAGAGAGCATCTTCTCCACCTCACATGAGATGGGTTTGTGATTAGACCAAGCTATATGGACACACATCTATCTCATGGTTTGCATTGTGCCATTGGTCAGATAGGCACATCCTCAAATAGACCAAGCTATATGGACATACATATATCTCATGGTTTGCATTGTGCCATTGGTCAGATAGGCACATCCTCACATCAACTCAAGATTGAGACTGGTAGATTCAGAGGGATGCCAGTTGATAGCAAGATATGTCGCTTATGCCATCTAGAGCCAGAGATAGAGCTACATTACATATGTCATTGCACAATGTACTATGAGATATGAGGCCGTTTCCATTATCTATTTAGAAAGGGTTTTGGGCCTCTGTCTAGGGTCATGAGTTATAAGGATCAAAGTTGTCTTGGACTGTATCTGCTTGAGTTACACATGCATAGAGACACTTTAATGAGGAGAGATGGAGAGAGACAATCCCAGAGACAGATTATAGATTTCTTTACACTAGATACTAGAGAGTCACAGGAGAAACCACCATTGCAAATCTATTCCCGCACTCACACTACCACTACTTGCACTATCATAGACAGAGCATTGGAACTAGGGATATCCAAGAGTGAAGAGAGGAGCTACACAACATAAACAAAGACTAAAACAATGGATTTGAGCCGTAATTTCTTAACATCCAGAGTACAGATAAGGATGGATCCTTGCCATATCTCCCCTTCTTCCATTTTACTACACCTTATGTACCTTTTGTTTTAGCTAGCACATCCATATAGTCCCAGCTTGTAGTAGTTGTATTTGGTTTTAGTTATTTTTTGTATCCAAACACATTATTAGATTCACTATGTTGCAATAGCTTGGTCTCATAGGTCATTTTGTCCTTTTGAAGACATTAATATATCAATTTATTTTATTTCTAGAGGGGATTTTTGATTTGGTTAAGTCCACTATTGGGGTGAAACGGGATTGCCAACTATCTCCTACACCATTTGGCATGTATGTGTATGAGGCTGTTGACTACATTGAGGGGGATGGTGATAGAGGAGCATAGTTGGTACATACATGGATCTCATTATTGATATATGCTAATGATATTGTGATGATTTTTTGGACAATGCCGGATGTCAGGCGTCCTCAAGCATTGAGATGAAGACGGTGATGATGAAGATGGTGGTGATGATTTTAGTTTTTCATTTTAATTAATTTACTTCTATTTTATTTTTATTTTTGTACCCTGACATTGGATTAGATCCACCAAGACTGTATCAATTTGGTGTCATAGCTATCGATCATTTTGGCCTTTTTGAATACGTTTAATATAACATTTCATTTCATTTCTCTCTCTCATGGAAACTTCACACCAACTTGAGATTGAGACTGGTGATACTAGCGGGTAACATGATATGCCGCCTATTCCATACAGATCTAGAGATGGAGATGCATTATATATGTCAGTGTACAGTGTATTATTGCTATAGTGTTTGGTTCCATTGTCTATTTACAAAAGGCTTTGGACCCTTCTCTAGAGTCCTGAGCTATCAAGACCAAAGATGTCTTAGACTGTATCTATTTGAGCTACACAGACACAGAGATAGCTTACTGAGGAGATCTAGAGAGAGACAATCCCAGAGTTACAGAGACATAGAGATAGTTTACTGAGGAGATATGGAGAGAGACAATCCTAGAGATCTATTACTAATTTCTTCACACCAAACACTGGACAGATAGAGGAGTATCCACCACTACAAATCTGAGTTCAAACTCACACCCATGTTACTCTCATTGTATTGGAGCTAGGGAGATCAAGATGCCCACAACTGAGGAGAGGAGCTTCAGAACATCAACGGAGACTACAACAGAGGATTCGAGCCATACTATCTTGACATCCAGAGTACATATGAGGATGGATTCATCACCCACTGTATCTCTCTCTTGTATTCGGCACCCATTGTATCAGTGATCACACATACCCCACATAGATCTAGCTAGTAACACTTCTAGGTTCAATTTAGTTTCTCTTTTTTTGTACTCAAACATGGTATCATATTCATCGATTTGTAATAGATTGGTCTCATAGGTCATTAACGCCTTTTGAAGATGTTAATATATCATTTCATTTCATTTGCGAGAGAGAGAGAGAGAGAGAGAGAGAGAGAGAGAGAGAGAGAGAGAGAGAGAGAGAGAGAGAGAGAGAGAGAGAGAGAGAGAGAGAGAGAGAGAGAGAGAGAGAGAGAGAGAGAGAGGAGGTTCACAATATTGACAGAGACTACAACAGAGAATTCCATCCATACTATCTTGACATCCAAAGTATAAATGAGGATGGATTCATCACCCATTCTATCTCTCACTTGTATTCGACACCCATTGTATCAGTGATCACACATACCCCACGTAGTTCTAGCTAGTAACACTTCTAGATTCAATTTAGTATCTCTTTTTTTGTAGTCAAACATGGTATCAAATTCACCAGTTTGTAACAGATTGGTCTCATAGGTCATTTTGGCCTTTTGAAGACATTAATATATCATTTCATCTCTCTCTCTCTCTCTCTCTCTCTCTCTCTCTCTCTCTCTCTCTGTGTGTGTGTGTGTGTGTGTGTGTGTGTGTGTGTGTGTGTGTGTGTGTGTGTGTGTGTGTGTGTGTGTGTGTACCTCGCGGTCCTCCTTCGGAAGAGGGGGGCGTTGAAGGGGAAGAGGGGGACAGGTGGTGCAAGGATGTAGAAATGTTGAAAAGGGAAGAGGGGACGAGAGGCACAGGCTCTACTCCATCACTGCTTGCACTCTGCAAATTTTGTGGGAGAAAAAATGGCTCCCACGAAAAAACTGGAAATTTTGAATTTTTTTGTGCTGCTTATGCGACGCAATAGAGTTTGTAGGCATTGCTATGCACATCGCAAACTGCAATGCGCATAGTGATGTAGTTAGTGACGCTTTTAGTGACACTATATTTATTTTTGGGGCAAAATTTTTGTATCCCTACTTACAAAGCACCCTTGTAGTGGAGAGACTAGCTCAAAGTAAAATCGATTGATTAGATAATAGCCTCTTCAATAGGCTTAGTGCTTTGCAATCATTGGCTAGAGAGGTTATTTTTTCTTGCTATTGGACCATGTCATCATCTCATCTTTCTTAGGTGGGTAGAGGGATTTCCTATATGGTGCCACAAGATGGGCGTACCCTAACAATCACCTCCTTAAGACAAACTAGAGAGCTTATTCTTCTTGCTATTGGACCATGTCATCATCTCATCTTTCTTAGGTGGGTAGAGGGATTTCCTATATGGTGCCACAATTTGGGCATACCCTAACAATCACCTCCTTAAGAAAAACTTGGGGTTTTACAAAGACTTCATATGTTTTAGTATATGTATTCATGTAATGGTGTACTCCTAGGCTAGCATGATTCATATTCTTGATACATCATGGTGGTTCTCACTATATTTATAACATTATGGTTCTCAACTGGATACATCATGGTGACTCTAAACGGATTCAACGACCACGGTTCAACGTCCCATGATACATCATAGTGGTTCTTTACGTGATTCATTGCTATGGTTCTAGTAGTCCTAGGTAGTACAATTTTTTTTATTCATTCATTCATTATGTGTGAAGATGGAGTCATATGTGTTCTCTTCAAAATAATCTTCATCTAGTTTTCATTATCATTTGTTTTCCTCTTTTCCATCTTCATTTTATTGGCATCATTGGTGTCATTTATCCGTTGAGAATACGACCTTCCTATCTAGTGGTGTAAAGTTTACACACATTGCAATTTTGTGCATTTTTGGTGTGCATGTCATAGGCGTTCTTATCACTAAGGACACCTTTGATTAGTGTCTAAAACCCATGTGCGATGTGCTTTCATACATATCAAAGTGAGCTTTGTGCATAATCTTGCAATAAGATTATGCACGAGTGAGTGTGCTTAAAGTTGATGTCCAAGCCAAAAAGTACTTTTGACAATCTTGAAATTGGCTAAGTCATACACATCAAAACATGAGCAAGAATTAATGTGATGCTTCATGTTCCTCATCTTGTTTGTTCCAGGATTTGTCGGTGGCTTTTGATTTTTGGGAAAGTTCCCTTAGATGGATGAGGTCTAGGGCCTTTGACATGACATTGTGGGAAAAGACACATGAGTGGGGTCCAAGGTCTGCCCTTTGGGTAGATTGGCTGTGGGACGGGGTCCCTATAAGGGTGGACCCAAAAGACCTTCAAAGATTGGTTGACCGTGGGTATGAGGTCCACCAACCAGATAGGAGAAGGCAGGTCAGGTTGGATGCAGTCAGGTACAAGCAGTTGGCCAGTCATAGAGTCAGGGACGGTGGGCCGAAAGTTGATTGTTTAGAATCAACAATTTAATATAATCACTCAAAGATGAATTCTCAAGAGGCATGAACGTTTCCATGCTTGATTGACTAAGTGCTTGAAGTATTCAATTCAAACCAAATGACTAAGAAGCTTAAAAGACACATGCTTGATTGACTAAGTGCTTAAAGTATTCAAATCAAACCAAATGACTTAAGAAGCATAAAAGACACATGTCTAAAAAATTCTCCACATGTGGCCCTCATGATGCGCTTGAATTCTATTGGATAGGCTTTAAAGGGGTCCAATGAGAATTTAGATGCATAAAAATAAATAATTAAGTTCTTTCTCTCAAAGAGAAAAAAGAGGACACATGTCCCAAATGATATAATTAAATATTACTAGAGAGAGAGAGAGAGAGAGGTGGACCAAGCATGAGAGGGGGGTATACTCTCCCACACACACACACACACACACATACATTCTCTCATTGTGTGGAGTGCAAAGTGCAAGAGCTCCATCTCCTTCTCCAAACTTGTTGAGAAGTGGAGAGCCTACACCAACACTCTTGGCTATGGAATGCAAATCCAACCAAGAGCCATGCTTCAATGCTTAAGCTTGCCATCTTCTTCATCTTCATTACTATGCTATTATGCTATGCTAAGCAAGAAGAGTGATGATAAGTGAGGAACTATTTCTTTCTCCTATGGATGATTCTTCTTCCTCTTCCCTAACCTCATTCCCCGCTAGCTCTCTCCATCGTCAAAGGTGTTTGAGGCCTTGGGACTGAGGCTTGGGATAGTTAATGAATTTTGAAAAGTTTATGTTATGCTCGTGATGCATGAATATTTCCATCTTCATAGCATCACCAAGGTCACAAGGAACACAAAGATTGTGTTGTACCAAGTCTCTCTTGATGGGAGATCTATAATACAAACGCTTTTTGTAGGGGGGACCGGCTCCAAGTAAATCCAATCCTCAACTATTTTCATGTTCTCTAATACTCTCTCTCTTGCGAAAGTATTCTTCATGCCAAGTTAATTAAGTACTATGTTCATATTGCTACCTTCAATTAAGTTCACCCTCTATGTTCTCAGAGTAATTTCACAAAAATGCTCACTCTAATTCTCTTAATTCCGCTATTCTCAAAGTTCATAGGCCATTTTCATTACACATCATCACTTGAGAGTGACCTCAAATCCCATTGGAGTTCTTAGCAGCATGAAGATCTCCCCTTCCCTGATAACTTTGCATCCTGTGTTGATGATCCAATATGAGAAATGACCGGGACAAATATACCCCTGTCTTGTTGTGGTTGACTTTAGAACCTGTCGCCAAGCAAAAGATGTTCATTACTACCCAAAATTTGGCTAGGGTTCTCGCTTCGTTTGCTAGCGATGCGTTAGTGTCATCTGTAAATTAAGAGAGACACTATCTTCTATTGGTTCCAAGAAGAGAGATCCCTTTAGTGAGGCCTTGGGCCATCTTGTCTTTATGAGACAATTTAGGGAGTCGGTTGCAATTGAAAACAAGAGGGGAGCGAGAGGGCAGCCCTGTCAAATGGATCTAGCCATCCCAAAGACCTCGGTGAGTAAACCATTTACTGATACTCTTTCCCTTGCATTTCCTAGGAGGGTATGTATAAACAGAATCATCATTGCCCAAAAGCCCATGGCCTCCATACATCTCAAGATGAAGGACCACTCTAGGCGGTCATATGCCTTGTCAAAGTCAATCTTGACGAAGACAAAGTCTTGGTCTGATTCAATTTCATAATCGAATCCTTCCCACAAGGATATGACTGCCTCGACTAGTTTCCATCCTTTGATAAAGCCCTTCTGTTATGAAGAGATCGATTTCATTAGTACCCCGCAGATCCTATTGGCCACTACCTTTGAAAATATCTTGTAGGTGATGTTTAGCATAGTCAAGGGTCTCCAATTGGCGAGGTCATCCTTGGCCCCACGTTTATGCAACATCTTAATGACACTTGAATTGATAGAGCAGGGGAGGGCTTTGCAAGATAGCGATTCTTCCCACACCTTTAGAAGGTAAGGAGCGAGGAATTCCTTAAACAACTGGAAGAACTCAATGGGTAGCCCATCTAGCCCTGGAGTCTTGTGGGGCTTCATACCTTCTATGGCCTTGTGGATATCTGAAAAGGAGAGTGGGGATTCTGCTGCAGAAGCTTCTTGAGGGGGGATCACCCTGGATCTGCAAGCTAAAGTCTCAATTTTGGCCTCCATAGCTTCTAATGACATCTTCTCATGTGTACTAAACAGAGAAGAAAAATGGCTCTTGACATACTCCAAGTTTTGGGAATCAGACTCAATGGGGGAGGGGGCAGAGAAGAACGGATTTCTCTGTCGGGCATTTTTCTTGCGAAGAGACTTAAACATTTCTTTAGATGGAAGGTCTACTTTGCCAGCCCACCACTATTTGAAGAAGGTAGAAGAGTGTTTAAGGATGACATCTTCTTCATGTCTTAGCTTAGTTCGGGTATCTACAATTTTATCCTGAACTGCAAGGGGGGGGGGGGGGGGGGGGGGGGGGGGGGAAGGATTCGATCTCTGCCAGCTTGTCATAAATCTTGTCTCTCCTCTTTTTGCAGATAAGAGACACTTCTTTCTTGGTATGAATAAGTAATGCTTGTTTATCCTTCATGGCTTTGCTCCATGCTCTTGCAAGGGATACATTCGTGGAGAAGGCCTTGTCCCAAATTTGTTGAATAGATTCCTGAACAAAAGGGAGTTTGAAGAGGGCGAGGTCAGTGTGAAACCAATTGTTTTGCACTTTGTTTACTTCGTCATCCAGGGTGATGGCTAAGGGGTAATGATCAGAGGTACAAGTGTTGAATCTGGCTTTGGCTTTAACTCTAGTGAAGGAGTTGATGAGGGATTTATCCATGTAGCATCTGTCAAGCCTGGCCTTTCTAACAAGGCTTCCTCTCCCATAGTTTTTCCAAGTAAATTCTCCAGCCACGCCCACATCCCATAGCTTGAGTGCTTCCCAAGCCTCTCCTTTGGAACCTCTAACCGTTGAACCTAGGGATAGAAATCTATCCTCCAGTGTTTTGACCATGTTAAAGTCCCCTACTAGGATGATTGGACCTTGCAGCTTTGACAGCTCCGACCACATCTTGGTTCTGTCAGAAACAGAGCCTCCTACGTAGATTCCTACTAAGTGAAAATTGAATGACTAAGGGAGAATCATTGAGCACCAGTTGAAACCTCTGAACGTTGAAAGGTTGATATCTCTGAATTTTTCAGGAATTCCTATGGCTCAACCCCCTGAGCCATAATTATGAGTGTTGTTTAGCCAGTAGTGTTTTTTGGAGATTGAGTTGAGAGCAAGTTCGAGATCTTGCCCCGAAGTCTTGACTTCTTGGAGGACCAAGAAGTTGTGGGTATTATTCTTGATCCAATTGTCTACTTTCTTGTTTTAGTAGGATTTGAGAGACCCTTTACATTCCATGATAGTATGTTCATTTAGCAATACATTTGTCTTTCTTCCCGAAGTGCTTGGGTGGTGTTTGTGCCACACTAGCATGATTCTTCTTGTTATCCTTCACGACCTCCATTGGGGTAGGATTGCTCTAGGGAGGAGGATCGAGTGAGCTGCTGGGACACTCTCTTTGTTGAGATCTGGGATTGGTTGGCTATCCAAAGCGTTAAATTCTTCTTCTAGCCGGGAGTCTGCGTCAGGCTCCGAGGCTTGAGTGGGAGGGATGAATTATCCTAAGTCCTCAGATTTTGAATCCATGAAGTCTTGGAGACGGTCCAGGATGGAGAAGCAATTTTGCATGGGGACTTTTCCTTTAGTGATCTGTTTCTTTGAGTGGTTCTGTTTATGGGGAGGATTTACGCTAGCTTTGCCCTTTTTGGGAGCCTTTCTAGAGGCAGTGTCTTCAGGGGTCTTCGAGGGGGGCTCGAAGGGGGGCATCTGGTTGTCTTGGGAGACCTTTGACTAAGCTTTCCCCGGGCAATCCCTAACAAAATGGCCCTTATTCCCACAAAGGAAGCATGTATCTAGTAGATACTTGTAGTCAATGGCTTTCTCCAGAATTTCATCATCAATTCTGATGTCGATGGAGGATGGGAGTCTGTCTCGGTGAGAGATGTCCATATCAACCAAAACTTGGGGATGCCAGGTAGGATTGTAGAAATCTTGTCTCTGGCATCCACCCAAAAATTTTCCAAGCTTTCTAGCTATTGGCCCTAGGTGGTTGTACAGGTGCATGGGAAGATTGGGGAATTCAACCCACACAAGATAATTACACGAAGCTAAAACTCCAAGGTTGAACTTCCGGTTCCAACGAAAAAGACACAACGGGGAGTTCTGCAAAATCTCCATTGGCCCGAGCTCAAAGCTTGAAAGGCCATGGCGGGGTCCCAAAAACAAACAAAAAGTGAATTTTTGGGAGACATTGGACTAATTCCACCTCCATGCCCCTAGACGTCCATTGCTGCTTGATCCTCAAACTTAACTGGAGGGCAAGGATCTGCTAGTAACCCTACAAGGGCCCTAGCCTCGAGATCTCTTTCTAGTTTTCTTACTTGAGCAAACATGAGGATGATTGAGGGCTTCCCTTGCTGAGGTTGTCGCTCGCCAATGAGAGGAGGTACCTGGCCATCTGCAGGACTAGCCTCACGGGTAGGGAGACATAGGCTTCCACCTGCAACTCCAAAAGCAACTGGCGTATCTTGGATTGGTGCCTTTGGGGCAAGGAGTGGACCACCATGTCCTGTTGAGTTTTCTGCGTAAGTTTTTTGTCTTGCAGAGAGCGCCAGGAGTAATTTTTCTACGTACTCAAGAGGGAGGACTTTAGAGATGAGAGGGTTTGCTAAGGAGAAGACTGGGAGAGGGCTGATGGGGGCCATCAGGCTAGAGGGGACGTTTGGGAGGAGGAGAGACGTATGGTGGGGAAGAGGATTCTCTGTATCCCATGCGTTCGAGGTGCTTGCGTGGGCGAAGGAGAGAGGTCCGGGCCCAAACATCCTGCCCTTTTGGGCGGGCAGGTAGGGTTACAATTAGAAAACCTAATTTATCGCTAAAAACTTAAGCTCTAGGGTTAGCAAGGTTTCTCTACATTCTCTCTCTACCCCCTCATCTTCAGTTTAGTAAAGATATCAGTTTTTGAAAATATTACAGATCAGCCTAATATTGATGCAGATGTGCATGATGTACTTGATAAGGAAAAGGCTGAGAATGAGCAGGCTAGAGGTATGCCTAAATGGCTGGTGCATACTTTGCATGATAGTAAATTGGATGCACCTTTGTCTAGTCGTACTCGTTCAGGTTATCGCCATGCATTTTATGCATCAGATTGTTATGCTTTGCTTGTGTCTAACTTATATGATGTTGAGGAACCTCTATCTTTTGATGAAGCACAAAATTCAAAAAATTGGATGGCCACCATGCAATCAGAATATGATGCACTTATAGAAAATAACACATGGACTTTATATGATTTGCCTCTTGGAAAAAAGTCCATTGGTACGAAATGGTTTTACAAGTTGAAACGCAAGCCGGATGGTGAGATTGATTGCTATAAGGCTCAACTTGTTGCAAAAGGTTATGCACAACAGAAAGGCATATATTATGAAGAGACTTTTGCTCCCACTTATCGTCTACCTACTTTTAAATGAGTTCAATGATTCCTATATTCAATTTCCATGTCAAATACCTCTCCATAGTCTCAACTGCTTCTCTTATATTTCTTACGTTGAAGGAAGATATGGAACACCCTTAAAAATTTTGGGCAAGGAAATAAAAGTAACAAGAATAAATAAACTAATAATGTGGCTTAAAATTTGGTGATTTTGATCCCATGATTGTATCCACACGCCATTTGCTAACACAAAATTTGTGCAAGGATTCAATCTCTCCCTTCTAGTCCTTTTTTGGGGGTTTCTCTTTCTTTGGGTTCCAAAAGAGGAAAGCCAAGAGTCATTCCTAGGGTTTTTGGGTCCTCTAGACACATTGGTGGTGTATAAGTCACAAGAGTTTGAGTTATATTTTCACCTTTGACTTGATCAAGGGATTTGAAGAAGATGTCTAGCAAATAAGATAGGTCCTATGCAAAGCTTTAGGGAAATAAGACAAGATGAGACTTTCCAAGCACAGTGAATAAAAGAAAAAGAACGAGGTAAGTAGGTACACGAGTGCTAAGCCACCTTAAACAAGGTGAAAGTTCACTATGAGCTACATAAGGCTATGAGAAAAATTTAATAATAAAAGTTTCTTTTTTAGAGAAAACAAGAAAGTGACTCTAATTTTTTAAACATTTGTTATCACAATAAAATATTATGTTTTTTGAAAAAGTGTAACAATAAACTATTTAAAGTACAATATATTCCAAAAATATAAAAACTAATGTTTGAAAAACCAAGTGGAAGCATTGTAGCAAATTGAGAAAAAAAAAGGTGGAAGAGGACGAAAAAGATTGTGTGTGATCTTTAAAGAGAGAGGTACACAAATGTCAACACCTCTCACAAAGACCTAAAAGACATATTGAAAAATAAAGTTTTTGTCATGTTGCACTAATCTACAAGCTTCATCCGATGGTCCACGACTGCACCAAGAATCCAACGCTTTACTAAGGACTCCTTATGTAGTCCAAAAAATCCAACGGTCCACAATTGCACCAAGAGTCCAACGCTTTATAAGGACTCCTTATGTACTCCAATCCTTATTTAGTCCAAAAAGACAGGATGGTGATTTTAAGACTTTGGAGCAAGTATGTAAATGAGGGTTCTTGGACCCTTTTATACTCCACCAACTTTCTCTTTAAATTTTGTGCTCAATAATCAAATTTGCCTCAAATTTTGTGCGCTGAACTCTTTTATAGTCCCACCAACCTCCTCCTCAAGTTTCATGTGTAATGGTTAGTTTTGCCTTGGGACTTGTGAAAGGCTATATAAATGGGGATATGCATCATTTATGTGAAACTTTTCTTTGGAAAGCTTTTATGGTCCCACCAACCTCCTCCTCAAGTTTCATGTTTAATGGCTAGTTTTTTTAAAAAAAAACAATGTAAGGGGAGAATATATTAGAAAAGAACCAAATAATTACGTCTGTTCACTCAAGGAGTGAGCTTGGGATTACATCAAAAGGGCCATTCAGGGCTTAGACAAACACTAGAATTCAGGAGATCCTGAAGCCTTTCACTGGAGAGGATTCAATTATGTTCTGATTTGAACCCGGAGGGCCAGGGATTGAATCCAGGGATCTTCCTCGAAACCCCCTCAACAATGCTTTTGATGTTGTGCATGGTGTGAACTATCTGGGATTTTAGAGCGTAGAAAATATGGTGGATCTTGTGAATTCAAATATGTTCCTTATCATGACAAGTAGTGTTTTGCAAAGGCTTTCTATATATGTTTTTTTAATTTTTGTCACTCGCAACTTAAGTTGGTTTTCCACAATTCCCAATGGGTCTTTATAATTGTTGATATCACTAAAAAGACTTGCTATCTAGTGAACTCTCTTGATGGATCCCATGGAATGACAAAGTTTTAATTATCATTTACTCCTATTACTCAATTGCAGTTATTTGGAAATTTGGAAATTCTTATATTAATATGAATTTCTTCTTTGATTTAGAGCTTGCTTAAGGCTTCTTGAAGTGCATGTGCATTTTCCACTAGTCCCAAAGCTTTTGGTCATCAGATTTTGAGAGTGAGGATATAATTTTATGACTTCTAGGAGTGAAGGTATGTTAATATTGTGAAGGCGAGGAAGACGCAAGGATAGATCCAAAGAAAGAGTCAAAGATATAGACAAACGGGAGGAAACAAATGAAGAATGAGAAGTTCACCCCAAGAAAGGGCCGAAGGAGGACACCACTAACTGCTATAAATAGCCTCAAGAAATCACAAGAAACTCATGGAAAGGTCCTATGACATTTTAAAAAAATTGAACCTTTGAGAATAAAGTATGTTGTAAAACTCATGAAATATTCATTTTGTAAAAGAAAAAGTTTTTCTACAAAATCTGAGTATAAACTAAGAAAAGTTTCTTATATCGAATTCTTTAATTTCATGATGAGTTTGTGTTTCCAGTTAAGGGACTCCAGCTCTCATGAGTTCTCAATATAGTCCTTTAATTTTATCACCAATTTCCAAGAGCAATTGGTGTATCTTTGCACATTTAATCCTATCCAACTTTCTTGATAGCAAAATGTCTTAACCTAAACCCTAGTCTATACCTTTTTCTAAGCCCATACCTTTAGGACCTAAAAGTCTACAAGCCATTGTGTGTTGGAAAGAGGGTTGCAGGGAAACACACATAGCTTGGAGAAGATGAGGAAGCTCAAGGAGCACAATAGAGAGTATATTGCTTAGTGCACAATGGAAAGATAATTTGGTGTGGAGAGGCTCCTCTTAGAGTTCTTCTTCTTTACTTTCATCTCTTCTTAAGATTCCATAGTGATGGAGCTCTAGTATGTACTATTCTACAAAAATGTGTATCTGAGAAAAATTTATGTATTATGAATAACATAATTCCTCTTATTTTTCTACCACAAATCTCGCAAAACCATTAAACTATTGGATTATGGAGAAATCAATCTCCTCAATCACACCTATGAGCAACCACATCAATTTGACTACTTAGTTACTTATTAGTACTCAGATGGTCAACCAATCACAATTCAACCTACACTTCCATTTGGATATTTGCTACAACCATGCAACAATCTGGAGGATTTTTTGGTTGACAATGTAGTTTATTTTTTACATGAGGGTCAAATAGATTTTTAGTGAGATGGAGTGGATGATATGCCCATTCACTCCTCTTATCCACCAATAATTTCTAAGTCTGCTCCCAATCTTGGAGTCACGACTGGTACATCTTGACAATTATGGAACTCTAGATTGGGATGTGGGTTGATTCACTCCTCATAATACATATTTCTTTTATATTGTGTACATTGTAAACTTATGGCAGCCTAAAAGAGTACTGTGGCAACTTCAACAAGCTCAATGGAAAGTTCAACATGTTAGTTTATAGTGTTTGATAGTACACTAAAGAACAAATGGCAAATAGTCAATGAGTAGTTTACATCATGTATCATACAATTGAGATACATTGTAGTGCACTCTGAAGATTGTAAATGAAGTTAGATCCCTCATCTTTGGTCCAAGGTAGTTGCTATTTGGAGTATACCATATCATATGCATTCAACACTCTAAATATAAACCCCTTGTTTATCTCTTATGACCTTTATTCAATGGTCTATCGTATATCTATGTATCTTTAACCATATATCATATGTAAATATACTTTAAATTGAACCAATTAGAAAAATCCCTAATGTATTTGTAAATTGTACAATAAAAATATGATCACAATTTTTATGCAGGCTACTTATGTGCAAATAGAATATGCTAATGTTCTATTTGATGTGATGAAAGCTCTTTGAGACATGCATGTCCTACTCTTAGGCTCACAAGAGTATCAAAATAGAATCCGTTAAGCTTTCCTAGTCTATATGCTAGCTTCGTTTTTGCAGTAGCAAAATGAAAAGGATCAAGGATGCATCCAATATGATTCCAAATTTAGACCCATCAAAAGGAAATGATCATAGGCTATGCATATCAAAGATGAAAGCGACAACTTTACATTGGGAAAGAGGATAAAAATTTGTTAATAAACTCAAAGTGTTTGTTGCTCATGAAGTTCTTTAAGAGGAAAATTTGATTTTCCATACTCTTTCTAAGCTGAGCTCCGAACAAATTTGCTAGTGGACAATTATATCAAAGGTGGTTATTTAGTAGATGGGTGAGCAGTTTTGATTGTTTTCTATCCTTACATCTATAGCATCTAAACCAAGGAGCACGTATGTCATGCACAAATGTGGGTAGAGCATAGTGTATGCAGAACTCGGGGTTGGAGTCCACATGGATTTGAGAAGGTCTAAAGGACCATAGAGGTGTGTAGCCAGACACACTGTAGGGTTGGGTCATGTCTATCCAAGTGTGAACAACCATGCTAGGAATATATACGCATGGGACTTCTATGGTTGGGTGGATAGTTCTAAGTAGTGGTCCTATGCTAGAGAGCTCTTAGAGGGAGATCTCTTCTTGGAGGATTTTAAGAGAGGAATGCAATGCCTATATTACATTGGTATCAAAGCCAACAAAGTAATATGGGATGCTTGGTCTAAGGTTTGTGGCACAGAAGTGCAAGGTAATTGTAAGTCAAAAAGGAACCTAAAAAGGTTAAGGGTTGCCATCAAGGATCGATAACTGCAAGGTAATTGTAAGTCAAAAAGGAACCTAAAAAGGTTAAGGGTTGCCATCAAGGA
This sequence comes from Adiantum capillus-veneris, assembly GCF_014529385.1. Taxonomy (NCBI): domain Eukaryota; kingdom Viridiplantae; phylum Streptophyta; class Polypodiopsida; order Polypodiales; family Pteridaceae; genus Adiantum; species Adiantum capillus-veneris. The sequence goes on along the minus strand of NC_140931.1, from coordinate 95,841,876 downwards.
TCGATAACGAGTTTACAACAGTGGACTCATTGAAGAATTATAGAGTTCTTAAAGAAAGAAGTCATGAGGGAAGGAACAAAGGAGTTCTAATGTTGAACTTTGGCAAGGAGAGGTTTTTACATTATGGTTTTCTCTCTTTAAGGATCCTAGGATGGTTACGAGGATGTAAACTTTGCTTCAGAGAGAGGCAATGTCGCATCATCTATAGCATCAAGACCAAGGAGCATGTATGGCATGCATGGATAGGTTCCTAGAGTACACCGCATACGCAGAGCTCCGAGGTGGAATGCACAGGGGTTTTGAGGAGGCTTAGATGGCCACATAGGTGTGTAGCCCAACACATCGTAGGCTTGGGTCATGTTCGTTTAAGTGTGAATGGCCAGGCTCGGGCGGATTATATAAGCATGGGGCTCCTATGGTTAGAGACATTTCTAAGCAATGTACCTATGCTAGAGAGATCTTAAAGGGAGAACTCCTCTTGCAGGATTTTATGAGAGGCATACGATGCCTATGTTACATTTCAAAACAAGAGGTGACGGACAGAAAATGCACTTACAAATTAATGTAGTTTGTTGGATCGTCTTTAGAAACCCTACCATCGTCTTCCAAAACCAAACATGCAAACCCAATGACTGTTTAAGATTCTTCCGTTGTAGTGGTGCTCCTAAATTAGCAACACTTTGTTTTGGTGAAGGTTTAGAAACATGAATCTAAGAGGTACTGGCCCAATGCTATTGTTCATGTAAAAAAGAGCAAAGCAAGTAGGTGTCACGACTTTTGAAAAAGAAAAGAAGAGGAGAATCTAAGACAGATTCTCCTCTTGCAATAGCTTTTCCCTCTCGAGATTGGCCACGTTCAGACCATGCTTATATTTTCCCTCCTCTCTCTCTCTCTCTCTCTCTCTGTGTGTGTGTGTGTGTGTGTGTGTGTGTGTGGTTTCCGGGCGAGGTGAGTGTGTGAAGGAAGATTTCGAGTTGGGCAGAGGCGAGGCCCCACAGGCCTTGACGAGTTGCATGACAGTCTGTCCACTGCAGTGGATCTAGCAGCACATCAAGCAAGGCGGTGTCTGCCTCGAGGGCTGCTGAGGGAGGGGAGGGGCCGTCAAAGACACGCGAGGTGCAGGGGCGAGGCATGCCTACATGCAAGTAGAAAAGGGGGTGGGGGGATTCGAAAGGAATCTCGTGAAGTATTGAATTTTTAAAATGTAGAGCTAGTAGAGTAGAGCAAATAGCTTAACGAAACATGAATATAGAAAATTTCATCCATCATTGTTAGAATTTGGGCAGCCCATGCTCAACTTTGAAAAGACTAATGTTCTTGAACTTGAAGCATAGCTAAAAAAATAAATAAATTATCTTATCACAAGGACAAGACCACTACATATCAGAAGTTTTACCGAAAATTTATTTGTTTGTACCTCTTTGTATTCTCGCAAAGCTTTATTTTCTGAATCCTATCAATATGTATGTCAAAATGCACCTTAGATGTCAACTCTAGCTATAGCATACTCAACTGAAGGATACAAGAAGACCTTATCAAAATTCAAGAAAGGGGAGAAGAAATGGGAGATGGTAGGAATGGTAAAGACTCTGATGTTACCTCGAATGATAGACACTTTTGTACGATCACAATTGACTAGCGCTCTCTCTCTCTCTCTCTGATCACAATCAAATAACAGAGTCCATATCTGAAGTGTTCAGATCGGAATTTGAACTACATGTCAACTTGGGTAATGTGAACTCATTGAGAATCAGAGGTGAATTGTATGTTAAACATGCATACGATGTGCACAATTATGTTCTTGCATAATTTGTATGAACTATATGTAAACCACTATATAATCATATGTGTATACCACTAGATCACAAAATGGCAAGGCCTTGGAGTCTTAATTTGTGGGTTGTGAGTTCGAAACCTGGGGGCTATTTGGTTAAGAAGCCCTTTACAAAATTGACAGCCCACGTTGTGTGTGATGGGAGTGGGCATCAATCCCTCATGAAAGGAGAGTGGCAATCGATCGTGTCTCTCTCTCTCTCTCTCTCTCTCTCTCTCTCTCTCTGATCTCTCTAAATCTTTAAGAAAGATAAGATTCGGGGGAGCCAAATTCAATCCATAAGTGTTTTTAGTGCCCATTTGGAAGTGCTAGCCCATCAACAATGGTCACTCAAGTCTCAAGTGCCACTGGCCTAACTCAAATACTGTGTGACAAACTCGTAAGATACATCAAAGATAATAAAGTTAGCTCACTCATTGGCATCTATATTTATACTGCTATACTATTATAAAAGGGGGAGAGATTCCGGCTCCGTCCTTCGAACACATGACGGCTTCTGCTTCATCCAACCAAATCCCGCAGTGTGTCTTGCACCCCAATGCTCAACGCACATAGAGAGAGAGAGAGAGAGAGAGAGAGAGAGAGAAAAGGACAAGAAGAACGAGAGAAAGGCAACCGGGTATAAGCCAATGGGCAGAAAAATTTAAACTCCAAAAGCAAACTCAAAAAGTGGGAAACAACTTCATTGCAAGTTGCGAACGAAAGGGTTATTTCTGTCTTCGTCATCTTCATGAGAAGCCTGGTTTTAAAGCAACTGGATGATGACGAAGGTGAGAATGAGCAAGGCAACGTATACGCAGAAATGTAAGAAGTTCAATGGGCTATACCCTCCTTGAAGAAGGGGAAGGCCAACCCTAGAAGATTGTGTTACTCTTCTAACCTGTGAAGCAGAGGGATTTAGCAGGCTTCCTCAGTAGTCATCTGATGGCTCCAGTCGCTCATGCAGGCTCGTCGGCGGCGATGTCTCAATGTAAATCAGCTCATACACAACTCCTGCAAGGGCTGCACCGAGGATAGGCCCCACCCAGTAGATCCAGTGGTCATCCCAGCTCCATGACACGAGGGCCGGCCCGAATGACCGTGCCGGGTTAAGAGAGCAGCTGCTGAAAGGCCCGCCGCACAAAATGAGCGCTGTTACCAACAGCCCCACCGTCAAGGGTGCTGATGATGATGTCTCCTTTGCCCTTGGGTCCACTGCTCTTGCATATATGGTATACAACAAGATGAATGTCATCACAATCTCCAATACCAACGCTTGCCCAACATTGTCGCCCCCTCCCACAGCGTGTAATGGCAAACTCTGCCGCAACATTTACACACAGATTAGCAAAATGCCAAAGTTCTATCGGAAATGCAGTTAAAGCCATGCTTCCTTGTTGGCATTGCCATAATGGCCCTTGTCATTGCATTTAAAGAGAGGATATAGCAAAATCTAGCTTGATCAATGATGCTACACAATTTCTTTTGTACTTACCGCAGTGTCCGTTGCATACTTGAGCAAAAGACTGGCAAGGATAGCCCCCACAAGTTGCATAATGATGTAGAGAATTGCTTTGAATACAGTGATGTATCCACCGACCAACAGGCCCACAGTCACAGCTGGGTTGACATGGCCTCCTGATACATGATAAGAATTCGCGATGGCTACATAAATTGCGAATCCATGGCAGATGGCGGCTATCAGTAGACCCATCGGCTTGAGGGTCGAGCTTCCGCTCACTACAACTGCATAGCAGAAAGGTGATGCCATAAACAAGTGGGTAAACATGAGAGACGGACTTGAGAACAGATTTGCACACTTTGCAATGTACACATCAGGGCAGGATGTGCTTGGTCAGGTGGGATAATGTACAATGCCATGATCTGCGATGCACACGCTCACAGAAGATGCACAAATCAGGGGATAAGCATGTTCATGATATTGTTCATGTGCCCAATTACATCAGACTGTGGAAAATATGGCCATGAGACATGAGAACGAAGGCTTACCGTAGGCAATGGAGGAGCCTTCTCCGATAAAGACGAAGAAAAAAGTTGCGACAAGCTCTGCAAAGCCGGCCTTGAGAGGCTCAGGATCCATGAGTTCATTGTAGCGGCCGAGGGCGATGTCGCGGAGAGGCATATTGGCTTGGCAATCTTCTTCAAAATCAACAGTTAACTGGACAGTGGAGAGTGAGAGAGGGGGAGAGAAGATGAGGAAGAAGGAGAGGGTAGAATGGTGGGAGGCTATAATAGATTATAAGCTAATTATTTAGAAAGATTTTGCTTTTTTTATTATAGTTGGTCTTGGCCAATTGTTAATTTATTTATCTTTTTGTAAGGAAAAAATTTAAATAAAGTGCTCTAATGTCTTTCCTTCTTTATTTTTTTTAATGTTTTTGGGAGGAGAAAAATTCGCACAAAATCTTCCAAGGTCCTACATGACATGTGCACGACTCCCTTTTTTTAGCCTTTTCCTTTCTTTTTTCTTTCTTTAATTTCGAGCTGTCAACCGGTCAAAGCCTGTCCCCCTTGCCAAGGCTTTTCCTCTGTCCTTGCCCTCCTACAAACAAAGAGCTCTCTGCATAGCCTATAGGTAGTCGATGAGAGAACGGCATGTGAGTCCCTCCACATCAACATGCATCATCATAATTTCATAACTATCCTTTTATCCCACCTTTCCTAAGGCTTCGTTCAGACCTGCACAAAGGCAGGCTGCTTTTGGGTACCTTAATACACGGCCTTGGCACTATTTGAGGGTCGACACACATCCCATATGGATGGTATCTAAGGTCCTCGATCATCGGCACTTGCCACAGGTTTGAACTCAAAATGTTCATGCCCCAAGCAGAATGTCTTACTAGCAACAATTCGTGATATTAATAATTAAGGTGTTATCACTGATTGAGCGTTTGATAATTGGTGATAATTTAGGTGTTATCACTGATTCAGCGTCTGAATATTGCCGCGCCCCCCCCCTCCCCCCCCCAAAAAAAAAGAAGAAAAAGAAACTTATTAATAATTCTTTTTTTTACTTTTGTGCAAAACTCACAATTGTAAAAAGATTATATTGATAAATAAAAAAATTACAAATTCATGACATGCTCGTGACAAGCTGTGACAACTTCAACTGTTCATAGATACATTGGCTGAAAAGGGAGCCACCCCACAAGATGAGCCCACACTTTCACTTATGCAACTCTGTCATTGCGACACCTAGGGTCCGGTTTCATTCCTTAGAGTTCCTTTGTTTTCTTATCATTAAAAAATTTCGGACGTCATTTGGAGGGCCTTCTAAGAAAATGTATTTTTCTCACTCTCTCTTTAGAAAATATGGCGAATAATAGAGGTTGATCTTTCATGGTAAAAGTTCAAAAAGTGCACTTCAAGTAGATTCTTTACTCTTCTGAACATTCGTCCGTAATGATTGAAGGATAATTTTCTTTTCAGTTGCATTGAATGAACCTCGTCAACATGGAGGGAATGAGGCTAACATGGAGGGACGAAGGCGCAGCCGCCTATTCACTTTTCATTAAACCTGCACATTTGGCTAATGGCGCACTCCTCAAATGGCACAACTGTTACGCAGAAACAAGCATAATATCACCTTCACATTGATTTGGACAATGAGTATCAACCATTGATTGAGCGTAGTAAAGCAAACACACATATACCTCCCGCATCCATAGACACGCTCAGAGCTCAGGGAGCTAAACACATAGATATCTGGACGAGAGGCTCTCTCTATCATAAGAATCCAATGATTAATGTGTCTCCACCGTTTGTCAATCCTATAAGCTTATTGACCTTTGCTGGTGATGGAGAAAAGGGCCTTCTCGGTTATTGTAAATCTCTTACAAGGGAAGCTGAAACTTATAAGGGCATTCTCCAAGCTCAACAATGTGAGATTGTTCGTCTTTCACATTTAAATTCTACAGATCAGGTTACAATTTTGCAACACAAAACAGAGGTACAGGAACTAAAAGGAAAGGTACGAAGTTGTCAAATGAAGGACACCATCTTGGGTGGTCGTATCCGAAAGAAGAAATTGTGCAATCTTGAAACATTGCAGGTTGCATCCGGAGGTCTCAAGAAAAGAATCCGAGCATTAAGGTGATGCTTCTTGGTTGACTAAATTGTCTTAGTTAAGTAGTTTTTTTGTTTTTTCTTGTTATGCATTGTTTTCATGTGCGTAAATAGTGTTAGTGAAGTAAATTTTCTATTATTTACTTATGCATTGTCTTCATGTAGAGATTCAATCTATCCTGACAAGGGAAACATTGACCCCAAAGCCAATCTAGGAAAGAGATTGAAGTCACTTATAAGTAGAAGCCTTGCAGCAGATATAGTACATGACAAGAAGTTTAAGGTCCTACACCGAAATGTAGTGGACCGCTTTATTTAAGAGAACTCAGTGCCTGCAAAAGAGATACAAGGCACACTTGATTCACTTGGTGTAAGCAAAAGAGGATATTCGGCTATACAAAAATCTGTCTCATCCATCTTTGTTAAGAAGGGAATAAAATCCAAACTTTTACCATCAGCATCAAGTGTTTGGAAAGAGAGGCTTCATCTTAACGACGCACAGGGAGAATATCTTGGACAGCCCTTTCATATTAAAGCAACTTACAGTGGCCATGGAGAAAACATGGCATATGATGAGTTCAATAATATTTTTATGGACCTGCAGATGTTGCAGAAGAGAATGGTGGAGTTTTACAACATCACATTTGAAGAGTCACGAGGGGTATTACATTTTGTGTTGAAACTGGATGAGTGTGAGCTTGTTAAAGAGAAGAAGCTAGAGCGTGTTACTATTACTTTAATGAATAGAGCCCTCTCAAAGTGTCCCAATGATGATCCTTTGTATTTTAGTGTTCAATCAAAATCTAACATATGGTGGCTTGGTGCTTTTGAGGTAAGAGAGATTCTCAGCTAAGCTCAAATGTTCACATATACTTAAGTCTCATTTATTTTGTGTTACAGGTAAAGAAAGAAGATCATGAGATTCTATATTGGGTGTTCCATCAAACTAATGTTCAGGAGGTGATTGATCGACAGACTAACCAGGGAGAGGTACTACGTGTAGATGGAAGGGGAGACTTTCAAGTTCAGTGGCATTTTGCTGGTGACCTCAAAACATTAAAGTGCATGTATAATTGTGGAATGGGTGCAATGGCAAAGTCGCCGTGTTTGTTCTGCATGGAGCCTGCAAAGGTCATGGACCCAAAGTGGTGGAGAAAAGCTCCAACACGTCACATTGAGGACCCTGCTTTTCGACCGGTTTTGAAAATACCACTTGTGAATGTCCACATCTGTACAATGCATGCCCTTTGTAGAATTGTGGAGAAATTAGTCTACTTATATATCGGGTTTGCTTGGAAAATCAAGAGCTCAGTAGAGCGACAAGTGGACCTGCAGTGCTTAGAATTGGTACTGTTGGATATGGGGCTTCATGGTGGCAATGTGAAAATCCAGCGAGATGAAAAGAGATCAACTGCTGAGAAGGATGTCCCATGCAAACCATCCATCGGTGGGGTGAAGGCATGGAGGTTTTTATCTAAACCCCAAGGAATACGAGATTCGAAGCTAACAAAAAACAAAACGTATTCTGGTTTCTCGGGATGTAGTGTTTGTGGAAGATTCTGTTCAGCCCTTGCTGTCATGTACTAGAGACAGTAATGTAAGCTCACAGGACATTTATGACACTTTGTTGCCTCTTTTCAGTGGTGAAAATACGAATGTAAGTTCCAATGAGGCAAATGTACAGCCTATGGGGGTTTTTGAAAATGTTTTAGATCAGCCTATTACTTATGCATATGTACATGATATACTTGATGAGGAAAGGGCTGAAAATGAGCAGGCTAGAGGTATGCCAAAATGGTTGGTGCACACTTTGCGTGACAGTAAATTGGATGCACCTTTGTCTAGTCGTACTCGTTCAGGCTCTCGCCATGCATCTTATGCATCAGATTGTTATGCTTTGGCTGTGTCTAGATTACATGATGTTGAGGAGCCTCTGTCTTTTGATGAAGCACAAAATTCAGAAAATTTGATGGCTGCCATGCAATCAGAATATAATGCACTTATAGAAAATGACACATGGACTTTATGTGATTTTCCTCCGGGCAAAAAGGCCATTGGTACGAAGTGGGTTTACAAGTTGAAACGCAAGCTGGATGGTGAGATTGATCGCCATAAGGCTCGACTTGTTGCAAAGGGTTATGCACAACAAAAAAGCATAGATTATGAAGAGACTTTTCCTCGCACTTGTCGTATGACTACTGTGCGTTTTCTATGTGCATTGGCAGGTCATTTTGGTTTGGATGTACATCAATTAGACATTGTTACTGCTTTCTTGAATGGTGACATATTTGAGGAAGTTTATGTAACGCAGCCTCACGGTTTTGTCATAAAAGGACAAGAGGACAAAGTGTGCAAATGTAACAAAGTTTTGTATGGGTTGAAGCAATCTCCTCGTTCTTGGTATGAGAAAGCTGACGCTCATTTGGTCAAACAAGGCTTTCGTAACAGTCCAACAGAAAGCACATTGTATGTAAAGCGTGAGGGTGATGTACTTCTCATTGTGGTTCTTTATGTTGATGATTTGCTGATCACTGGACCAAATGAGAGACATATTGTTGAATTTAAGGCTGATTTGAATGCTACTTGCAAGATGAAAGATTTGGGGCTGTTGCATCATTACTTGGGTATACAGTTTAAGCACTGTGATGGTGGTATTGCCTTGTGTCAGAAAAGTTACATAGAGACATTGCTATGTAAGTTTGGACTTGAGGATTGCAAACCTATTGCCACTCCCATGGAAACATGTTTGAAGTTGAGTCTACATGATGCTGGTGATCTTGCTGATGTCACTCTTTATCAAACTGATGTTGGCTGCCTCATTTATGTATGCAACACGAGGCCGGATATTCAGTTTGCAGTCTCACAGGTCAGCAGATTTATGCATAGCCCAGGGTCTAAGCATTGGCAGGCTGTCAAGAGGATTTTCTGCTACCTTAGTGGCACTGTACATCTTGGCTTGTTTTATCCCAAGGGGAAATCATTGCCACCAGACTTACTTGCTTTTTCGGACTCAGATTGGGCTGGTTGTTGTTAACCCTCACGGCTCACGGACACCCCATCACCTACGACGGACGTGTATTATGTATTTGGTAGAGTCAGGTACCGGACTTGTCGGACCAATAGGAAAAGGGTAAGAGTGATCGCCGATGAGAGGCGCACTCTAACTGGGACAGTCAAGGGATTAGTTGGCTAAGCATGGGCGCCCAAATGTGAATGGGGTGAGCTCATATAAAAGCCAACTAAACCTAAAATTCACTCATTCTCTCATTTGTGCAATAGAAGAGTACTCTTGCTCCATCTCCATCTCCATCTTCTTCTTCTTCACCTCCTTGTGTGTGTGTATGTGTGTGTGTGTGTGTGTGTGTGTGTGTGTGTGTGTGTGTGTGTGAGAGAGAGAGAGAGAGAGAGAGAGAGAGAGAGTGCGATCGAGCATTGCGGCGGCACAACGGCGGTGAAGCGGTTGAGCGCGACGTAGCGGCGTCTCCTTCTTCTTTGCGGTGAGGAATACTCCACGGCAGGAGCATAGAGCGGTGAGTGACACACCATTGCCCTCTTTTGAGTTTACTAGTTAAGCTAGTTGTGTGCTTGGAGCCGTCTATGGCTCGCACACGGTGTAACGGCAAGTCCCTTGCTTCGACAGTGCGACAAGGAGCGCACAGTTGTTTTGACACGAGAGTGTCCACAAGTGGTTTGTGTTTCATGCTTGGCAGTTCATGTATATCATGGTTGAGCAAGAAGCAACCTAATGTGGCCACTTCGAGTTGTGAGGCTGAGTACAAGGAAGTCTTCACAGCTACGGTTGAGTGTGTATGGCTCAGACGCCTTATGGCTGATTTGGGTGTTGGACAGGACACTGCCAACACTATCTACACTGATAGTTAGAGCGCATTGGCAGTTGCGAGGAACCCAGTTTTTCATGCTCGCACAAAGCACATTGAGGTGCATTACCACTATGTTAGGGAGAGGCTCTCAGCAGGAGAGATCAGCTTGGCTTATGTGCCAACACAGGACAACCTTGCAGATATTTTCACAAAGGCATTGTCTAGTGAGAAGCTTGAAGCTTTCCGCAAATCTTTGGGCTTACTCCCCTTTGTGGACTGATCATGTCCTTAGGGCATGGCACTTCCCTTTACTCATGTGCTAGCTCTCGTTCACCGCATCACTTCAGGGGGAATTTGTTACCATATACATGTGGTAGTGATGTGTGTGAACACACTAGGACCGTCGGGGCATTTTTTCCCTCTTTAGGAGGTTTTTCCCCCCGTGCATTGTATATACGCCCATCACTCTAGGGCTATCAATTTTTTTCCATTGCACACTAAGTAACACACTCTCTATTGTGTGCCTTGAGCTTCCTTCGTCTTCTCCAAGTTGTGTGCATTTCTCTGCAACCCTAATTCCAACAGTCTCCAACACCACACGATGCTGCAAAATCGAACAGCCTCTCATCAGTTACAACTGGGTCTTCAAGAGAAGGCACATCCTCTTTGACTTTACCTTTACTTGCACAAGGACTGCTTGCTGGGAGATGTGCATCATTTGAGAAGTCTATATTCCTCTTTCTTATATTTTTCTTGACAAGTACTATAGAGGGTGAGGGACCCTTGTAGGGTGAGGGATCCTCTTGGCCTGCCGACCTCTCTGACTCATCTTCACAAATTGAATCTTCTTGATCAATGTCCTGACAAAAGTCAACAGTTCTTTTGGCAGAAACGCTAAGCAACTGAGCCTGCAAAGGCTGGAATCCTGGCACAAGCTCTGGGTCCGGTTTTAGCCTCTTCTACCTACTGGACCTTAATCCTATTCATCAAGAAACATGTCAAGTCTTTGCTGTCTCTCTCTCTCTCTCTCTCTCTCTCTCTCTCTCTCTCTCTCTCTCTCTCTCCAAATCACACCAAAAAACACACATGGACACTCTCTCTCTCTCTCCCTCCCTCCCTCTCTCTCTCTCTCTCTCTCTCTCTCTCTCTCTCTCTCTCTCTCTCTCTCTCTCTCTCTCTCTCTCTCTCTCTCTCTCTCTCTTTGTGTCTCCAAAACACACACACAGACGCACACACACACACACACAAACTCTCTCTCTCTCTCTCTCTCTCAACAGTACTATTGGCGCGTGTAGAGAGTTGCAAAGAGTCTGTGGTTGTCTCTGCGCGCCTTTAGTACACAGAGACAGATAGATAGATAGATAGATAGAGAGAGAGAGAGAGAGAGAGAGAGAGAGAGAGAGAGAGAGCGAGGTCTCATAACTGTACTAAAGGTGCACGGAGAGAGTTGCAAAGGGTATTTGGTTGTCTCTGTGTGCCTTTAGTACACACACACACACACACACACACACACACACACACACACACAGAGAGAGAGAGAGAGAGAGAGAGAGAGAGAGAGAGAGAGAGAGAGAGAGAGAGAGAGAGAGAGAGATAGATTTTATTATCGTCCTCGGAGGTCAAATATGACCTATGGGACCAAAGTTACATGTGATGTAGTATGTGTACGGCTGATGAGTGACTCTCGATGCTCCAAAATTGTAGTGATGAGAGTCGCAATGGAGAGCCCACACTTTGGCTGGGAGAGGAAAGTGTGTAGGTCTAAGTTATGGCTGAAAATGTGAGAGAAGCAAGTTCGGATGTGATCAAAAGCTGAGCACTCTAGTAGTGTGTGGTACTCAGACTCTCGAACTTGCAGTGAGCATAATGTGCACAATCGATTTGACTCTTCTCCATTGCCCCAACGCCCTAATTTGCATCGAAGGAAATGGGAGCTAAGCCGAATTGCTGCGATAGTGCGTATCGCAGATAAGGGAATAGGCTCAAGCATGTAAGTGTGAGTACGGTTTCCTCTCTCAGCGAAGAACATGGTTTTGTAGTTGGGGGCAATATAGGTGGTGTAATGTATGAAGCGTGACCCACCGGATTTCTCCCAAGCCGTAATACATTAGCGTTGTAGAAAAGCTTCATTCACTTGAGAGTCAATTGAAGCATCATGTAGCAAGTGTAATGCATCCCATCTCCCAAACCACTTCTTTATGTCTTGCATCCATCCCGTGCTCAAGATCTTGCTTTTATGCGTCTTTTGAACTTTTTTGCTTGCTTCCCATGCAATTGTAGGAAGTCGATGTGAGGGGTTTTGACGCATCTTTATCATGTACTCCACAACCCTTTCCATGCCCATAACCTCAATTGGAAGAGATCCCGACTCAAGAAGTAGGAGCATATATGGTGTTTGTGTCTTAACTTGGAGAAAGTTTGTAAGAAAACGCTTTTGGACATTCTCAAACTCTTTCCAAGTAGACTTTGAGATGCTCCCACCCCACACTTCAACTCCATAAAGAAGAACCGGTGTCACCAATGCATCAAAAAGATACTTCTTGAGAACCCAACACTTGATGTTTCCCGCATTACACATGTTCTCAAATGCATAATATACTCTCTTTCCCGCTTCCAAACGACGCATAGCACATTCATGCCACTTGTGATTGGATGGAACCTCAAGGCCAAGGTACTTAAAGCTCTCAACAACTTCAAGTGTCTCGTTGTTGTACACAATGCATGGCTTCTCCTTATGGTTGGTTTTCACAAGCATAACCTTTGTTTTGGATTCATTTACAATCAGCCCACTATGCAAGCAAAAGTTCTCAAGGACAACCATAAGCTTTTGTGCATCTTCTAAAGTGTGGGCTAGAAGCACTACATCATCCGCATACAACAAAAGCATGATTACCGCATTGCAAATAGTGACCTCTTCAATGCCTTCTTCTTGCATAAAGTCAAGTACCATTTGTTCCAATTGATCGATGCATAGACCAAAGAGAGTTGGTGACAATGGACATCCTTGTTTAACCCCAATAGTGCTTACAAATTTTTTTGAAATTTCTCTTCCCATGCGCAATTGACAAATCACCTTCTCATAGATTCGAGAAACCGCAAGCATAAACTCACTTGGCACTTGGAGTTCTTCCATCCTTCTCCACAAATTGTTACGTGGAATCATATCAAAGGCTTTCTTAAAGTCCACAAAACAACAATACAATCGCTTGCCTTTCAACCGACTTTCCTCCATGAGAACACGAAGAGTGACAAGATGATCAATGGTGCTATGGCATCGACGAAAACCCGCTTGTCCCTTTGCACGCTTGTCATTCTCTTCAGCCCAATCACTCAATTTCATCTCCATTATGCACCCAAATAACTTTGCCATAAGAGACCCAATCATTATAGTCCGGTAGTTGCTTACATTCTTTACATCCCCTCCTTTATGCAAAGGCTTAACCCAATTAGTACTCCAATCATAAGGCATACCATGTTGAAGTGCAAGGTTGAACATATCACACATCCACTCATGGGTAAAATCTCCCGTCCATTTGATCATCTCCGGCTTGATACCTTGAAGATCTCCCGCTTTGCGAGTGGCCAACTTTCAAGCCCACCGCATACATCCTCAATAGTAAAAAAAGACGGCATACATGGGAGTGAACCATAAAATGGCATTTTTTTCAGTATTTTCTTGCTCATATAATTGCCTGCAATGTGTGTACATATCCACTAGACTCAAGTTACCAAAATTCTCAACCCGCTTGCCTCTCAAGTTTCTCCAAAATCTTCCACATGCATGTGCCTTTTCTTGGACTTGAAATTCTTGTTGCTTTACTTCCCATCTTCTTCTCTTCTTTTGAATCAATGCCTTGTATGTATGCAAATGACTTTGATAGTTGTCTTTGTCCATAGTTGCATCAAGCTTTATCAAGGACTTTCGAGCATCTTGACATTCTTTATCAAACCACCTTTTGCGTGATCTATCTTTGTTGATACCATGGAGATGCTTTATGGCAAAGCATTCTTCCGCACAAGAACAAATAGCTTTCTTGAAAGCTTCCCATTTAGTTTCCAATGGTGCATCACATTGAAGTTTTGTCATCCATAATTTTTGCTCAACCATTTCAATGTACATTGGTGCCCGTTTGAAATCCATACATAGTGATAACTTCTCTTTCCTTTGGCTGAGATTATCATGCTTAGTTGCTTCTCCACATGAAAGGTCAATACATAAGGTGCGATGGTCGGATTCCGGGGTCCATTGACCAAACATAAAACTCTTTATGCGATACATGATGGCTTCAGAGAGTAGCATATAGTCAATCACACTATCCCCATTATGTCTTCTACATGTAAATCCATTGGTTCCACTCCACAAAGATACACCATTGGCAATGAGCATACCCGTGCTATTACACATGTGTAAAAGTAACTTTCCATAGTGATCCGGCTCTTTCTCATCCATTGAAGTACGATCATACAAGTGAACTTCCTCCAACTCCCTTGAAATGTATGGCATATCAAATTGTTGAGTATCATGTTGCAATGTTTTTGTGCGAGCATTCATATCCCCAAATACAATAACATCACCTTCACCTTTGAAATAAGCAATGTCCTCTTCCAAATCAGAAAATGGTTGATCTCTATCCATGCAAGCATAAAAGGGAGAATCATGATGAGGAATGTAGCAACCAGCTACAAAAATGGGTGCTCTTTTTGGTGTCATAATTTTCAGCCATACATAACGTTTGTACTTGTCATCTTTCACAATTGATACAAAATCTTTCAATCCTTTCTTAACCATACATGCTAACCCTCCTTGTCCTCTTCGTTGCTTGAGATTCTTTGACCACATCAATGAATGTACATTGTAATCCTCCAAACCGTTAATTCTTTGTGTATCATGCTCCCAAGTTTCAACAAGAAGTACAACATCGGCTTTGCTTGTTAGTTCATCAATGCCAACGCCCACATTCCATGGGTATCCATTACAATTCCAAAAGCATATTTTCAATTGTAACTCGGTCTCATAGGTCACGCATCCCTATTTGCTTGAGAGACTTGCCTCCTCCTTGGGCACATTTTCTTCATGAGAGATTTCCTTGTTTTTATTATTCTTTTCCTCATATGCCTTGCGACGCATATTTTGTTGCTTAATAGTGCGATCTTCACATACAAAACATTTTGTATTCCTCAAATAGATCCAGCTATTATCAAGGATAATCTTTCGCTTGGTCTCATCCGGCATGGTGCATACAATTGGCCGTTCTCCCGAGCGAGGAGCTCCTTGCTTCCCCACTCTATGTGCTCCATAGACCATAACTCCGGACATGCCAAAGTGGGTTTTGAAGAAATCTTCAATAACAATGGCAAGAGGAGGTGTCTCTAACTTCTCTTCGGGAATTCCACGAATAACCATGTTCTTGGAACGTCGCTCCCGTTCCTTCAACTCCTCCACATCTACATTCTCAACATTCTTTGTTTGAACCATAGCTTGCATGAGTGAGGAATTAGAAACCACATTGCTACCA